>NC_090929.1:268186028-268811028 GCF_040938575.1 Ambystoma mexicanum | reverse complement strand
CCCTCTCATGCCCCGTGTCTCTCTCCTGTTACCCCCCACCCCCCCGCTCATGCCCCAGGTCTCTCTCCTGTTACCCCCACCCCCTCACTTGCCCCGTGTCTCTCTCCTGTTGCCCCCCACCCCCGGTCAAGCCCTGTGTCTCTCTCCTGTTGCCCCCATCCCCCAGTCATGCCCCGTGTCTCCCTCCTGTTGCCCCCCATCCCCCAGTCATGCCCCGTGTCTCCCTCCAGTTGCCCCCCACCCCCTGCTCATGCCCCGTGTCTCTCTCCTGTTACCCCCTGCTCATGCCCCGTGTCTCTCTCCTGTTGCCCCCCACCCCCTGCTCATTCCCCGTGTCTCTCTCCTGTTAACCCCCACCCCCGCTCATGCCCCGCATCTCCCTCGTGTTCCCCCACCCCCGCTCATGCCCCGTGTCTCCCTGCTGTTGCCCCCACCCTCCGCTCAGCCCCGTATCTCACTGCTTTTGCCCTCACCCCCCGCTCATGCCCCGTGTCTCCCTGCAGGTTCCACCCACCCCTCTCATGCCCCGTGTCTCTCTCCTGTCACCCCCACCCTCCGCTCATGCCCCATGTCTCTCTCCTGTTACCCCCCACCCCCCTCTCATGCCCCGTGTCTCCCTCGCGTTCCCCCCACCCCCGCTCATGCCCCGTGTCTCTCGCATGTTGCCCCCCACCCCCGGCTCATGCCCTGTATCTCTTTCCTTTTACCCCCCACACCCCAGTCATGCCCCGTGTCTCCCTGCTGTTGCTCCCCACCCCCCGCTCATGCCCTGTGTCTCTCTCCTGTCGCCCCCACCCCCGGTCATGCCCCGTGTCTCCCTCCTGTTGCCCCCACCCCCCGCTCATGCCCCGTGTCTCCCTGCTGTTGCCCCCCACCCCCGCTCATGCCCCGTGTCTCTCTCCTGTTACCCCCCCACCCCCCTCTCATGCCCCGTGTCTCTCTCCTGTTACCCCCCACCCCCCCGCTCATGCCCCAGGTCTCTCTCCTGTTACCCCCACCCCCTCACTTGCCCCGTGTCTCTCTCCTGTTGCCCCCCACCCCCGGTCAAGCCCTGTGTCTCTCTCCTGTTGCCCCCATCCCCCAGTCATGCCCTGTGTGTCTCCCTCCTGTTGCCCCCCATCCCCCAGTCATGCCCCGTGTCTCCCTCCAGTTGCCCCCCACCCCCTGCTCATGCCCCGTGTCTCTCTCCTGTTACCCCCTGCTCATGCCCCGTGTCTCTCTCCTGTTGCCCCCCACCCCCTGCTCATTCCCCGTGTCTCTCTCCTGTTAACCCCCACCCCCGCTCATGCCCCGCATCTCCCTCGTGTTCCCCCACCCCCGCTCATGCCCCGTGTCTCCCTGCTGTTGCCCCCACCCTCCGCTCAGCCCCGTATCTCACTGCTTTTGCCCTCACCCCCCGCTCATGCCCCGTGTCTCCCTGCAGTTTCCACCCACCCCTCTCATGCCCCGTGTCTCTCTCCTGTCACCCCCCACCCTCCGCTCATGCCCCATGTCTCTCTCCTGTTACCCCCCACCCCCCTCTCATGCCCCGTGTCTCCCTCGCGTTCCCCCCACCCCCGCTCATGCCCCGTGTCTCTCGCATGTTGCCCCCCACCCCCGGCTCATGCCCCGTGCCTCTCTCCTGTTACCCTCACCCCCCTCTCATGCCCAGTGTCTCTCTCATGTTGCCCCCCACCCCCGGTCATGCCCCGTCTCTCCCTGCTGTTGCCCCCCACCCCCTGCTCATGCCCGAGTCTCTCTCCTGTTACCCTCAACTCCGCTCATGCCCGGTGTCTCTCTCCTGTTAACCCCCCACCCCCCTTTCATGCCCCGTGTCTATGTCCTGTTACCCCCCACCCCCCGCTCATGCCCCGTGTCTCTCTCCTGTTGCCCCCCACCCCCCGCTCATGCCCCGTGTCTTCCTGCTGTTGCCCCCCACCCCCGCTCATGCCCGGTGTCTCTTTCCTGTTAACCCCCACCCTCTGCTCATGCCCAGTGTCTCCCTGCTGTTGCCTCCCACCCCCCACTCATGCCCGTGTCTCCCTGCTGTTGCCCCCCCACCCCCACTCATGCCCCGTTTCTCTCTCTTGTTACCCCCCCACCCCCCTCTCATGCCCTGTGTCTCCCTGTTGCCCCCCACCCCCCGGTTATGCCCTGTGTCTCCCTCCTGTTGCCCACCACCCCCGCTCAGGCCCTGTGTCTCTGTCCTGTTAACCCCCACCCCCTGCACATGCCCCGTGTCTCCCTGCTGTTGCCTCCCACCCCCCACTCATGCCCGTGTCTCCCTGCTGTTGCCCCCCCACCCCCACTCATGCCCCGTGTCTCTCTCTTGTTACCCCCCGTCCCCCACTCATGCCCTGTGTCTCTTTCCTTTTACCCCCCACCCCCCAGTCATGCCCCGTGTCTCCCTGCTGTTGCCCCCCACCCCCTGTTCATGCCTCGTGTCTATCCTGTTACCCCCTACCCCCACTCGTGCCCCGTGTCTCCCTGCTGTTGCCCCTCACAACCCGCTCATGCCCAGTGTCTCTCTCCTGTTACCCCCACACCCCTGCTCATGCCCCGTGTCTCCCTTGTGTTCCCCCCACCCCCCGCTCATGCCCCGTGTCTCCCTGCTGTTGTCCCCGACCCCCGCTCATGCCCCCTGTCTCTCTCCTGTTACCCCCCACCCCCCTCTCATGCCCTGTGTCTCTCTCCTGTTGCCCCCCACCCCAAGGTCAAGCCCTGAGTCCCTCTCCTGTTGCCCTGACCCCCCAGCCATGCCCTGTGTCTCCCTGTTGCCCCCCACGCCCCGGTCATTCCCTGTGTCTCCCTCCTTTTGCCCCCCGCTCATGTCCCGTGTCTCTCTTCTGTTACCCCCCACCCCCCTCTCATGCCCCGTGTCTCCCTCGTTTTCCCCCCACTCATGCCCCGTGTTTCCCTGCTGTTGCCTCCCACCCCCCGCTCATGCCCCGTGTCTGTCTCCTGTTACCCCCCACCCCTCTCTCATGCCCCGTGTCTCTCTCATGTCGCCCCCACCCCCGGTCATGCCCCGTGTCTCCCTCCTATTGCCCCCCAACCGCCGCTCATGCCCCGTGTCTCTCTCCTGTTACTCCCACCCCCCTCTCGTGCCCCGTGTCTCTCTCCTGTTACCCCTCACCCCCCTCTCATGCCCTGTGTCTCTCTCATGTTACCTCCCACCCCCCGGTCATGCCCCGTGTCTCCCTTCTGTTGCCCCCCACCCCCAGTCATGCCCCATGTCTCCCTGCTGTTGCTCCCAACCCCCCGCTCATGCCCCGTGTCTGTCTCCTGTTACCTCCCACCCCCTCTCATGCCCCGTGTCTCCCTCGTGTTCCCCCCAGCCCCGCTCATGCCCCGTGTCTCCCTGCTGTTGCCCCCCACCCCCGCTCATGCCCTGTGTCTCTCTCATGTTGCCCCCCACCCTCGCTCATGCCCCGTGTCTCTCTCCTGTTACCCCCACCCCCCTCTCATGCCCCGTGTCTCTCTCCTGTTGACCCCCACCCTGGTGATGCCCCGTGTCTCCCTGCTGTTGCCCCCCACCCCCCGCTCATGCCCCGAGTTTCTCTCCTGTTACCCATACCCCCGCTCATGCCCCGTGTCTCTCTCCTGTTACCCCCCACCCCCCTCATGCCCCGTGTCTCTCTCCTGTTGCCCCCCACCCCCTGGTCATGCCCTGTGTCTCCCTGCTGTTGCCCCCCACTGCCCGCTCATGCCCCGTGTCTCTCTCCTGTTGCCCCCTACCCCCCGCTCATGCCCCATGTCTTTCTCCTGTTAACTCCGACCCCCTGCTCATGCCCCGTGTCTCCCTCGTGTTCCCCCACCCCCCGCTCATGCCCCGTATCTCCCTGCTGTTGCCCCCCACCCTCCGGTCATGCCCCGTGTCTCCCTGCTGTTGCCCCCCACCCCCGCTCATGCCCCGTGTCTCTCTCCTGTTACCCCCACCCCCCTCTCATGCCCCGTGTCTCTCTCCTGTTACCCCCCAACCCCCTCTCATGCCCCGTGTCGCTCTCCTGTTGCCCCCCGCCACCCCGGTCATGCCCCGTGTCTCCCTGCTGTTACCCCCACACCCCGCTCATGCCCCGAGTCTCTCTCCTGTTCTCCCACCCCTCGCTTATGCCTCATGTCTCTCCTGTTACTCCCCACCCCCCGCTAATGCCCCGTGTCTCTCTCCTGTTGCCCCCCACCCCCCAGTCATGCCCCGTGTCTCCCTGCTGTTGCCCCCAAGCCCCCGCTCATGCCCCGTGTCTCTCTCCTGTTACCTCCCACCCCCTCTCATGCCCCGTGTCTCCCTCGTGTTCCCCCCACCCCCGCTCGTGCCCCGTGTCTCCCTGCTGTTGCCCCCCACCCCCGCTCATGCCCTGTGTCTCTCTCATGTTGCCCCCCACCCTCGCTCATGCCCCTTTTCTCTCTCCTGTTACCCCCACCCCCCTCTCATGCCCCGTGTCTCCCTCCTGTTGACCCCCACCCCCGGTCATGCCCCGTGTCTCCCTGCTGTTGCCCCCGACCCCCCGCTCATGCCCCGAGTCTCTCTCCTGTTACCCCTACCCCCCGCTCATGCCCCGTGTCTCTCTCCTGTTACCCCCCACCCCCCTCTCATGCCCCATGTCTCTCTCCTGTTACCCCCCACCCCCCGGTCATGTCCCGTGTCTCTCTCCTGTTAACCCCGACCCCCCTCTCATTCCCCGTGTCTCTCTCCTGTTACCCCCCAACCCCCTCTCATGCCCGTGTCGCTCTCCTGTTGCCCCCTGCCACCCCGGTCATGCCCCGTGTCTCCCTGCTGTTACCCCCACACCCCGCTCATGCCCCGTGTCTCTCTCCTGTTACCCCCCACCCCCCCTCATGCCCCGTGTCTCTCTCCTGTTGCCCCCCACCCCCTGGTCATGCCCTGTGTCTCCCTGCTGTTGCCCCCCACTGCCCGCTCATGCCCCGTGTCTCTCTCCTGTTGCCCCCTACCCCCCGCTCATGCCCCATGTCTTTCTCCTGTTAACTCCGACCCCCCGCTCATGCCCCGTGTCTCCCTCGTGTTCCCCCACCCCCCGCTCATGCCCCGTATCTCCCTGCTGTTGCCCCCCACCCTCCGGTCATGCCCCGTGTCTCCCTGCTGTTGCCCCCCACCCCCGCTCATGCCCCGTGTCTCTCTCCTGTTACCCCCACCCCCCTCTCATGCCCCGTGTCTCTCTCCTGTTACCCCCCAACCCCCTCTCATGCCCCGTGTCGCTCTCCTGTTGCCCCCCGCCACCCCGGTCATGCCCCGTGTCTCCCTGCTGTTACCCCCACACCCCGCTCATGCCCCGTGTCTCTCTCCTGTTCCCCCACCCCTCGCTTATGCCTCATGTCTCTCCTGTTACTCCCCACCCCCCGCTAATGCCCCGTGTCTCTCTCCTGTTGCCCCCCACCCCCCAGTCATGCCCCGTGTCTCCCTGCTGTTGCCCCCAACCCCCCGCTCATGCCCCGTGTCTCTCTCCTGTTACCTCCCACCCCCTCTCATGCCCCGTGTCTCCCTCGTGTTCCCCCCACCCCCGCTCGTGCCCCGTGTCTCCCTGCTGTTGCCCCCCACCCCCGCTCATGCCCTGTGTCTCTCTCATGTTGCCCCCCACCCTCGCTCATGCCCCTTTTCTCTCTCCTGTTACCCCCACCCCCCTCTCATGCCCCATGTCTCTCTCCTGTTGACCCCCACCCCCGGTCATGCCCCGTGTCTCCCTGCTGTTGCCCCCCACCCCCCGCTCATGCCCCGAGTCTCTCTCCTGTTACCCCTACCCCCCGCTCATGCCCCGTGTCTCTCTCCTGTTACCCCCCACCCCCCTCTCATGCCCTATGTCTCTCTCCTGTTACCCCCGACCCCCCGGTCATGTCCCGTGTCTCTCTCCTGTTAACCCCGACCCACCGCTCATGCCCGTGTCTCCCTCGTGTTCCCCCCATCCCCCGCTCATGCCCCGTGTCTCCCTGCTGTTGCCCCCCACCCTCTGCTCATGCCCCGTGTCTCCCTGCTGTTGCCCCCCACCCCCGCTCATGCCCCGTGTCTCTCTCATGTTGCCCCCCACCCTCGCTCATGCCCCTTTTCTCTCTCCTGTTACCCCCACCCCCCTCTCATGCCCAGTGTCTCTCTCCTGTTGACCCCCACCCCCGGTCATGCCCCGTGTCTCCCTGCTGTTGCCCCCCACCCCCCGCTCATGCCCCGAGTCTCTCTCCTGTTACCCCTACCCCCCGCTCATGCCCCGTGTCTCTCTCCTGTTACCCCCCACCCCCCTCTCATGCCCCATGTCTCTCTCCCGTTACCCCCCACCCCCCGGTCATGCCCGTGTCTCTCTCCTGTTAACCCCGACCCACCGCTCATGCCCGTGTCTCCCTCGTGTTCCCCCCACCCCACGCTCATGCCCCGTGTCTCCCTGCTGTTGCCCCCCACCCTCTGCTCATGCCCCGTGTCTCCCTGCTGTTGCCCCCCACCCCCGCTCATGCCCCGTGTCTCTCTCCTGTTACCCCACCACCCCCCTCTCATGCCCCGTTTCTCTCTCCTGTTACCCCCCACCCCCCTCTCTTGCCCCGTGTCTCTCTCCTGTTGCCCCCCACCACCCTGGTCATGCCCCGTGTCTCCCTGCTGTTGCCCCCCACCTCCCGTTCATGCCCCGTGTCTCTCTCCTGTTCCCCCACCCCTCGCTTATGCCTCATGTCTCTCCTGTTACCCCCCACCCCCGCTCATGCCCCGTGTCTCTCTGCTCTTGCCCCCCACCCCGCTCATGCCCCGTGTCTCTCTCCTGTTACCCCCAACCCCCTCTCATGCCCCGTGTCACCCTCGTGTTACCCCCATCCTCCTCTCAAGCCCTGTGTCTCCCTGCTGTTACCCCCACCCCCCGCTCATGCCCCGTGTCTCTCTCATGTTGCCCCCCACTCCCGCTCATGCTCCGTGTCTCTCTCCTGTTTGCCTCCCACCCCCCTCTCCTGCCCCGTGTCTCTCTCCTGTTGCCCCCCACCCCCCGTCAAGCCCTGTGTCTCCCTCCCGTTGCCCCCCACCTCCCACTCATGTCCCGTGTCTCTCTTCTGTTACCCCCACCCCCTCTCATGCCCCGTGTCTCCCTCGTTTTCCCCCCGCTCATGTCCCGTGTCTCCCTGCTGTTGCCCCACCCCCACTCATGCCCCGTGTCTGTCTCCTGTTACCCCCCACCCCCGCTCATGCTCCGTGTCTCTCTCCTGTTACCCCCACCCCCTCTCATGCCCTGTGTCTCTCACCTGTTGCCCCTCACACCCCGGTCATGCCCCGTGTCTCCCTGCTGTTGCCCCCAGCCCCCGCTCATGCCCCATGTCTCTCCTGTCACCCCCCACCCCCCTCTCATGCCCCTTGTCTCTCTCCTGTTGCCCCCCACCCCCGAGTCATGCCCCGTGTCTCCCTTCTGTTGCCCCCCACCCCCCAGTCATGCCCCGTGTCTCCCTGCTGTTGCCCCCCAACCCCTGCTCATGCCCTGTGTCTCTCTCCTGTTACCCCCACCCCCCTCTTATGACCCGTGTCTCCCTCATGTTCCCCCCACCCCCCTGCTCATGCCCCGTGTCTCCCTGCTTTTGCCCCCCACCCCCAGCTCATGCCCCATGTCTTTCTCATGTTACCCCCACCCCCCGCTCATGCCCCGTGTCTCTCTCCTGTTACCCGCCAACCCCCTCTCATGCCCCGTATCTCTCTCCTGTTGCCCCCCACCCCCGGTCATGCCCCGTGTCTCCCTGATGTTACCCCCACCCCCCGCTCATGCCACGTGTCTCTCTCCTGTTACCCCCACCCCCCTCTCATGGCCCGTGTCTCTCTCCTGTTACCCCTCACCCCCCACTCATGCTCCGTGTCTCTCTCCTGTTACCCCTCACCCCCCTCTCATGCCCCGTGTCTCTCTCCTGTTACCCCCAATCCCCCACTCATGCCCCGTGTCTCTCTCCTGTTACCCCCCCACCCCCTGCTCATGCCCCGTGTCTCTCTCCTGTTGCCCCGCACCCCCGGTCATGCCCCGTGTCTCCCTGCTGTTGCCCCCCACCCCTCGCTCATGCCCCGTGTCTCTCTCCTGTTACCCCCCAACCCCCTCTCATGCCCTGCACCCTGCCAAAGTATCCCTGAACTCGCAGGCACATGCACTAAAGAAGAAAGAATGGAAAACTTAGGATCAGGCAATGGGAAACTCACATTGGACCCCCGGTGAATCCTATGTTAGTTTCATGTCGTGCTCTCCCTGGTTGCAGGATGAAGATCAGCCGGGGCCTCATCTAGGGTTTATTCCTGACCCAGCGATCAACCCTGTACCAAGTCAGGCTCCCTATATTCCAGTGGAGGAATGGGTAAGGGTAACCTGCCACATCTAATTTAGCAGGAGCAATGGGATCAGGATTAGTCGCGAAAGAACACTCTCAGATTCGGGTTCACGTCCTCTTCTCTCACTGCCAGTGTCAGCTCAAACTCATCCTGGACTTGGAGCAGATGGTTCCATTGCAAGGTCTTGATGTTTCTTGGCTCTCCTCATACCCATAGCCAGTAGACAGGCAGCACTACTAATTGATGCTCAATGTTGAATGGTTGAAACTCCCACTTGTTACTCAGCTTGTTCTGTCCATTCTTTCCCAGGCTGTGGATCAACACACAATCACCAGGTGGAAGACTTGCATCAATGTGCAAGATGTACGGCAACTGAGGATCTGTGTAGCCCAGAATTGGTTTGAGTATTCGAGGAGCTCAAGTAGTGAGGATCTGCCTCAGCTCCTTGAATGCCTCCTGGCATTAGTCGGTCCACCTATCATCAAAGGGCTCATGTGGATGGTGTAAATGGTCTGCAGAGTTGATGGTAGTCCTGCGGCTCCTCTAGTTAGGCAGGTATCCTTTGATGAGGTCCACAAGCAGTTGCACGATGTTGGCATATCCCACAACAAATCTCCAGTAGCTGTTAAAGAAAGGAAACTCTGTAACTCCTTCAAGTTCTGAGGTCTTGACCAGGTGAGGAAGGCTTCCGTCTTTGCGGGATCTACAGGAATGATGTCTGCAGAGATGATGTTTCCGCTGTATTTGCTGCTTGTCCAGCAAAACTGCCACTTGTTCACACTGACCTTTAGCCCTTGCTCCCTCAGGCAGTAATTCTGACAAAAATGCCCCATAGAGTCCAATGAAAAAAAGGGATCATACTCTGCCACCACCACGTGTAATCCACCTGTAAATCTGCCAAACTAAGTGGTGGCAACGGTAAGTCCAGTGGATTTACAGACAGAATACTGCCCAACTCGTAATCACCCCCATTGTCAGGTGAGATTTCGTTCAATTTCTGATTTGGCCATGTACTAAGCAGAGCATGATGTAACATTACCATTACATGAGTTCATGTTAACATAAAACACACTCAGGCCTATAAATACTTTCTTAAATGATTTCAACATCTTCACAAAACCTCTCTTTTACTTCCTTGAAGCATTATATATCTGTAAGGCATTTAATGTCAAAGAGCCCACATACAAAATGTTTAATATCATAATACATCTTCATTAAGGAGACTTCAACATCATCACACACCATCCATGTGAGGACTTCAATATCATCACATATCAACCCTGTGGGGACCTCAACATCAGCACACACCACCCATTTGATGACTTAAATATCATCATATATCAACCCTGTGGGGACCTCAACATCAGCACACACCACTCATTTGAGGACTTAAATATCATCACATATCATCCCTGTGGGGACCTCACCATCAGCACACACCATCCATGTGAGGACTTCAATATCACCACATATCAACCCTGTGGGGACCTCAACATCAACACACACCATCCATGTGAGGACTTCAATATCATCACATATCATCCCTGTGGGGACCTCACCATCAGCACACACCATCCATGTGAGGACTTCAATATCATCACATATCAACCCTGTGGGGAACTCAACATCAGCACACACTGTCCATTTGAGGACTTAAATATCAGCACATATCATGCCTGTGGGGACCTCACCATCAGCGCACACCATCCATGTGAGGACTTCAATATCATCACATATCAACCCTGTGGGGACCTCAACATCAGCACACACCATTCAGTTGGAGGATTCAATATCATTGCATTCCATTTCTATGGGACCTTGAGCATAAATACACACTATTCTTATATGGCCTTCTATACAATAACACCATCCCTGTGAGGACCTCTATGTCATCAAACAACATCCCAACGGAGACCTCAACATGACCACACACCGCTCCTTTTGGTGGACTCAGTACCATCATATCAGCTCTATTGGGACTTCAGCATCGTTACATACTATTCGTATTCACATACCCTTGTATGGCCAATTGGGTGCATCTGTGGCTTCATTTGCATCACCTGAATGCATTTTCCTTCACAATTTGGGTATTTTTGGTTGAATTGGCCACTATTTTTGGCAGTGTTTCGTTCAGTATTTTTACCTGAAGATAGGATGGAATTAGCATTTTTATTTCCAGCTCTAATTCCACTGAAGGATTTAGCCCCGGGGGAATTATCACTGGTTTTCATTATTTATTCCTCCAGCGCTCATTTCTTCTGGGTTAATTCCACCAGAGGAATTAGTGTCCATTTTCAATAACCCTTATATCAGCAGATTGATCAAAGTGGCGCTAATTCCAATACTGCAACTTTTTTCCCTTAGAGATCAACTTGTAATGAAACCAAATGAGTATCAATTAAACATCAACTTTGTGAATATTTTTTGAATAATCAGAAAAATGTGATGCCAACATTCAATTAATTCACATATCAGACTATAGACAAGATGACATCCGTGCACATAATGTGTTGTCTTGACAGTGTAGAATTCAATTTCATCACACACCACCCCAATGGGGACTTCAACAAAATCACATAAAAATAAGAAAGTAAAGTAAGTCATATTGTGATTCGTTTATTACAAAAGTAGTCAATGCTTGAAATGAATCTGGAAGTGTGTTGTGCAATCAATGAGGGAAGATTTACATTGCATATCAATTATATCCAATTCTGTAAACATACAAAATACACAAAAACAGCTTAATTTCATTATTTTACATTTAAATGCAGAGTTCAGGCAATTTAAAACATAATTGTATTTGTGTATAAATGGTTCCCATGAATCTGCTGTCTGCTGCCTAAGCATGTAGGGCATCCGATGTATCAAGTGTGTTTAAATTCCTGTCCGTGTGTTGATGACTGCAATACCACACCCAGCCTGCGGGGGCAGAGCTGAGTAAAAGATCAACACACCAAAATAAACACAGGTCCCCACAAGGCCATTTTTTTAAAAGTTATAAAAATTGGCACATACGACTTTTAAGTTGTTTTAAATCATTTGGAAGGCATTACCATGTGGGGACTTGGGTTTAGGTCCCCACAGTGAAATCAAGTCCCCACAGCGTGTGTGTGTTTTCATACCCAAGTCCCCACAAGGATAGTAACACACACACACACACACACACACACACACACACACACACACACACACACACACACACACACACACACACACACACACACACACACACACACACACACACACACACACACACACACACACACACACACACACACACACACACACACACACACACACACACACACACACACACACACACACACACACACACACACACACACACACACACACACACACACACACACACACACACACACACACACACACACACACACACACATTCTGATAAGGGTGCGGAATTGTGCAAGTGCAGAAAAACCCATGGATACAAGGTTTCTGTAGCTTTTATCACGTATGCATCATTTTGCGAAAAATCCTCCACAGGGATTTGATTTATTGGTTATTTGATTTATTGTTTATTTGTAAGGCGCCCATACAACAAATGGTGTTTGAACGTGCCACGAGACTGAAGGGAAAGGAACAGTGGAAAAATAACAGCAAACAATCCTACTAGGCCTTGTAACATTCAGACGTCAAATGGCAGAACAGGGAGTGCTAGGAAAAGGGGGGTAGTGCCAAGCAGAAAGGAAGTACTAAGGTGGGAGGGAAAAGGGAGAAGCCTAAGGAGAGGTGCTATCAGGGGGCCAGAAGGCAAGTGCCAGGGAATGTATTAAGTGTGGGGACTGGACAGTGGGGACCGGGTGCCCTCAGTACCTCCCTGGCCTCCCATTTCCTTTCCAAAACCCAGGACATTCTGTCCTCATTATCCTCATTATCCTCTTCCTCCCCGCCTCCTCCCCTCTTTCATGCCTAAAGCATCAGTCAAGGTCTGAGGGAACCAGGCAGTCAGCCACAGAATCAATAAGAAGGTATTAGCATGGCTGGGGAGAGTGGCGGAAGAAGAACAAAGGAAAGTCTTTCAGAACAGGGGTACCATTCCAGAGGGAGGCCCCTGCAGAGGGGAGAGATCTACCCCCACTCTTTGCTTAGAGAAGCACCTGGGTTGCAGAGAGTTGGAGGTAGCAGAGTGAAGGGCACTAGGAGGAAGATATTTAGGGAGCGCGTGTTGAATGTAGTGAGGTCCCAGGCCCCAGAAAGCCTTATGGATGATGCAAAGGTTCGATCCTAGCAGCCACCGGGAACCAGTGAAGAGAAGATAGGGCTGGAGAGATGTGGTCCCTGGGCCTGAGTCTAAGGATAGGTCTGGCAGTCCTATTCTGAATTAGTTGAAGGGAGGAATAAGGGAGATTAAGGAAGAGGCTGGCACTGTAGTCAAACCTAGAGATGACCAGGGATGACCTAGAGATGACTAGGGATCTGGAGATATTGACTTCCTGGGGAAGGAGAGGCAAGGGTGAATACCTCGGTGGAGGTGAAGCTGATAGTGGTCCTTCTTAGCAAAGTCAGTAATGTGAGGTGAGAAGGATAGAGTGGAGGCAAAGATGACACCGAGAATTTTGGCCTTGTAAGAGGGTGAGGACTCAATGAGGGTAGCCAGAGGGAAGGAGGGGAATCATCATTAATGATAATTGTTCTTTTGTAACGTCCTTAATACCAAAAGTGTGGGATCGGGATTCAGACCTGTATTGCGCTGCATTGTCTTGCTTTCAAGACAAACGCGTTGCCCCAGAACTATCCTTCCTCCCCAAAAGAAAGAGGGAGCAGGGGTCCCAATAAGAAGGATCACAGTCTTCCTGGCATTAAGGCAGTGATCATTGGCAGCATACCATGCCTGAATAGCAGTGAAACAGTCAGGGATGAGAGAGGAGGGAGTTGAGGAAGACGCTTGAAGGAGAGTTGAGTGTCATTTGCATAGCATTGGAAGTGAGGAGAGAAGGAGGAAATCAAGTGGGCCAAAGGAGCAAGATAAATATTAAAAAGCCATGGGGAGACAATGGAGCCTCTAGGGATGCCACCAGTGGAGCGTGAAGTAGGGGAGAGAGAAAAGGGCGCAGTTGAATCTGGGAAGGTCGGTTGGAGAGGAAAGAGATCAGCCAGTCCAATGCCAGGCCAGTGACGCCAACAGAGTCACAGGCCGACCAATCAGAGTAGCATGATTGACTATGTCAAAGGCAGAAGAAAGATCCAGGAGGATAAGAACGGAGGGAGAGTTGGAGTCTAGATTGGGAGCAGGTCTTCCGGGGTGTTCACAGAAGAGCAGCTTCCATGCCTCTGGCTGCTCTGAAGCCAGACTAGTGATCATGGAGGCAGTCCACTGCTTCAGTGTGTTGGGTCAATTGGGAAATGGCCAGCTTCTCCAAATGTTTACCCAGGAAGGTGTTAAAGGATATAGTGCAATAGTTGGCAAGGCTAAATGGGTCAGCAGAGGGCTTTTCAAGGAGGCGGTGCACTAGAGAGTGCTTGAGGGAAGAAGGGAAAGAGCCAGTGGCAAAGGAGTGGTTACATAAGTCAGATAGGGAAGAAGCAAGGGAGGAGATATTGTCCTTAACATATCAGGAAGATCAGGGGAGCACCTGTTTGGAAGAGACTTTCATAGAGAGGACTTGTCTAGAGACCTTGTCCAGTGCTATAGGGGCAAAAGAGGAGAGGGGGAGGGAAGGAAGAGGATAGCAAGGACAGAATGTCTTGGGTTTCGGAATGGAAATGGGAGGCCAGGGAGGTACTGAGGGTCAAGGATGGAAGGGGAGAAGAGGAGACTGCAGAAGGATTGATGAGTTCCTTGCAGATTTTGAACAGTTCGCCAGAGTTATTACTGGCCCCAGAGATATTGGCTTGAATTTGAGCCCTCTTCTGGGAGTGGCTAGAGAGTTTGTATTGCCTTGGAGCAAGAGGATGAGTTTGAAGCCCGCTACTTCAGCTCGGCCACTCTGCACTTACGTTTCAGGGAGGCTAAGTCAGAGTAGTACCAGTGTTATGCTTGGAGGCAGGCTTCATTCGGATATTCATGACAGGGGCAAGGATATCAAGGGTATTAGTGATAGTGAGTTGAAGATTAGCAAGAGCAGAGTCAATTTGGGAGATCTTGACCTCTGGTAGAAATCCCACTCCATGGGGTTTCCCTTCTATGTGCAGAGAATCTGCATGTTTCATAATTGCGTCATCATTTGGATGCCATAGAGCGGTAGTATCCTCATGCATTGTGAGTGGGGTTTTCCCACCAGCAAAAAACATGCACAAGCTGTGGGAATCCACTATATAGATGCCCCCATGATTTTCCACGACGACAGCCTTTACTGATCTGAGCATGGGGCAGATTTAGGCATGAAAACCCAAGGTCAGTATGGATTCCCGTGCCAAAATCCACTCCATGTTGGTGAATGGAGAACCCTGGTCACAGAAGTACATTTGCTTCCACTCTGCAGCAAATGACCATTTGACCATTTGACCATTGACCGCAGCAAATTATCAGGAACTTCTCCATTTACAAAGGATAACATCTATTTCTTCCTGTAAATTGTATGGCAATCTTTCTTATGTTAAATATGATGTTAAGCAATGTTAGCAATGTTTGTGCCTTTCTGGTTTTCTGGTTTTACTTATAGCACAAACCAATAGATGCACTAAAGAGCTGCATAATGTCCCGCTATTTGTTAAAGGGTCTCTGTTAGTGCTTTTAGGACTAGGCTCATAACTAGGGTGGTGACCCATTCCCACTTGAGGTGAATAGGGGCAATCCATTTAGATGTAGATGCCACATTTAGTTCAGGTATGCATGGGAGAAACTGCCTCCCTAGAGGAGACAACCGGCAACACCATGCAAAGGTCTCAATACATATTTACTAAGGTTTCTAAAATCCAAAGTATAAACTATAAAAGGGAAGGGCGGCCCATGTGACTGGAAAAGAGGTAACCCAATTTGCAGGAAATGATGATCTGATGACACACAATGCAGGTGCAATATAGGTGCAAGGCCACCCCGCAAGGGAGAAAAAGTGAAAACCTAACGAAAAGCATGTGTGGACATGATGCCCAAACTACACATAGATAGGGCATAAGAGGAAACCAATGAGAAGGATGTGCCAACCACTGCCAGGCTCCTTACACCCAACGTCCTTACCATTGAGGCAAAGAGCCAGATCTAACACCTGTGAATGGACTTATTGGCAAACTCATGAGAGGGGTGTGCCAGCCACGGCCGGGCTCTTTAGACCCAATGTCCATGCTGCGGGGCTCATTTTGTTTTACCCGGACAATCTGGAATAATTTCTGCCACTGCTACTACCTCCATGGCGCTGGGCCTCTCCACTGTATTGTACTCTCTTTTTTCATGGGGTGTAAACAGGCACTGGAATCACGCTGGACCAAAATGTTCTCACTCCCGCCTACACGCGAGGTGGGAAAACCAGACTAGATCTCTACAGTGCGAGTATGATTGATTGCTTGATATTTTATTTCTATCGCGCTCATACACAAGTGTTCCAGAGCGCAACAAGGCAAGGGAGGGGAACAGGGGAGAAAAAAACAGCGATCTTACTAGGCCCAGTGACATTGAGAACGCGCAAGTGCATGGGAGAGGGGGGAGGGGAAAAGTGCATGGAAGGGGGAGAGGTGGAAAGTGCGAAGCAGAGGAGAAACAGATAAATAACAATAAATAAATAATAAAGGCAACAAACAGTGGTAATGCAGCCAGCAATTTGCACGTGCTAGGTTTAAGGCAGCAGACAGGGTAGGTCCGATAAGTGCAGGAAGAAAAAGGGGGGGCTGTATAGGTACAGATATAGACCCCAGTGCAAGGGGTGGCCCGGAGGCAGTGCGGGAGGGTGACAGGATGAGCAGGTACCTGGGCCCAAAAGACAGAGGGTGGCCAGGTGCACGGTGCCAAGAGAGAACAGATCAGGAGGGGAGAGGGGGAGCGAAGGCAGAAGAAAAGAGGAGAGCTATGCACACATAGCGTAGCTATGGAGTGGTGGCAGCTATCCAACGATTGGTGGCTTGCATCATAACAGATCCCTATGGATCCAGCCTGCTGTTAGCAGATGCCAAAAACCAGGCCTTGTGCATGGAAGTACTTACCCCCTGCCGGCATCAGAATACTTATGCATGCAGGGATCTACAGTTTCCGTGCACAGAAGCGAGCAAATACACACAATGGATATCCCATTGAGGTTTCTGATATAGATGGATAATGGTGTCGATGTGGCAAAACCAGTGGAAACATTGATTCTGAGGGTTTTCACCAATCTGCACCATTTTGTATCCTCATTAAAAAGAGGTTGAATGTAAGCAAACAGCCAACACCTGCACGGAGAAACAGATGCAACCATACCAGTTTCTGGTTGATTGTATCTCTGTCTACTCACAATCTCATTCCCTCCACTCCCCCTCTGCAGTCAACCTTACTGCCCCATACCCGGCGGGACAATTAGGGAGAAAGAGCAGAAGCGGCAGGAGGCACAGTCGTGTGCCTCCTGCCGCTTCTGCTCTTTCTCCCTAATTGTCCCGCCCCATTGGAAACCGCTGTCCATCACAATCGAAGCCAGCCGGACTGTGGGTCACTTCGAAGCTGAAGCTCAGTTTTAACTTCTCCCAATTACTACAGTGGGAGCTCCTGTTAGATTACTTTTACTTGTGTAAATCACGTGTTATTTTTGTATTTTTGTATTACTATTATCCTGGTCTATGTCCCACTTGGTTCACCACCTCATAAACTGGTACACCACTTGTTCTCATATTGGTGCTATTGTGCCGTCACTCTTCTGGGGAATGCTGCTGCCATGCTTAACCTGGTTATTGTAAATCATTTCTGATCAAAATAGACATCCATGTTCTTCAAATAAATAACAACACAGATCCCAACAGGAACTCATTAGCACAGCCACGCTCTTCAGAGGGTATGCAGTAATAAAATTGCGGCAAAAATGTCACCTTTACAGAAAATCGTGGCAAAAATGCTGTGGTTTGACCTGATAAAGGTGTACCCCATTTTACCATTTAAGGAGAGCGTGGTTGCAGGGGTGTCCCCCGCATCGTTTACATAGATTGCAATTTTTTGTGTAAACTGCCATTTATGCCGCATTTTTAACACATGAACCCTTTAGAGTCGATGTTCATACTATGTAGGCAGAGAGCCAACAGCTGCGAGTGGAAACAGGGGTAACACCACGAGAAGGATGTGCGTAGGATGAATCTAAGAGGCACCCTTTAAAATGATGTGGCTGCCACCAAGAGCTAGATGAATAAAGCACACATCAGGAGAGGAACCTGTTCGGAATGACCTGGAACTTCACTCCCACTCTACCAACTTTGTATACCAAGGTTGTCCAACTCCAGGCCTCAAGGACCGGATCCATGTCAGGTTTTCTGGATGCCCCTCATTTAAATTCATGATATAAATTTGCATACAATGATTCTAAATGTATGCACATTTTTCCTCATGACTATTAATGAGGCATATTCTGAAAATCAGTCAGAATCTGGCCCTTGAGGCTGGGTGTTTGACAGCCATGTTGTAGATCTAAGGTAATGCTCATGAGAGGAAACAATGACAACATCATGAGACGGACACATTAAGCTCTTCCAGGCTCCTTGGACCACTAAACTATGTTTAAGCGGGGCGAGAGGAAAGGCATACCTCTCCATTGGACAGATGTCAGAGACACCCCTAGGCCTTTGAACCAGAATGAACTCTTCTGTAGACACAGATCCAAGCTCTACGAGAGAAAACAGGCCAAAGCAATGAGAAGTACATTAATCACCAACGAAAACCCAAAGGCGAGAAAGGCAGCTGGGTGAACTGTACCTGAAGGTCATCTGAAAGACCTGTCCTTGGTTGACCTGCTGTGTCCGGTTGTTGTATCCATGCAGCATTTCACCAAAGAGGGTGTCGTTCAGCTTGGAGTCTGACTTCAGACACTTGGGTCCTTCGCAGATGTCAGAAAGCATAAGGCAGGACTTGCCATCCGGGGCCAACTTGTACTCCTCCACGCAGCTAGGAAACAGAAGAGAGACAGAGCATGTAGCACTGGTCACCAACCACAGAAGAGGTACAACAGGAAGAGACAGCGAACAGGGTGATGAACCACTGGTGTCGAAGAGGAGAAAGGGCCCCAAGAGGCTAAGGCATCTCTAGGCAATTGATTCTGAATGGCAGAAACTGGACAGGGTCTTGCCATCTGGTGATTCTACAAGCGCCTTGGATTAAGGCGCTATATAAAAATAACAAATACAAATATATATATATGTCTCGGCCACTCGGAATTGCTTCAACCAGTCTTTGCTTTTCAACGCAGAACCAGTGATCCCTTGCAATCTGCTTCCATCACCATGTACTTTCCCTTATGAATTGTGAAGGTTATTGTTGCCTTCCAAAGCTAGTGCTGCACTCAATAAATACTATAAACATAATAGTTATATTAAGGTGCTTGTACTCTTCCCCTCCCCCACTTGCTTATGTATGCGTGCATGTGTGTGTGTGTGTGTGTGTGTGTGTGTATGTGTACGCGCGCGCGCAGAAGTCCTTTATTACTAGGAAAAAGGTTGAATTATTGGCTTTGCTAATGCTTGTTTAAGATGAACGTGACTGACTCTACCCAAGACGTGGCAACCTTTCAGAGAAACCAGCCACTTAAAAAATCGCATGATTCCCGAATTAGCACGTTTGCTGCCCAATAAAGTCAGGCTGGAGTCCACTGTAATGACACAGGGACAGAGACGTCTAGGCCTAGAAGGTAAACTTCCTTTCCGTATGCCACATGCCCGGGGAGAGGAGGTTATTAGACACTCGGGACATTTGTCAAAGCAAAAACAGTTCCTTGTAGAAAAGAGGCCACTTTTCTTTTTTGTTGTCAGAGTGGTAATCAGCTTTTCAGGACATGCTCGTTTTCATATATATTGTGCAGTGTCACTGGGAGTTCAGCGCCTTGTCGTGCCGCGCCTTACTCTAGGACCACGACTCGTGCAATCAGTGTGCTCGGTTCTGTGGTGCGCAGTCTACAAATCAGCCTCTGCCACCATGGGCAACTGATTTCAATCATTTTTTAAAGGATTTTACCCACGATTATCATAGTTAAGGAATTTTAGATACGCCCACCCCAATGGAGCACATCTATCACTCCAATTAGTGCTTGGTTGCCCCATTGGGCTTTTGCTACTATATCAATGTGCATACAGAATAAAGTGCTTGGTTGCCCCACTGTGCTTTTACTGCTATATCAATGTGCATACAGAATAAAGTGCCTGGTTGCCCCACTGTGCTTTTACTGCTATATCAATGTTACTGCTATATCAATGTGCATACAGAATAAAGTGCTTGGTTGCCCCACTGTGCTTTTACTGCTATATCAATGTGCATAGAGAATAAAGTGCTTGGTTGCCCCACTGTGCTTTTACTGCTATATCAATGTGCATAGAGAATAAAGTGCTTGGTTGCCCCACTGTGCTTTTACTGCTATATCAATGTTACTGCTATATCAATGTGCATACAGAATAAAGTGCTTGGTTGCCCCACTGTGCTTTTACTGCTATATCAATGTGCATAGAGAATAAAGTGCTTGGTTGCCCCACTGTGCTTTTACTGCTATATCAATGTTACTGCTATATCAATGTGCATACAGAATAAAGTGCTTGGTTGCCCCACTGTGCTTTTACTGCTATATCAATGTGCATAGAGAATAAAGTGCTTGGTTGCCCCACTGTGCTTTTACTGCTATATCAATGTGCATAGAGAATAAAGTGCTTGGTTGCCCCACTGTGCTTTTACTGCTATATCAATGTGCATAGAGAATAAAGTGCTTGGTTGCCCCACTGTGCTTTTACTGCTATATCAATGTTACTGCTATATCAATGTGCATACAGAATAAAGTGCTTGGTTGCCCCACTGTGCTTTTACTGCTATATCAATGTTACTGCTATATCAATGTGCATACAGAATAATGGTTGCCCCACTGTGCTTTTACTGCTATATCAATGTGCATAGAGAATAAAGTGCTTGGTTGCCCCACTGTGCTTTTACTGCTATATCAATGTTACTGCTATATCAATGTGCATACAGAATAAATTGCTTGGTTGCCCCACTGTGCTTTTACTGCTAAATCAATGTTACTGCTATATCAATGTGCATACAGAATAAAGTGCTTGGTTGCCCCACTGTTCTTTTACTGCTATATCAATGTGCATACAGAATAAAGTGATTGGTTGCAGCATTGTGCTTTTACGGCTATATCAATGTGCATACAGAATAAAGTGCTTAATAAAATGCTTGGTTTCTCCATTGTGCTTTTACTGCTATATCAATGTGCATACAGAATAAAGTGCATGGTTGTCCCATTGTGCTTTTACTGCTATATCAAGTGCTTGCCGCGGTTGGGCTGTCCCAGGGAGTACTCGCCCACTTGACTTCGCTTTCATGAGTGCTCTGCCGCCGTTTTCCTTCCACGCGAGTTGGGTTCACAGCCCTAGACTACCTTTGCTCCCCGCATCATGTAAGAGCTTGTGTGCCTCTCAGAGTCGCATGATGAGATGTCGAAGGTCTCTTGTTTGGCGCCATCATCGCTCTCTTAATGCAAACAGCTGCCAGGGCTCGTTGTGTCAGGAATGACAAGATGCGCGTGCATGGCCAGGAGACAACGCCAACCAATGGGCGAGGGCTAGCTCTCAAGCAGGGATAATTGAAGCCACGTGACTTAGCATCAACTCTGATAAATGCAGTGCTTTGCTCTTAGTAGGAATGAGCTTTACAGGCGGCCTGGCCAGGCCCTCAACGCCTCATGCCAATCCAACCTGGCCAATACACTATTCACAGTGGGTCTGGGAAGAGAAATGGCATGTAAACCAGTTTAAGCACCACAGTACGACATTCTGTCCCTTCTGAGCCAGGGTCGGACTGGGCCGTACAATTGTCTCGGGCATCAATGAAAAAGTGGCCCACAGTTGCAAATGGCTATTCATTCCTTGACACTGTTTGCATAATACCCAAGGGGGAGTTTTTTGATAACTTGTGACGCAAATTGTGTATTTTAAAGAATATTTATTCAGCACCACTGATCAAAACTACTAGCCACATAGTGAAGAAACTCATCAAACATGGCCATATTGGCCAAAAAACTGGCCCACACCAGCATTTTGTGTTTTTGGTTCGGCCATGAGCCTATTGCCCTATATGCCAGTCCGAGCATGCCCATCTCTGTGCCATGTGATGTGGAGGTGGAGCATACACCCATACTTCACAAAAACCCCTGTATAACCCCACCTTATGCCACCACAAAGGTGTCACAAGTGCCCAGCAAAACAAGTTATTGCCTGTACGAGATCATCACTGTAGCCTGGATCGCTATTCACCCTACCTTGACCCGCAGCATCATTAGATGAGCCCTCTCATCTAGGTTTTTATTGGTTATTTCCCTAGATATGTTATCACATCTACCTTCTGTACGATTTCCTGCCCAACTCTCCACGTCACTCCTCCCTTATGGTTTTTACTAGCTGAAGAAATGATGTGGACTTTGGATTTGCTTGCGTTGACTCGCATGCCATTTAATTCTAGGTAGGTGACAAAGGTTTCTAATCTGCAATGGAGTCGGTTCAGCATTTGATCAATCAAGACCAAATCGTCTGCATACAAGACCCACGGCAGCTCTACCTCATCGAATTTGGAGGGAAGGCACGGATCCCTTCTTTGGACTCCCATAGGTCTGACATATAAAGATTAAAAAGAATAAGTGCTAAAGAACAGCCTTGCTTTAGGCCACAATATGTCTGAATTGCTTTTGATAGCACCACACCTGACGAGAGCCTCACCTGTACCGATGTGTCCAAGTACAGGAGCCTCGTGGCTTCTACCAGTTCGGGCGGGCAATTCCAAGTTCGCAGTTTATGCCAAAGGTGCTCCCTATTGACATAGTTGAACGCTTGTTCGAGATCCATAAAGGCCAGGTACACATCCCTACCATTTTCAATCGATCTAAGCTTCAGGAGGATTAGAAGAAACACATTTTGTGATGTACCGACCCCCTTAACAAGCCCCATCTGTCTTGGGTCTATATGTCGAGACTGGGCTGCCACTCATTCAGGTCTCTTAATAGTAGTCCTTCAAACAGCTTACCTAGAGTGTCGAATAAGGCTATTGGTCGGTGGTTTTTTGGGTCGCTACGATTCCAATGTCTCTCTCCATGTAGAGGGTATCTGCTTATTTGTTAGGACTTGTTTGAAGATCTTTACAGTGAGATATTCCCAACCCTCAACATTTTCCTTCATGACACAGTTTTCCAAACCGTCCGGGCCAGCACCCTCAAGGAGCTCAATTTAGAAATCATTGTTTTAATTTCCTCTGTATCCAAGCTAAACATCCAGCTACCACTAGGGTTCGGAGTCTCCCATTGGGCAACTGCCCCCCCTCTGGAGAAAAGCCTGGAGTAATGTTCCACCCAGCTGGCTTCTGGCACCTGATTTAAGATGTGGGTCTATTTGAAGTTACCCCCATTGTTTAGCAGTTGCCAGAGGTGTCTAGTATTATTTATACAGAACACCCTAAGCTTGAGATCTGCATCAAATTGAAACCTGGTGCCTTTAGATGCTTTAAGCCAATTTCAATATCTTTGTTTTCCTTTTCATCTGAGGCTACCAGATGGATCATTATTTGACCTTTTGTCATGGGCGCTACTCCCGAGGGGCCAGGACTGGCCCAGCGCCCTCGGAAGCAGACCCATCTTCCACTACTCCGGACCCAGCAGACCCCTACAGGGGCCCTTTGGACCGTGTCCTGGCGCCTTTGGCGCCAGGCTCATGAAGGGTTTCAGTCCCGGCGCCATAGGCGCCGGGCTCATATTGATAAACAGTGTAATAATGCTTTGGTGGACTTACCTGAGGCAGACCATGTTGCATATTTACCCAGAACAATCCAGTCTGGTTGAAGTCCCCAGCCATCAGGGCTGGGAGGAACTATTCCCTCCATTCAGGAACTCTTTTCTTACCTGGGTGGAACCGGTGGAAGAACACACACTGGAAGCACTTCTCTGCTATTTAAACCACGCCCGATGGAAAACACGTGCTTCGCGTTATTCTTCAGCAGCAGCAGGACGCTCACTGAGTCGGCTCCTGCATTCCAGGTCCAGAGTCATCTTCAGCTTCCGCGCAGCAACCTGTGGATGAAGAAAGACACAGAACAATACTTACCAGATCCCGGAATCCAGTCACCGGCAAAACCTGCAAAGAATAAACATAAGGTTAGAAAAGTGCAACTCGCTTGCAGCCGCGCCCGCTTACCTGATCCATCCGTGATTGCAACGGAGCTAACCGCGGCCTTCTCTTCAGCAGCTTCTCTGCACCTGAAAGGCAAAGGACATAATTAAAAAGGGGTTCGGGTGAAGGCAGTCGCATTCATCTTAACTTACCAGTTTTTGCATGCGCAGAAGCGGCCGCATCAACCGCAGCATCCCGGCACCTGAAAACTAGAAAATGGACATTATTAGAGGTGCCATTAAAAGCGGCCAACGATCATTATACTTACGTGCATCGGCATGTGCAGTGGCAACGGATATAAAGCCCGCAGCATCCCGGCACCTGAAAACTAGAAAAAGGACATTATTAGAGGTGCCATTAAAAGCGGCCAACGAACATTATACTTACGTGCATCGGCACGTGCAGCGGCAACGGAAAACTATGCCTACAGCATCCCGAGGCCTGAAACAAAGGAAAAGGGACATTATTGAGGTGCCCATCTTTTAAAGCCTAAAGACTACAGTATACTTACAGGCATCCGCTCGTGCAGTAACGGCGACATCGCTCTTCGGCATCCCAGCACCAGTGCCACAACTAAGGCCGCAAAAGACTTGAGCCTCAACACTGAACTCACCCAGTGACGTAACTGGAATCCACGCACCCCTGCACCAGACGCAGGATGGAGAGCTCAGCATTTATACGCCTAAGGTGAGAGCTCGCCGAGACAAGTAGAAAGCTAGGCTGTGGGAGAAACTGGCGATTGGTGGGAGAAGAAATCCCATCAAACGGTGATTAACCCTTTTTCTTCCACCTGCAGAAAACTTACCCTGCAAGTCAGACATTCGATAAGAGGAAGCCCAGTCCTGAGAGTCGTCCGAGCTCTACGCTTCTCAATTGAAGAAACGATAGCAGCCCAGCCGGGATCAGCACCTCCGTGGGAATCAGGTGAGCGTTACAGAACGCGAAGCCCATCAATAGCCTCCTACCCAGGCGCTATGGAAACTATCGACATAGACCAACTGGCCCAGTTATTAGGGGAATTAAGAGCTGAAGTTCATGCTGCCCGCCAGGAAACGAATGCCCTTAGGAGGGAATTGATAATATCAAAAGAACGAACTGATGATCTCGCCAGACAGTTATTACAGACACAAGCGGGGCAAACCCCACTACCTAATTCAGGAGGGAGCTATATCCCAGCGGATTCAGCCAATCCTGTTCAAATCAACCTACCCGGAAATGTGCCATTGGCACCGCCTGAATGCTTCTCTGGTGACCCTAAAAGGTTTGCGGTGTTTATAAATCAATGCCGATTGCACTTTCTTTGTAGACCTGCAGCCTTTCCGACTGACCAGACTAAGGTAGTCTTTGTGCTTTTGTATTTTAGCAGCAGTGCCGCTGATTGGTCGATCCCTCTGGTTACACAGGATGATCCGATCCTTCGTGATAGTGAATCCTCCTCAGGATTGTTCAGAGTACATTGATTTGGTGGTCCAATTGGATCACAGACTACAAAACAGAAAGGCGGATCGATCCAGGTTTGAAACACGAGTGTTCCCTAAGCCTCAAAGTCACACCAAAGGAGTTGAAGCCGTTGAACCAATGCAAATTGGGGTTGTAAAGGGTCCCCTAACCCAGAAAGAACGCGACAGGAGACGACAAATGCAACTATGTCTCTATTGTGGAAATTCAGGACATTTTCTTCGAGATTGCCCGGTGAAACCACCTAAGAAGACAGTGGGAGCTTCTGATAAGAGTTCTGTAAAGCCTGAGCAGGGAAACAACCTCGCCCGACAAGTGTAGAGGTCCGCTTGCTGAGCGTAAAAACCAGTTCTTTGATCTTGCACTTCATAATGCCAATGGTCCTCGTAAACCCAGAGCAACCGGATCGTTTGCATGAAATTAAGGCATACATTGATAGCGGAGCAGTTGGAAATTATGTGGACCGCAAATTGGCTTCCAGGATGAACTTACCTCTTTGTCCAAAGGTGGTTAAAGACGTCATTACCACGGTGGATGGGACGGAAATTGCCTCCGGACCAGTGACCCATACCACTATTGAAGTGACAATACTAGGCCAAGACGGACATCAGGAGGTAATTGTGTTCGACGTGATCAAGGCTCCTCAATTCCAAGTAATTCTAGGGATTCCTTGGTTGGAGAAACACAATCCTCAGATTGATTGGCGAGCAAAGACGATAAAGTTCCCAGAGTGCACACCAACTTGTTATCCACGACCCAACATTGGCCTAGCGTCAGTGATGGCTGACGGTCCAGAATTACCTCTAGAGTATCAAGAGTTCCAAGATGTTTTTTCAAAAGGAACAGGCTAACACCTTGCCACCCCACAGATCATACGATTGTCAGATAGATTTGCTACCCAGTGCAACTCCCCCTTGCAGTAGGATTTACGCCCTTACGAGCCTGAGAACCTTCATCTGCGACAGTATTTAGACCAGTACCTGGCCAATGGCTTTATCCGTCCGTCGAAGTCCCCTGCATCCTCGGCTCTGTTCTTCGTACCAAAAAAAGAAGGTGACCTCAGAACCTGTATAGATTATCGTGCTCTGAACCAGATAACAGTAAAAAAACGGTACCCCTTACCTCTGATCCCGGAACTCCTTGACCAGGTAAAAAACGCCTGTATTTATACTAAGCTTGATCTCCGGGGAGCTTATCACTTGGTACGGGTTAAGGAAGGAGATGAATGGAAGACGGCCTTTCGCACTAAGTATGGGCTATTTGAATACCAAGGGATGCCCTTTGGACTATGCAATGCACCGGCCGCCTTCCAATATTTTATGAATGATGTCCTCAGAGAGCTCATTGATGTCTGCGTTGTCGTCTACATAGATGACATTCTTGTGTACTCATCTTCAGAAGCTGACCATCGAAATCATGTTAGGGCGGTCCTTGAAAAACTTCGCCAACATAAACTTTTTGCCAAGCTCGAAAAATGTGTTTTTCATGTCACTGAGGTCGAATTTTTGGGATTTATTCTGACACCCAAAGGAGTCCACATGGACTCGAGAAAAGTAGACGCTACCCTCAAATGGCCGTCTCCTACTTCCGTGAAAGGCGTTCAAAGCATGCTAGGCTTTGCCAATTTTTACCGTAGATTTATTCCAGAGTTTTCACGAGTGGTACAACCCATCACCGCCCTCTTAAGAAAAAATAAACGCTTTGAATGGTAGCAGAACAAGCCTTCCAAGAGCTAAAGGCTAAATTCACCTCGGCGCCAATACTGAAACACCCACGCCCGGACCTCCCTTACATCGTTGAAACCGACGCCTCCAGCTTAGCAATGGGAGCAGTTCTATCACAAAGAGATCAAGAGACTAACCAACTGCATCCTGTGGCATTCTGGTCTCAGAAGTTCTCGGCGCCTGAGATCAACTACACCATCACAGACAAAGAGCTTCTAGCGATTAAATCAGCCGTTAAGGCATGGCGGCATTATCTCCTCGGGGCCAGACACACCGTCACAGTGATCACCGATCATCGAAATCTGCAGTATCTGAAAACCGCCAAGGCTCAATCCTCCAGACAGCTTCGCTGGGCTCTATTCTTTGCTGAATTTGACTTTGTGATCACTTATCGCCCCGGCAACAAGAACGGCAAAGCGGATGCTCTTTCCTGAATTGGAATGGGAGATAACGTTGCCAATCCAGAACCTGTACCAATAATTCCTGAACAAAGGATCGTGGGTCTGATTTCTTCACAATCCATTGAGGATATTGAAGAACAAACTAAACAACTTGTAACCTCACAAGACTTACTGAACTGGTTACAAAAAGGAAAAGATTTCAATGTAAGCAATGACTAGCCTTATTTCCAAGGACGATTGTTCCTACCACACGCCGATTTACAAAGACAGGTAATCTCCTGCTATCATGATTCATTAATTGAGGGTCACCCTGGCATTGCCAAAACCACAGAAAAGGTGAAGAGACATTTCTGGTGGCCTTCATGGAGAAAAGACATAAAGGAATTCGTGATGTCCTGCGGTGTGTGCGCTCAAAACAAGGGTCAGAAGAAGTGGCCGGCTGGTCTTCTGCAACCATTAGACATCCCGCCGTGTCCCTGGCATACCCTTTCCATGGACTTCATCACAGACTTACCCTCCTGTTCCGGGTACAACACCATTCTTGTTATTGTGGACCTGTTTTCTAAAATGGCCCACTTCATTCCGCTAAAAGGCTTACCTTCAGCATCAGTCCTAGCCAAAGTATTTCTTGAAAACATCGTCCGGCTACACGGCTTCCCGTCAGTACTAATCTCAGATAGGGGGAGCCAGTTTATTTCCCACTTTTGGCGTAGCTGTTGTCGATTAGCTCAAATCGATGTAAGACTTTCGACCAGCCATCATCCCCAGACCGACGGGCAAACCGAGAGAACAAACCAGACTCTTGAGCAATATTTACGATGCATGCTACAACAGTCGGAGAGTAACTGGAAGGACATCCTTTGGATAGCTGAATATGCTTACAACAATTCAGTTCATTCGGGTACCGGGAAGAGTCCCTTCTACATCTTGTATGGGATTCATCCTCGAACCTCCAACCTTGATCCACCTCAAGATCTTGGAACACCCGCCGTGGATCAATTGCACACCGTTATTACCCAAGCTTTTATGGAAGCGACTGCACATCTACAACAAGCTAAAGTGAGGTACAAAAAAGGAGCAGATCAACACCGAAGCAATGCCCCTCAATACCAGGTTGGGGATCAAGACTGGCTGTCCACCAAACATTTATCGCTTAAAGGGCCTCGCACCTTCAACCCCAAATACCTGGGACCATATCCAATTACGGCCATAATTAATCCAGTGGCCGTTAAATTAGAATTGCCAACCCATATGAGAATACATCCTGTATTTCACGTATCTCTTTTGAAACCCATGCAACCTGGAACCAGATTGACCAATCCTCCAGAACCCATTCAAGTGAATGGGGAGCCCGAATTTGAAGTAAAAGACATTTTGGACTCTAAAATCAACAGATCAAAGCTATTCTACCTAATCGACTGGAAAGGCTACGGACCTCAGGAAAGGTCATGGGAACCCTATGACCACGTCCATGCTCCTCGTCTAGTCCAGAAATTTCACCGAACCTTTCCCGATAAACCAAAACCCCCGGGGAGGACAAGTTTGGGAGGGGCCTTGAGGGGGGGTGCTGTCATGGGCGCTACTCCCGAGGGGCCAGGACTGGCCCAGCGCCCTCGGAAGCAGACCCGTCTTCCACTACTCCGGACCCAGCAGACCCCTACAGGGGCCCTTTGGACCGTGTCCTGGCGCCTTTGGCGCCAGGCTCATGAAGGGTTTCAGTCCCGGCGCCATAGCCGGACTCATATTGATAAACAGTGTAATAATGCTTGGGTGGACTTACCGGAGGCAGACCATGCTGCATATTTACCCAGAACAATCCAATCTGGTTGAAGTCCCCAGCCATCAGGGCTGGGAGGAACTATTCCGTCCATTCAGGAACTCTTTTCTTACCTGGGTGGAACCGGTGGAAGAACACACACTGGAAGCACTTCTCTGCTATTTAAACCACGCCCTATGGAAAACACGTGCTTCGCATTATTCTGCAGCAGCAGCAGGACGCTCACCGAGTCGGCTCCTGCATTCCAGGCCCAGAGTCATCTTCAGCTTCTGCGCAGCAACCTTTGGATGAAGAAAGACACAGAACAATACTTACCAGATCCCGGAATCCAGTCACCGGCAAAACCTGCAAAGAATAAACATAAGGTTAGAAAAGTGCAACTCGCTTGCAACCGCGCCCGCTTACCTGATCCATCCGTGATTGCAACGGAGCTAACCGCGGCCTTCTCTTCGGCAGCTTCTCTGCACCTGAAAGGCAAAGGACATAATTAAAAAGGGGTTCGGGTGAAGGCAGTCGCATTCATCTTAACTTACCAGTTTTTGCACGCGCAGAAGCGGCCGCATCAACTGCAGCATCCCGGCACCTGAAAACTAGAAAAAGGACATTATTAGAGGTGCCATTAAAAGCGGCCAACGATCATTATACTTACGTGCATCGGCACGTGCAGTGGCAACAGATATAAAGCCCGCAGCATCCCGGCACCTGAAAACTAGAAAAAGGACATTATTAGAGGTGCCATTAAAAGCGGCCAACGAACATTATACTTACGTGCATCGGCACGTGCAGCGGCAACGGAAAACTACGCCCACAGCATCCCGAGGCCTGAAACAAAGGAAAAGGGACATTATTGAGGTGCCCATCTTTTAAAGCCTAAAGACTACAGTATACTTACAGGCATCCGCTCGTGCAGTAACAGCGGCATCGCTCTTCGGCATCCCAGCACCAGTGCCACAACTAAGGCCGCAAAAGACTTGAGCCTCAACACTGAACTCATCCAGTGACGTAACTGGAATCCACGCACCCCTGCACCAGACGCAGGATGGAGAGCTCAGCATTTATACGCCTAAGGTGAGAGCTTCCCGAGACAAGTAGAAAGCTAGGCTGTGGGAGAAACTAGCGATTGGTGGGAGAAGAAATCCCATCAAACGGTGATTAACCCTTTTTCCTCCACCTGCAGAAAACTTACCCTGCAAGTCAGACATTCGATAAGAGGAAGCCCAGTCCTGAGAGTCGTCCGAGCTCTACGCTTCTTAATTGAAGAAACGATAGCAGCCCAGCCGGGATCAGCGCCTCCGTGGGAATCAGGTGAGCGTTACACCTTTTTAGCATTCTCATGTCAGATCTAAATGCCCTCTTAGCTACCACAGTGTCTCGATTATACTTATGTACTGGACTAAACTCTGCCTTCCCATCAAGGGCCCGTTCTTCTCTGTAGGCCTGTAGAATCTAGTCATATTCAGTTTCCCTGGGATGGTTGAGAATAAAGTGTTCAAACTGCCCTGCAATTCGGGGTACTTCCAATGCTCTGATTCTAAGACTGTTTTTCCCCATGTTAGATCAATCGGGCCCTGGGCTTCTGCTCTTCTATTCTGCCAATCACTGGCCTGCATCTCGACAACCTTAAACTGGTCTGTATCGGCTAGAACATGCTGAGAGACATAACAGTAATCAATGCAGGCCCGTTGCCCACCCCTTGACCAGGTACTAGATCCTGGAATATTTCCCTTAGTCTGGCCATTTCACACGGACAGCTCTCAAGCCTTAATTTCACTGTGCCATAGTATAGCCCTTGCTCCCAATAGTAAATCTCGCTGGGCCACCCTCTCACCATTTAAAAGATGCATATTAAGATCATCATATAAAATAAAATGGGTGTCGTCCACTGACATCAGGGCCTCATCTATCATTAGCATTATAGACTCTGATAGGTACACATTGTGGTACCTTGCAAATAACGGGAATGGGCTCGAAGGTAAGTTCAAAGTCTTTAATTTTTCATCAACGACCCTGTGCTCCCTCCGCATCCACTCTCTCTCTCAACCATTCTCCCTTTCACTCGAGCCTCTCCATTCCACATTCTCACTGCAACACTCCAAACTCCACACATACGTATACCGGAGGAAACACAAGTACAAAAAAGAACACAACACACTCCCCCCGTTTCACAACCTAACAACACCAAAAGCAACCTAGAAGACAAAACCTTAATGACTAAGAGTATGAGAACATTTCCAATAAAACTGACAACAAAATAAATATGGAGAAGATATTTAGATTCTTCACCATTATTTAATGACATAGTTTCTCGACCACACCAGGGGTGTAACGCTCACCTGATTCCCACGGAGGCGCAGGTCTGGCTTCGAGTGCTGATGCTTCTTCAATGGTGAAGCGCAGGACTCTGTAGATGGACAGGAAGGGCCCTCTACTCTGGCTTCTCCGGCTCGCAGAAATATTCCCCTGTGCGTGAAAAGGGAGTATTACCTACTGACTGAGTTATGCTCAAGCCTCCCACTCTCTTCCAACCCTCCACGATACCCTTCCACGATTCCCTGTGAAGTCTCACCTTAGGGTCAGGAAGGATGAGCTCTCCATCCTGCTTCTGATGCAGGGGCGCATTGAAACCCAGTTACTTCACTGGATTGAGGATTGATGGGAGTTCAGGTAAGCTTGACTATTCAGGTAAGGCTCTGTAATAGTTCTGTTGCAAGTTCAAAAGTCCAAGCTTAATAATGATGTTCATTGTCTTTTTGCAGCAAGCGCTAATGCTTATATCTTTTTTCCCCTTAGGGGCCGGTGTTCGGAATGCCGGAGATATAGCGCCGACCCGAAGTGAAACGTGCAGTTCCAGTTCCAGTAAATGGCAGGTTAGTTCTGGATGAGCGCTCAGGAACTGTCTTTGCATACGCTCTTTCAATGTCTTTGTCTTTTTTCCCCATAGGGTCCGGGGTCCGGAAAATGCCTGGAAGCGGCAAGACCCGAAATGAAATGGGAATGACCCAACAGGTAAGTCTTATTCCCTTCCTTCTCTCACCTCTTATTCTTGTCTTTTTCTCTAGGCTCTGGGAAGTGGCTGTGTATCCGGATGATCGCTGCTGAAGATGGAGGCACCCAGGAAAGGTGAGTGAAATGCAGCGCTGCAGCGATCGTAACGAAATGCTTTTAAAAATGATGTGTTCCTTTTCAGGATCGTCGGTGTGATGTCTCTATGGTGCAGATTTAGCTGGTAAGGTCTCTTGTCTCCCTTTGCAGGTGACCCAGGATGCTGACAGGCGTGGCTGAAGTCCAGATGCAGGAGCTAACACGGTGAGCGTCCAGCTGCGAGGAGCAGAACAACGCGAAGCGTGAGTTGCTGATCGGGTGTGGTTTAAATAGCTTTGGAAGAAGTTCCAAGTGTGTATCCTTCCTCCGATCAGGTATGTATCCTTCCCCGACCACACCCGGGTGGAAATTAGTCCCACAGGTAAAGTAGTTCCATTCAGGCCTCAAGAGGGCCTGGATGTGGCAGCATGGTCTGCATCAGGTAAGTGCACAGTAAAACACTTGAACATATGTATAGCTTTATGAGCCTGGCGCCTAAGGCACCAGGACAGAGGTCCAACATGAGCCTGGCGCCTAAGGCGCCAGGACTGCGTCCAAAGGGCCCCAGCTTGGGCCCGCTGGCACTCCCCTGGGGGAAATGATGCCTGCCTCTGGGGTTGCTGGGTTGGACCTGGCTCCTTGGAGGTAAGCATCATGACAGTACCCCCCCTCAAGGCCCCTCCCAAGGTTCTTCCCTCCGGGGGTTTGGGCTTGTTCGGAAATCTCCGGTGAAACCTTTGTACTAATCGAGGTGCGTGCACATGGTTACTAGGCTCCCACGATCTCTCCTGAGGTCCATATCCCTTCCAGTCAACAAGATAGAAGAGTTTCGAATTTACCACCTTGGAATCTAAAATGTCTTTAACTTTGAATTCTAATTCCCCTTCAATTTGAACTGTATCTGGAGGCTTGGACAATCGGGTACCTGGTTGTACTGGCTTCAAAAGTGATGCATGAAAAACTGGATGAATACGCATGTTGGACGGTAGACCCAGTTTAAAGGGCACTGGGTTGATTATAGCTTTGATGGGATAAGGTCCTATGAATCTGGGATTGAAGGTTCGCTGGCCCTTGAGGGGTAAATGTTTAGTTGCTAGCCATACCTGGTCTCCTACTTGGTAAGGAGGAGTTTTACTTCGGTGCAAATCAGCGTTTTCTTTATACCTTTTCTTGGCTTGCTGTAAATGAGTTGCAGCTTCTTTGAAGGCTCAGGTTATTGTGGAATGCAGATGATTTACTGCAGGCATTTCCAGGGTCAGAGGTGGATGTAGGTCAGAAGTCCGAGGATGGTGACCATACAAAGTATAAAAGGGGGTTTGTCCGGTTCCAGAATGCACTGAATTGTTGTATGCATATTCTGCGATCCAAAGGATGTCTTTCCAATTTAACTCGGATTGGTGTAACATGCACCGAAGATCTTGCTCGAGAGTCTGATTGGTTCTCTCAGTTTGTCCATTGGTCTGGGGATGGTGGCTGGTGGATAACTGCACATCTATTTGTGCTAGTTGGCAACACTTCTTCCAAAAATGTGAGATAAATTGACTTCCACGATCCGAGACTAATATGGAAGGGAAACCATGTATGCGAACTATATTCTCCAGGAATTCCTTGGCCAAGGTGGAAGCTGAAGGCAAACCCTTTAAAGGGATAAAGTGGGCCATTTTGGAGAATAGGTCCACAATTACAAGGATTGTGTTGTAACCAGCACAAGGAGGCAGATCTGTTATGAAGTCCATTGACAGGGTGTGCCATGGTGCCGGTGGAATATCCAAGGGTTGAAGTAGGCCGGCTGGCCTTTTCTTTTGAGCCTTGTTTTGGGCGCAAATTCCACAAGACAGTACAAAAGACTTTATGTCTTTTCTCCAAGAAGGCCACCAGAAGTGGCGTTTGATTTTTTCCTCCGTTTTAGCGATACCAGGGTGTCCTTCCATTAAAGATTCATGATGATGGGCAATAACAAGTTCTTGCAATTCTTTACTTGGCAGAAACAACCGCTCCTGGAAGTAGGGTAAGTCATCCTTAACGGTGTAATGAGGACCCTTTTGACTCCATTCCAGTAAGGTTGAAGAGTCTAGAAGTTGTTTTACTTGGGTTTGGATATCCTCAATAGTTTGCAATGAAGTTAAGCCTAAGATTCTTTGCTCAGGTATGATGGGCACAGGTTCTAAGCTTGAATTAGGTTCTTCCATGCCAATCCGGGATAAGGCGTCCGCTTTTCCATTCTTGCAGCCAGGGCGATAGGTAATTACAAAATAAAATTCCGCAAAGAATAGAGCCCATCGGAGTTGTCGTGAAGATTGAGCTTTGGCCATCTTTAAATACTGTAAATTTCTGTGGTCCGTAATTACGGTGATGGTGTGTCTTGCCCCGAGAAGGTAGTGACGCCAAGCCTTGAAAGCAGATTTGATGGCCAGTAACTCTTTATCGGTAATTGTGTAGTTGATTTCAGGAGGAGAACATTTTCTGGACCAAAAGGCCACTGGGTGTAGTTGGTTAGTTTTTGGGTCTCTTTGCGACAGGACAGCTCCCATGGCCGAACTGGATGCATTGGTTTCCACTATGTACGGGAGATCTGGGTGCGGGTGCTTCAATACAGGTGCAGAGGTGAATTTGGTTTTCAGGTCCTGGAAGGCTTGTTCGGCCTCAAGAGTCCATTCGAAACGTTTGTTTTTCTTTAGGGGAGCGGTGATGGGTTGGACTGTTCGGGAAAATTCCGGGATGAATCTTCGATAGAAATTGGCAAAGCCGAGCATGCTCTGAACTCCCTTCACCGAGCTTGGAGATGGCCATTTGAGGATGGCGTCCACCTTTCGCGAGTCCATTCGGACTCCTTGAGGTGTCAGGATGAATCCGAGAAACTCAACTTCTGTGGTATGAAATACGCATTTTTCGAGTTTTGAAAATAGTCTGTGCTGGCGCAGTTTCTCAAGAACTGCCCTAACATGTTTTCTGTGATCAGATTTTGAAGAAGAGTACACCAGGATGTCGTCAATGTAAACAATGACACAGACATCGATAAGTTCCCGAAGAACATCATTCATAAAGTACTGAAAGGCGGCAGGTGCATTGCACAAACCGAAGGGCATCACCTGATATTCGAAGAGCCCAAATTTGGTGCGGAATGCAGTCTTCCATTCGTCACCTTCTTTTATGCGCACCAGGTGATAAGCTCCTTGGAGATCTAACTTGGTGTACACACAAGCGTCTTTCACCTGGTCGATAAGCTCAGGGATCAAGGGCAGAGGATAACGATTCTTAATCGTTATTTGATTTAGGGCGTGATAGTCTATACACGTTCTAAGGTCGCCTTCTTTTTTTGGCACGAAGAACAGAGCTGAAGAGACAGGAGACTTGGACGGGCATATAAAACCATTGGCTAGGCACTGATCTAAATACTGACGCAAATGCAGGTTCTCAGGTTCCGTAAGAGCATAAATCCTACTACAAGGTAGTTGAGCATTGGATACCAGATCGATTTGGCAATCATAAGACCGATGGGGAGGTAACATGTTAGCCTGTTATTTCTGAAAAACGTCTTGGAATTCTTGGTATTCTGACGGTAGTTGTACAGGGGTGGAAGTTGCTGAGGCTAGACCCATAGCTGGATTTCTTGGATAACAAGTTGGTTCACAATCAGGAAAACTTATCTTCTTTGCTCGCCAGTCAATTCTGGGATTATGTGTTTCTAACCAAGGAATTCCAAGAATTACTTGAAATTGTGGGGCCTTGATCACATCAAACAGGATTGCTTCCCGATGTCCATCCTGACCCACAAGTGTCACTTCAACAGTGGAATGCGTTACAGGCCCTGAGGCTATTTCGGTTCCATCTACTGCAGTAATGACATCTTGGGTTACTTTCGGGCGGAGAGGAAGCTTAATCCTGGAAGCCAATTCACGGTCTATGTAATTTCCAATAGCTCCACTGTCGATGTATGCTTTAATAGCATGCAACTGATGAGGCTGTTTTGGGTCCATCAGCACCATTGGCATGACAAAATGGAGGTCAAAGAGTTTGTTTTCAAGCACGGCAAGCGGACCCCTATGCTTGCCGGGCTAGGTCGTTTCCCGAATCAGGTGTCACTAATTCGTTATCAGTAGCTCCAACCACCTTCTTAAGTGGTTTAACTGGACAATTTCGAAGAAAGTGACCGGAAGTCCCGCAATACAGACAAAGTTGCATTTGCCGCCTTCTCTCTCGTTATTTCTGTGTTAATGGTCCTTTAACACCACCGATTTGCATAGGTTCAGATTCGTCGGTACTCTTGGAGTTAGCGTGGGTTTTGATCGGTGCTCGGTTTTCATACTTGAACCGATCTGCTTTTCTATTTTGAAGTCTGTGATCAAGTTGAACCACCAAGTCAATGTAGTCTGCGCAGACCTGGGGTGGGTTTACTATCTGAGCTAGAACATCCTTAAGCTCTCCGCGCAGGCCTCGATGAAACAATGTGATCATTTTGCTTTCTGGCCATCCAGTTTCCACAACCAGTCTGTTAAAGGTGTCTATGTAGGACAGAAGATCCTGATTACCTTGTCTTAAGGATAGCAGTTCGTTATCAAGGGCCTGTCCTTGAGAGTGTCGAGCGAACAATCTTTCCATGCTGGCCTTGAAGCCCTGAAAATTCTGGAGAATGGGATCATCCTGATTTACCAATGGAATAGACCAATCGGCAGCACTGCCACTGAGGTAAGATAGTATAAAGGCTACCTTGGCATGGTCGTTAGGGAAGGCTCCGGGTCTGCATAGAAAGTGTAAACGACATTGGTTCATAAAGACGGCATATTTCTTGGGATCCCCCGCAAAACGTTCAGGCGGGGCCAAAGGCATGTGTCCAGGTAGATTAATTTGTACCGGGTTACTCAAACCCATTGATGTGGAAATGTCTCCGGAATTAGGTAAAGGAGTGTGCCCTGCCTGGGCCTGTAATAACCTTTTGGCTAGGTCATCTGTTCTTTCCTTGGATAAGATCAGTTCTCTTTTGAGAGCGTTAGTCTCCTGGCGGGCTGAGTGCACCTCTGCCCGTAATTCCCCCAAAAGCTGGGCCAGCTGGTCAGTCTCGGAAGTCTCCATAGCGCCCGGGTGGGAAATTGTGGGTAGGCTTCGCGTTCTGTAACGCTCACCTGATTCCCACGGAGGCGCAGGTCTGGCTTCGAGTGCTGATGCTTCTTCAATGGTGAAGCGCAGGACTCTGTAGATGGACAGGAAGGGCTCTCTACTCTGGCTTCTCCGGCTCGCAGGAATATTCCCCTGTGCGTGAAAAGGGAGTATTACCTACTGACTGAGTTATGCTCAAGCCTCCCACTCTCTTCCAACCCTCCACGATACCCTTCCACGATTCCCCGTGAAGACTCACCTTAGGGTCAGGAAGGATGAGCTCTCCATCCTGCTTCTGATGCAGGGGCGCGTTGAAACCCAGTTACTTCACTGGATTGAGGATTGATGGGAGTTCAGGTAAGCTTGACTATTCAGGTAAGGCTCTGTAATAGTTCTGTTGCAAGTTCAAAAGTCCAAGCTTAATAATAATGTTCATTGTCTTTTTGCAGCAAGCGCTAATGCCTATGTCTTTTTTCCCCTTAGGGGCCGGGATTCGGAATGCCGGAGATATGGCGCCGACCCGAAGTGAAACGTGCAGTTCCAGTTCCAGTAAATGGCAGGTTAGTTCTGGATGAGCGCTCGGGAACTGTCTTTGCATACGCTCATTCAATGTCTTTGTCTTTTTTCCCCATAGGGGCAGGGGTCCGGAAAATGCCTGAAAGTGGCAAGACCCGAAATGAAATGGGAATGACCCAACAGGTAAGTCTTATTCCCTTCCTTCTCTCATCTCGTATTCTTGTCTTTTTCTCTAGGCTCCGGGATGTGTTCCTTTTCAGGATCGTCGGTGTGATGTCTCCGTGGTGCAGATTTAGCTGGTAAGGTCTCTTGTCTCCTTTTGCAGGTGACCCAGGATGCTGACAGGCGTGGCTGAAGTCCAGATGCAGGAGCTAACACGGTGAGCGTCCAGCTGCGAGGAGCAGAACAACGCAAAGCGTGAGTTGCTGATCGGGTGTGGTTTAATTAGCTTTGGAAGAAGTTCCAAGTGTGTATCCTTCCTCCGATCAGGTATGTATCCTTCCCCGACCACACCCGGGTGGAAAGTAGTCCCACAGGTAAAGTAGTTCCATTCAGGCCTCAAGAGGGCCTGGATGTGGCAGCATGGTCTGCATCAGGTAAGTGCACAGTAAAACACTTGAACATATGTCTAGCTTTATGAGCCTGACACCTAAGGCGCCAGGACAGAGATCCAACATGAGCCTGGCGCCTAAGGCGCCAGAACTGCGTCCAAAGGGCCCCAGCTTGGGCCCGCTGGCACTCCCCTGGGGGAAATGATGCCTGCCTCTGGGGTTGCTGGGTTGGACCTGGCTCCTTGGAGGTAGGCATCATGACAAGGGGTTTCCTGACCCTGCTTCTGAATACACCTGTCATCTCATTCACGTTATTCTCCCCCAGTCTTCTAGAATCACTGCCATGCTTTCCTCTCCTCTAATTTCCTTCCATTTGTGGGATATATTTACCCACTCAGCAGTACTCCCATCCATTACAAAGCTGCACTTCAGCGGAAACAGCAAGATGGCTGCGCTGGCTCCTTTAAGCACCACTGCCTCACGGCAAAACTGCATTTTTCAACTACTAAAAGATGGCTGCACCATCTTGCCAAGCACATGTTGGGCAGGATGGAACAAGGGGAACACTGAGAAAGCCTGCCAGTGTGTTCTTACATGTACAAAAGAAGCGGAGTGAAAAAGCAGCGCTGCTTTGCTGCAAACCACAAAGTTTCCCATTGAAAAAGGGAAATATTTACATTTAAAAATGATGCCGTTCTGATGCTCTTTTTTCTATGTTACTCATCACAATACATTTATTAATGAGACCCTGCTATGCCCATCCACATTCACATTGTGCTCCAACAGGCAAGAACAGTATCCCTGAATGACAGGCTGTGTTCAGCTCTGAAGAGTTCAAGAGAAGCTTTACCTCAGCTACATAGGAAACGCTTTACTTTTAGGCTACAAAATATCAAAGATCAATGCGTGAAAGAGGCCCTGGCTCTCTAGGCCTATGTTAATTTCAGTGCATCTGTGTTTAAACAAATTGATGCATACAAGAAACTAACTCTGGCTACAAAAGAATGTGTGAATTCTGTGGGATGTTTTTACCCATGCATCCGAGCCCTACCACAAAAACTGTGCAGTACTGGCATTGAAAACATCATGATGGCCAGAGCTTCCCAGAAAATGCCCAGGGAAATGCATGAAGAATAGGGTGCCACCCATTTTGCCGATGTTATGGGCACAGAAGCGCACTGCCTAAAACCACCATTGGACTACCCACACAGTAGCCTGAAACCATTGGGAATGGCAATGCTGATTGCCAAAAGCAACCTAGAACTGTGGGGAATTCATTTTCTTAAATCCCAAAAATGGTTGCATTACCAGTACTCACCACTATCAGAAAGCCGGCGTTTTAAAACCACCAGACTTTTGTGTAAAACTGAATAAATGAACCCAAAGCAGGCCAAAGAAAGACTTACTGAGAGGTGGATACAATGTAAAGTTATATTCTGAAGTGACTTGAATGTTCATAACAAGACTGGCTGAGCTCTGCAGGTCTGCAGCAGCCTAACTGAAACTGGATTTAAAACTACCAAAAATCGAAAATGTTTAAATTAACTGAGTGACCTACTTTTGAGTGTCACATAGTTTGTCACTGTTGAAATGTCATAGTTTTGAACTAAGAATCAGCATTCTAGCTGCATATGTAAAAATTGTCTTGACTTAAACTGGGGAACAAAAAGTGACATTTTATCTGAAACCTGGCTTAATGATACTGAATTCTGCCTGACATCTACCCCCACAGGAGTTAAAACCTGCTCAGCCACTCTTCCCCTTGCCAAAAGGAGTTGTCACCTCTCTGATTAGATTAGGGGTGGAGCAGCTACAGGGAGTTGAACAAAGGCCTGTCCTTGGCCCAGGCAGATGGTTTATTAGGGTGGTCGTAAAATAGCTTCCTCTTGGCAGAAGCTGGGAGGGGCAGGGTCTCTGAGCTTGGCAGAAACTGGATAAACTGGTTTCTACACCCTGTGACCTGAAAAGACACACCCCTGTTGGCCAGAATATGATTTGAAGAAAGATGTATAACTCACAGTGCGGACTTGTCAACATTATTTAAATGATACCATAATTCTTGTGATTTTTCTGTGCACGTTTTAAGACGCGTTGGGAATTTGTGTGATGCTCTGGGGCAAAACCCTGCTATTTATTGACACCACATACTCTGTGTTTAAGCTAGCGACCTGGAAAGTTACTGAGATATGTGTGGGAGGGGGTTGTACATGTGCATAAAACTGGAGAAAAATCTGATGTTGCAAAACCCACTAAAAAGCACAAAATGTTGCCATTTCTGAATGCAAGCCCCCAGGAAGAGCAAAGTTTGAACAGGGTATACCTCATGTGATATGTGATGGGTGCATGTAATTTCAAACCACTGGGTATCTATGAAATATGTCTTTAGGTCAAATATAGATTGTGTGTAATTTGACAGGGGAGTATCCTTTCTGCAAGCCATTAAATGACATCGCTCTGACACTCCACTTCTTTTCACCATTCAAGAGAGAAAGGAAAGCTTGACCAATGGGCAGTTGAGAGAGGGGCTGGCTAGTGATGCTGCACACACACCCACTTTCAAAACACATAAAAAGAGACTGCTGGGACAGGTAGGGACATTCAATTCCATTTGCTGCGGAGCATGCTGATCGACGACTTCACATCCAGAGATCCAGACTTCAAATCCATCAATCTCCAGAACCTGCAGCAGTACCTAGAAAGCAGAGCAGTAACCAGAATCCAGAGAGGCTAGACCAGCAGAGCAGAGCTGACCCAGACCGCTGTTAGCAGAACCAGAGAGCTGACCCAGATCACTGTGAAGTGCCGAGACCAGAACCGGAGTCCAGTCCAAAACCTGACCAGATCCGTGGGGAGGCCTAATTCAAAAATATATTGTGAGTACCCAGCAGAACTGTGCAGAACCAATCTCTTTGTTAAAATAATCTAATCCAAACTATTTTAATCTAACCAGAACTGCCTCCTAACTGTCACCTGTCATTTGCAAAGCTGTCACCTGTCATTTTCTAGCTGCAAGCTGTAACCTGTCGCTTTGAACTTTTAAAATTTAAAATCCGAAAAACTACCTTTATTTAATTGTCCGTATCTCTGGAACCGTTTGGGCTAGGAACTTGATTTAACTTTCCTCTGAAAGCTTAGAATCGCAGCTTTTCAACAAGCCTAGAACTGATTTATATTTTCTCCGTAATCACGATTCTCGCACCCGCGAATTTTGCCGCGATTTGTGATTTGGCCCGATTTCTTTACTTGTAAAAAGATAGCTGCTTTTGCCTGAACTACTAAATTTCGTTTGCCTCTTAAGAACCATCCCTGAATCATTGCTAGAGTGAGTCTGGACTAATATTAACTAGATACCACTCACCCTGAACCTCCTGAAGGGAATTAAAAGCATTTTCAGCATATTTCTCACTGCATTGTCACCATATTCAAAGCACTTGGGTCTGTGTTTCAACACTCCTATCTGTTGTATAAGCTGCTGGGGGGGAATTGAACTGAATTCTATTTGATTGCATTCCTAAGAACTGAGTCCCATTCTATTCATCTCCTTACAATGCATTAAGGGGGGGGGGGTGAATTGTCCAAGAAAGTGATTACATTGTCTTTTGCTGAAATCCTATCAAGTTATTTTCTGTACTTCATTTCATTCCACATTGCATCCATTTGAAACCATAAAAGTATTGTTGCTATCGTATCCATCCTATAACCACTCATCATTGATTATAAAGAAGTGTGCTAGTGCCGGACTATCCATTATTGATTACTGCTCAGATTAAGTGTGATATTCAATTATTAATTTATTATAAAGTGTGATATATATATATATTGTTTAAATGATCAAATAAACCTTTTAAACTTGCAAAAAAGAACTACTTCTTGGCTCAGTGGGGTCAGGGGGATTCCAAGAGAGGGGTGTTATATAGGGGTAGTCATCCAGAACTCATGAACTGGACGTAAAGATATATCAATAAGGGTTTCCATTCAGTATCCCAGACTAGGCATTGACTTAGCTGTAGTGTTGAATTGAATCCTCTTACAAATTGGGGGCTCGAGCTGGACGTTTGGGTTAGATCTATCACTTGTGCAGATTAATACAGTGTGCTAACTGACAGGAGACATACATCCGGTCGGATCACCACACTGTGTTACGCTGTAAAGCACTCCTCAAAGGAACGCTCTAAGGAAAAGGTCTGTTCTGCAAAAATAAAATACAAACTTCTGTAAGTCAGGAAGGAACTCAAATTCCAGAATGACGACCTTGGTAGATATGAAAATAGCCAGAGAGCACTTCTTACATAAGCTATTTGTGAGAGGTGAGTGGACTCATCAGGACCAGATGGTCTCGTTGCAGGCAATCGCACCCCAGATCACTGAAAAAGGGTCAGATACATGGAGAGACCAGGGTCCCTTACATGTGGCCCTGAGTGAACTATATATGGCCCCTAAGGCCAAGGATGAGCACAACAAGATTGCCAGGGTAGCGGCAAATTTATATTTACATATGGGAGCCATGCAGGACAAATGTGCTGAAGGCCAAGATCTGGCGAGTAGGCAACTGCTGACATTACAGAAGGCCCAATCTGATCTGGACTCTTCTGAGCAGAGGCTGCAGAGGAGCCAGGAGTCAGAAAATGATAGTAGGCAGTATATCATTAAAATAAAAGAGGACATGGATATACTGCAACAGGAAAAGGCTGACCAGGATACCAGAATTCTGGCCTTGCAGAAGGAACCCCAAGACAGTTTGGACTCCCTACTGCAGAGCCAGAAAAAGCTGGAGCAACAGATCAATTTCAACAGGGCATGCACATAGCAGGTACCCACCCTGCAAATCCAACTAGACAGAGAGAAAGAGGAGAGCAATAAACTGATCCTGAAATACCTGGATACCCAGGCAGAGTTTAATCAGGAGCGCCAGAAAGCTGGTGCCTTCCAAAGGCAAAGGGATGACCTGGCGTCACAAATTCAAGCTCTTGGTCAGGAAAGGGACACCTTAGGCCAGGAAGTCTGCCACTTAAAAAGGAAAATGGAAGAAAATCACCTGGCCCTCCAGAGACTGGGTGACCTCCAAAAAGAACACCAGAACTTGTTAGAGCACACCAGGAGGGTGGAGGATGCTCTGGCAAGAAAGGAGCAGGCCAATAGGGACACAGCTCTGGAGGTAACCCTCCTGCAGCAGAGACTGGCCCAGTAAACCAGGACCAACCAGGAGGCACAGAGAGAAAATAAGGCTCTCTGTCAGCACAATGATAGGCTCCAACAATAGGTAGCGATGCAGGAGCGACTGATAGAGTCTAGTAAGGCCTTAACTGAGGAACTGAAAGCGCAGGCTCTTGCATTGCACCAGGGAGCAGAGGCGGATAGAGACCAGGTTCGCTGGGAAAGGGAAACTCCTGAGCATAACCTCAGGAGCCCTAGTACCAGAGGCCTTTATCTCTCTCAGTCCCTGGACTCTGCCACCCCCATGTCCCCTGGCACACAGGAGCACCGGGCCACAGGGATGGCAGATTACTCTCCAGCCAGAAGCATGGGGCTCATAGGCCAGTACCACCCAGGTATGGAGGGGCGGGCATCTGGGTATGGGTACCCAAGCACAGTGCAATTTAGTGGGAAACCCCAGGAGAGTAGGCCCATTAAGGGCATCCTGAAAACCTCTGCCCAGTTAGGTCAGTGGGGGGGTACCCATCAAATCCTGGCAGCAAGGAGGAATCTGAAGACTCCTCTGAACGGCGCAGGACACAGGAGACCAGGTCCCCACATTCTGCCAGCCATTCCCAGGCTCGCAGAATCCGGGAAAACCTGGAAGATCAGACAGGAACCTCTGGGAGCAGTGCCTCTGAGTCAAAGGATGAATGGACCAGGTTTACCCGAACCAAAAAGGCCAATAAGGCAAAAAGGGCCTTGCTTAAGTACCCATTGAAACAGATTAAGGCAATCAGGAGTGTCATCACGCCTTATCATAAGAACGCCAAGTACTCTGTTTGGGAACACTTGGAGCTCTTTGAGCAAATGATGGAGACTTTTCATTTGAAGGACAGCCAAAGCTGTATCCAATATGTAAAGTGGACATTCTCCCCAGAGTACTCCAGTTTCTTTGCGGGGCTGGAGGACCAAAATCATTCAAGGTGGTCCACCTATAGGGCGGCCATATTAAAACATTTTTCTGTTCACAGAAATCCCCAAGAGGCTCGCAAGGCAGCCTAAAATTTACAATGTGGGGAGGATCAGGCCCCACAAGAATTTGTGCAAGAACTGAAACGTGCCTTTGCGCAGACCACCAGAAGGGTGCGCACAGACAGCAGAGAATTTGTCAATACATTTTTCCGTGCCTTGCCCAAACACATCATGACCCAGCTCGTGAGAGATTATCACGAGAAAAGATCTTTAGACTGGGTCATTGAACAGGCTACCCGGATCTATGAGGTGCAGAAGACCATAGAAAATAAAAATAATGCGCCAAAAAACCCCAAAACCAACAGCACCCCTGCTGCTGCCACGGTGGCAGAGGTAAAGGTTGCCCCCCGTTTTAGACTTGGAGATGGGGGGGCCTAAAAATCTACCTGCACCTAATAATCCTAAGACCAGAAATCCCTCGGGCCAGTGACAGACAGGGAGTCGAGGAGGTAGTCCCACAAATGGGGTCCCCCGCTCCCCTGACTATGTAAGTCCCTGCTACAAGGGAAACCGACCAATCCTGGGTTATGTGTGGACTCCTCCAGCCCTAGGGGGGGGATCCAGCCAAGCACCTGACCCAGGGAACTTCCCTCCTAACTTCCCCCAGGAGGGCAGAAATTCTCCAAATCCTGGGCAGAACTTTTTCCCCCAGGTATCCGCCCAATTTCCAGCCCCAAAATCATCCATCCTTCTTTCCCCAATTCCCTGAGCCCAGACAACCTAATCCGGGAGAGGGGAGGCCGAGGGTGGAGGGGTACCAAAATCTTCCCAACCATGGGTACTACCAGAGAAGGGATAGCTACCCTTCCCGGGATCAGCCCAGTGGAGAAAATAGATCCCCGTATCAACCTGAGCGGGTTTCACAACTTGAGCGCCAGGTCCAAAATATGGCACGGGATCTGGGTCACATACTGAGGGCTCAACAAAACCCTCAGATGAGCATGCCACCGCAGAATGCCCCAAACTCTGGACCTGGTGCTCCAGAACAATGACGGGGGCAGCACCCCGATAATACACCGGTTCCCAGGGAGGAGGCACAAGGGGAAGGGGAGTGTAAAGCCTTGGAGGAAGCTTCCTTCCCAACTTGTAAACAGCCCCTGGAAAACCAGGAACCGGAAACAAAATCTCCTGCCCCTGAAAGCCTGCCTCCCAAGGAGCAGAGGGGGGGTAGGAGAAACAAAGGACCCAAACAGACCCACCTTGTGGAGGAGGTTCAGGTCTTCCAATTTGAGGGAGAGGGATCCTCAGAAGATCCTGGGAAAAGGATCTTCTCCTTCAGAGATGGGGGAACTCCTCCCAAAGAAAAATGGGTCCCAAGGGATGCCAATTCAGACTGGGGAGATATGGAGACTGAGCTACCGCCGCCCATCATCTCATCCCAGAACCCACAATACCAAAATCCCCTGGTTCAAACCCATCCTGATGACTGCCTCCAAAAAGGGGGGGGCGGCCCAGAACCGGAACCAGGGGAACCCACAATGGCTCTGATCTCCAGTTGCCAACTTTTTCGTTCAGATTCCCAAGGCTCTCCACAGAATTCTGCCCAAATCTCTTCTCTAGCTATGTCCAAAACCAGAAAGTTAGCCCACCAGTTGTCCAAAAATTGTGCTTTATCTGTGCCCCCTTGAGGAGAAGGAGGGAAGATACTATGCCCCAGTACAAGTACAGGGGCAGGGCACAATTTTGGCACTGGTGGACACTGGATCCCAAGCTACCCTTCTGTCCAAAAGGGCCTTTGAGGAACTAAATGCAGGAAGGGGGGAGAATTACTGAATTCCTCTCACCTCTCTTCCTGGACAACTGCAGAACTTTGATGGGAAGGAAATTCCTGTTGAGGGGACTGCAGACTTGGACATTAAAATTGGGTGACACAAGGTGAAACACCCAGTCATAGTAGTGACTCCAGAGGGCACCCCTTGTTTACTAGGGAATGACCTCCTGAGAAGGTTGTCACCCCTAATAGATTGTGTAAACAAGGTCCTCTGGACCCAGACTAGCTGACCAATAAAATTAAAACAGAGTGTCAACCATGTTAGTTTAAACGGCACCTGCCACATGGTTGAACAAAAATCTGACCAAGTAGAATTTCACTTCCAGAACAACCAAATTCCAGACGTGACAGTAATAGCAGTAGGACAACAGACTGGTGATGGGGGGTCCTCTCTATTTCTGAAAATCAACCTTCCTTCCAGTTTAAGGTGGTATTCCACACTGGAAGGAAACACCCTGAAATTCTTTACTAATCCACAATCAGAAACTCTCACTCCTATAGTCCAGAAAGAGGTGAAATCAGCTCAGAGCATGGCTGATATTCAGCAAATTGGAGAGCAGTTGTTCATCCCTGTTCAGTTAAATGATGGGAAGGACTCTGTTCTCGATCGAGTGTGTGTGAACAACGGTAAGAGCTTCATCAGCGAAGCCATGTTCCGCCAACTCCCAAAAGATCCAGCCATTCCCACATTCAAACTGATAGAAAAATGGGAAATGGACCTGGAAGCACCTAATTCCAAACATCTCCTGCCAAGCAGGTGTATGCTCAAAATCTCCATTGGCAACAAGAGCATAGTCCACAATTGTTGGGTCGTGCGAGACGTCATTGCCGCTTTTTACTTAGGCAGTGACATTCTCAATCGCTTTGCCATTAGTTTGATGATCCAGAAAAAGCATTTAGGTCAGCTCAATTGCTACCTTATGCAGTTGAAATTCAGATCAAAGAGGAAGTCACCATCCCAGAAAGGACCCGACAATTCTCCCTGGAAGTGAAAGCTAAAAGAGGACAACATTTGAAAAACCCTGATGCTTACATACATCTAAACGCTTCTCTCCAACAGCAAGGGTTGGGGGTAAACCCAACTCCATTAGTCAACATAGAACATGACACCATTCTAATAGAGGTGGATAACAGCGACTTAAAGAGTATTACTCTAGCCGCAGGCACCATTATTGGAATGGCGGTTGATGACTGACATTTTTCCATTGATCTAGGAAATGAACTGTTAGGACCGATCCCCAAGGACTGTTTTGACAGTGACAGTGAGGACAATACAACACCAGACAGGATTTTCACCCAGCATGGGGGGAACTTCCTGGTGTACACTTCTTGTCCTTATGGTAAGGAAGATGTGACTTGTGACTTCAGGAGGGATGAGGTAATTTTCCAGGTCCATGAGGGTTGCCTTTCCCACCTGAGGCCTCCAGTCCAAATCAGCACTCTGACCAGGGACTTCTCCACCCAGCTGGAGGAGGCCGCTGACATAGCCAAACCAGAAGTCTTTCCAGGTTTCAGGCAGATGGTGGAAGAGAGAGTAAACCTAGCTGATGCCTGTGTGACTCTGGAACAGAAGCAAAAGTTGAAACAAGTTTTCTTGGATTTCCAAGATCTCTTTGCGGTAGACTCATATGACTGTGGTCGCACCGACATCCACACAACAACAATTCCCACGGACCCTGGAATGACTCCAGTGTTTGTGAAGCAATATCGCTTGCCTCTCGCATCCATGGAGTCCCTTACTGAAATAATTAAGAACCTTGAGTCCCGAGGAATAATTCGTCCAATACACAGCACCTTCAATAATCCGGTGCTGGGAATATTGAAGCCAAACGGCCAGTGGAGACTCTGCGCCGAACTCCGGGAGCTCAACAAACGGGTCCATACTTCCCGATGGCCTCTGCTCTACAATGACCAAGGGCTGGCCCAGATCCAGGGGTCACAGGTATTCACTGCAATAGACCTGACAAATGGATACTGGACCATGCCTGTCAGTAGAGAGGACCAATACAAACTGGCTTTTATCTTTGGAGGCCAGCAGTACACATGGACCCAGACTCCCTTCGGATACCTCAACTCCGGCAATGAATTCAACATTTTCCTACACAAGGGCATGCCCGACCTGGGTGCAAGGGGTAACCTGGCTTATGTAGATGATGTCCTCATCAAAAGTTCATCTGTGGAGGAACACATAGCGGAGATCTGTTATGTTCTGACGCAGTTGTGGGCCGCCGGAGCAAAACTTTCCTTTCAGAAAGCACAGTGGTGTAGAACCCGTGTTAATTTCTTGGGGCATGAGATTACTCCTAAGGGTCTCTGTCCCCCGGAAAAGAAAGTGGAAGCACTTCAGAAACTGAAAGACCCCACAACTCTGTGGGAACTAAGGAGCCTCCTTGGACTGACTAATTACAGCAGAAAGTTCATTGAGGGCTACGCAGAGATCACCAGACCCCTGATTCATCTCCTGAAGGGGGGGGTCAAGTGGGAATGGGGTCCAGAACAAGCTGAGGCAGTAAGACAACTCAAAAGAAGCCTCTCACAAGCGCCCTGCCTAGCTTATCCTGTCAGAAACAAGGAGTTCTTCCTGAAGACGGGGTTCTCTAATACGTGCTTGACGGCAGTATTATACCAAAAGCATGACAAGGTCAATAAAGTAATCTCCTATGCGAGCAAAACTTTATCCTCTGTGGAGGAAAAATTCAACGATTGTGAGAAAGCACTACTGGCAACGGTGTGGGCATTGAAGAATTACCGCCCGTTTATCCAGGGGGAACACATCATAGTGGAGACTCCACAGCAGCCTCTGCAATATCTCCAAAGTGACAGAATCCGGGCCGGAAATGTGAGTAATTCCCGAATTACTTCCTGGATTCTGTCAATGCAAGGCTTTCCTGTGGAGGTCCGATATGGCCAAAACAAGAAGAGTCCCCTCGCGCAAGTTCTGGCTGACTTGCATGATTGTGCCAGAGAAAACTGTCTCGAGGACGAAAGTCTAAAAATCAAGGACAACATGGAGGCATACCTTAATTCCCCACACAAAGTCTTTGAAGAGGACAAGTGTGAGAGAATGCCCACTGTCTATATGGATGCTCTTACCATGCTGACAACAACGGGGAGAAAGAACTGGTGGCCGGCGTAGGGAATGCATGGGTGAATGAGTCCCCACAACCCTCCGCTGGATACAAAATTGGTCCCCGAAGTAGTCAGGTGGCAGAATTGATGGCTGTGCATCAGGCCATCCTCACTGCTGTCCAGCATCAACTCCACGAACTGGTCATAATCACAGATTCGGATTATGTACGGAACGGGTTCGTGGAGCACCTGGTTAATTGGAAAACCAGAGGCACGTTATGTGCTAACAACAAACCCTTGAAACATGGGAAGTTGATCCAAAACATTGATGATCTGGTCACCTCGAATGGGATGACCATCTACTGGAAAAAGATCAAGGGTCATTCCAAAGTAGAGGGACCCGACAAAACTGGAAATGACTTAGCTGATCAGCTGGCCAAAACCGGGGCCATCCAAGGGGATCTAATTAAGATTGAGTCCCTGTTGGGGGAAATCCAGGTCACTGCTATCACTAGGACCCAGACAAATGCTCACAATGACCTTTCAATTGCACAATGGAGTAAGGAGACCCCTGATGCTGATTTGATTACCGCTCAGAAGGGGGATCCAATAATTGGTAAATTTTACCAGCACCTTGAGGACCCTGAGAACTTTCCCCTGACGGATACCGATTACATTGGGGAAGAGGACCTAAGAGTGTTGATGAAATGTCCAAAAATGTTCCGAATCCAAGACGGTTTGCTGTAAGGAAATCCAAAGCTGGCCACGATCAGTGGGTGGTTCCTACCTCATTCCGAAGCCTGATGTTAAGTCGCGCCCATGATGCAGCCACCGCCGGTCATAAGGGGTTTCACACAACACTGGAAATCTTAAGAGAGGTTGCATACTGGCCACACATGGGGCAGGACCTTGACCAATACTTGAACGGGTGTCTTGTGTGTGCACAATTTCAGCCATCATCCCTCACACACCGTGCGCCTCTCCAAAAGAGGGGGATGACACTGCCATGGTCAGATTTGCAAACGACTTTGTAGTCCCTGTGATTTGCTCGACTAGAGGAAACAAGTACATGTTGACCGTTACATGCTTGTTTACCAAGTGGGTGGAATGTCTCCCAGCCCCAAATTGCAAGGCAGAAACTGCAGCTGCCCTGATGATTAACCACATCTTTTCCCGTTTCGGTCTACCTCAAAGGATTGAGTCAGACAGGGGTAGCCACTTCACCAGCGAAGTAATGACAAAGATGTGGGAGATACTGTGGGTCAAGAGAAAGCTACACATTGCTTACAGGCCAGCTTCTTCTGGGGCAGTAGAGAGATATAACCGAACCATTGTGAGCATATTAAAGAAGTTTGTGGCAGATTCTGGGCCAAGTTGGGATATCCGATTACCTGTGGTCCTAATGGCCATCAGATCTACCCCTTCATCTGCCACCAAAATGTCACCATTCGAGTTGATGACTGGACGCAAGATGGTGCTTCCGCAGCATTTGCTCTACAGGACCCAAGAGCAGACACTAATAAATGCCTCCACAACTCATGAGTATGTAGAGAATTTAAGGAAACACCTTCAAAATGCTTTTGCCTATGCTCAGCGGAATCTAGAAAGATCAGCTGAGAGAATGAAGACCCACTATGACCTGAAAACTTCCAGGAAGGAATATCAGGAGGGGGACCGGGTCTATTTATACAATTTCCAAAGGAACCAGACCAAACAGCAAAAATTTTTGCCTACATGGAAGGGACCGTTTGAGATTATAGACAAGATCTCCCCTGTGGCCTACAAGATCCGCATCCCCAAAGGCGGTTTGGCAGAGGGGGAAGACAAGTGGGTCCACATCAACCAGTTGAAGTGTTGCCATCCCAGGCATGCTCTGCAACAACTGGAGGAGTCCTCTGTAATCCCAGAGGGTACCGCTCCAGAGTAATTCAATTCCAACCCTAAAAGATCCTACATATAGCCTATCAAATTCTGTGTTTCTCAAGTTTATGTGTTCCTGTCTCTTAATTTAAAAAAATGTGCATGTTCATATCTGTTGAGTTCTAAAATATATATGCCACCCCACTATATCAATGGTGGGGGAGAAATGTCCATGAATATCTATTGCCGCTCTTCCTTTGTCGTCCTAGGAGAAAGAAAACCTTGAGACTGGCCAGGGAGGACGATCCGGAGACCGGGAGCAGAGACGCAAGGGGCCCGGGGTACTGCCCAATCTTCCCATCAGAACCGGCGAGGAGAACCGATCGATCCGACCAGATGGAGAAAAAGATGCTGAACTGTGCCATCTATTGGAAGAAGATGAGGAAACATCCCAGATCTTGCGAGTTCCATCAGTGAAACAGAATGGCCATCGCAAGAGGGGGGCTTGTGGGATGTTTTTACCCATGCATCCGAGCCCTACCACAAAAACTGTGCAGTACTGGCATTGAAAACATCATGATGGCCAGAGCTTCCCAGAAAATGCCCAGGGAAATACATGAAGAATAGGCTGCCACCCATTTTGCCGATGTTATGGGCACAGAAGGGCACTGCCTAAAACCACCATTGGACTACCCACACAGTATCCTGAAACCATTGGGAATGGCAATGCTGATTAAGAAAAGCAACCTAGAACTGTGGGGAATTCATTTTCTTAAATCCCAAAAATGGTTGCATTACCAGTACTCACCACTATCAGAAAGCTGGCGTTTTAAAACCACCAGACCTTTGTGTAAAACTGAATAAATGAACCCAAAGCAGGCCAAAGAAAGACTTACTGAGAGGTGGATACAATGTAAAGTTATATTCTGAAGTGACTTGAATGTTCATAACAAGACTGGCTGAGCTCTGCAGGTCTGCAGCAGCCTAACTGAAACTGGATTTAAAACTACCAAAAATCGAAAATGTTTAAATTAACTGAGTGACCTACTTTTGAGTGTCACATAGTTTGTCACTGTTGAAATGTCATAGTTTTGAACTTAGAATCAACATTCTAGCTGCATATGTAAAAATTGTCTTGACTTAAACTGGGGAACAAAAAGTGACATTTTATCTGAAACCTGGCTTAATGAAACTGAATTCTGCCTGACATCTACCCCCACAGGAGTTAAAACCTGCTCAGCCACTCTTCCCCTTGCCAAAAGGAGTTGTCACCTCTCTGATTAGATTAGGGGTGGAGCAGCTACAGGGAGTTGAACAAAGGCCTGCCCTGGGCCCAGGCAGATGGTTTATTAGGGTGGCCGTAAAATAGCTTCCTCTTGGCAGAAGCTGGGAGGGGCAGGGTCTCTGAGCTTGGCAGAAACTGGATAAACTGGTTTCTACACCATGTGACCTGAAAAGACACACCCCTGTTGGCCAGAATATGATTTTAAGAAAGATGTATAACTCACAGTACAGACTTCTCAAAATTATTTAAATGATACCATAATTCTTGTGATTTTTCTGTGCACGTTTTAAGACGCGTTGGGAATTTGTGTGATGCTCTGGGGCAAAACCCCGCTATTTATTGACACCACATACTCTGTGTTTAAGCTAGCGACCTGGAAAGGTACTGAGATATGTGTGGGAGGGGGCTGTACATGTGCATAATTCTGGAGAAAAATCTGATGTTGCAAAACCCACTAAAAAGCACAAAATGTTGCCATTTCTGAATGCAAGCCCCCAGGAAGAGCAAAGTTTGAACAGGGTATACCTCATGTGATATGTGATGGGTGCATGTAATTTCAAATCACTGTGTATCTATGAAATATGTCTTTAGGTCAAATATAGATTGTGTGTAATTTGACAGGGGAGTGTCCTTTCTGCAAGCCATTAAATGACATCGCTCTGACACTCCACTTCTTTTCCCCAATCAAGAGAGAAAGGAAAGCTTGACCAATGGGCAGTTGAGAGAGGGGCTGGCTAGTGATGCTGCACACACACCCACTTTCAAAACACATAAAAAGAGACTGCTGGGACAGGTAGGGACATTCAATTCCATTTGCTGCGGAGCATGCTGATCGACGACTTCACATCCAGAGATCCAGACTTCAAATCCATCAATCTCCAGAACCTGCAGCAGTACCTAGAAAGCAGAGCAGTATCCAGAATCCAGAGAAGCTAGACCAGCAGAGCAGAGCTGACCCAGACCGCTGTTAGCAGAACCAGAGAGCTGACCTAGATCACTGTGAAGTGCCGAGACCAGAACCGGAGTCCAGTCCAAAACCTGACCAGATCCGTGGGGAGGCCTAATTCAAAAATATATTGTGAGTACCTAGCAGAACTGTGCAGAACCAATCTCTTAGTTAAAATTATCATCTAATCCAAACTATTTTAATCTAACCAGAACTGCCTCCTAACTGTCACCTGTCATTTGCAAAGCTGTCACCTGTCATTTTCTAGCTGCAAGCTGTAACCTGTCGCTTTGAACTTTTAAAATTTCAAATCCGAAAAACTACCTTTATTTAATTGTCCGTATCTCTGGAACCGTTTGGGATAGGAACTTGATTTAACTTTCCTCTGAAAGCTTAGGATCTCAGCTTTTCAAGGAGCCTAGAACCGATTTCCTACGCCTTATACTTTCTCCGTAATCACGATTCTCACACCCGCGAATTTTGCCGCGATTTGCGATTTGGCCCGATTTCTTTACTTGTAAAAAGATAGCTGCTTTTGCCTGAACTACTAAATTTCATTTGCCTCTTAAGAACCATCCCTGAATCATTGCTAGAGTGAGCCTGGACTAATATTAACTAGATACCACTCACCCTGAACCTCCTGAAGGGAATTAAAAGCATTTTCAGCATATTTCTCACTGCATTGTCACCATATTCAAAGCACTTGGGTCTGTGTTTCAAAACTCCTATCTGTTGTATAAGCTGCTGGGGGGGGAATTGAACTGAATTCTATTTGATTGCATTCCTAAGAACTGAATCCCATTCTATTCATCTCCTTACATTGCATTAAGGGGGGGGTGAATTGTCCAAGAAAGTTATTACATTGGCCCTCATTACGACCCTGGCGGAAAGCGACTGACCGGAGCGCCACAGCGTAAATAGCGTTTCCGCCATTGCACGAAGGAGCAAAGTGCGGCCCATTCCGACCCATCGGGCACGAGCACCACGGCATGGCGGAAGTGCAAAGTCCGCGATGGCGGAAATGACCCCAAAACGGCCCACACCGCCGCCGTACGGCGCCCTAGGTGCAATACCGCCACCCCTCTTAGCGGTCACCGCAGTGTGCGCCTACCGGAAAGTACGGTGGCCGGAAATATACGGAAACGGAAGTTAAAACATGGGCCCGGAACGGGAAACATCCCGGCGTACACCTATAAATACACTAAAACCACACAACCACTAAAATCACTACCCTGAAACACACCCCAACCCGTCAACCACCCTAGCGAAACCAAGAAAAATGGGAAAAGTAGCGAAGATAGCGTGCGACCGCAAGCGGCAGGTCCACTTCTCCCGTGAGGAACTCACCGTGCTAACAGAGACCCTCCAGGAGAATGCTGCCGTCGTCTTCTCCACGCAAATGACCAGAACGGCACTTGCAAACAAGAAGGCCATATGGGCTCTGGTGGCACAGCGGGTAAGTGCGGTGGGGACCGCACCCCGCACCCCACAGCAATGCCGCAAGCGATGGGACGACCTGCGGATACGCGTCCGCAGCATACTCTCTGCCAACCGCAACATTGCCACAGCCACCGGGGGAGGTCCTGAATCACCCATCAAGTTGACCCCCTGGGAAGAAATCTGTGCCTCCACCATCGGAATGGAGAGCATAGAGGGAGTCGGAGGGATGGAGAAAGGAGTGCAGACATCCGAAGATTCAGGTAGGTGGGCCAGATAAAACAATGCCAAATCCACACAGTCCATCCATGTGAAGTACCATGCGTCCACATAGTGCAACAGAAACACATGTCCAGGAGAACGTCCACACACATCGGCCAGCAAGCGCACGTTAAAACCCACAATAAATACATAAATAATTAAAAACCCCTAATACACGCACTACACGTGCAGCAGGCACACCCTAACTGCAGGCTGCCAGACAACTGCACCCTCACTCCACACACAAATCAAAGCACCTCCAAGGCCCCGACCCAAATCACCCTCAGGTACCACCCCAATGCATGTGATACAATGCCATTCCAATTCCCACAGACCCATCAATAACCCTCGCCCTCCTTTACTCCACCACAGGGTCCGATCCAAACGACGAGCTACAGGACACCCCTACCAGCACACCTGCAAAGAGGGCCAAGACCAACGGCCAGAGACCCTCCACCTCAGCTGCACGCATCAAGACACGGCAGCAGCACAAATCAGGTGGCAGCACAGAGGAGGGAACATCAACAGGCACCCCAGCAGCCAGCATGCCCACAACACCACCACCACAGGTCCCCCCAATGGATGCCACAGAAGGCACTGCCTCTGGTGGCAGCAGCACCATAGGTGACACCCCATTGATGGCAGCATGCTCGGACACAGAAAACGGGGATGCCGAAGTCAGATCCATCCATGACCTGTCCCAATCCCCCTGTCTGTTCCATCCCGTACAACATGAGGATACCACGCAGGGGCACCCACCAGACGACGACTGGCCATCCCCCACAAGCCCTGTGGCAAGGCAACATGAGGACAACAGCCCCTCTGTGACACCCCCGCAAATGGCCATGGCCCAGCAGAGGCAACAGTCCCTCGACCAGTTGATCGAACAACAGCAGCAACTGGCCACACTCCTCAAGGACCATGCCGATGAATGTGGGGGCACTAAGGCAGACATAGAAACATCAACTGAGACACTTAGGGCAGAAATGGAGAGAGGTACAGAGACGCTAAGGGCACAAATTGAGAGAAGCACCGAGAGCCTGAGGGGGGAACTGCATGCGACGTCCAAAGACGTATGTGCCGAACTTGCCGCAGTGCGCCGTGTGCTCACTGAGCTCTCGCAAACCCTTAGGGACATGCATGGACGTGAGCAGGCAGACACATCATCCGTTGCAAGTTCCGTCCAGGGCAGCCCCCAACGTAGATCTGGGAGGAACCTGCGCTCCACAGGCAGGGGTGCCCCTGATACCCTCAGAGGGGGCATGCAATAGCGACATCCCACTTACAATGAGCATCTTTGGACACTGGTGTTCGGGGGGGAGGTAGGAGGGTGGAGGGGGTGTGTTGGGCTCACTTGGGTGGCGGGTCGATAGGGTGTTCAACATGATATCACATATGCCATAAAAAGTGCACGATCAACCAATGAGAAGTGTGGACATTGATCTTTGTGTACTAGGCCATCATAGGCGTACAGTCCATATTGTGCATGTCCCAGACACACGCAGTGCCACGAGTCCCGTGTCCATGTATCAGCCACCAGGCGTGAGTGCTAGAAGCATACATCAATGAGATGCTGATGAATGTCACGGGCCTCCGGTGCCTCGCAGACTCCATGAGGTGCTGCCACATCCCCACCCTCATCATGACCATCATCAGGTGCTTGCAGTTCTGCGTCAGGGGGCATGGGCACATTTCTACGTACGCACATGTTGTGGAGCATGACACATGCCATCACCATCTTTGCAACCTTCTCATGGCGGTACAGGAGTGCCCCGCCAGACCTGCTGAGGCAGCGGAAACGGGTCTTCAGTAGGCCGAATGCCTGTTCAATGACTACACGGGTACGTGAGTGGGCATGGTTGTAGTCCTCCTCATGCTGGTCCCGTGGGTTCCGGACTGGTGTGAGGAGCCATCTCTTCAGTGGATATCCAGCATCACCTGTATGTGGACGAGAAACGTATGATGTGGAATGCCATTGATACGTACGCACACCCCCCCCCCTTCCTGGCAGGTCAATGCCAATTCACATACCCCACATCATCATGCATGTAATGAGACTCACCGAGTAGCCAGGATCTGTTCCCTGCGTGTCGCTCCATGTAGCGTGGTATTGTAGAGTTCCTCAAGACCATCAAATCATGGGTTGATCCAGGGAATCGGGCACAACAATGTGTAATGATCCTGTTGGAGTCACACACCATCTGTACATTCAGGGAATGAAATTGTTTTCGGTTGCGGTACTGGGCCTCCATGGCATGTGGGACGACCAATTCAACATGGGTGCAGTCGATGGCACCAATGCAACCCGGTATGCCGGCAAGTGCATGGAATCCCACTTTTGTGTTGGTTATTTCCTGCTCCGAGCGTGGTAGAGAGATGTAGTCGTCTGCGTGCTTCAGGAGGGCATCGAGCACTTGCAATAGTGTCCGTGAGAACAGTGGCTGAGAAATGCCATGCAACTGTCCGACTGTGTGCTGGTAGGTGCCTGTGGCCAGGAAGTGGAGTACAGACACCACCTTCAGTAGGGGTGGGATGGCGGTTGGGCTATCTATCATGCTGACAAGGTCAGCCTGTGTCATGTCCACAATGGCGGTTATGGTGTCCCGGTCCAGACGGTAGAGGGTGTGGATCTGCTCATCAGTGAGGTTGAACGGATGTGCTCGGAGGCGTGGGATTGCGGGCTGCCTGCGTGGTGGTAGTGGCTGTGCTGGCAGCCCTTGCTGGCCCTGCCTTGGCCTCCTCCTCCTCCTGCGTCTCCTCCGTGCGGCTGGTTGTAGTTGGTGTTCGTCTTCTTCTTGGAGTCGGAGCGCTTGCAGTGCTATCAGGTCCCCCAGGGCCAACATCGCGAGTCCTGCCGGTAGCATTTCGGTGTGGTTGTGGGAGGAGACTGGCTGTGCAATTTATGTGTTTTCAGGCTGTATGGCCTCCACCTGTGGTGATTGATTCCACCTGTGCAAACTGCTCTCCCCTTTGGCCGAGCACGTCCCGCGCACAACGCTGCAATTCGGGGAATTGTATCTTGCTATTGCAATCATGTATTTGTACCCGATGGCCGTGTAAGATTGGTTGATATGTTCATTCTGCTGTGGTCCCATTGTTTCACATACTATCTGTGCAGTCGCGAACTGACTTGTGAGGGGTCAGTGGAACATAGTACTCGAGTAACGGTGGACCCTCATGCATCACTGCACCGAGGTTCAACGACGGGCGGGGCGTCCCATTCGTGGGTGAAGGCAGTTGCCATTTTCACACACAGCCGCACTCGATGGAATAATTAGTGATTTCAAACGGCCACAGATGCCTTTTCGACGTGATGTTGCAAATGAGGAATTCGAGGGGCGGCGCTTTCGGTTTCCAGCTAGCAGCGAGGAGATGCCCACAGGTCTGACTGCAAATGTAACGTTCTATTGTTCTATGTCCTTGAGACAGGGCCCATGGCGAGGGAGCAATGATTGATATGAATAGTTTGGGATGCGCAATAGCTACGTGGGCGATGAGGCCGTCCGTTCCCAAAAACATGTTACTTCACAACACTGGAATTACGGGCTGGGGCACTGTGGATTTAGCAGGCTGCATAACGCACGGACTCAATGGATGTTTCTAATGTTATGTGAGTAATTATTCAGGCATTTTGATCCCGGGATGAGGGAATGATGGATGGATGCATGGGCAGGTGATTTGATACAGAGTTTGCCATGTACAGGGCTTCTTGGGATCTATCCGCCTCCCCTACGCTATGTGATGCAGGGCTGCCATTGTGGGACCATCGTCCATCTGGCCTTGTTGAGCCCTCCCTGTCTCGAGGCGCCCTCAGACACTTGTGTCCATGCACGTTAACATTCCCATCTGATGGAATCTGTTTTGACAGACGCATGCACAGGTACACTCGTTTGTGATGGTGTTTGCACCTCGATATAGATGGTTATGAGTCGCAAGTGGTTTTGGGGTGGTGATGATCCTTTTGGTTGGGCTAGCATGCATATGGCTGTGGATTTCGTGTGATCATTGAAGTGAGTAGTTGGAATGTAGTTCTGATGGCCATTCTGTTCTTTTTCTTTTCTTTTGGTTGACAGGTATCTCCTCCCCTTTTGCCACTGCCATCTGTATGCCACTCCTGCAGATGGATTTTACTCCCGACACCTGCTGCTTCGTGTTAATCAGTGGAGCAGCATTATGATCTTATGGGACGATCGCCAATGGGCCACATGCCCTTACGCAGTACTGGTGGCTCGGAGCAACATTTCGGCCTTTCAGCTGGACTAGTGCCTCCCCATTGGGACGGGCCTGCGGTTCTGTGCGCTTCTATGTTGCCTTTTCGTACGTGATTGTGGCTCTGTGTACCATGGGGGAACAGGGTGACACACAGGTAGTGGCTGGTCATTTCTTGCGGAAGCAGCCCACAATGGTGATTGGTGTTTTGGAGTTCATGGCCTGATGGCTGTATGGGCTTGGTGATTTTGATGTGCATTAAATTTCTATTCGGATTTGGCCCGTGTAGCGTTTTTCTTTGCAAGTGATGTGGCATATGCCAATTTGGGGGGCGATGTATTGTGAGGAGATCTGCATCGGGTTCCGGCTTCAGGGTTTAGTTGCGTGGTACTGTACTGGCCGCGTTTGCCTACGAAGCCCAGTGAGGTCAGGGATGGGGGCTGCCAATATGACAGTTTGAATGTTGTCATGCTCAGGGGCGGGGGATTGGGTTTTGTGTAACAGATGCCGGTCAGCCAGGTGGACTGGTGGAATGATGTGATTTTCGGAATATTGCTGGTCACAGGTGCCTGTGTTTGCGTGCGTTTCTTGGTGGGGGACTGTGGTCATGTCCATTGGGATGGCTTCTGTATTCGTGCCATCTGTGCCCTGCAGCTCCCATTGGCCCCTGTTGTGTTTCTTTTGTTCGTTGGCATGCATGGGTGACTTGTACATTTCAATGGTTGCATTGTGGCTTCATTGCACCTACGGGGAGTTGTACTTTGTGGGCAGGGAGCGGTGTACAGGCACTCAGTGGGGCCGTTTACGGTTGATTCGCGATGCCGTACTTCTCGCCATGGCGGAATGGTACATTACGCCATGCCTGATGGCGTTAGGTGCATGTCCGCTAGGGTCGGAATTGGCGTACCGTTGCACCATGGTGGTGTTTGCGGTTTGGCATGGCGCGCGCGCGCGTGCTTGGTGCAGTTAGCGTTGGCGTTCACTACGGTGTCGCTAATGGCTTCGTACTTTGCGGTGACGGGTCATAGTCGCACTGAGCGCTATTCGATGGCGGTATTGCATTTCCGCCATCGTTTTTCGATTTCCGCCAGGGTCGTAATGAGGGCCATTGTCTTTTGCTGAAATTCTATCAAGTTATTTTCTGTACTGCATTTCATTCCACATTGCATCCATTTGAAACCATAAAAGTATTGTTGCTATCGTATCCATCCTATAACCACTCATCATTGGTTATAAAGAAGTGTGCTAGTGCCGGACTATCCATTATTGATTACTGCTCAGATTAAGTGTGATATTCAATTATTAATTTATTATAAAGTGTGATATATATATATATATTGTTTAAATGATCAAATAAACCTTTTAAACTTGCAAAACAGAACTACTTCTTGGCTCAGTGGGGTCAGGGGGATTCCAAGAGAGGGGTGTTATATAGGGGTAGTCATCCAGAACTCATGAACTGGACGTAAAGATATATCAATTAGGGTTTCCATTCAGTATCCCAGACTAGGCATTGACTTAGCTGTAGTGTTGAATTGAATCCTCTTACAATTCAGAGGGAAGAGAAAAACCGAAGTTGCAAGGGAAATGCCAGCAGTCACCACATGTTTAAATGTACTTTTGCAAATAAAGAAAAATACTTGTTTAAAGGTGTATGTTGGATAAGGCCCTGCCCTTATCTAGAAATGTGAAGGGGTTTTGTGCTATGAAGCATATAGGGCAGATATTATTCAACAGGGTTTATTCTGATTTATAACAAAAATAAATAAAATAAGGAATTAAATTGCCAGCAACAGAAGGCCACTCACAGTAGATGCTAGAACACACAAGTGCTAATTGCTACATTGGCAGACTTTTGTCTGTACTGAGGACTCTTACAAGGGAACTTCTGGGACACAAACCTGTAAAGTGGAGGGGGCCATACACCTTCAATCAAACTGGGAAACCCCCTCCCCACACTGGGCTGAATTGACAGTTGGTAGTAGCTGAAGAGAAAAAAAATGTCCCAGTGAAGGACAAAGGATGCCCATTTGTTTCAAAAGACTATTTTATTAAGAAATTTTGAAGACGGTTATTTTTGCAACAGAAATATGCAGGCATGTGAAAAGTTAACAGTTTTAATGTAATTTTGTGGGTTTTAATTTAAGATGTTGTGGTCTTCACTGACACCTTGGGAACAGAAATGGCAGCAAATTGGTTATTTCACAGAAAGCGTACATGATGCAAATGTACAATTCAATACTGACATGCCTGATGATAATCCATACACACGTGTGAAGTTATAGAATTTTAGGCTAAATATTTCATCCTCAAAATGACAAAAAATTATTAGAAGGGCGAAACAATGTCTCACAAACTGAAGAGTTGGACTGGAATGTTCTGCATAAAATATGTAACCTGCTTATGAAATTTGTTAAAAGGCCCCAAATGTACAAATGTGTGATTTATAGCAAAACTGGATTTTAGCTGTAACTGTGGGAGGTTCTGGACATTGTAAAACTCATATCATAAATCCAACATCATGCTCTTGAAACCCAACCAGCTGAGATGAAGGCATTAACTATCACCCCTAACCAATCCAGTTATTTAGAGGCATGCTTAGCTAAGCCTGCCCTACCATTTAATTCTATGATGTCACCATGTTCTATAAAAAGGGTGGCTAACAGAACTCTAGACACACACTCTTTTGTGAATTCCCTGTGCCTGCGTTCCTGATCTTCTACATTCATCTTGCCAGATTCCCGATCCCACTGCAAAGACAAAGCATAGCTGATTCCAGATTCCACTGCAAGGCCAAAGCATTGCTGACCATCCCAGCAAGTCCTCAATTCAGAAATCCCACTAAAAATCCCAATAACCAGAGGGAAAATATGTTGTATTCTTTTGAGAAGCATTCTGAGACCAGCCTGGCTTTTTGCCCACTAACATCATGCCCGTTGCAACCCTGCCATCCAGCTGTCCTTGGTATCCAGTGACCAGAAAGGCCCCACTGTTGTTCTTCTAGGAGAGTTCGCCGCTACCTGGTGACCCGATCCATGGAGTTCAGAACCCGGTTGACTGTTCATAATCCCAAATTCAAGAGCGGACTGTGAGTATCCCCATCCCACAACACATAGGGCATCATTACAAGATGGGCGGTAGCAATGGTGCTACTAGCACCATGGCTGCCTCCCATACTCTGTCCGAGTCCGGTCTTGTTCAATGTGGACTTACCGGTGCATTCCGACCCTTGCGGGACTGGTAAATCCCCATTGAACAAACCATTCCCCATTCCCATTAGAGTCCCCATAGGGCTCAATGGGAATAGGGAGGGCGCTAATGACGGGCTTGCGAATGGCAAGCCTGTTATTAGCGCCCTGGTCAATTAGCAGGACCCGTAAGGGACATGTTGTCAGACTACACGTTCCTTACGGTTCCCTCCAAGGGACCTCGTAATCGGGTGGTAAGGGATTACCAGCACCGGTCTCCTTACCGGTGCCCGGTATCCCTTACCGCCCGACTCATAATGACCCCCATATCTAACCCCATCTTGACTTTTGTCTTTTATGCCACTCTCTAAGCAACCCTATCCATAGCCTGATAACATGAATAGACTGTTCTAATTTTCTGTGCACCATGTTCTTGTTTCCTAGTTTTAGCGCAATTCTTTCATTCATCTCATCTTTTAACTCATTAGCAATATTTGGAGTAATTTAAATTAATTCCCACATAGATCAGAACACGGCGGGAAAAGGTTGACGTTGCAAATCAATCTTTGCACATACCGTGGCTTTCTTTAACAATATAGTCTAAATAATTTATGTTAAGTAAAATTTGCCTTTCATTTGCAAAACCAATTTTCTCTTTTTCACTGCTCTATTTTCCTAAAAACGAACCTCATTCTACTTCCAAATCTCTCTCTCCATTCACCAGCTATAGCCCTCCTTTCACTTCCATATAGTCCCTGTGCTCTGCATCTCTTCCTCTGCCAAAATACTGCATTCCGATTCAGTGTTTTTCACCCATTTTTAGAAAAAAACGTTTTGGCATTTAAAACTGCAAACTAGGAAACATGCAACTTTTCCATGTGTGAATTCAGCTACACTAGGTTTTCAATTTCAATCGTTTTTGTGAACTGTATGCTTTTGTGATACCTTACCTTATGGTTGATAGTGATATAAAATCCCTAATACTGTGATAAAACATATGTATATCATTATTTCAGCACACATATAATACATTATTTCCCAAATCCGAGTGTCATTTTAGGTCTTTGCAAATATTTTATTCTGTTTGCTGCCTGTTATCCTGACTACCTGCTGCTTCTTTCTACCCACTCAGAATTTGATTATTGGTGTGTTGAGGGAACATTGCAGGGGGAAACCTTACCTTGGGTGCTATCTATCCTAATTCAAAAAGTGCTCCTATTCATTTGTGCTTTGGATATGTTCTACTAGAAGGTTAACCAAGTGCATTGCTTTCATTTCTATTGTGATTATCACCCATTGGTGATTGCTGCCCAATATTAAAATTTGTGTAATTTTTATGAATTTTAAAAATAAATAAATATTGTATGTTCACCAACCAGCCTGGTTCATGGTCCATTGTGACCCGGGGTATTTGTAAAAGGGGGTGTGAGAGGGGTCGGGTACCGGCTCAATTTAAATTTGTTGAGATTAAAGAGAAATCATTCCTATTGAGCACCACATCCCAGGATAAGACCAAGTGTCCTGGTTCAGTGTGTGACGTCCGATTAGAATCCTTAAGCCATTCCACTCTCTTCCTCAAATAACTCAATGCCATTACGCTTTACACCTTCATCTTCCTCAACGGCCATGGTCTCTCCTTGCCATATCCATCATCTCACTCGATCTAGATTCCATATGGAACCATCTTGACTCTTAATGGCATTTTTGAAAACCTCCTTAACTCTCAAGGGCTTGGTGTACTTCGATTCCCCCTTTCTCACCATTCTACCTTTTCTTATTCTGACAAGATCACCGGGTGCCACTTTTGCTCTAAACTAACACTCAGTCCTCCTATAATCCAAACCTCCAGGGTCAGACTGGGACAAGAAATAGGCCCGGCCACCCAAAAAAAAGGTGCCCCGCCTTTCGCCTCAAAAAAGTGGCCTACCCCGCTCGTCGCGACCATTGACCTCTGATGACATCACCAAAAGTGATGTCATTTGACCCCACCCCAAAGCGACATCCCAGGAAGATGAAACACAACCTTTCACACCGAGACAAAACAGGAAGTGACATCACATACCGTTGTTCCTTAGTATACTAAATTACTGTGAATCCAAGCAGACGTCCAAGGCCAAATGATAATATGTTATTGTATAGCACTTACGCTTAAGCTCTTTTTTATAGAACAAATATGCATACAATATCACCCAACCTGTGTTGGTACTCTTTTATCGACCTACAAAGGATGAAAGGATTTTTAAGAAAAAAGGAAATTGAAAAAAAGAAATATTTTTTTTCCATTTTTTTTCTTCCAAACCGGCCCAGGCATGGGTAGAAACCGGCCCCCACCACCCAGGGACGATTTCAGCCCGGCCACGGGCCGAAAGGCAGAGGAGCCAATCCGATCCTGCAAACCTCTACTGCTACCAACCTTTGGTCTCCTACGATTCACCCATACCGGATTTAACACAGTATTGGGTTCCCTGCCTCTCATCAACTCAAACGGTGATTTACCTTGTATCAGTCCTATGTGATGTCCTTCAACTCCACAACTTCTCCTCTAGAGACCTCTCAACCGACATATTATTGCTCAAGGCTTGCTCCACTGCTTCCACAATCACCCTGTTGCACCTCTCCACTAACACATTGGTTTGAGGATGATAATTAGCAGAAAATCTCCAGTCAATAGCTACCAATCTGGCATATTCCATCATCTCTTTACTTCTGAACTGCACACCATTGTCGCTAACAATCAACTATCCCTCCCTTCTAAAAACATGTTGCATGAATCTAATGACCTCATGGGTGGTGTCAACTCTATTTACCATTTTAATCTCCACCCATCTTGAACAATAATCCACCATGAACATTAAACATTTTTTTCACTCGTCAAATTATCATATGGACCCACTATGTCAATTCCAATTTGCTCCCATGATTATTCTGGCTTATGCATAGTAATGGGCACCATTTGCAACACCTTACAACTTTTCTCAGAATTCTGGCAAGGCCAACAACACCCCAAGAACCTCTCAACCATGAGATCTACACCAGGCCACCAATATTTGGAGCGAATATTGCATGTGGTGCCGTGGAGCCTGGATGCCCTGATGAGATCTCTCTATTAAACCTTCCCTAAGACTCTGGGGCGTTATCAACTTGTCTCCCCCAGTAACAAATCATCTACATAGAGCACTCATCTTTAACTTCCCAAAACGGAAGGCAATTTTCATCTACCAGTCTCTTATCTGGCCAACCTTTCCTCAAATATTCTATACGTTTGCACAAAACGTCATCCTCTTGTATCTCCTGAATCCATACACATAACTTCCAAAATTACAGCAACACCTCCCACATCATCAACTTGCTCTACCTCCTCAACATTGAGAGGCAATCTTGAAAGAAAATTGACAACCCAATTCTTCTTCCCAGACACATATTTTACTTCAAAGTGTTAATCTTGCAATTTCAAACATAACATAGCAAGTCTGTGGGATGCCCTGCACATCCTTCGCATGACAACACTTCCACCAAAGGCTTATGATCCGTACACATAATACACTTACTTCCCCACACATATTTCCTGAAGTAGTTCACTGCCCACACACAAGCCAACATCTCTGTCGCAGTTACAGAGTACCTACTCTCTATGTCTGTTATTGCCCTCGACGCATGGCAGATTACTTTTTCACTTCAATTCTCCAAAACGCGTGAAAGAACGGCTCCAAAACCAACCCCATTGGCATCAACAGTGATCTTGGCTTAGTTTCCAAGCACAAATGCACCCAGATCCATTGATTCACATAAGCTGTTTCTGATGCACTCTGCTGATTTTTCACACTCAGTATCCCACTCAAACCTGACCTCCTTTTTCAGTAACCTTCTCATGGGTTCTGTTACACTGGCAACATTCTGTACAAACTTGTTATAAAATTTGCAAAGACCCAAAAATGATCTGGATTCTTCCTTACTCTTGGGATCTGGTGCAACTTTGATAGCTTTCATGGACTCCAGTTTGGGTTTATAATCCTTCCCACTAACCACATGCCCTAAATACTCAACCTCAACCTCTTTAAACTTACATTTGCTCTTCTCCACCTTCAACCCTTTTTCATTCAATCTTGACAACACACTCTGCAACCTCTCATCATGTTCACGCTCCCCTCTTCCAAACTCAATAATATAATCTTGGTAAACTAATGTCCCCTTAAATCCTTTAAGTACTTGGGTCATGACCCTTTGAAACACTGCGGCCGAAGATGCCAACCCAAACAGCATCCTTTTGTAATGGTACAACCCAAACAGCGTAATTAACACAGTAAGGTCTCTGCAGTCTTCAGTGAGACTAATTTGATGATATCCATTAGATAAATCCAGCATGGTAAATGTGTCTGCTCCTTCAATGCAGTTCAACATCTCCGAAATAATGGGTAACAGATATTTGTCCACCAATATGTTCTTATTCAAATCCCTGAGGTCCACACAAATCCTTAACTCCCCGCTCCTCTTTTCTGCAATTACAGTGGGACTCACCCATGTGGGTGGCTCAATTGTCTCTATAACATTCTCCTTCTCAAGTCTGTTTAATTCTAGTTCAACCCCATCCACCAAAGTGAATGGTATAGGCCTGGCTTTGCTATGCGCAACAGGCTTTGCTCCTGGTTTCAACACCATCTTGTGGGCAATATTCTTCAATAATCCCAACTGTTTTTGAAACACATCACCAATATCCTCTCTTAAGTTCCCTTCTATACACAGATTGCTGATCTTCACTAACAGCACTGGTTCCTCTTCAATGGATCTAGTCGTATTTTCAACGCTGCCTGGTCCCTTCAGCCAAGTACAGTTACACCCTTCTTTGCTATATAAATCTTGATATCCGCTTGGCAACCTTTGAACTGTGCAGCACTCTTGAACCAGCCTGTGATGTGAATTTTTGAACACTCAAATCCTCCAGGATTCTTAATATCCGGTGGACGCACCTTTGCTTTCAACCCTTCATATGCTAACCTTGCCCATGTCTTGGTTGTAATTATGGTGTATGGGGAGCAACTGTCCACTACGACATAAAGCTTCCAATTCTCCACTAAAATGTCACATCTGGGACACTTTAATTCCTTGCCAGCTGGTTCACGAACCACCACTACTCTCTCCTCCTCGGAATCTGCATCTTCTTGTATCACCAACACCCTTTTCTTATTCCTACATACTACTGCAAAATGTCCCCTCGTTCTACAATTCGCACATGTCTAAATAATGGCCAGACAGTTCCTTGAAATGGCATAATGTCCCACTCTGCCACACGTATACTACCTGTCTTTGTCTCTACCTTCATTCCTGAACCAAGGCTTTTTCATGTTTCCTTTGTTTTCTCTACGATCCTGGTTTTTAGGTTCATAACTTCTCCCATTTGTCTCCTCAGCCTCTTCCTTTTCTCTTTGCTCCTCACAACATACACAGATGAGTGCTCTCCAGACTCTTGAGCTGGCTTAGCTTGACCTTGCCCAACACTCTGGGCTTGTATTGCTTCCATCTTCTCGCTTTTCATTTCTTTCGAACAGAGGTGCGTGTGTTCCACCCTTTTTGCTATAGCTACAGCTTCCGGCAATGTTGGGTTACCCACCATCCACAATCTGTCTTGAATCAATGGGTCTCTGGTGTGTATAATAATCTGGTCTCTAATCAATTCATCCAGCGTTATGACTGTGCCGAAACGGCAAGTCTGAGATAATTTCCTTAGAGCTGACACATACTCTTCAATTGATTCATCCTCCTTTTGTGATCCTGTGTAAAAGTTGTACCTATTTATAGCAACATTTACCTCTGTGGCATAATATTTGTCTAATTGTCTGAGTACTCGTTCATATTCATCCACGTCACAAGCTTCATCTCCTGACATTTCTGGTAACGCTCTATATTTACACTGTCCTTCAAGCCTCAGAGCATGTAATAACAGTAACATTTTCTTCTGTGCGGACAACTCATCTTGTTCCACTGTCTTTATATAGTTTTTCCAATGCTCCCTCCATTCTGGCCACAGCACACTTGGTGGACCAGGATTTGGTAAAAATACCTTCTGGTGCATGTACTGTTATTCCTTGCATCCTTTCTCTTATCTATTACTATTATTACTCTTATGCAACATTTAAGTCTGGTAGTTATCCTGAATGACTCATGTTTGGAAGAGAAAAGGAAAAGAAAGGAAAAATATTTTTAAAAAGATTTATTTTTTCTTTTATGCTGTTAGGGGGAAGAGCTGGATGAATGATGGTTTCTGCCTGACCTCTATTTTGAAGTATCCAAGATGGCGGCACATTTTCGTGATGCTTTTATGTCCTTTTCTGTAATGTTTATGACAACGTCGTCTTGTTTAACTGATCCACTTGCGCTCACACTCATAATAGTTTATGGGAGAAAGTTGTTTATATATTATACTTGAGATCACCGCTGCTAGCTGATTGGCATTGCATGCCTTACTTGTGAACTCAATGACTCTTGGCCTTTCGGTGGATCAACTCGGAGGAAGCATCTGCTTGTCTATGGCTGTAGTGCTCTGTGCGTGAGTTTAGTAGGGTCATTCCTCCCTTTCACTCGAGCCTCTCCATTCCACATATTCACTGCAACACCCCAAACTCCACACATTCGTATACCGGATGAAACGCAGGTACAAACAAGAATACAACACACATCATTGTCTTTGTTCACACTCCAGTAGACAATAATAAGAATTACAGTCTTTTTTTGATTCGAGGCTTGCATCTGACACACAATCCATAACGTCTGGATGAATAGATTTGGGTAGAGTACTTTTATCACCTTGAGGTTTCTGTCTATTTTGATCAATGTTAGTAGCCCTGAAAATGGTCTACCAAAGAGGCCTTTTTGTGCTTCATTTAGATAGACCTCATAACCATCACAAAGTGGTTTACTCTGCAGCCAAGTTTCTTGCAAGCAGATATCACATTTTTCTAGGCCCAACTTTCCATTTGTAAACAGTTCCACAAAACTTCTCGTTTTCTAGCAGTCAAGTTGCTGGAGCTTTATTATCTCCTCTTTCTGGCTTTAGGGCTGCCAGTGTTCCGTCAGGGCTGTCGCCAGCACTACCAAGAGTGAGGATTCTCGACGTCAGGTCTCAGTCTGTTACTCGTTACTGCTTTATTTTTTTGAGCTGCATTGGAGAAAGTTACTGTTAGTGAGGGCTTGTCTAGCATTGTTCCAGGAAGGACATGTGTTTCCTTCTGATCCAGGTTAGATCCTCGTTTCTAGGTTGGTGCTTGCAAGACCTGAATGTGTTTTGCTGAGACTTCAATGCCGTCCTTATAATCGCTTAGATCATAACCCAAATAACAGCTCTCTCAGTTGCAGTATTTCAGATTTTATTAGCTGGGATAGCAGGTGCAGAATAACCCAGTCCATACGAGACTCATTTACGAACTGAACTATACGGATATCCTTGGTTGTTATTGAGCTCAATTTAGGTACGCGTTGGAATAAGCGCATTACATTGCGCCAATTCCGAATGGGGAGGAGATTTTCAAAGCAAACTCTGGCACCTTCCCTATCAGAGTTGCATTGATGGTTGTTCCTCGCCGCCATCTGCAAGGGGGCCCTTAGTTTGGTGGCTTTCGCTGAGGAGACCAACTCTTCGGACCAGGTGTCCTTATTGGCAGCCCCAAGATGTATTCTCTTTTTATCCACTGTTCTAAACAGGGTTTTTGGCATCATTGCTTTAGCCTGTGATCTCTCCGTTAGCTCCGTCGCTGGTGTCACTTGAGCCACATCCTTGTTGGTTAACCGTGTAACCTGAGCTCACTTTACTGAAGCTATACCAATAAACTTTGCACTCAAAGGGCCTTCGCGTTTTTTTTTTCAAAGCAGTCTTTTGAGAGTTAATGACATAACTGGAGCTATAAACATGCTAGTGGTGTAATAAAAAATGTCTTAACCCGGTCTGCCTTCAGCCACTCGATTTATAAGCACTATGCAAAGTCCTGTTAAAAACAAGCATTGGCAAAGCTGACAGTTGTGGCTTGTGTATAAGTATTAGGCATTTGCCAGGCACTGCTCTTAAATGCCCAGGTACTTGCACCATTCACTCACCTGTTACCATCAATGTCCAGTTAATACTACTGCGGCAGTGCCTGGCAAGTGCCTTTCCCAGGCCTACACAAAATCCCAAACCGTTTACATCGGGGTTCTGTGGGTATCCTACTTGCACCTGTCCCCCATGCCCCCCCACATGCGACTCTTGGCACTTATCTGACCTGAAAGCTACAAGTCTGTGAAAGCCAGCTCTCTACCCTCTCCTCCTTACTTGTTGCACCACCAAGTGATTATGTTTCACAGATGGCACCCTATAATTGCAGAACGTAAAAGTTAACACATTCAATTATTATTATCCAGGTCCTGCTGCATTCCCTACCTCTACCATGTTCATCAATGCAATAAGGTGGTCGCATGGTAACAACGTTGCAATCACTTGACTTAGAGCCTAGAGTTCATAGGATGCCCTCTTACTGTGCCTAAATGATACCAGGAATGGCACACTAAGCTGCGATGAGAGGCTGGGCGAAAGTAGGGTTAATAAGTTCATTGGCACACCACTCATTTGTATTCTGCAGACATGAGCAAAGGCTTTCGATATTTCCATTTTTATGTACTTTTTTATATAGTGGTTTACGGTTGCATTGCTGTAAAACTGCAATAAAAAAGTACATTTTAAAACAAGTATATAGTCACTCCACCTGCGGATGCACGGGCAGCGTGACTGAACATAAAACAAACCTGTTAAGGCACGCAGCGGAACCCCGAGGGGTTTGCAGAGGCACTCTTGATGAACACACCGATTCGTCCACCCTCCCATCTCGTAGAGTCCCGCAGAAGGCTGCGACTTCATAATTCCATCCAGGGACGCCTGCAAGCCCAACCGCAAAGCGACAGATTCTGCAAGTCCGCCATTTATACCAATATGCACGTGTCCATCAGCAAACACACAGATCATTAAAAGCTGCGGCACGCAGGTCCGATGGGCGGCAAATTGAATCCGGAATATTTGCTTATGAAAGGATGTGCAGTGTTTAGCCTTACTTATTTCAGTAGAAACCATTATTATGGGAGAATTGACTATCTCGCCAAGGGATGCATCAACAGCCGGGGTCCACGATCTCCATCGATACTGAACACAGCAAAGGTTACTGGAGCCATTTGAATAGGACTTTATTCAATAATATTCAAGTGCCCAGGAGGGCAAGGCATACGTATGTGCATGGCGATTATCCAAGGAGATGGCGGCTGCACGACAGCAAGAGGTGGGATGAAAGGAAATGGTGGGGACAGAAGTGACACGAAAATGGAAGATGGGGCAGCAAAGAGATAGTGGCCAGAGAAATTGCCAGATCGACCGGGGATGCTAGTAAAGAGGCAGGCATCCACGTGGAAAGCCAATAATATGATCAAATTACTTACTGGTAATCTTCAACGCCTCGCCCTACTCTTCCTCGTCAGAGTACCTACCTTTGGGGTACCACCTTCCATTACAGGAACCAATTTTTCATTCATTTAAATTCTCGCACTCTCATCTTGCCGGTCTTTTAATCCCCCCATACCACCGTCACTTAGCTACTTTGCCAAATAGTATAATGGGCTGCTTCATTCCATGCTGTGAGGGTCAGGTGAGTTGTAACTACTGTGACAATGAAGAGTAGGTCCAGGAGTAATGATGATTACATACAAGCAATCTAGTAAAAACATGCATGTCTCTCTTTCTCATCCCAGTATTCACTTTTGAGGCCTACCAAAGCTAGTGATGGCCTATGCGACACCCCACAGACCAGCAAGTATGCTACTGGACACCAACCTCTCTGCACCTGACCCATGCTCCACTTCCATCAGTGGGTACAAGACCACACACAATTGTGCCAAATAGCATACTGACTAGCAAAGTTCAATCTGTAGTGTTTTATGAAGGATTTAGGACCCAACTAAGAAGTTTCTCTGCATACTTCCTGAAGAAAGAGACATGGAGCTATCGCCCATGGGGTTACCACTCCTCTGGTTGATCTCCCTTGCACACGTGTTGTTAGCGGAACCGCTACAGGCACCTAGGACACAGTAGCGACAATTCTCATCCATCTACGAAATGAAAGAACTGAAGTCTTTTTCCCACCCCTGAAGCTCTACAGGTTACAAACAAGCTGCCTGATTTTGTTGTAGTCACAGTTCTGTTAATATGATCCAGGACTGCCATTCTCACATCCAGATTATGCAATTCTGTCTCTTTGTGGGGGGGGGGAGGATTCTGGAGAAAAGCTGGGTGGGCAGTATTTTGCGATTGGTGACACTTTGACACCTTTTGACGACGAAATATTGGGTCATTACACCTAAGTATTAGTGCACAAGGCTGCACCTTTAGGAATGGATCTCTGCACAGAAAAGTCCCAGAAGTGATAGTCACCACCAGAAATATCAGATTTAGGGTTTTGATACCATGGTATCAGTCACCTCTACGGGTTGAACATGGGGCCTTGGAGAAACCTAAGTAATGACGTGACATCCCTTGGCGATGCCCATGAACTAGTCTAGATAGAGAGAAACGCCATACTAGGTGACCCACCAGTGATTCTCCTTCTCTATTACCATTCCATTGTTCCTTGAATACTTTAACTACTGCCATTGTGCCCTTAGAGTGGGTACTGCAAACACTGTTATAAACCAATCCTGTAGGATTTTCAGAATGGAACGGATGCCACATTCCAGAACCTGTGTATTGTTTCTATCATAAGTCACAAAGTAATTTCAAGGATTATTATAAACTTTGCTGGGCACCGACATTGATGAATAGGCAGCGTTAGTTGTGCTGTCACCCCTTGGTTTTGTAGGTCTTACCCCCTCAACTTCCAGACCAACCAGGTAAAGAAGAGAGCTCCCTGTTCCAGGAGTGCTGACCTGAGAGGTGAAGAAAATATCTCTAAGAGCCATTCTAGGGTCTTTGCCAGCTCCACTAGGAGGGAGAACCAAAATGTTCTTGGTCAGTATGGAATATCCAAAATCACTTCCCTTTGATTTTTCTCAAGACCCTGGGAATCAGAGGGATCAGGGGGAAATCCAGAGGGAAGTCCTACAGACCAGACTAATGTAATTGCATCTTCTCCCCAGGCTCCTTGACTGTGGAACCGGCAGCAAAATGTGGTCAGTTCGGTATTCTTCACTGAGATGAACAGGTCCAAGTTTGGATTCCCAAATTTTGCATATATCACCTGAAATGTCAGCGGATGCAGTTGCATAGAGGATAAATTGGGGGTCCACCTGCGAGTCATGCTGAGGGTCCCATCCCCTTAGCTCCTTAACAAATCATGGGGTACGCCACACTCTGTTCCGGCCCGGACCACCACATGTGTGCAATGTCAATGAAGATCATGCTGCTGCAGGGGCACACACTGCTCCAGGTGAAAGTATGTTTTTCAATCAAAGGTGAAACGTTTCATCTAGCGTAGAAAGAAGAGCGTGGTTCCAAGTTCCCAAATATACCAGCCACCAGTGGTGGCTGGAGAGTGAGTTTTTTTTTATTTTAAGGGTGTAAATATTTACCACAAGTATGCAATTGTGACCAAGCATAGCGAGGGATCCCAAACCATCGAAAATAAGTTTGGGAGGCTGGGGGAGACCCCCCTGAGAAAATGTTTCGAATAATGAGTTAAAATAGTGCATTATACAGCACACATTCTGTGAACAATTGGGTAAAAGGCCAGAAAATGTGCAATCGGTTTTGTAGGGTAACATGAAATACTCCAGTAGATGCAATCACCAAAAGTACACAGGAGCATTTCTCAATGCATTTTCATGCATTTCACCGCAATCTATGCCAGTATAAAAACATTTTCATACTGGCTGTGCCCATACAGCTCCATGCTGGCTCCATCAATATATATCAGTATTCTCATATAAGAAAACACTCATGTTCGCTTTTCACATAATGGCAGTAATTATACTGTAAAAAAATGTGAAAGCTGGCTCTGCCAATATATGCTAGTACCCCTATTTAAGAACATACTCCTATTGGCTTGGCCATTAAAAGTGCCATGCCATAATAAAAATAAAAAAACATGGCCAAACTGGTTAAAATGAAGGTTAGTCTAGCCATGTTAGAACACTTATTACACTTACTTTATCATAGATGCTCAGTAAAAACACATAATGCCACAGTAAGAAATATCTAGGTCAGCTGCACTAAATGCCTGTCTAGTATTGTAATACCACTTATCATGTTTGCTTTATCAAAGATGCCCAGTAATACATGTCATGCCACAGTAAGAAATGGCTAGACTGGCTCACACAAATGTCTTTTAGCCACATAATAACACTTAACATGCTTGCTTTATCATTGATGCAGAAAATAGTCATGCCACAGTAAGCAATGGCTAGAATGGATCCCCCAAAAGGCCAGTCTAGCCATGCAATAACACTCACAAGTTGGCTTTGTCCAAAAATGCAAGTTAAATGTGGCATGTCTCTTAAGGAAGTGTGAAAACCCCACCAGTGATCCATACTTCTTCTCTCACATTCACTCACACTACAATCTCCACAGAACGACCCAGAGCTCTCTCTCTCTCTCTCACACACACAAACACATTCATACCCATTCACCCACCGGTCACTGACCCATGCACATTCTCTCACATTCACTCACACTGAATTCTCCATACAGGCACCCACACACTCAGAACATTCACACTCACACACAGAATCACATTCATACCCATTCACCCAACACTTAGTCACCTATAACCTGCACAAACATTCTGTGAGAGGTCAGAAATCTGAGGCGGACAACTTTTGGATGATATCTCAAAATATACCATTTTAATAAATCACACGTTTCATCAAACACCTCACTATCTCTATTATGAGGAGGATTTCTCTGCCTATCTAAAACCAGGGAATCAAGGTTTGCAACAAAGTTCTATATCAGTCCTTGATTCCTTCACTTTGTCAAAAGAAATGTTCTGTTGAACAATGTTGAAAAGAATTATTTCTTTTTTCTTGAATAATAATTTCGACTTCATCAACTAGCATCAATGATGTTCTGGGTTACGATGCTTTGTCACAACTTGGACATGTTATAAAAGAAATGTAGTTCCTTGTCAGATTTAAAGAATTACAACTTCTGGCAAGGCACAAGAAACACAGCTTCTTGGCAGCACTTCTCATGTCTCTCTTTGTAGCTGTATAAATCACAAGTTATATTTTCATCAGGATGACTTCACAGCAGCACTACTTCCACCTGCATAACCCTCATACGGGTTAACTTCTGTAAGGATTCACCATGCGGGTCTGCTCGACTGCCCCATAGTGTTCCAGATTCAACTGGGCTCCTGAAGTTTTAAATCTAATGACAACCAAAAGATTTATCACAGCTTCAACAATCTGCAATTTTGTGATTTCTTTAGTAACTTTCCAGAAAAGACAATATTCAAATCAGTGTTCCTCAACATCTTGATGTAGGCCAGACACCCTTCCTTTGAACATTCCCCCTTCAAAAGGACAGCCTATTTGCCATTTGTCTTTCTGCAACATTTAATATTTACTACAACTTCAGTAGTTTGTACCTTTGTGACTTTGAACAACATTCTGTCACATTAGCAACCAAGATTGACCTCAAGGATGTTATTTTAACTTTCCTCCTTATGGCTTTGGCAATGTGAGTTATACCAATTTTTGTGAACATTTACAATCAGCAGACTTCACCTTTTTACAACCCTATAGTTGTGTCTTTGTTATCTGCCCACCAAAGCAGCTTCATTGTATGTCTATAGTTAATCTCTTTTGGCTGAAGACAAGGCTTGCACATTTCTTGGCTTGGCCAATCCTTGTACCTTTCTTGGCCCAGGGCAATGCTTGCACCATGCTTGGCTTTGGAAAAATGTGTGTTTCACTCTTCGCTTGGGCAAAATTTGTTTCACTCTTCGCTTGGGCAATGCATGTTCCCTCAAACTCACAATTCAATATTCAGTCACTTAACTTCAGTGCTACTTTGTCTTTAATAGCTTCATAATTGTCTCTTTGGTTAGCCTTTAACTCAGAGTTACTTTTAAGTAAACGCAACCAGTCTTTCATCTGTTTCAGAGAGTTTAAGATTCAATTAATTTAATTCCAAGTGTTTTACTCTTATGTGAGTGCTAGGGAAGAAGTTTATTGACACCTGAGTGCTACTTTTGTAACTTCCCCTTGTCCAACAATCAGCACTCGTTATTCTACCGCTTTCACTTCTACGCGAGTGATTCTGCTTGGCTATAGTTGTCTGCCTGTGTTCGCACAAGGGTTCAGAACACTCAGTTACACTCACCGGCTTCTGTCTTACTCCTTTGTGTGTTTCAGGACTTATACTGCTTCTGGCTTCTTTTTGACACACACCCTTCCTCTGTTACGGCGTCTTCATCCTCGCCATGAAGTCACAGATCTCCTCTTGCTCCTGAGACCCTCGGCTGTACGCCAACTCTCAGCAACGATCTCCGGCATGCATCTTGCTGTGAAATTTCTGCAATTAGGTTCACATAGGGAAAAGCAGTCTTCCTCCACGCCTTCTGCTGCCCAACCTCTGCACTACAGATTGAGGGGGAATAGGACTCTCTCAGGACAGGTAGCTGAAATCTGCTTGGTCAAAGTCCCAGCATCCCTTCTTTCGAAAGCTGCTGCCTGGATTTCCAACAACGTGTGCTTGCTCTGCTGTTGCTACTGCTGCGACATTTCCACCCACATCTCCATCTCCATCTAATGACCTGCACCTGAGGGGGCATTTTAAGCCTCTCTACTTCCCTCAGGTGGGGGTCATTTTGCTTAGTAATCTGACCACTCCCGCAACATTGCTCTTGAGCACAGCACTTAGGGGACTATGGGACTTATAGTCCCAATGAACACAATTAGGTTTTCCTATCAGCTTTTTATTTCCAAGTGCAGATTTATCTCTCTTAAATGCATTTAAGGAAAAGTGACATGAGTTTATTTGAAAAAGAGAAGGTAGTTCATTTAAGCCATTATTTATTGGTTTTCTGTTACTGTACCTCTAGGAGTAAGGGGGATTTTTAACCTTGGGAATCTCAAACAGTCTTTCCTTCCTTGGTATAGTTAAAGATGTCACACCTGCTTTACCCACATCAAAAGGCTTAATGTGTGCTTCAAATACCACATAATGACAATAAGCCATTACATTTCTTGGAATCTTTAAAAGGTCCTTCCCTTTTAAAGACAAATACAGTGTCTCATCCCACAGGACCTCCTCACCACCCTGGGCCTTGTCTCCTCCCAGGTGATCCTCCCCCAGTGCAGTACCCCCAAGGTCAGGATCAGGATCAGGAAGTGTCTTTCTTCCCTGGCCACTTGGGAGGAGACTTTAGGCAGGGTTTTAGTGAGGAATCTGCAGGATTCATCACAATCCACTCACACTGCATTCTACACACAGGCACTCACCCACCCAGAACATTCACACACAGACAATCACATTCATACTCATTCATTCACCAGTCACTCACCCATACATCTTCTCTCACATACAGTCAAACTGCATTCTCCACACAGGCACCCACCCACCTCGAACATTCAAACACCCACATAATAACATTCATACCCATTCACCAACTAGTCACTCACCCGTAAACATTATCTCAATCCACTCACATTGTATTCTCCACACAGGCACCCACCCACCCAGAATATTCACACTCACACACACACAATCACATTAATACCCATTCACCCAGTAGTCACTGACCCAAACTATATACATACATCATAAACACACCTCCCACATGCAAAATATAAATATTACACTTTATTCATATACACAAAGAAAAAAAACACAGGACTTCTTAGCTGTTTCCCACTGAAGCTTCGGTCCGCTGTGTCACTCCTGGCATCCATATCCTCGGCGCTGCAGGCAGACAGGAACTAGGAACCTGGGAGAGCTTCCTGGTTACTGTATGACATGGTATGTGGAAGCTGGAGCCCCTCCTTCCTGCACGTGAGTAGCCTACTTCCCTGGCCTTGCCTTCACCCTAATGAGTGAGGATTGTGTCAGGCTCCCCCTAGCCCTCGTGTGGTGGGGGCCTCCGCACCACAGAGGCTGCAGCGGCCTCCGCTACACCAGTGAGTGGTTGCAGCAACATTACCTGAGATGAGGGAAACACTCGAGGTGAACTGCTACTGTGTTGTCCACCCTGTCATGTGAAACTCCTTCAGTTATCTTAGGTGAGCACCCACCTACTCTGCTAAGGTCTCTGCTGGATATTTCTATAGCCCCAACCTTCTACCCCCCCCTTAATGTCTGATAAATGAAATGTTTTGTCCTGATAACCACTGGTTGTCCCTGAAGCATGGTTGAAAAAAAGTATAGCAGAACACTTTCACAAGCTGCCAACTCTCTCCAACTTGAGTAGTGCTCTGCCTTTAGAGGTTCCCACTTTTCCTATGGGATTTTTCTCCCAGGGTTTCTCCGTGTCCTCTACTGTTGTCATTGGTGGTAAATTTGATCAGCATGGGTTGAGCCAGTGAAAGGTCCTTCCTTAGACTTCTCAGGTTCTGACACTATTGGAGACTTTAGCATGTCCCTTAGTTTGTGTGTAAAAGGGATCTGGGCTTCAAACTCTTGGGATGCTTGGTTCCATTGTTTTTGGATGTGGGACCATAAGCGCTGCAAGTGTAACCTTTCCCAAGGGACAGCAAATATGCACAAATTAATGTGCCTGAAGCGGGTTTCTAGCTGCTGTGGCCTCCTTCAGGAACACTTCTTGTAGGAGGTTCTGCAGGCAAGCCACCTGGTCCACAGGGAGGAGTACCTCCTCTGCCCATCTGTCCTGAATTGCACCCCTACAGAGATTAGGTTCTCCAATGGTGTCAGATGAGATTTAATTTATATTATGACATATAAAATGTGGCATAAACAAGCACCTGTTCTGTGGATATCCACTGCTAACCTCTCCAGAGCTGTTGCTTTGAATAGCCAATCACACATGAAGGGGTATATTTGCATTTCCTACAGTTATAAGGAATACCACTGGTGCCAACTCTTTGCTGCACATCCAGAGATGTTCTTTGACCAAATAATACCCCGATATGGTGATGGTTATTTCCCACTGCACATTTTAGAAAGTCTTGGTGACATTTCCTGAATGGTATGTAGTAGTAACCCTAATGATGATTAATCTATGCCAGTAGGTCCCGCCCCTTGCATTTGGTGCAGGTTTCCATTCTGAAACAACCTTTATTTTGTGTACATTGAGTGTCTTGAGGTTTAGTACCAACCAGAACTTGCCCATCACTGTGGAGACCAGCAATACTACTGAGCAGAATCTCTGGCCTCTCTCTTCTTTGGACACACTCTAGAGCACCTTCTTAATCAGAAGTTCTTGATGCCTTGACGTAGGGCCCACCCTTTTCTTGTGTGTCTTGTGAATATGTCTCTTATGCTTTGTGTACCTCTTTAGGTGTTTCTTATGAGGAGGTAAAGACTAGGAATCTGTTTCCCCTGTGGTCGATGCCTTCATGTGTTTACATTTCTTTCCTAAAGGACTCAAAGCATTTCAGGGGCTCCTGCCAACACAATATATAGGTAACATTGTAACTGTTACTGTTCTCAGTGTTCTATTCATACCATACCTGCTGGCAATGTCTATGCATGCTCTGAGCGATACCAGGCCTGTTCCGTAACCCAGATAGCTGTTTCACCTTGGCTCTAGTGTGGTGTTTCATACAACTGGAGAATACTGTGCATGTGCAGATGCCCGATCCTGGCGCCACCAGTGCCAGTATTGCGGGTTAACTCCGGTGTGCTACTGTTATCACAACTTTACATTGACTTCAGTCCAGGTGCCGAGCCATTCTCAGACTTGGTCCCAGAACGACCCCTCCTAAAGTACTTTGTGGAGTATTAGGATTCAGGCATACTCCGCTGTCAGTCCCGATCCACTTCCCCACAGATCTCTGTAGTACAGGGATTTTCTGTCCTGAGATCGCAGCATATGGTGTCCTGTTTCTGGCCTCTGATTTTCATGCATGGGCTGTGGCCTGTCCTTCTATTATGTGTACCCATACACCTCGCCCTGCAGGAGTCCTGGAGGCCATCCTACCTTCCAAAGCACTCTCCTCGCTATGCACAGCATGGTTTTGGAGGTAATTATTATTCAGTCGCTCCTCCAAGCGCAGCATTAAGGAGCTGCACGAGGTGCACAGCCTACCCCATTCATTAGATAGAGGACAGGAACATTTGAACTAAGGTTTTTTTGGGATACTGCAGGCATTTTACCTCCATGGGTAAATGGGTAAGACAATGCAAAATGTTTTTTTTTTAATGGAGTTTGGCACTGCAAATGTAACTACTTGGACAAGCAACTTGGACAAGCAAGAGGGACATGAAGGCTATGCACTAATACAACTAACTCTGAGCTTCTGATTGGCCACATCATGTGCCACCAGAGGAGGAATGCTGGTACAGTGCAGCAGCCATTTCTTTAGAAACAAAACATGCAGTGTTGAACTAACTGTGAATGCTTGATTGGCCACATCCTTTGTCATCTGATTGACTGCCAGTTCTCAAACCTATCAGATAATGAAGCCCATGCCACAAAGAAACGATCCGCCCACCTCAAACTAGACGCAGAACCTTCAGTTGTAGGCTTCTATACAGAAACAAAATATATACAAAAGAAGGTCATGACTAGAAATTTTAAGAACATTAGGGATGATGATTTGGAACACTTCATGAAGACACTCATGACAACTCCATCTAATGATGAGTCACCTAAATCCCTAGCATCAAAGTACAATGCAGCCCTGACTGAGCTATTAGATCATTTAGCTCCATTAAAATTAAAAACGGTCAGGGATCATATGAATAATCAAGCATGGTTTTCACCAACTCTGAAAATACCTAAACAGGAGAAACGAAGAGCAGAGAGGATATGGGAAAAAACCCTAACAGAGAACATAACATTCTATGGAAAGCCCTGGATAAGTTGTATAGAAAATAAATCTGGAAGGCTAAACAAACTTACTATGATACCCAGAGAGTGAATTCTGATAATAGCACAAAAAAATTGTTTGAAGTCTTTAAAGAACTAGAAAAGCCTGAAGTCCAGTTAAATCCGTTTGTTTCTACTAAAGAAGACTGCACTGCAGTTCAAAAAAGCTTTTGTTACCAAAATACAGTTAGCACAAGCACAAATTGCAGATAGCCGCTCTAAAATTGAAGTGATACAAAAGGAAATAGAAAGAAAACTAGAAACATTGTTAGATCTGATTTCTCCTTTCAAAAATTAGATACCTCTGGTATGATGCATACACTAAAGACGATGAAGCCTACAACGTGTCCAGGAGATACCTTTCCAGTTAAGATTATATTGGAAAAGGCTGACATTTTTGCATCTTTTTCTGTACGCTTCACAAATGCAACCTTTGAATACTGTGAAGTTGCCGATTCCTGCAACAGGGTGGTGGTTACACCATTGTTGAAGAAGCCAGGACAAGACCATCAGAATTACAATCATTTTAGACGTACCATTTTTACTTAAACATATTGAAAAAATACAGCTTCAGGAACATCTGGAGAACAACAAGTTACTTCAAGAAAAACAATGAGGTTTCAGAGCCCACCGTAGCACTGAAAGTGCCCTGATATATCTCCAGACAGGGATGTTGGCTATTGTGGATAACAGCACGTCGGGACTGCTGATGCTATTGGACCTATCAGCAGCCTTCAACTTGGTGAACCACAATTTATTAATAAGAAGGCTTAAAGAGGTAGGGCACTGTTCTGAAACAGTAACTAAATGGATGGACTCATTCCTTAGTAATACAATGTCTAAAATCCATTGGGGAGAGGAAAGGTCTGACTTAGAACACATAGATTGTGGAGTTCCACAGGGTGCATGTTTGTCCCCTGCACTATTTAATCTCTTCTGCCAACCTCTGTATGATCTACTTAGATGAGCTGGGTATCCGCTTTACTAACTATGTGGATGACACCCAGCTCGTCATAGAATTAAGTGAAGATTATAGCAAGAACTCAGAGGACGTTTCTCATGTTTATGAATCTATTAAGGTCTGGATAATGGAAAATGGACTATGCATAAATGGATCCAAGACAGAGGGGGTCATTATGAGGTAGGAGGTAACCATGCTGCTATTAGCAGCATGGCTACCCCCTTTCAGGGTACCGGGTTGCTTGAATGAGAAATTACTGGGCCATTCCGACCTTGGAGGGCCCGGTAATTCCTCATTCAAGGAACCCTGACCCGGTACATCCCCATTCCCATTCAAACCCCCATAGGGCTCAATGGGAATGGGGAGCATGCTAACAATGGGCCAGTTAATAACGGGCCCATTGTTAGCATGCTGGGCTGCTCACGGGATCCGCTAAGGCAGCCTGGTAAATCCAGGCGTCCTTAGCGGGTCCCGCAAGCAGAACTAGTAATGAGGCAGTAAGGGTTGATGGCTCTGGCAGCTTTACCGGCGCCATTAATCCCTTACCACCAGGGTCAGAATGACCCCCAGAGTTTCTTATTTTTGTGTTCACTCAGTCATGAGTGAAGTTGAATAAGGAATATGCAGGTTTCCATATGGAAAACCACATGATCTATACATCCACTGCAGGCAAAACATTGGGCATTATAATTAAATCTTCGCTGGGTGCAGAAGCCCACACTAGTAGCATTGTAAAGAAAGCGCAATACCACCGCAGGCTACTTAGGTTAATCAAGCCTTTTCTTTCTCAAGCTAACTGCTTCACATTAGCGAGGGCAGTGCTTATGCCAAGGCTGGAATATTGCAACACTATTCTGGCAGAGGCAAACAATTTGTGCATCCATAGGATGCAGATACTGCAAAATTATGCAGTCTGCATTGTTAAAAGTATCCCAGGAGGGGCTCCTGTTAATGTATCCTACAGAAGAGATCTTCATTGGCTGGCTGTTGAAGAGAGGATCACAGCCCCGATACATCTTCGGGATAGTATCATATTGAAACAATCTACGATGACTACTAGGTCAAGTGACACCATGCTCCTCCACTGTCCCTGTAGTAAAAGAGTCAGGGGCAGCGGTCCCTCTTTTCCAGTACTAGCTGTGGTTATATGGAATAAACTGCCTGTGGAATTAAGGAAGATTGCAGATCTGCATACTTTTAGGAAATGCTTGAAGGCAATTCTGTTTAATTAAAATAAACTTTCCTCTCTTTCCATTTCTGTGGTCTGTTTGGTTGGCAAATCATTTTGCGTCCTGATGCCTGTGGGCTCCGGCACATTATAAAAAGATCAATAAATAAAATACATAGACAGTAGGCCTCATTCCGAGTCAGCTGGTCCGGTATTGAAGTGCTGAATACCAGAATTTTACCAGACCGGCCCACTACAGTTTTTCCAGTGGGGCACATGGGTTTCCTCCAGCTAAAAAGGCAGACTCTTACCGGCAGAAAAAGCCACCATTACTGGCACCGGTATTGCTGGTGCCGGTGGTAAGAGCCTTTAATGATATTTTAGCAGGTTTAATGCCAGGATACCGGCAGGGCTATAATGGGGCCCAATGAATGGAGAGATGTTTAAAGGCGCTAACACCCTCTCACCTCCCCCCCAAAAAAAGTCTCTAAATAAATAGACTTAGAAGTCATCCACCTTCTCATAGACAATATAAAATAATCGACCAAAACACTGCTCCTAGGCGACCTCAACTTAGGATTCAATGGCCAGAATGACAAAACTGCCACTTCTCTCACCGAGGACCTCCTCAATCTGGGTTTCTCACAGAAAATCACTTCTCCTACTCACTCCAAAGGTCGCATCCTGGATTGGGTGATCAACCATAATTGTGATTCAGCCATCGTTTCTAACACTGTCCTCCCATGGAAAGACCACTACTGCCAACAATTCACCGTCCCATTACCGCCGTGCACCAAATCTACTAATACAGTACCTGTTACGTTAGCTAGAAGCGCTAAAAAACACACTGCGGATAACATCCGTTCCTTTCTTGATCTTCCATGCTTAGCACCGCCATTCTCACCAGACCCTAACATCTTAGCTGAGATATTCAAAGACAGCCTTACCCATGCAATTAACACTGTTGCACCATTAGAAAATAAAAAAGAGAAAAAATCATTCCATTCCAATTCCTGGTTCACAGAGGAGCTCCATACTCTGTGCAAAAGCAAGCGTCAGGCGCTTAAAACTTGGCAGATCAACCCTTGTGACATCACAAAAGAAAACTTCCAAATCATTGCTAAAAAATACAAAGATTCCATCTTCAATGCTAAATCCGAAGCTTACAATTATCGAATCACAGATGCTAACTCCCAAACGAAAGAACTCTTTACTATCTTTAAATAACTAACAGTCCCTCCCATCTGCACTGACGAGATTGTTAAAGACGAAGCATGGTGCAGCAGCATACAATCTGCTATGCTAAAAAAGAATAGACCTCCTCCAAAACAATATCTCAGAACATTACAAGGGTTTCCCTAAGCAGAACCATCAGACCCAGGCCCTGCCTAATTCCAAAAACAGCAACTTTCCCAAATTCACATTTACGGAAATCAATGAAGCAGATGTCATAGACATCCCTAAACATATCAAACCATCACAATGCAAGGGCATTGTGTGCCCCCGACAAAATCATCAAGGAATGTGCAGAGCCACTCGCTCCTCTCCTTTCTGCCTTCATCTTCATCAACTCATCATTGAATACAGGCTCAGTCTCTGACAGCTTTATAGAGAGAGGCCTAGATGCACCCACTCTTAAAAAAACCCACGCTATACCCCTCTCAACCTAATAATTACCGACCCATAACGACCGTCCCGTTTCTCCTTAAAATACTAGATAAGGCAGCCCACAGGCAAATATAACTCTACCTTGAAACTAACTCTATGTTAGGAAAAAGACAGTCGGGTTTTCGCAAAGGCTTAAAAAACCAAATCACCCATAGCCTTGACAAGGGAAAGGCTGCCTTCCTCCTCCTCTTAGACCTCTCATCATCATTAGATTTGGTTGATCACAATACCCTCACCAATCATCTCATGCATGCTGCACACTTCTCCAATCATTCCGCGACTTGGGTCACCTCCTCCCTTGAAGGCAGAGCTATGAAAGTGTTCTCTAACATAGCAAATGCAGAGCCCACTATCATTCACTGTGGTGTCCCCCAGGGATCCTGTACTGCCCCCACTCTTTACAATCTTTTCACTAAGCCACTCTTTGATAAACTGGATGGACTTGGGATCACATACACAAACTATGCTAATGACACCCAGGTGCTCCTTCCCCTCACAGGGATCTATCACCAAGACGCTACAACCCTACAGCAAATGTACTCCACCATCCAAGCTTGCATGGCCACTAATGGCCTTTGCCTCAATGGGGACAAGACAGAAATCCTCATTCTTGCTCAAAAGTCCACATTAGCTACTCTCGGCTCACTCTACTCCAACTTCCATATCGACAACTGTGTCATCCCAGTGTTATCCTCTGTTAAAACTGTAGGAGTCCACATTGATGCTACATTATCTATGGATGAACAAGTCAGTGCCATTGTCTCTGCTTCCACCCTGAGCACTAAACTTATTAATGCTATTAAGCCGTTTCTAACCAAGGAAAACTGCCTCTCCATTGCCAGAGCTACTATAGGAGCCAAGTTGGATTACTGCAATGCACTCCTAGCTGGCATCTCCAAAAAGAACTTACCTAGACTCCAAACCACCCAAAATAAATCACTTAGAGCAGCACTCAGTATACCCAAAAGAGACCACATCACACAAGCAAGAAAGACAGTTCACTGGCTCCCAGTCGAAGACCGCATTACATTCATACATTCAAAATGATCACATCCATACACAAATGCATCAACCTCTTAGCACCCTCATACTTATCAGACACGGTATCCAGATCACACTCAACAAGGCCTACTAGACTATGCTACACTAACCAACTTACGGTACTGCGCATCAGAAAGAATAAGGCAGGAGGAATAAGCTTCCCTTATCTGGCCCCCAAGGTATGGAACGCGCTCCCTACTGCACTCAGAGCTGAAACGTCTCTCTATGCCTTCTGCAAAAATCTTAAAACGGCTCTTTTCAAGTAACTGTCTACACTCATATACCCACTATCTGCATATTTCCGCTACTATGCATACTATCTAGTCCGAGCATGCTTGTCTGTATTTTTGTACGTAACTAAGCCATGATCACCCACTGTAACAAGCGCCACGATGCCCCGGGCTGCTGTGTGCTCAACAAATGTGAATAAATAAATAAATGAATAACTAAATAGTTAGTTAAAGCTCTAAATACTATATGTGTCATGACATACACATAAATTATGCAAAGCAGCACCAGTGAAATTGTTTGCTCAGTAAAAATGTTATGAAAACTTAAAATTAACATTATCAAAATATGGCAATGGGACAGAGAAATTAGTTCACATATCGTTTTAAACAAAAAATGTGACATAACATTTTGTCCGCAAAGGGTCTTGTGTATGAATTGGAAAGCAATTACTAACTTTCTCAGGTACTGTTTGTCAATGAGCGACAGAGGCCCTACAGCAATCTTCCCAATTACCAGCAGAGAGACACTCGGGCCTATCAAACACTCCTCACCGCAAGAACGGAAGACTCAGCCATGGGGCAAAGTTTAAGGTCTTTATTATCTAGCAAAACGACAGGGGCTACACTATAGAAACATGAATTCTCCAGGGCTTTCGTCTTCTAAACGTGTGTCATCCTTTTTTTTTCCACATGTGACGTCAAATAAACAAGTTCTGTTCCCAAAAACTATCGGGCGTTCACATTGGTCATTTTAGGCAAACTATATATGTATCATATAAGGGTTAATTCTACTATTGGGTAGCCATATCTGGTGGCTCCACCTGGGACCACCTCTACATGTGTCAGTCTACAATGTTGCAGGGTCCTTCAACATATTATATCTTCACGTGAAAGGTGACTCTGAATTGGGAAGAATGTGTCCTCCCAGCCCTGTGACCCTGGACTGTTACCAGGCCGAGTATACCTCTTCAAGGCAATGAGAATGAATATGGAGGTGCTGTGTGTTCCCTAATGTTGCCATCTGTGATCATCTAAGCCTGGGAGAGGGAATTCAGTTGGCTGTTCGTGACCAACTCTCGTGTCTTTCCACCTCTGATTTGCTGGTAACAGCTTCTCTCTGTCTACCTTGATTGAGTGGGCATTGTCTTGCTCTGCTGGGTCACGTGTGTTGAGGCCCTGAAATGGAGCTCTCCTGCCTGTAATTAAAATAATTTTATCCTGAATTTCTTGCAGGTGGCTTATCGTCTTGGTAACCAGGTTCATTGCCGTCGCCACTTATTATTTTGGTGCTTTTTGACTTTGATTTTGTGAATTCTGCAATCTCCAATGTTTGCTTTTTGTGGTATTTTTTTCCTTTCAATGTTTTTGAATACTATTATTTTTACTTATTTATCCCAATGTTGTACATATGATTACTTATGATAGTAACACTAGCCCTGATTTGAGAAAGGCCTCCAGTGGCCGAAACACGTGTCATTACTATAGGGCATGGAATAAAAACTTGAGTAACGCAATCACAAGAGTCTGGCGCAGTTCCTATACTCTGAGTTTGTGGATTAAAAGATATGTATGTATGTCTGTCATCTACCTGCTAATGTCTAAATGTACAGGACTTGCCTCAACCATGCAAGGACAAGTACCTCTCCTCTACATTTATGCTTGCACTATAAATTAGTGCCCACTAGACCTGCTTCTGTCTCACTGCAGTCTACTTTTATGTTGCACTTTACCAAACTGTTGTAAATGAATTTATTTCTAGGTTATTTTGCTTTTCTTTTGGTTTCATGTTCTTCAGTCTACAACTTTTGTGTTTTGATGAAGTACAATTATATGTGAATAACTTTTATTTTTGCATATTGACTATTGTAAATGCATTCAAAGTCCATGCATCAAATGCTATCTGTGTGTTCTTATGAGTATCAAGATGTCCTACCTTGATTGTAGTTGGCCTGATACCATTAGCTTGATGTAATAAATGTGCACCACATAAAGCCGTTTCCCTATCAGTTCTGTGCTTACATGAATGAATGTGCCTGTAGCCTTTACCCCATGGGGTCCTTTAGACTCTGTCACAAGTATGGACCAGTGGTGATCTTTGTAAACACCACACTACCTTCTCTCAAATAATGGCATACAGAACCATGAGTATGCTTTAACTATTGTCTGGTGGCTACCCCCGTATGTGATACATTGCCTTGCTTCCAAGGCAGCACGTTGCCCCTGAGCTATGCTGCCAGATGGCTTGCAGACTCTCGATTTATCTTTTCAGGACGCAAAGGTAAACCGCACAGCTTCAGTCTCATCAGAGGGATGGGACGTTAATAAAGGTTTAGAAATCTGAAGAGGACATGGACCCTGCTCACTAGAGACCACCAAGGGCAGGAAGTCTCTAGTATATATGCTGCATGTTTTTAGGATGACTTGCAGACTCTCGATTTACCTTATTAGGAAGTGCAGATCTACAGCACTATTATAGTGCCACTCGAGGGGTCGGACCTTAATGTGTGTCCCAGAATTCAGAAGTTTAAAGAATACAGCAAACCCACCACCGTGGACTGGGAGTGTCTAGTATCTCTGCTGAATCCTTTTAGGATGGCTTGCATCTGGGAGAGAGAGTGGAATTACTGCTTCTGCCACTCTTATCTACTCGGCCATACAAATCCACATACATTGAAATCATAGGATTTCCACCAGCATTTTATACCTGATAAAAGCAAACAGATTCCATAGGAATCCAAATAAAATGCTGCCTGCACAGTGGAAAAGATTGGTACCCGCGAAGGTGGAATAACCTGATCTTCTTTGAATGTTAGTAATAAAATAATGTGGGTTGATTGGTCTCTGAAAGGGGCGTCTGCAAATCAGAACCCACTTTCATAATGCCCGCTACTGAAAAGCATAGTGACAGCAAAAACCTCTGCTGTGTCTGTCGACTGACACCTCTCAGCAGCTGGCTTGTAGTTACAACATGGCAGTCCCAAGTGGCTTGTGCAAGCTTGCCAATTGACTGATGGAGCTCAAATCTCCAGCAGCCAGGATCTGCCTATAACTGTTGGCAATTCTAAGCCTGCATTAAATTAATTATATAATTGTGTGCTTTCAGAACCTGGTGGCAGTTAAGTAACAACTAAAAATAAGCCACATCTGTTTATGACTTTGTGATCTCTGGAAATCCACGAGTATATTGGCCGACAATCTTTTTGTGTCATTTCATTGACGACTGGTTTCTAGTGACTTTCGAGAATACACAGACCTCCTGTGTATTCACAGCTGGCGCTGAGTTTTACCCAAAACAGACCATGTGGGTTCTGCCCCATGAAAGACATTGGCTTTCCCTGGGAAAGAGTAGTCACATTCCTGGGAGCCAGGAACTGTACCCAGGGGGCAGGTAGAGAATCCAGCGCTAGAAAGGACAGGCTGAAAGGAAATCACACCAGGTTGATGATTACCAGAGCCTCTTTGATGTAGGCAGACAGGAGAAGAGGGTAGAGTTAGAAATCCAGGGGAGAAGTATTAGTCCACAGAAGGGTCCCACTATTTACGATTCTTTCAGAGCTCCCAAACGTCCTGTACCTCTATCCACACCTCCTGCAAACAGAGCACTCTGGATATGACATCATAAAAAAGATTCTGAAACAACAGCCAGGATTAGATGACTTACAGAGGAGTGCAAGGGAACCATTCTGCTGTAAAGGCGTGCCTATTTCAGGGTTGAAACCAGACCTCTGTGGAATCACCTTTTGGCATCTGAAAGAGAAGTGTTTACATCTTGATTTTTGTTGGGAGTGCAGTCTGCTCCAAAATGTTTTTCCTTAGAGATGAATACAAAGACCTCCATGAAAACAGCAAAACCTTTAATCCATTATCCAAGAGAAACATTTGTGATAACCTGCTGGATGGACGTGATGTGTTGCAGCTGGGACCACTGGTACCTAGGAACCTACTCACTGCTGGTGACAAGACCCTGCAGGTGCTCTCTAAAGATCTTCCTTTCTGGGAAGAGCAGAACAAATGACTTGCCTTGCCTCTGGAGCCTGTTTTAGAGCGTTGATCAATGTTTGAGTTGTCACCACCACTTCAGGACATGTTTCACGCCGATGCTGACTTGACTGTTGCTGCTTTTCGTTCCAGTGTGCTGACTCCACCCATTGCCTACCTGCTCATTAGCCATCTGTGAGCCGATCACCACTGTAGAACTGCATCGTATCCTTAGACCTCTTCCAGCTGACTCAACCAATTTGAGAGCGCACACATCGCCTGCCTGGTTTCTGCACCCGATTGGAGTTGATCACTGCTACAAAACAACACTGCCAGATCATCTCAACGACTGCCTCAGCATCTAAAATCCATTGGAACAACTGACTCGAAAAGTCTCTATGCTTACTCAACCAATTTAAAGCACCCAGAAGCTTTGCTGAGTGCTGTTGAGTCCCACGAACAAGCATTTAAAGGTATTTGTTTTGGCTGTGTCCCCCTGACGGCCTTAAAGGCTCCTAGTGAACAGCAAGACCTATGTCTCTACCTTTTTCAAAGTCATATTCATGGTCAACTAACTTTGCTTCTGAAACGATTGCCTGTGCACCCCATCTTCAGACACTGAGCACCTCCTTTCTTTACAAAGTCTACTTATTCTGTGTCTCCATTTATAGCAGACGGTGTATGCGTGCTTTGATTAGTGCGGTTTTATTTTTACTTCAAGTGTCCTATTTTGATAGTACCTTGGTTGGACACACATTTCTTTTACGATTTCCATTTGGTCTGCTTTTCTACTAGCACACGCCCCTGCCTAAGGGGCGAAGGAGGTGTACATGTTGGATGATGGGATCAATGCTGCTTTAGTAGTAGTGTGGGGCTGAGTAGGCGTTTCATCCACTGTTCATCTCTGTACTCCTCCTGCAAAGCAGTAGTCTTTGCATCACACAATTCATAAATGGCAGGCGGCACATAAACACTGTCCAATTCCGAATGCAAAAAGAAGGTGTAAAGGCAATGTTGTTTTCACTCCCTTTTGTCCTCTTAATGCAAATGACGAACATTACACAGAGGGAGCCTTTTTGCATTTACGTGCATGCGTCACATGTCACCTTTGCGAGGTTTTAGAAAATGGCCTCCACCATGTATTTACACGCCTGCTTGCTTTAGCAAAGTTAATCCGCAGCTCACACGTACACCGCCGGCGCCGCACACTGGAAACCGTGTCCACGACAGCCTGCTTGCTTTAGCACAGTTAATCCACAGCTCACACATACACCGCCGGCGCCAAACACTGTGAAACCGTGTCCACAACAGCCTGCTTGCTTTAGCACAGTTAATCCGCAGCTCACACGTACACCGCCGGCGCCGCACACTGGAAACCGTGTCCACGACAGCCTGCTTGCTTTAGCACAGTTAATCCGCAGCTCACACGTACACGCCGGCGTCGCACACCGTGAAACCGTGTCCAGCACAGTCAAGGAAGCTGGCTTTGTTGCAGGCATTTTATGGATTTGAAAGACCTTTGAAGTAAAGCCTCGTTTATTACGCCTTACTGCCTAGGCCCACAACGAGGATGCCCTGGCACCCTGACCAGGGCATCGGCTGAATCCCAACTTTATTGCCTTTCTGCACATATGGAGTATGCTTTTTTTGTATTGCCTTTGGATCAAAACTTTTTTTTTCCAATTATGTGACAGGAAATAAAACTGTGCTGTTGCATGCTAGCCTGAGGCTCCCAAGGATGTAGCAAGCGCTCGGCTAATACCCGCTGAATGCGCGCGGCCTGAAAGAGATGTGTGGGTTTTCTGACTTCCAAAGTCCTCTTTGTAAAGCAGTGCAATAACCGCAGTGGAGCTTACAGCAGCGTGCGGCTTATCACTGTCACTAAGCAACGCACGCAGCGCAATAACTTTGTTCTGCAGCTCGTGTTCCAATCAAAGACGACCTGCCTGTCCCAGAGATGTCAGACCGCCCAGATGTCTTTGAGAGCCCTGCAGTCTCTCCCAGAGATGTCAGACATCTGAGCCTTATCTGAAGGCACAGGTTCCAACAGAGATTTCAACCCCCGGCTATCATGTATTCCTATGCAAAGAGGACGAAGATGCTCGCCCTTAGCAATTAAGGGTCATGCCCTTGATATAACTGATGTCGGTCCCTGTCTCATTTCCATCACTTGTTCTGGGATGCCGACCTTTAAATGTTTGTGGCATCACTGCAGTCTGCTCCACAGATCTCCGGCCCCTCCACCAGTCTATAACACCCAGAGGCGTTGCTGGGGGCATGAGGGGGACTGAGGGGGCTAAAGCCGCAGGTCTTTTGGTTGTAGTTCCGGATAGAAGCTCAGGGGCTACAACCGAAAGGCTAGCTAGCCTGAGCCCCGACTGTCCCGACATTAGCGTAGCCCCGGATCTTTTCCTGACCTAGCAACACCCCTGATAATACCACTGCTGTCTGTCCCAAATAGCTCAGGCCTCCCATCCTCATGTGATGCCAACTGTACCCATTCACTGACCAAATAGAACACTACTGCTGTCTGGTGAAGCTACAGGTTCCAATTCAGCATGAGGGCCTTTCGCCACCTGTGACATCACTGCCACCTGTACAATATGCATGTTGGTGGATCATCTGAGACCTGCTGTGGAACACAGTCTTTCCCTCTGATGAACAGCTGTGGAAAAGCAGAATGTCATCTGAGGACCAGCTGTGGAATACCGGCATGTTTGATGATGATGAGGTGTGAAACAATGGCATGTCATCTGATGACCAGCTGAGGAAAACCCACATGACATCTGATGACCAGCTGTGGAGCACCTGCATGTCACCTGGTGACCAGCTGAGGAGCTCCCACATGTCATCTGATGACCTGCTGTTGTAGAGAATCAGGTGGACATGTCATCTCTATCTCCCGCCCCGTCACCTCCATCATATTGGAACAGCAGGAGAAGAGTCCTATGTGGGACAACAGATATGGTCCTAAAACCGCAATGAGTGTATGAGAGACGATATGCACTCAGACATCCATATCAAATGTGCCCCTGTACTGAAAGGGTGCAAACAATTCGACATCGAAGAGCTGTAAGTAAAATCTGCAGAGGGCAGAGTGACGTCATGAGGAAAAGACACAAAGATGCACTGAAACGATATGCAAATACTTAAAAGATAAAGATGTAACTAGAAGTAAAAAGAGAAACATGTAATCGAAGATGAAGAAATCAGATTCATCAAAGAAATAATTAAGGAGAGATGAAGTGAATGTACACACGCAGAAAAGCAAGGTAGCTGAGACATATAGAAGCTTGCTACAGAAGAAAACATAACATGGCTAAGGCAGCCATGATGAAAAGATGGACATCAGACTTGTGTTGACACCAATTAAGATACCTCAGAGACAGACCAGGGCTTAGTGGATCATATGCAAAATCTTGTGAATGTGGATCCCTGCGCATTGCAGTGGTTCACATCATTCCTTACTGGTCGTCAACAACGTGTTCAGGTCAGAGGCTTTCTTTCTGATATCCTCTTCCAGTGCTGTGGTGTGCCACAGGGATCGTCACTTTCTACACTTCTTTTGAATATTTACCTTTGTGCCCTTATGAATATCTTAGAACAGAGGTCTTCAAACTGTGGAGCACGCCCCCCCAGGGGGGCGTGGCCGCATCTCAGGGGGGGGCGCAAGAGCCCAGCATGAAATGTGTAAAAAATAAAAAAAATATATATTTTTTTAGTTTGGAGGAAATGGGCAGGGCCGGCACAAATGGTCAGACTGGACCATAAAACTGTCTTAGGCACCAATGAAAAAGCACACACAGTTGCAAATGGATATTCATTCCTTAAGTCACAGACCGTTTGAATAGTACCCAAGGGGGTGTTTTTGGTTAAAATGTAAGCAAATTGTAATATTTAAAGAATATTTATTCAACAACAATGGTCAAAACTATTAGCTGCATAGTGAAGTAACTCATCAAACTGGCCCACATTTGCCAGAAAAGTGACCCACTGGCCAGTCCGAGCCTGGCGGCTCATCCATAATGGGCGAGGGGGCGTCCACCCAGTGGCCCCCTCACCCAATATGCAGGAGCTGAGGAGCCAGCCCAGTGAAACACTGAGCACTCCCTCAGCTGCTTTTTCCAGCTGAGGGAGTGCTCCTGGGCTGGCTGAACTGTCAAAGGGAAACAATGTTTCCCTTTGACACTTCAGTTCCCCAGGCGCACATTCTCACTGAGGCATGCAAGGCTGGGGGTGTTTTGCTTCGCCAGCCTTGCATAGCTCATTGGAAATGCTGGCTGGGGCACTGCATGTCTGTATGTGCGAGGGGGAGATCATGCGCTTACTTGCACATACAGACAGAGCAACCTGGAGAATTTCAGCACCTACACGCAGGCCCCTGCAGAAGGTACATTTATGTTAATTTATTTTTTATTTAAATATGTGTATGGATGCGTATATGTATGTGTTATGAGTGAGTGAATGGTGATGGGTGCTTGTATGAATGATAGAGTGATTGCTGTGTGAATGTGTGTGTGTGTTTGTTTTGGTCCGTTGAGCTGATTTTGGCGAGTGGGGGGTACAGGAGTTAAGGAGGGTTGCACAACAAAGGCATTTTAAAAATCCCTTTGTTGCACAATCCCCCTACCCACTTGCCAACATCAGCTCTCCTTCTGAGGTGCTGTGGAACCCAGGGGACAGGCATGGTATTTTTTTTACTGGATATCGTTTATAGATGTCCAGTCAAAAATACCATGCTTTCCCCCTTGGCACCCCAGTTCCAGTTGCAAACTGTTTGACTTTTTACCCATTTTATTTTAAAGTATGCTATAAAATGCAACATTTTAACACATTATTTAAAGAAAATTCACGGGGATACCCCCAAAACCCCTTTTGATTAGTTCAGACTCCCTCACTGCGCTCGGTTGCTATGGCATTTTTGTGGGAAATATGTATGCCCCTCCACATAAAAAATACACCATCTCCCACTGGCCCTCAGACTGTGTTGAGAACGGGGTCAGGGGGGCTCAGGGTATGTGGTGGGAGCAGGATGGGCAGGAGCACTGGGATAGTGGTGGGAGCAGGGTGGGGAGAGCCCAGGGTCTGTGACGGGGTGGGGAGAGCCCAGGGACTGGGTAGGAGTGGGATGAGGGAGTCCAGTGACTGTGATGGGAGCAGGTGGGGGAGCCCACGGACTATACTGGGAGTAGGTTGCGATGACGGCGTGTAATAGTTCATAGCCATTTGTACATACTGTCCATTTCGCATTTTTGGGGGGGCCCGGCCTCCCCAGATTTTGCTCAGGTGGGGCCCATTCCAAAAAAGTTTGAAGACCACTGTCTTAGAAAAATATTATCTCAGATTTCATTCGTATGCTGACAACACCCACCTATACATTAGGCTCGATGATCTGGGGAAAGCTCTTGTTAGCAGGTGTTCAGAAGAAATTGGAACATGGATGGAAAAGAATTGGCTACAGCTTAATCTGAAAAAAACGGAGGTGATCCTGTTTGGTCCGAAGCATCTCCTTGAAGGAAATAAATGCCTCCCTCCACCCCAGTTTTTGGGCACCAGTCTGAAGTATATCACCAAAGTTGCATCCCAGGTGACTCTGTATTTGGCAGAGTCACCTGGGATGCAACGCCCAGGTTTCAGCCAAAGTCCAATCGTTTTTTCATAACATCCACCTTTTGCATCAAGCAGTACCCTGTGTTCCTATTACTGATCGTGCTGTGGTGGTCGGGGCTCTAGTCCATTCCAATCTAGACTATTTCAATGGACTTTTGGCTGGAGCACCGGGAAATTCGATCCACTGCCTCCAAAAAGCACAAAATGCGGGTGTAAGATTGGTCTTCAATGTAGCCAAAAACACCCATATTTCTTGTCTCTGCCGATCACTAAATTGGCTAGCGTTAGAAGACCGGATTAAATTTAAAAGTGGGTGTCTGGTCTACAAATGTCTGATGGGGCTGGCACCAGCTCATCTGATAAATAAACGGAAGTGTTATCAACCAACTCGAGCCCTCAGGTCTGAAGACCAACTTCTTCTCGTTGTACCCAGGACAAACTGTAGCTCAAGAGGAAATTGTTGTTTCTCAGTTGCCGGACCCAGACTTTGAAACAGTCTTCCGCTGAGCCTAAGACAGTCAACCTCTCTGTTGATATTTAGAGCAGGTTTAAAGAACTTTCTACTCAACTAAGCCTGGTGCTGTTGGATTTTTTGTTGAATTTCTGTGTCACCTGTTTCTACCAGCTTCCTGTTTTTCTTCTCATTATATGGTACCACCTGCGCCAGGACACAATTAAGTTTGTTGTGTGTGCGTTATAAATTCCTCAAACCCAAACTCAGTCAGGAGATGCTGGAAAACAGCTTTGTGTGAGGAAAAAAGAGGAGTCTATTGGCCTGGGATCAAGGATGCCACATCAAGGAATAATTGCAAGGCACAAAGGGAGATAAGAGGATGGGCCATTTAAGACATTTTTCTCTTAGATTAGGCAAAGAAGAAAACATCTGCAAGAGCCAAGAATTGGACAATCAAAGATGCGAAAAGCCTATGCAAGCTGAATTGAGCAAGACTCCAGAGGCCAAGAGGAGTAATGACACCCAACTAACTAAAATCAAATAGCATTAAATAAAAAAACAAAACGGACAAAATCATGCTCTCCTCACATGTGATTCAGGAGTCGAAAACAAGGGCTAGTCATTAAGCTCCAGAGAAAGATAATGGTGTACCTACATTCCCTTGAAAGTTCCAGAAAAGAGAACAAGCTACAAGGTCAACTATAAAGAAGCCCTGACTTGGGGCCTGACCGATGAGAGATGATGAACTAATTAGACAAGTAGGTAGTATGACGTTGCTCTCTGCATCTGAGTTTCGCTTTGCTTATGTGCTAACAAGCCGAAAGTCGAGGTACACACTTGTTGGTGTTTATACAGTGTTATATATTAATTCAATTAATTCCACATTCACCATAAAAAGAGAAATTCTTCACTTAGTGTAATTCATTATTGAACTTGTGCATCGTAGTGACTTGTCAGGTGAAATTGTGTCAATCTTAAAACTACTTGTGCCAAATATGTTCTGCACATGCTATTGTTTCGCCCTTCCTTGGGCTTTGTCAAGGCACTTAATAGATTGTTTGGTGTGTCAATTTGATTCAGATTTACAATTCATGCATACATTTCTTTGATATAACAAACATATGAATGTTGTTGGTTTCAAAAGTTAGGGGTGCTGTTTCTTGTAGTTCCTGAATGAACAGACTTTTGTGGTTCTTTGGTATTGAGTGAGAATTCACTATTATGGGGTCCTGATTAAAGATTGGATGGATGCACCTGCATGCAATCCATCTTCTGAGACTTGCCACTAGCCTGTAACTTGTCGAGGACCCTGCATTCATTCCCATCCGCTTACAGCCCTGGACTGGAATGAACGCAGGGTCCTTGATTATTCCCACAAGGGATTGATATAATCAATTATAGACAAGAGTGGCAAGTGCCAGAAGATGGCTTGCATGCCGAAAAGGATATCATGCTCTGCAGCAGGTGTTCATGGATTGGCCTCTACCTACTCTGCTTGTCTTTCAAAAGCTGTGTTTGAGCAACCACCAATGCTCTGTAAGCCCATTTTCTTGCTACGGATATATGGGGATCTGAAGGAAGCAGAACTAAGACAGAGCAGAGGGACAATTTTTCAAGAACTGGGCCTAGGAACTGGTCAACTCATAAGAGTACGTCTTTCCAAAATGATCAGACTGTTTTGCATTCCACACACATATGTACAATGGTTGTTCTGACCTTCCAGCAAGTCCATCAGTCGTTCAAGGGAAGCAATTTGCATTTCCACATTCTCCACAGTGAACAATATGGGTTATGCAAAGCTCTTTGTTGGAAGTACAATGGATCCAGCGCTACTTTCATCTTGACAGCATTGGAGCAAACCTGAGGCCAGCTCCACTATGTGATGGAGACAAGTGCTTTCCCTCACACATCAGGCTGCTTCTCCAAGCATACAGTGAGCAACCAGTCGATTGTTAAGGCAGATAGTGGCAGTGACATGGAGAGCAGGAATAGGCTCCGGAGAAGGTAGATGTAATCATTTAGGAATGTTTAAATGGTGGTGAATAAAGGCGAGATTCTTTAATACCTTGGCAGTTTGCAAACCTGTAATGGTATTTTTCAATAGAAGTCCAGTAGGTGACCTGGGCAATGTTTGTGTTAATCCAGAAGAACCAGGAGCCAAGTGTGTATGTCCTTTGGAGAGCAGTGAGCAACCATCAGATAGTTAATGCAGATAGCGGCAGTGACACAGAGAGTAGGAATAGGATTAAGTGGAAGGTGGATGTCAGCATTCAGAACTGACGGTGAATAAAGGGTTCCATGTGCTAATATCCCCACAAAAATATCACAATACAAAAATATCACCATATTTTTGCAGCGATATTGAGGCATGGACCCTTCGGGGGACACCCCTGCAACCCCTGCATTATTTTTAAATGTGCGGGGGACACCCAGCAACCCCCGCTCCTACAAATTATCCCCCCCAAAAGTATCGTCTCTGGCGTTACAGACGACTATATATACGGCGATATTTTCGGTGGGGATAATATGTAGGGATACCGAATAAAGACGAGATATTCTGATACCTTGCCCGTTCGCAGTTCCGCAATTTGCATTTCAGTTGGCGACATGGGCTAACTCTGCGTCAATCCACTAGAATACGAGCATAGTGCATATGCCTTCTGGAAAGCAAAATCACCTAGCTTGTACAGAGCATTGTGGAAGGCCTTTTGGTAGCTCTGATCTAGCCATTCAACCCACAAGAAACTAGCAAATGCTTTATATGTTGCTGACAAGGATTTGGAAAGTAGCCGACACAGCATCATTACAAGCAAGTAGGGAATGTTCATCAGTAGCTCCATACTATATGTATTTATTTTTTATTTGTTTCCAGAACTTTGATGGAAGACTTGTTAACTCCCTTTCATGTTGAATGTGCTTTAATACAAGTCACAAGTGACATATGCGTGAATTATAGTGATTTGTTTGTAATTTACCAATGTATTGGGCATCTGGATAAATCATACATAATTCTCATCAAATTGCTGTAGCGTAACTGTGCAATATGTAACTGTATGTGAAGTTATGAACTGTGCAGCAGTACAATTTTGAACAAAACTAAATCGCTATTAAACCTGTGCACTGGACATGGATAAATGCTAAACTCAAGCAAAGGAATTTTGGAAATGCATGTTTAAATGAAAACTCAAATATGGTTGCTTTGAGAACAAAGGGTTTAGAAGATATTTAACAATGGCCACGGTCAAACCAATTGTGGCATACTTCTTTAAAAAAAAAATTGAAAAAGGAACACAACATTTCAGCGCCCTGTACACAGATGCCCAACAGCACCTGGTCATCAGGCCGCTGTGCAGATTACTTTGAACAAAAAGATACAACTGGGAAGAAGTAGTTGTATATTATATTTGCAAAGTAATATTTGTAACTAATTAAGACTATAGACAGAATAGATTAGATTATTATTTAATTAAAACCTGAGTTGTGACATTGACAATAATTTCCAATATTTTTATGAACAGGTTTGGAAAAAGATTGCTACAGCAGTTGGATGAGAATAACGGATGGTTAAAGAAGAATAAATGAAAGTACGTAATCGACTTATATATTGAGAAAGGTAAGAAGAAAGACTAATGAAATACTGTGCATGTTCATTCTTTTAGCATATGCCTATTCAAAGTGATATGATATGATATGGCATTTATAACGCGGCATCATGTCATATCATATCACTTTGAATAGGCATAGTGAATGAGCTATTAATTGATATTGTGGCCAGATTATCACTATTCAATTTATTTCAGTTTTAATTAACAAAATATGGACAAAAAGTAAATAAAGGAATTTTGAAAATGGAAATGAAAAACTGCTTTTACTAATTTAGACATCCATATTTAAGGTATGCTTTATGTATGTATAAATTGCAGTATTAATTACACAAACGCATGAAATACAGGCTTTATTGAATTGAAAAAAAGCAATGAAATAGGTCCACTGAATATTAGTACATCTTAATTTAAGGGATGCGATTCCCACAAGGAACGTCTAAGTCTGACATGCACATGAGTCTAGGGACCACTTTTACTTGAAGATTAAATAGATTTAGAACACTAAAGTTAATATTCATAACTTCCTGGTTATAGTAGCACATACGATACAGATTTGAATTTAGATTTGAATTCAAATGATGGGATTTATGATATTGCAGGAGCTGCAATCCTACTGTTTCCTGATATTTTGGGAAGAATGTGCATTTAAAAGAAATGATTCTTTTACTTTTTCTCTCTCTTATTTCTTTTTTGTTATAACAAAGTTTCTTAACTATGAAGCGATTATGATTTGGGTCTTGAAGAAGCTCATTTTGTGGTAGTTGTACTTTTCATTTTTCTCTTCGTGAAATATCTAGGCCTTAGTTCTTGGTCCAGTGTTGTAACTAAATAAACAATACCATTGGACATGGATAAATGACAAACTCAAGCAAAGGAATTTTGGAAATGTATGCTTAAATGAAAATTCAAATATGGTTGCTTTGAGAACAAAGGGTTAGATATTAATGTGACCAATGAGCGGTAACCAAGCATATTTGAATTATAATTTTTGACATGCAAGGTGTATTAAACCTATTTTTGTGTACAGAAAAAATAGTTTTATATTCGTTGCAAGTGCAGGAAAGGAGGCTTATTTGATATTGCAAGGTAACAATACCGACAGGTTGAGTGCTTCATAATCTCCTTTCTGCAGCTACTCGACTAAGCAGCGTATTCAATATGACTCAAGAGCAATTGTCCTTACTAGGTAGATCACTAGTTCAGTAACGTCCCCATAGCACACGTGTAATTTAGGAAATTAGGCTAAAGAATATATATTACAGTAAGCTGTGAATAATCCATGGTTATAGAAATGGCAAGGAGATGTGCAACTCCATAAGAGGCCAAGTCTAGTGGTCGGGAGGTGATGGCTATTGGTGCTGAGAGTGGCGATGTAGAACCGATCTAGATGCAACATACCATTCCCTGGTTATATGAAAAATACACAAATTAATACAGACATTAACTCAAGCACAAACATGCCTATGGGACATTTGAAATGTAGTAGATGTGGATGGAGCAGTAACGCCAATAAAGAAAGTCAGTGTCTAGCCAGGAAGGTATAATGTCTCAGGTTTGGCACCAGAGGCCATTTTGCACACTTGAGACACAAGACAAGTAAGGCAAGGATATATGTGGCAGAAGATAACAAGAAAGACAATGAAGATGAAGACGCTGAATTTAATTTTGCTGATCAAAGGAACCAAGAGTAAGGATGCGTGGCGCACCATGAAAATATATATGATCTGCATTGACATGTTGCTTGCCTTCATGTCCCTTACACAATTCTTCCCGAAGAGGCATTCTGCCAAACTTTCTGCAGGACCCTTGAGGAACTGATCAAACCAGACATGCATACAAGAGCTTTTGAGAAAAGCCATTAAAGTCACAGGTTATAAGATGTGCACACTCAATGTTTGTAACAAATACATACATTATGTATTGTTTAAAATGAAGTCTTTGTGTTAGGTTAGGACTAACAGGGGAATGAACAATTCAACTGCATCCACAAGAGGACATTCACACTCTTTACATATCTGGTGACAGTACTGAAGAGGATCTGAGGATGGTGTATTCAGAAGTGTTTCATGACAACATGGATTTACTTTGAGGGTTTAAATGTCACATTGCAATACTCCAAAGGGGCACCCAGACTGAAACACAGTAAGTGAGTCCCAAACCCAAAGGGTCAAAAATGAATATTAAAAAAAGTACAATGGTTCTATCTCTCTCTCTCTCTCTCTCTCTCTCTCTCTCTCTCTCTCTCTCTCTCTCTTTCTCTCTCTCTCTCTCTCTCTCTCTCTCTCTCTCTCTCTTAACACATCTGGATATTTAGGCATCTATCTATCTATCTATCTATCTATCTATCTATCTATCTATCTATCTATCTATCTATCTATCTATTCACTCTTTTATATGGCACCACTAACCTGTTGGCCTCATGGCGCTCACAAAGAAAAAACATAATTTATTTTTGTGTCTTTTCTCTTTTAGTCCAGTAGCTTAACCAGGTTCTGTATAAAAAAAGAAAGGAGTTCAAGTGTTTCTTGAAAAGAACAGTCGAGCCACTATCGGATTTGAGATGCTTGGGAAGTATATTCCACAGAGCCGGGGACCAAGAGTTAAAACTGGCTGCACCAATTTTATTTTAGAAGGATTCGTGGTTGCCACAGTTTAATGGTGTTGTTAGATCGTAGGGTGCGTCTATTTGGGATCTTGTTTATTCTGGTTGTTAGATAAGATGCTGCCTCATTGTGGATGCACTTAACCAAGACTAGGCCCTTAAAATGAAGTCTCTGTTGAACTGGAAGCCAGTGTAGTCTCCTTCGAGCTTCAGTGACAGGTGCTTGACGCTTCAAACAACAGACGGCGCGTACCGCGCCATTCTGAGTGACCTGAAGTTTTTTAATATTAGACTGAGAGGTCCCTATAGGTAAATCGTGACAGTAATCCAGTTTCAAATTTATAATGGCAGCCATGATCATTGCTTGATTTGTCTCCGACAAATAGGGGCGAATTTGTCATAGTATCTGGCCATAGTAATGGCATGAGGATTTGAGGTAGTTAACCTGCCTGTTAAAGGATTACTGGGGGTCGAATAGGACTCCCAGGGCCTTCACAGATTTAGAGACTGGGATAACGTGTTCTGCTATGGTAAAGCTCTCATATTTGGAGTCCAACCTTTTTCAGCTTTTTTTGAGTACCTAAGATGAGTAACTCAATTTTTAGAATTATTCAGCGCTAAGGGGTTCAGTGCCATCCATGCCTGGATAGCTAGAAAATGTTGTGCAACATCAACAATAATAGAGTCTATGGAAAGTTTGGAGTGTCTATTGCAAGTGATTGAAGCCCAGAAGCCTAACAACTCGATTTGTATTTGTGCGCACTTCAGAGTCTGGAACTTGCATATGGAGGTACTGACGTCCTTGCTCAAATATCACCCAAATGACTATAGCCATAAAACCAGCCAAATATTTACCACATTTAACCAATCCTCAGAATAAAGCAGGCATATGCATTTGTGACAAAACACTACCCAAAATAGTTAACAAACATTCATGTGGTGGTATCTGGCATGTGGAAAAAAAACTAACTGAGGTTTGAAGGCATCTGTGACACCATATGCATAGCATCTACTTCACGGTTAGCATCGGTGGTAGTTATGTCAGCATCGCAGAGTTGGTCTGTTGGCCTGAAGCTACACCCACACTTCCCTGGCCCAAGTTGCTGCTCAAAGTAGTCTCGATCCGGTCTGTGCCTGAATCTATTACAAAAAATAGGTATCACCTGGGAATACAATCATATTTACATGCAAGAAAAGAACTTTTTTTCTTCACTTGTCATGGTAGTACTGTCAAGTATTTCATATGGCTCAGGGAAGCCACCGCTGGGGACTGACATGACAAACAATAGTTGGCACTTCCACCACACTCCATAGTGATAACCAAGTGGTGAGCACATTTTCTATTGTGACCACACAGAATTCCATTTAGAGGGACGTTATACTCTGTTGTGCCTTCAATATTCAAAATTATATGTGCCAGCAAAGACATTGCCTATGTAATCAGGTTTACAAACATACAATGCACAAAAGAGTATTTAATTTGATCCTGGCTGGAATGTGAAAGGTAAAATAAAATATGCTGCACACATAGTGTAACCCACAATTAAGTCGTATTTTGTAACCAGAGAGATACCTTCAGAGTAGCACAGACATCAAAACTAAATTGATGAAAAAGAGGACAGTTTCCTTGCACATTTCAGCACATCTCACTGGAAAGTAGCACACTACTGCACATGCAATAACTATGTACATATGGCCGACTGAATGTCTCAAAGTGTGAGCAAGTAATGGGAAAATACAACCCATATGGTCCTTCGCTGCCACTAACTCATAATCTGGATGGAAATTCAAGTTTAGTATTCCATAAGGCTTCAAGATTTGAGGTTATGGGGTTAAGGATTGTGTGTAAGTTAGATTCATATTGGAAAATTGACTGGATGGATAGGCTAAGGCCTCAAGCCCTGCTGCATATCATCCTGAAAACTGCTGTCAAATGGAAACGACTGCCGGGACCTGCTGAACTGAGTCAGTTCCATAGAGTGAGAGGAGGAAGAACGAATAAGAATCAACGCTGTTGAGCAGTGCTCTGAACTATTCCTGTTCCTGCACTCTCTTTCTGCACTTTCTTTTGCTCTCTCTCGCCCCATCTCCCTTTGCTGCCCCTCCAAACCCCTCCCTCTCTCTTGCTCTCTCTCTCTCTCTCTCTCTCTCTTTCTTCCCATCCCTCTCTCTTTCTCTCTCTCTCTCTCTCTCTCTCTCTCTCTCTTTCTTTCTCCCCCCTCTCTCTCTCTCCATCTCTCTCTCCCTCTCTCTCTCCCTCTCTCTCTCTCATTGTCTCTGTGAGTGAGAGTCATATGGGTGGAAGGTGAAAGTCTCTACAGAGTGGCATGGGTGTTTGGGTGTTTGGAGAAGGATACCCTACGAGTATGCAGAGCGCTGGAGGAAGTAGAGGCTAGTGGCAGAGAGGAAGCTAGAGATGATTGGAGGGGAGAAGCAGGGTGAGAAAGGAGATGCTCAGGAAGGGGTGGAAAGAGCAAGACCAGCAGAGGAGGCAGTAATAGGAGAAGTAGTGGAGGAGAAGAAAGGAGCAGATGCTGTGGTAGAGGGGGTGCAATCAAATGAGAAGGTGGTGACAGGAAGAACAGCAGAGGTGGTGAAGTGAGAATCAAAGGTGTTGGTGATACTAAGATCAATGGAGGAAGAGGTGACATGAGGATCAGTGGAAGGAGGAACGATGGAGCAAAGGAGCTGATGGAGAGATTAAGACCATAGGAGGAGGTGGTGAAGAGAGGAGCAAAGGAGAAGTTTGTAGTAGTTAGATCAGAGGAGGGAGTGAAAGAAGGAACTGAGAGAAGGAAAGGGGACAAAGGAAAAACCTGAGGAGGAAAGGTAGGAAAGAGGAGCAAAGGAAGAAGGACCTGAGGAAAAAAAGACTGAGAAGAGAATTTAGAGAGGAGGAGGAGTATGAGGAAAACCAGAGGAGGAGGGTGAGGACAACAGAGAGGAAGGTACGTGCTACACACATACAGCGTCTCTCAGCAACCACTTCCTGTCACACCACTGCACTAATGAGGGCATGTGCAAATGTAACACATTTTGTATTCGGGAAGTGTGGAACATTTTGTGAACGGCATTCTAGAAAGTGGGGCCAACCATAATTTCCACATTCTTGTGTTGGACTCTTTACAAATGAATTGGATCAGAGGAAGCATTTACAATGTGTTGTGTAAAAGGGCTAGCCTAGTATATCATCATCGAGTATGAGTGTGAGATCAGTCCAACCGTGTTTATTGCAGTGTGGCTGGCATAGAACACCATTCCAGCCAAACAACATTTGCATTGTATAGAATGTGTGTGTGTGTGCTGTAGGATTAGTTCATTGGCATGCCTGTGGTATGTGGCCACGCTGTATTCCACAACATCAATGCCGGAGCTAATGGACACATGCTACTTTCCACGGCATAGCGTAATCAATCTTATGGATAGTGGTGGGTAGACGAGGTTTCACCCGAGGCAGCAGATGGCGACAGGAAACCCAAGATGTTGGTCATACGAAGGTGGGATACATTTTCTACCTTCCTGTTCAATTGGATGGCCAATACATGCTGGTTCTCCTTGATTCTGGAAGTTGTCAATCATCAGTGAGATCTGACCTCATTTTCTCTGACCAGCTTCTTCCCAGTCCTCTTGTACCAATCATCTATTTACACATAGTTCGGGAAGTTTACCCAAAGGTGAAGGTGAACCTCAAGCTAGAAGAACAATAGTTCCAAACAGAAAGAGATGCCGGAGCGACCTGAGGAGATTGCGATGGAAACAGACCTGGAGGCCTTCCACCACTGGTTTTGGCAATGGATGGAAACAGTCTTTACTCAGTCAATTGACATGGAAGACGAAACGACCCCAGAAGGTGCATGCAGCGATGGAACTGGGACAACTGAGGGAATATAGGAATGGCCATAGGCTTTCTCACAAATAGAAGTCCCCAAGGCCAGATGCCATCCCATCCGCCCCCTATTAGAGGATCCAAAGGGGGCTTGGAAGAGGGGAGGGACATGTCACATGATATGATATATGATATGTTATTTATAACACACTTAATACCCAGAGGTTTCTAAACGCGGACGCGGGGATCAAACTTGTGTTTCTCTGTGTCGTCTTGCTTCCAAGGCGACCACGTTACCCCTGAGCTATCCTCCCGAGTCAAAGACAATGAGCCATGCCTCACTCTTGATGTGTGTGGAGGAGTTAAAATGGGGGATAGGTCCTGCCACCTGCTCTACAATGCAGGCTAGGGGGGAAGGTGTAAGGAGGATCCCCATGTCACCCCCACAACACCTGGGTAACAACAAGGCTGTGGTCCCTTCAAGGGGCTGGGAGATGTACATTGTGAAAACTATGTATCTCCCCATTTGAGGGTGCAAGTTATGAAGTATTTCCGGTGCTCAGATACAACAAACACACACTCCCTATCAGAGGGAAAACACATCAAATCTTTCATTAGAAGTCTCGGGAGGATAGCTCAGGGGCAACGTCCTCGTCTTGGAAGCAAGACGACCTGGAGCACCACAGGTTCGATCCCTGGGTCCGCCCTTAGAAACCTCTGGGTATTAAGCGTGTTATAAATAACCTATCATATTGGATCCTGGACCTGTGAGTGCGAGCAAACCTCCTCTTGCTGCTTCGGTCTGTCTGGGTGGACTGTACTGTACCAGTGCTCCATACCCTGAACAGGAATGTGGGTTACAGCTAGAACCAGTGAACCACTGTGTGTAGGAATGTCAGGTGTATTGACCCATGTTCGAGTTATTATGCTGCAACATTTGGTGCTGTGGGCTTAGAAAATCCAAGATGGCCGAAAAGCCCACATTTGCACCAGAATCCAGGAAAACCGCAGTTTTTGCGCACACCAAAATGGTCACCCTGACCTGCCACCCACCAGTGGGAGCGTGATGGGCCAGAAGCGCCATGAGTGAAACGTGGTGCCAAAGGAAAAACAGCAGTGCCTGTTAGCTCAAAAAGCACTTTGAAATCACCTTTGTTTCTCTGAATGCAAGCTCAAAATGCCTATTTCAAACATTTCAAGATATTCAAAAATCTTACTGAACACCAGCAGACGTCTGGTAGAATGAAGTCTTGCGTGCATACAAAATCTGGAAAGATGAAGAGCCTAAAATAATGTTCATAACAAAACTGGCTGAGCTGTGGATGTCAGCAGCTTAAGTGAAATTTGATTTAAAGCCACTAAAATCGAAATGTTTAAAATAAATGAGTGACCTACTTTTGAGTGTCACATAGGTTGCAACTGTTTAAATGTCATAGTTTTGAACTATGAATCAGTGTTCTAGCTGCATGTGTAAAAATTGTAAGTTTGATTTGAATGAAGAAAAATTGGAACAAAAGTGACATTTGGCTGAAGCCTGGCTTAAAGGGATTGAATTTTGCCCAGCAACTACCCCCGACAGGAGTTGAAACTTGCCCAGTAACTGCATTCACAGGCCTGGCCTGCCTTCTGCTGCCCCCACCAAAAGGAGATTACACCTCTTTGATTGAATCAGGGGAGGGGTACCTGGGACTTCAGGGAAACAGAACAATGAACTTCCCTTGGCTCAAAGCAATTGCTAAATCAGGAGGTCGTAAATGGCTTCCTCTTGGAAGAAACTGGGAGGGGCACTGCCCCTGTGAGCCAGCTGAGCTTGGAGGCGGGGACAAACAAGAAATTCCCCCATGTGCTTTGGGACTTAACCACACCCATCTGGGCAAGAACATAATTTTAAAAAGATGGATAATTCATAGTAAAAAATTGTCAACATTTTAAAAATAATATCATTATTCCTGTGATTTTTCTGTGCACATTTTAAGCGGTGTTAGGACTCTGTGGTATGTTCTGGGGGGTAGTAGCGGAAAATAGGGTATTTCTCCAAATGTCTGTATGTTAAAAATCTGACACTTCTTCATCTGATGCCCATATTCCTTGCGCACATTTGTGTAAATTCTGGAAAAATTCAGATATTGTGTTCTGGATTAAAAGGGCAGAATTCTGTCAGAAGTGGACACAACATCTTACAAAGACAGGGATCGGGTGGTTTGGCCCTACAGAAAATATGTTAACTGGACATATAATATTAGAAAAATTGTACATAGATAAATATGCATTTGAATCAAAAATAGATTTGTGTGCAAAGTGACAAGGGGAGGATTCTCTGACCCATAAACATACCTCATCACAATGACACTCCCTTTCCTACCCCAATCAAGGGAGAGAGGAGAAATTTGGCCAATGATAAGTTGTGAGGGGCAGGCTTAGTTATGCCCACGCACACACCCGTTTGGTGATGCAATTTCTGCTATAAGTAAGGATGGCAAGCCTTAGTGGGAGGAGTTCCAGATTCACTCATCACCTGAACATTGGCGGGACGCTCTGCACAAGAAAACCAGACTCCAGATTCCAGAACTTTGAAGCAGAGGGCCTACTGCAAGCTGAACTCTTCTCAGCTGGCCTTCCAATCTTGCAAACTGATTTTACCCCAGACTTCCAAGGGGCACATCAGAATAAAACAGCTGGGCTGTGCTGTTTCTGCTTCTGGCTAGAACTCTGTGCCAGAACCAGACCCAGAAAGCAGAGCTGTATCCAGAACCCATCAGACCCAGACCAGACCGCTGTGCAGTGCCGATAGCCGACCAGACCAGACCGCTGTGCAGTGCCAGACCCAGACCAGAGGCCACACTGTGAGCAGAACCAGTGGCAGAGACCGTCCCGTGGCAAGAGTGCAGTCCAAGGCCCATTCTGGTCCAAAATTAGGAGTGAGTATCCAGCTAGAACTGTGCATAGTCATCTCTTATTCTAAAATAATCTCATCCCATCCATTTCAACCTATTTAGAACTGCATAGAAAGCGTGTGTCCATTCTCTGATTTCAAAGCTGTGAAAGTGTCATTTGTCATTCTGAATCTGTAACGCTCACCTGATTCCCGCAGAGGCGCCGGTCTTGACTGGGTGAATGCCGTATCTTCAAAGGTGATGTGTAACACACGGTTGGCTCTTTGGGCTGGACCTCTGTGCACTGTATGTCTGACTCGAAGAGTAAGATGTCTGCAGATAGAAAATATGGGATTAATGAACTGGGGTTATTGGGTGCCCCCCTCCTCTTCCCTTTCTCTTCTCCTGTAGAACCCCAAAGGTTAACGCCCTCACCTTAGGTAAGTGAACGCCGAGCTCTCCATCTGCCTCGCGGCAGGGTGCCGTAACCAGTTTCTTCACTGGATAAGGGTGCAAGCCTCTTGACCTAAGAGGACTGCTGTCCATCGTTAACTGCACGAACGGTAAGTTCTGGGCACTTCAAATGTCTTAAAAGTCTTTTGTAATGATATCTCTTGTTTTGCAGGGTTCCGGCGATGGCGGATGGCGGGCTGATGAGAGTTGAGGATCGAACCCGCGTGAGGAATAGAAGCGCCTGGAAGCACGTAAGTAAGCGCTTGTAGCCTGCTTCACGATGCGCACTAACTGTCCCTTTTATCTTGCAGGTACAAGTTCAGAGCTTTAGAGAAGCTGAAGGGTGCTGGAATACCCACTGGATTTGGCGTGGGAAGGAGTAATGGCACGTGAGTAATAAAGTTGCCCAATGTCTTTAAACGCACCTTCTTTTGTCTTTCAGATGCGGGATGCAGCGCCGAAGGCCTCCGGAGCGTGCAAAGAGCTGGTAAGCTTTTGTCTTTCAGATGCCGGAATGCAGTGCGAAGACCTCCGGAGCATGCGAAGAGTAGGTAAGCCTTTGTCTTTCAGATGCCGGAATGCAGCGCGAGGCGTTGGTGACAGCCGATGGACCAGGTAAGAGATGCGCTGCCACTGAAGACCGTAGTGCTAACCTGTTCTTTCTTTGTCTTTACAGGTGCTGCTGAAGACTGGATTCCAGGATGGTAAGCCTTTGTTCCCTTAGGCCCAGGATCAGAAGCAAAAGACACGATGAGCGTTCTGCTGCAGAGAATGCAGAATAACACAAAGCAAGATTCATCCATCGGGTGTGGTTTAAATAGCCTCCTGTAGTGCTTAGGTGTCTCCTTCCACAGCCACGCCTAGGTAAGAAAAGAGTTCCTGCTTTCCAGAAGAGTTCCAGTGTTCTGAACCTAGGGAGTGGTTCCTGCCCCACCCAACAGGAAAAGTAGTCCCAAACAGAAGAGGATCAGGGGTTCAACTGGCAGGTAAGTAAGCAGCATGGTCTGCTGCAGGTAAGTCCACCCAAGCATTATGAGCCCGGCGCTTCCAGCGCTGGGACTGGGCATCTTTATGAGCCTGCTGCCACTGGCGCCAGGACAGGGTCCAAAAGGTCCCAATTGGGACTGGCTGGCACTCGGAACCGGGGTTATGGGTCTGCTTCCAAGGGAGTCGGGCAAGTCCTGATCTTTTGGAAGCAGAGATCATGACAGCACCCCCCCCTCAAGGCCCTTCCCAAACCGGGCTTCTCCGGGGGTTTGGGCTTGTTAGGAAATGTTCGATGAAATCTTTTGATTAGACGAGGCGCGTGGACATATTCTGCAGGTTCCCAGGATCTTTCTTGGGGACCGTAGCCTTTCCAGTTAATCAGGTAAAATAGTTTAGATTTGGAGATCTTGGAATCCAGGATGCTTTTGACTTCAAACTCGAGTTCTCCATCAACTAGAATAGGTTTTGGAGATGTAGTTAGTCGGGTTTGAGGTTGCACGGGTTTTAATAGAGAGACGTGGAAGACCGGATGTATCTTCATGTGAGGGGGCAAGTCCAACTTGACCGCTACTGGATTTACTATGGTAGTGATGGAATAGGGACCAAGGTATCTTGGGTTGAATGTGCGTGGTCCTTTTAGAGGTAGATATTTGGTGGATAACCAGACTTGATCTCCTACTTGATATTGGGGGGCTTCCTTCCGATGTTGGTCTGCTCCTTTCTTGTATTGTTCTTTAGCCCTTTGAAGGTGAGAAACGGCTTCCTTAAAGGCTTGGGTGATTGTAGAATGCAGGTGGTCTACTGCTGGTGTTCCAAGATCTTGGAGTGGATCCAACTCCGAGGTTCGAGGGTGACTACCGTATAAAAGAAAAAACGGGGTCTTCCCAGTTCCCGAGTGGACAGAGTTATTGTAGGCATATTCGGCTATCCAAAGGATATCTTTCCAAGTTTTTTCAGTTTGTTGTAGCATGCAGCGCAAATACTGTTCCAGAGTTTGATTGGTCCTCTCGGTTTGTCCGTCGGTTTGAGGGTGGTGGCTGGTCGAAAGTCTCACATCAATTTGAGCCGACCGACAGCAACTTCGCCAAAAATGAGAAATAAATTGACTACCTCGATCCGAAATTAGAACTGAAGGAAAACCGTGCAGTCGGACGATGTTTTCGAGAAATTCTCGGGCCAGAGTTGCTGCTGTTGGTAAGCCTTTGAGTGGAATGAAATGCGCCCTCTTGGAGAATAGGTCCACGATTACTAGGATCGTATTGTATCCGGAGCATGGAGGTAGATCGGTGATGAAGTCCATAGAAAGCGTATGCCAAGGGCGAGGCGGGATGTCAATAGGGCGTAAGAGGCCAGCTGGTTTTTCCTTTTGACTCTTGTTTTGGGCGCATACTCCACAGGACATTATAAAGTCTCTGATATCTTTTTTCCAAGACGGCCACCAGAAGTAGCGCTTGATCTTTTCCGAGGACTTGGTCATACCAGGATGTCCTTCCATTAAAGAATCGTGATAACAAGAGATTACCTTTTTCTGTAAATCTGTGCTGGGCAGGTATAACCGTTCTTGGAAATATAATAGGTTGTCCTTCACCGTAAAGTCCTTTCCCTGCAGATGCCACTTCTGTATGTCTGCTGGAGTTACCAGTAGCCTAGCTTTATCCTTAACTTCCTCTATGGATTGTGTGGCGATTACAGCTAGAATTCTTTGTTCGGGAATGATAGGCACAGGTTTAGGATTGATCAAATGTTCTTCCACTCCCATCCGAGAAAGGGCATCAGCTTTACTGTTTTTTGTACCAGGTCGATAGGTAATTATGAAGTCAAACTTGGCAAAGAATAGTGCCCAACGGAGTTGCCTAGAGGATTGAGCTTTTGCGGTTTTCAAATATTGCAGGTTTCGGTGATCTGTAATCACAGTAACGGTGTGTCGGGCCCCCAGAATATAATGCCGCCAAGCCTTAAAGGCGGACTTGATAGCTAGAAGTTCCTTATCAGTAATAGTGTAATTGATTTCAAGAGGCGAGAATATGCGGGACCAAAATGCCACGGGATGCAACTGATTGGTTACTGGGTCCTTTTGTGATAGAACTGCCCCCATGGCAAGGCTCGAAGCATCAGTTTCAACGATGTAGGGGAGTTCTGGGCGAGGATGTTTTAAGATCGGTACAGAGATAAATCTAGTCTTCAAACTCTGGAAAGCTTGTTCCGCCTCGGTAGACCATTCAAAACGTTTGTTTTTCTTTAACAAGGCGGTGATGGGCTGGACTATTCGAGAGAGTTCGGGGATAAACCTGCGGTAAAAGTTAGCGAAGCCTAACATGCTTTGAACACCTTTTACGGAGGATGGCGATGGCCATTTGAGAATTGCATCGACCTTCTTTGAATCCATACGCACTCCGCTAGGTGATAATATGAATCCCAAGAATTCAACTTCAGTCACGTTGAAAACACATTTTTCCAACTTAGCGAAAAGTTTGTGTTGACGCAATCTCTCGAGGACCATTTTCACGTGTTTCCGATGTTCAGTTTCCGATGAAGAATAAACGAGGATGTCGTCAATGTAAACAACAACACACACATCTAAGAGCTCTCTGAGGACATCGTTCATAAAATATTGAAAGGCGGCCGGGGCATTGCAAAGTCCAAAGGGCATGACCTGATATTCAAATAGCCCATACTTGGTGCGGAAGGCCGTCTTCCATTCATCGCCCTCTTTTACTCGTACCAAGTGGTAGCCTCCTCTAAGATCCAGCTTTGTATATATGCATGCTTTTAGTTCTAAGGTCCCCTTCTTTTTTTGGAACGAAGAACAAAGCTGAGGAAGCAGGGGACTTGGAAGGACGAATAAACCCATTCGCTAGGTATTGATCCAGGTATTGTCGGAGGTGAAGATTCTCAGGCTCTGTGAGGGCATAAATTCTACTACAAGGAGGAGTAGATCCAGGTATCAGGTCTATCTGGCAGTCATAAGACCTATGAGGAGGTAGAGAGTTAGCCTGATCCTTCCGGAAAACATCTTGGAATTCTAGGTATTCAGGAGGTAACTGGGGAGCCTCCGAGGAAATTGCTGCCAGTGCAACACCAGGTCGAGGGTGACAAGTAGAGACACATTCTGGAAACTGAACCGTTCTTGCTCGCCAATCCATCTGAGGATTGTGCTTCTCTAACCAAGGAATTCCTAGAATAATCTGGAACTGAGGGGCCTTGATCACATCGAACACGATCTTCTCATGGTGTCCATCTTGACTTACTAGCGTCACTTCTTGGGTGGTATGCGTTACTGGTCCGGAGGCTATCTCCGTACCATCCACCGTAGTAATGACGTCCTTTACAGCCTTTGGACAAAGAGTCAGATTCATCCTCAAAACCATTTCATGATCCACATAATTGCCGATGGCACCGCTGTCGACGTAAGCTTCAATCGCATGTAATCGATCCGGATGTTCAGGGCTAATGAGGACCATAGGTATCACGAAATGCGAGGTCACGGAACTGGTTTTAACGCTCGGCAAGAGGACCTCTATTCTTGTCGGGCGAGGTTGTTTCCCTGCTCAGAGTTTGTGACCCTGGTAACTGCAGCTCCTACTGCCTTCTTGGCTGGTTTCACCGGACAGTCTCGAAGAAAGTGCCCCGAGTTTCCGCAATAGAGGCATAATTGCAGCTGTTTTCTCCTTTCCCGCTCCTTTTGTGTTAGTTGTCCTTTCAGGCCCCCTATTTGCATGGGTTCCCCGGAGTGTACTCCTTTGGTAGGAGTTGGTGGTTTGGAAAATACTCGAGCATCAAACTTGGAACGATCGGCCTTCCTGTTCTGCAGTCTGTGGTCAATTTGAACGACTAAGTCAATATAGTCCGAACAGTCTTGCGGGGGATTCACTACTTGGGCTAACACATCTTTGAGCTCTCCACGTAGACCTCTATAAAACAGCGTAATCCTTTTGTCCTCAGGCCATCGAGTTTCCACTATCAGTCTGTTGAAAGACGCAATATAAGCCAAAAGTTCTTGATTACCCTGTCGCAATGAAAGGAGCTCATTGTCCAAGGCCTGCCCCTGTGAATGTCTTGCAAACTGTTTTTCCATACTGACCTGAAAAGCTTGAAAATCATGGAGAACCGGATCACCTTGATTAACTAGAGGGATCGACCAGTCTGCCGCATTGCCACTAAGGTACGAAAGCACGAAAGCTACCTTAGCTTGATCAGTTGGAAAGGCTGCTGGCCGGCATAAGAAGTGCAACCGGCACTGATTAATAAATACTGCAAACCTCTTTGGGTCACCAGAAAATCTTCGGGCGGAGCCAGAGGTACATTCCCAGGTAGGTTGATCTGCACTGGGTTCATAGAGGATGTTGAAGGAAGATTTGCCCCTGATGCGGGTAACGGAGTTTGTCCGGCTTGTGACTGTAGCAATTGTCTAGCGAGATCGTCTGTTCGCTCCTTGGAAATAATCAGTTCCCTTCTTTGAGCATTCGTTTCCTGACGGGCTGCATGCACTTCTGCTCTTAGTTCCCCAAGTAACTGGGCTAGCTGTTCGGTATCCGAGGTTTCCATAGCGCCTGGGTGGGAGTTTTGCGGTAGGCTTTGCGTTCTGTAATGCTCACCTGATTCCCGCAGAGGCGCCGGTCTTGACTGGGTGAATGCCGTATCTTCAAAGGTGATGTGTAACACACGGTTGGCTCTTTGGGCTGGACCTCTGTGCACTGTATGTCTGACTCGAAGAGTAAGATGTCTGCAGATAGAAAATATGGGATTAATGAACTGGGGTTATTGGGTGCCCCCCTCCTCTTCCCTTTCTCTTCTCCTGTAGAACCCCAAAGGTTAACGCCTTCACCTTAGGTAAGTGAACGCCGAGCTCTCCATCTGCCTCGGGGCAGGGTGCCGTAACCAGTTTCTTCACTGGATAAGGGTGCAGGCCTCTTGACCTCAGAGGACTGCTGTCCGTCGTTAACTGCACGAACGGTAAGTTCTGGGCACTTCAAATGTCTTAAAAGTCTTTTGTAATGATATCTCTTGTTTTGCAGGGTTCCGGCGATGGCGGATGGCGGGCTGATGAGAGTTCATCCCGCGTGAGGAATAGAAGCGCCTGGAAGCACGTAAGTAAGCGCTTGTAGCCTGCTTCACGTTGCGCACTAACTGTCCCTTTTATCTTGCAGGTACAAGTTCGGAGCTTTAGAGAAGCTGAAGGGTGCTGGAATACCCACTGGATTCGGCGTGGGAAGGAGTAATGGCACGTGAGTAATAAAGTTGCCCAATGTCTTTAAACGCACCTTCTTTTGTCTTTCAGATGCGGGATGCAGCGCCGAAGGCCTCCGGAGCGTGCGAAGAGCTGCTAAGCTTTTGTCTTTCAGATGCCGGAATGCAGTGCGAAGACCTCCGGAGCATGCGAAGAGTAGGTAAGCCTTTGTCTTTCAGATGCCGGAATGCAGCGCGAGGCGTTGGTGACAGCCGATGGACCAGGTAAGAGAGGCGCTGCCACTGAAGACCGTAGTGCTAACCTGTTCTTTCTTTGTCTTTACAGGTGCTGCTGAAGACTGGATGCCAGGATGGTAAGCCTTTGTTCCCTTAGGCCCAGGATCAGAAGCAGAAGACACGATGAGCGTTCTGCTGCAGAGAATGCAGAATAACACAAAGCAAGATTCATCCATCGGGTGTGGTTTTAATAGCCTCCTGTAGTGCTTAGGTGTCTCCTTCCACAGCCACGCCTAGGTAAGAAAAGAGTTCCTGCTTTCTAGAAGAGTTCCAGTGTTCTGAACCTAGGGAGTGGCTCCTGCCCCACCCAACAGGAAAAGTAGTCCCAAACAGAAGAGGATCAGGGGTTCAACTGGCAGGTAAGTAAGCAGCATGGTCTGCTGCAGGTAAGTCCACCCAAGCATTATGAGCCCGGCGCTTCCAGCGCTGGGACTGGGCATCTTTATGAGCCTGGTGCCACTGGTGCCAGGACAGGGTCCAAAAGGTCCCAATTGGGACTGGCTGGCACTCGGAACCGGGGTTATGGGTCTGCTTCCAAGGGAGTCGGGCAAGTCCTGATCTTTTGGAAGCAGAGATCATGACAGCATCTTTACTTAATTTCTGAAAATCTACCTCCACAAAAACATCCGCATCTTTTGAACCGCACGTCCTAGAAGTGAAATTTAACTGTCATCTTACAGCTAAGAATATAAGCTTTCCACCAAACCCAGAACAACATTTCAACTCCTTATAGTTTTTCCATAATTTTGATCGACACACTCGGACAAAAAAAGTGCTGCGAATTGTACTTTGACTCCATTTCACCACTTGTAAAACAAATAGCTGCTTCTTGCTTGCAACTGCTGAATTTCGTTTCACTCTGATAATCATTCCTGAATCATAGCTAGTGTTGACCTGAACTAATTCAAAGTAGCTGTCACCTACCCTGAATCTCCTATAGGGAATTAAAATCATTTTTAGCATATTTTTCACTTCATTGCAAATCACATGTAACATTATTTGGCCTGTGTTTTAAAATCAGCCCTGTTTCTCTAAGCTTGCTCGGGGAAACGGGAACTAAACTGCTTCTGATTGTATTCCGGAAAACCTGTGTGCCCTCATTTCCATCTCTTCATATTGCATAGGGGGGGGTAAGGAAAAAGTGATCAGATTATCTCTTGTTGAAACCATATCCAGTTTATTCTGGGCTGCATTCTTTCCATCATTGCTTTTCCTTGAAACCATACAAAGTATTCTCTGCTACCTTATCCTTTCTATACCAACTCCTAAGTAATTAAAGAATTGTGCTACTGTAATATTATCCACTGTTAATCACTGTCATATTCATAAGAGTGCTATCAAATATTAATGTATTCATAAAAGTGTGATATATATATATATATATATATACATATATATATATATAGTTTAATTTTTCAAATAAATCTTTTAATTTGCAAAACAAACCTACTTCTTGGCTCAGTGAGGTCAGGGGGATTCAAAGAGAGGGGCGTTATATAAGGGTTCATCATCCAGATTTATGAACTTGTCATAAAAATATATAAATAAGGGCTTCCATTGGGCATCCCAGACTAGTCATTGACTTAGTTGGAGTGGTGAATTGAAGTCACTTACAGGAACAATATTAGAGCAACAATTAAACATAGCAGCCCCCATGCATAATAGCTCGGTCTGAGAACATGCCACCTGGCAATCTTCGGAACTGTGCACATATGGGGAAGCTACAAGCCCACTCCCACTTAACCAATCAGGCTGTTGCACATGACTAGTGGCAAAGGGAAACCACATGTCTTAATTAGGTTTTCACAATTACTAAGAATGTATAAAAGACAAAGTTACAACTGGGTAGTGTGGGTGTTTTTGGCGAAGGAGACGGTGGGAGTTTGGAGGTGGCTGGAGAGAGGAGAGGCTGTAGGCAGAGAGTAGGGTGGACTAGAATGGAGGTGCTAGGAAGGGAGGTAAGGCGGATCAGAGGAAGGGGTCGAAAGAGGATACATAACTAAGGAGGAGGTGGCTGTAGTGTGAGGAGATGAGCAAGAGGCGGAAAAAGGTGGTGCAGAGGAGATGGTGGAGACAGTAAGCTTAAAGGAAGAGATAGTGACAGAAGGCACAGAGCAAGGGAGAAAACTGTGGTGGTAAGTTCAGAGGAGCTTAGTGAGATGTGTAACTGGGAGACAGAAGGTGACAGAGGAAAGACCTGAGGAAGAGTCGTAGAGTAGTAAGAACTAGGAGATAAGCAGGAAGAAGGATGTGGGGAAAAAACTGAGATGAGGAATTGGAGAGGAAGAGGACTCTAAGGAAGATGAGAGGAGGAGAGGAGAACAGAGGGAGATATGTACCCCATGCCTACACAGTGTGTGATTGAATGGGACAGCGGTTGAGCACATGGCAAAGCATGGTGGAGGTTCAAGGGGAGTCACGCAACATTGAAGAAGGAAAAGAGCAGTCAGGGAAAAGTTTCACAGATATGAGTAAACATCTGGGTGATGGGTTCATAGTGATAATTTAAAAAAAAAAGTTGTGACAAACAAAAGTTTCCAAAACAAAGTTTTGGAAAAAAAACAAAGCTGAGCCAGCCTATGGCCTCATTACGACCCAGGCGGTAAGTTACCGCCTGGGTCGTACCTTTACCGCCGTGGCGTAAACTACGTTTACGACATGGTGGTTGGTGGATTTACCGCCCCATTCCAAGGTGAGTGGGGCGGTAAATCCCCATTTCCCATTTACCCTTCCCCATTCCCATTTTTGCCCCATAGGGCATAATGGTAGTGGGGAAGGAGATAATTACGCCACCGTAAATTACGGTGCCGTAATTATCTCCAAGGTCCCTTAGCGCCATGGATTTTAACGCCTGCAAAAAGCAGGCGTTAAACTCACCATGGCGCTAAGGGACCTTGTAATCAGGCGTTAAGGGTCGGCGCTGTTTACGGCGCCGTAAACCCCTTAACGCCTGGGTTGGAATGAGGCCCTATATTTAACATGCAAAGTGCATTTCTTTCAAAACCAATCCGTCAACAATAGTCATGGACTGGTTTCAATTGAAATGCACTTTTACATGTTAAAAGTAGCATTTCAATGCTTTTTTTTGTTGTAACTTTGCAACGTTAGATGCAGCTGTCCAGTGCAGAAATTACAGCACTGGAGAGCTCCATGTAATGTTTCAAAGTTTTTTTAAAAAAGGGCCTCCTATGACCCTGGCACTGACGGAATGAAGGGGGCCGGTACGGGACCGGCCCCCTTCATTTAGTCAGGGCTGATTACGTGGTTCCCTTTGCGTGACCCTGATCAGACATCTGGTAAAACCAGACGGCTTTTCCAGGTCCCGCGAGGGGAAGAGGGAAGTAACCACGGGACACTTGCAATGTGCCTGTTGTTACCTCCCTCCCCATTCCCATTGAACCCTATTGGGGCTCAATGGGAATGGGAAATGGTTCCTGCAAGAAGGACTTACCGGGTCCTCCCATGTCGGAATGACCAGGTAAGTCCCCATTGCAGGAACCCGGTAATAGAGCCCGGTTTGGAGGCAGCCATGGTGCCAATAGCACCATGGCTGCCTCCAAACTTGTAATAAGGCCCAAAAACTTTGAAACGTTACATGGAGCAGTCCAGTGTTGTAATTTCAGCACTGGACCACTCCATGTAACGTTTCAAGGTTTTAGTGTATATTGGGGGGGGTTCTCCCCCAGCCCACCCAACCCCCATACCACCCTCCCACCCCTCAACCCTAACCCAAGCCCCAACCCTAACCCTAACCCATGTCGACGGCACTTTCACATTTTTTTCAAAGAAATTGTCATTGGAAAGAATGGCACTTCGACAAAAAAAAATTGAAAGCTTGCCATTCAGAATTTTTGCGTTCGAAAAAATGACACCGGGTGATGAAGAGGAAAGCAAGAGTGGCAAGTGCCCCCTTAGGATCGGGCAATGTGGGCTAGAGAAAAGTCAGGTGCAGTACACCCTCCAGCTCCCCCGAAACATTATGTATATGGCTAAGACTCGCTCACCGGATCTGTGAAAACTGTCACCATCCTTCTTGTTGGGATATCTGGGTCTTGTGGTGACTATGGCTAAAAACTCGGTGGAATCCTTACCATGACAGTGATTGCTAACAGACAGCAGTGGCAGCCTTACTCAAAGAACCCGCAACCATGAAAACCAGGGGATCCATGCTCAGGAGAATGCGTCTAAATTGAGAGGACCATGAAAGTAGACTGGACAATTGCCATTTTTCACCAATACATTGTTATTCAAATAGAAAACATTTGTATATTGACAATTCGAATGTGTACTAATTGCAGCTGGGGAAGCTGAACTGTTCAATGTTGTGTTCCTAGTAATTTACAGATAAACAGTCTGGATTAAAAACAGAACAAACTTGGAAATGTATCATTCTATAATTTCAAGTTTATATCATATGCTACTTTGAATGCCTTTGATTATCTGTTTAGTGACTTCAGGGCAGAAAAGATTTAATTCAAACACATGTTGAGCAAAAGGTTACAACTCGACCAGATCTTAGTGAAGGTGATAAAGGCACCTCACTGCACAACTAAATATATTTGTTGAATATAAAGATCTGTGGTCATTCTATTGTTTGCCACATGCTCTTTGATTTTATGCATAGCTGCTAGGAACCCTCGTCGGTGCTATTTGTACCCCTCCTTGTTCTCGTAGGGGTGTTTCAAAATAGTAGAATAGAAAATAATGTGTATGGCTAGTCTAGGTTTTGATAATGTGCTTTCCTCAGAAAGGCAAGTGTAACATTTTTGTTATGACTACAATAAATACTAGAAGTGATATTTAGAAATTAACGTTATACATGTTTAAAAAGATCCAGCACAATTAAATATTTCCCTCGACAATAGAGTAAGATTAACGAAAACAGAGAGTGTGATAGAGAGATTGTCAGGGAGGCAGTGAGATAGAGAGAGAGAGAGAGAGAGAGAGAAAGACTGTGAGAAAGCGAGAGTGAAGGAGGAGGGGAAGGGGGATAGGGAAGGACATAAACTGACCATACTAACAGAGACAGTGCATGCATGTGTACCAGGCTGCAAAGACAAAGAGAGAAAATACCCTGCACGGCCACACTAACTGAGGATGAGTGGAGATGGAGAGAGAGAAAGAGAGAGAGGGAGGGGGGGAGAGAGAGAGAGAGAGAGAGAGAGAGGGGAGAGGGAGAGAGAGAGAGAGAGAGAGAGAGAGAGAGAGAGAGAGGTGCTACGCAGTACAGGCAAGGAGAGAGGGGAGGGCAGGAGAAGAGGGGGGGGGTGGGAACAGCCAGGTGTGGGGGGGCAGTCCTCGGAGAAGGAGTGGGATCTAAGGGACAGATGAAAGAGGGAGAAGGGGAGAGTAGCCCTCTTTTGTTCCAAATCACGGATGGCGAAGGGGAAGGGCTGGGAGAGGCAGTACGCCCCTCGGCGGACGAGGCCTTGGGGAGGCATGGGGCAAACCAAAAGGGGGGAGTCTTGCTGTTGCAAGCATGGTAAGGAAAGCTGGCTATAGAAAAGGTTACATGTGGAGGCGGGACCTTGTGAAGGAAGGGGATGGGCCACAAAAAGGGGAAGTGGCTGATGCCAAAGGGCAAGGTGCAGCGATAAAAATGGGGAGTCCGAAGAACTGTCTGGGGAATTGGGGAAGAGCGTTAATTGGCCGTTGCCAGCAAAACAAATATGGGCGTATAGGGAGGCAAGAGGCACCTGGCCAACACAGCGCACCAATGGATTCCAGCTTAGCATAGTTTCTGCGGCTGGAAGTGGAATATGGATCACCTGTAAACAACACTTGTCAACATAAAAGCAGCTGTGGCATGTTGATCCTCCACCAAAAATGTCTGGCTGTAAATTATTGGGGGAGGGGAGGTGGTGAGGAGGGAAAGCAAGCTGAAGGGAGGAGGCAGGCGGCCAAGTGCGGGGTGGCCCCACTATGCTTTTTCAGCATCTCAAGAGTTCCGCTCAGAAGATTGCATCAGTCTAGAGCTCAGGCACCAGGGCCTCAGAGATGGAAGTGTAGTATAAATCATTCGTACACCGTGCCGCTAGTTTGTTTACTTTTTATAGAGCGTACATGTCAGGACTCACCTTGCATTCGGCGGGCATTAGCGGCATTGCATCCCGATGGGGGAATGGCACCTTCCATGGCGTTTGGTGCAGCGGGAGGATCGGGCCGGTGCTGGCGGTCCATCATGGCTCTTCCTACTGTTTCGCCTGCGATGTCGGCAGTCCGCCCTCACGCTCCCTCTCATACTGAGCACACTACACTTTGCAGTAGGAACTACGGTACATCACGTGGCCTTGATGCACCCATGTCGCGCCTTGCTACCCGGAAGTGGAGGAGTAAATGGAGCCAGCAATGAAAAGCCTGCGCTCCTCAATTGTATTTTTTTTCCTGTAGCAAGTGGCGCTCTGGTACCTATCGGATCTGCTTTTCCTGTGCTTTTTGACCTCGGCTATGTTTCCCTTATGGACCAGTGGTGTGTGCTAGAAACTGCCTTATGGTTCTCCCTGCCTGTTGTGACACTTTGGATAATCCAGATTTCGACCTTGCTTTGCTCTGCATTTTGGATGCCTTTCTTGGTCCCTGGACATACTCCTTTGGATGCTTTCTGGATTTACCTTCCTTCTCCCTAGTTTCCATCCTCGTGCCGCCCGGGTCAGGCCCCTGCGTTCCATCTTGGGACTTTGGCATCCGCTGGCATCCATGTCGGGCAGTCACCTCTGACCTATGGACTCATCCCACCTGGTAGGAATACACATAGGTGTAAAAGCCATTTACCATCCGGAATCAGATAGGGGAGGTGGTGTTTTCGGACCTTTATCAGGAAATGCTTATTTTTCGTAACCATGTGTTTGTTTTCTGCCTTCTTTCCCCTGTAGGGCCTGCTGGCTCTTTGTGTTCCTGCCTTTTCTTGTGGTATTCATTCGAGTCCTGTGCACGGCTCTCTCAGAAGGAAAGTCTCCCCGGATTGTGGACCACTGCCCTCCACGTTTCCGGCAGAATCGCAGTGGGAATTGCGCAGGCTGAATAGGCCACAACAGTACCTTTAGTTCAAAGGCTCAAGAAAAGCGTCCTGGACGCTTTTTTCTTTCTCCTGAGCCAAATATAGAATCAGCTTGGACTGGACATTCAAGCACTGAAAATGTCCCAAGTGACGGCCATGCACAGATATACACACAGCCCATGAGTGACTCTGCAGCCTGAGCACCTTAACGACCTGCAGACACATTTCTTTTATCAGCAGAACAGGCTTTCATATGGAAGATGGCACATTTACGACTGAAAGACCTCCCAAAGCACCAGTTACCTTGCAGAAAATGGTAGTTACAGTGAGCAACACAGCGCACCCTCTTAAATATATGTTTATATCCATGATACCTACTAGCCTGACATGCGAAAAAATAAAGTTGCTTTATGCCGCTAGTCAACAACAATGAACTGGAGGTTTGTAACAAAGGTTCCCCATATCTATCGGAGTTTATTAAACCACTTCTTTTATTGCGTTCACTGAAAGTACAGTGGGGTTAATAGATTTTTCAAGTTTGCATTCTCTTCCATTGCGGGATTTATAGGCCCTGATTCAGGGAATTATTTGCGTGTAAAACGGGGATTTGCGTGCCATTCTGCCTGCAAATTCCCATTCGTCAAACAGGGATTTGCAGGCAGAATGGCACGCAAATAATGCCAGGAATGAGGGCCACAGTATGCCATTCAGGATGTGAAAATTAAAGCTACAATGATATTCTTTTGGCTTAACGTGTATGTGTTTTTTCTATGCCATTTGTGTATTTTGTAAGTAAATTCTGTAAAACAGTGTTATTGAAGGCGCTGAAATCCAAAACTTAAATATTTGTACCAAGTAAAGCTTGGAAGGTACATGGTCAAATTTGCAGTTGGTAAAAATCCCTGCTTCACTGTTTAGACAAAGTGTGGGATCCTGGTTAATTATTTATTCCTACTCTGACTTAACTGCGAACACTGGAGTCCTTATTTCAAATAGCGTGAATTTAATCACACTGTTTGAAAAAGCGTCACCCTTGCTAAGGGACAGATTAAATGAGTAGGAAGAAAATAGTGTGAACTCATGCTCCTCTGTTAAAGGACCCCCAGGCTGTCACCTAGAATGCCACTATTGATGCACTGGCCCGCCAGCCTAGAGTCCTATACAACAGGCAAACATATAGTGGCTCATTACAAGTTTGCCGTTATCCCGCTGGTTATTCTGGTTGGATACTGGCATACTGTCCCTACCGTTTCTGCCGCCTGATATGCCGGTGTTAGCTGGATATTACAAGCGGTGGAAAGGGCAGTAAATCCCTATTCCATGGAGTCCTCTGGGACTCCATGGAGGGGGTTGCCGGAATTACCGGCACCGTAGTACCATTGCCGGTAATTCCGCATTTATTTGCCTTTGGGAGGCTGATTTACTGGCAGGTCAGGCCTAGTGGTAAGTCAGTGCCCCACTGGCAAACTTGTGTTTGCCCGGTCTGGAAAAATAGCTGGTGCTGGAATTACCAGCAATTATACCGGCAATATGTCTGGACTGAGGAACATGTAATGACCCCCATAGTATGAGCAGCCAGTTAGTCATCTACAGTCGAATTTGTGGTGCACTGACTGTGGCAGAGCCAACATTCATTTTCTCTCCTGTTGCTGCCAGTCACCGAAGTTGATTGTGCCATGCAAAGTACTACCCCACAACAGAATGAATGAAACTCTTTGCTATCTCCTGTTATGCTGTTTTATTGAATATTTTATAGCACACCTGCTGCCATTTTCCCACTTCCTAGGAACTTTGGGATCTGAAAGCAGTGGGGGAGGAGACTAATGAAGTAGCGCAGGACCGGGCACATATAGTGTTGATTTGTTCCGATCCGAAGATGCAACCCTATTGGGTGTGTTCAATATTTTGTGATCTGTCTGGTGAAATTGTTAATGTGTGCCCCAGTTTAATAAGATATTTGTCTGTGTGGTTGTCTGTGGGTCTGTCAGAGCGGTGCTTAAGGAGTGTGGGCAGTTTTGCTGGTGTATCTGTGGTGGGTTAGTTTGGTGCTTAGGGAAGTTTTGTACATATACGTGTGTCCAGATGATGTTTTTTCTATTTTGTAACCTGTGGTTTTTTGGTAGACAGGGTGTGTGCCGCAATATATGTTCAGTTAGGATCGGAGGTAGAGTGATATTGAAGCAGCTGTTGTTACCAAATCTTTTTCAAATCAATGGCAAACCTAAATGCATAGACACACCATGCAAAGGGGCATCTTGAGGCTTTAAAAGTGCCCTTTAAGCAGAAACAGCACACAGAGAATGGAAGTCTTTTGCTCCAGTTTGTTTTGGACAGAAACTCACCAGGGAGACAAAGACCAGTCAAAGGGTGGGTCAGAGAAGCAGCTCCAAGGACCATAGGAGAGTGACTCACCAGACCAGTTAATAAACAGTGGGACGAAGACCAGAAGGACACCTAAACACAGAAGTTTTCTTGTACAGTAGTTTTACATCAGTGCATTTTTAATTTTGGCTATTAGATGATGCTTATTAGCCAGAGGTTCTGCACTCGAATAAAGCTTGGCAGGAGAGGACATGTGAGGGGGGACACAAAATATGAGGGTGTGGTTTAGTTATTTACGAACCAATTGACTTCCCAGAGCCATTTTGGTCCCCATGCCCATTCACACCAACTACTGACTCCTCCCTCCCACCCAAAACACATCCTCCTGGGATGATTTTGAGCTAACTATATCTAGCAGTAAGATCAAACTTTGGCCTGTCGTTATTTCTAAGTAATCTGCTGAGAGTTCAGAGTTAATGGCTTAACTGCAGATGCAAAATTGCTACAGAATTAATTAAAATGTATTAAACAAGTGTGCCTTCAACCACTTTATTTATATATGTTCCTAACATGGTGGTCCTGCCTAGACAAACATTAACAAAGTCAACAGTTTTGGCTTGTGTACAGGTATTAGACAGGCACATGCCAGACACTCATACGCCTAGATAATCACACCATGTTCCAGCTGTTGCATCTTATGTTTAGATACTACCATTATGATAGTGCCTGAGAAATGCCTATACCATGCCAAATCTGTTGTCTTTGCCAACATTTGAATTCAATTGACGTGACTGCAGCCAGATGATTATTGGCAACTGCAAAATGTATTGAGTGTAAGGTACAGGTATGGGCTTGCTCAAAGTACTGACATTCTGTTTTGCTCGATTACTATTACTTACAAATAAAGGTATTCATTAAGAGAAAAGATACAGTAATTAAAAATGAACATTAAACTGTCACCTGTAATAGATGGATTAACTTCCTGCGCTATTCACGTAGGAACATTACATTTTTACCCACTGACAATGTATAGAGCCCTACACAGTTCACATTTTATTGGCAATAAAAATATGTTTAAACTATGTCTGTAATTGTGTGTTTCAATGTAAATGATGATTCACAGATAACAATAAACAGGTTCTGAAAAGATGTGTCAAATAGTATATTGTTTAATTTGCATGCACAGTTGTATCAAAGATTTCTATTTATGAATATATTGTTTACATATTTCTGTCAGGGACGAATCTAGTGCCATTAGTTTATTATTTCAGCCGATGCCTAGTCTGGACATAATGAAAAAAAGAGCCATTGAAAATTGCAAACCAAAGATCAAGCATCTGGCTGCCCCTCCCTCAAATCCCCCTTACCCCACGCTCCCATCTGTCCCACCATCTCACTCCCTCCTTTTTGGATGCAGCCAGAGTACCACGTGTTTCTTTTTTCCACTTGTACCACTGCAGGGCCTCTATCTGATGTCTTGAGTGGGTACTGGCAGGTCACATGGCTGGGACCTGGAAAAGGAAACCGGGCCACTAGAGCGCTGGGCATGCTTTTGCAGTATCCAATATCGCATTGGTCTGGATTACCCAAGTAGTCATTGAGGCCTCAGTACCTTCTGCCGTACCTGGACGAGGCAGATAATGTGACCAGAAACTGGAAAAGGCAATCGGAGAACTGAAGCACAGACCCCATGTGTGCTGCATCCCGAGTGTCTGCTTACAAGATTGCATCAGGTGGGTGTGCCCCACAAGGCGTCTTCTCTACTTGATTAGGCCCTGGCAGGTCACATGACTGGGGAAAAGCCATCACAGCAATCATACACAACCTGCACGCGTGCAGTAGCTAAAGTAGCCCGTTCACAACACCACATAGGACCCGGAGTGCCGCATGAGCCACCGGGACCTACATCTGCTCTCCCTGGCTATGTTCTGGCTGGTCACATGGACCAATGCTACATTTTTACGGCCGAGGGCCTCCCGTCTACCGGGCAGCTAAGCGAAGGATAGTCGGCAATGTGTGCCACCTATTATTCTATTCGCCTTGCATACCATCTTTTCCTCTGTTAAGATGGTGACATTTCGTATACTGCAGATTGTGTACTCTACACCCAAATCCCTGGTACGAATTGCAATGCAGCCTGCACACATTGCATGCTAGTCCCGGGAGGATAGCTCAGTGACAACGTGCTTGCCTTGGAAGCAAAACGACACCACGCTTAGAAACCTCTGGGTATTTAAGCACGTTATAAATATGCAACTAAGGCACACAAAAAAAATAATAATTACGCAACTAAAAAACAAAAACAATTCCTGTAACAGCGCCTCGATGCCCGTGGGCTATGTGAGAGCTGTTAAAAATGCAAAAATAAATATACGTTCATCTCTTTTGCTTTAGTTATTTGTATTCGTAATGCTTGGTCCATCATGCCATTCAGTTCCACTTGGCCATGCACCATGGAGAAAGTTAAACAACATTACTTATAGGTGGGATGTTAATACCATTGAGACAAGTCTGATGTCCTAACCACCACCCCCTGGAAGTAAGTCCCATTTTGCATTTTAGTGTCAAATAAAGATGCAGGAAACATCTGACCGCCAATCTGCAGTGACGAGACAATTGGGGGAAGAAGAACCAATTTAAACAGCTCTTCTAACTCTAATGATATATGCCTCATCAAACATAACGATCCAACATTGGATTTACCATTAAGTGTATTATCTATCTAAGATGGGGTGGGCCAGTCAAGATTAATTAATTAATCTCTTGTAACACACTTAATACCGGAACCGGGTCTCTAAGCACAAGACCTGGATTCAAACCTGTGTTGCTCTACGTTGTCTTGTTTCCAAGACAAATGCATTGCCCCTGAGCTATCCTCCCAGCCTATTTGTAACTGGTGAAATCCTCACTCCCTTCATGGATAATCTTTACTATCCATTAATGTCATGAAATAGTCCCCCTTTCGGCACAGAATGCAGAGGGTTGGGTGCAGGTGATTAAGCATAAGTCACCTGCACAGATTCGTGTTATGTTCCGTTTGCTATGGGGTGATCTTCGCGTGGAGCAATATACCCCAAAAAACCACAGGAACTCTATTGCCCTCTACTGTCCTCGTCTTCCTCACGCACCCCCAGGACTATCAGTTTTCTGAACTTTATAACAGTACCCAAAGTTTAGGGTCAGCCTGGGGCATTACACAGGTCTAGGCACCAACGAAAAAGTTGCCAACAGTCACATATTACAGTTTGTTAGTTTCCAGAACAGGCTGATTGTTTTTGGCAAACTATGTTGCAAATAGATCGTTTAAAGACATATTTGCTCAGTAACATTGGTTACAACGAGTGTAGGAGCTTATGAAACTGGCCCACTCCGGCAAAAAAGAAGATTATTCTGGCCCAAAAACGGGCCCATACTAGAATCCTAATCTGGCACATCAAGCTTTGCCCTGTTGCCCTAAAGGCCAACCGGAGGCTATTGTCAAAGCGTTTAGGTATCCTTGAATTGGACCGTACATTACCTTTGATCCGTGTCCTAACCCTTCAAGACTGAAATGCTGATGATCCCCCCCTCCCACCAACCCCTCCAGTAGCCCTTGGCACCTTGAAGCAGCGTTCTCCATAGCATGTTACCAACACCAATAAATTAACACATTTGGTATCAACAGTGGCTACATTTTCTGTCCTCATGGCTGAAGGCGACCCTGACATTGCTGTGATTGGCCCGCCAGCCCTTCCAAACTGAAATGCTGGCTTCAGCTGCCCCTCTCCCCACAACCCTTCCAATAGCCCACTTTGAAGCAGCGTTCTACACAGCGTGATGTAAACGCCTATAAAGTGTCTAACATCAGTGACACAGTTTTCTCAAAACAGTTGCACGTCCAAGAAATATAAAATAAACTGGAATTGGCAGCTCTTAGCATCAGACCAGGCCAACCGCCGGGATTGGCTCCCGGGAAGCGTCAGGCCTTCTCGATTTAGGGGAACAGCTGCCCAGTCTGATGGAGGTATTTAAAGTTATCTTGAATCTAAGACCATAGAGGATATGAGACTGGCACACAGTCAGTTGCTTCATCGCTGTAAATTGTCTATTGTATTTGACTGTGCGCTGAAATCATAGTAACTATTTCTGCAATTTGCTGAAACGCTAATCAGAAAATCCTTGGGTATGGCAACATAATCCCAGCTTCTAGGGAAAGGCTAGAATACTGCATGAGTGAGATATTTTACACATAAATAGAATTGCCGTCTCTCTTAAAAATCGCACTGCCTCTGGGCTTTTTCCACTGAACGAGATGGTACTGTCAACCCGGATCACCATGAACGGTTCTAGTAAGCGCTCGCTCGAGCAAATGCCCAGAAGTTGCAGGAGAGGCTCTTGCTTTTCCCAGATGCTTGGAGAATGCGCGGGGTCTTAGCAAACATGTTGCTGCTGGCTGATGGTAAATGCGGAGGGATAAGTCTTGGCCTGCAGTGAAACCTTCTCTTCGACCATAGGGGGATCTTCATGGACTGGAATTGCAATGCCCTCGACTGGGGGCACTGAGTATGCAGGTATTTCGGGGGCCCGGGTGCCCCCCTGACTCCAGGAAAGCCATCTGCACTAAAAGTCACTAGACTTTCAGTGGGACTTCCAAAATGTCTGTCCACCAGCACCCCCTGGGAAACTCAAAAGTCAGCTCCCCTGCCCTTGACGCCAATTAGATGTTACGGCCATTGATGGAGGCAGGTTCTAGTATTCTTGGTCTGTAGATGCATCAGGGACAATAGATTCCTAACACGTCAACCTATTCCAACCCATCAAAAGTATGTTTACATCATGAAGTAAGAAGATAGCTGGAACCAAGACAACGGATCTGGAAGGGGGCTAAATGGGACTTTCAGACGGATGCAAACACCTGTAGCACTTAATTCAGGCTAATGTTTCCGGAAACTGAGGTGCTGTCACAATCCTGGAACTAAAATGAATGACTTAATAATATTATTTACCTATGGACTAAACACAACTAAGTTAATTGGATCTTGGCACTTAACTATTGGGTGTGATTCTGGATCAACTCAGCAGTACCCGTGTTGTAGATGTTGGAAGTAAGCAAGCCTAATCTTGCAGTACCAGGATTTGACCCATGTCTCTGGAATAGCCGCAGCATGTCCTCAATCTACTGAGACTTTTATCTGGTAACAGGAGGTTTTGCCGCAGCAGAATTGGTCAAGGGAGAATTAATCACATTTTTGTAAATGCTTTTTGCCGCAAATGTATGTGGGGGGTGGGTGTGTTTTGGGTAATAATCAATGTGGAAGGGTTATGGGGGAGACTGCAGTGGTCTCCCCCCACAAATATTTGCGGGCAAAATAAAAAAAATCAATGAAATTCCCCCGGCCAATTGTTTTTGATACAATCACATAGAACTCTTCATCTACTACTCTTGAGATTAAAACACAGGATCATCTATGGCCAGGTCCATGAGCCTCCAGGAATGCAGCAGTAAAATCAGAGTCTTGGGGCTGGATTAGGGAAATACCAGATGAGTGGGGATCATGAAATTAGCCGTCTATAGCAAGGGTGCTGAAATTGATCGATTAGGAGAGGGCACTAATCAGAGATAGTAGAACTCTGAGCTGTATCATTTAGAGTATTAACTAGGTGACTAAATGCTGGTAAGCATTAACTTCATTGGCGATATCCTGAGCAAAATGGCTTCAATTTCTTCAGACAACATTGATCCATCAAATTATCTTAGAACGTACTGTGCCAATCTTTTCCTTTCTGCTATATCTTTCTAGGGATGGGGAGTGCACTTTCCCTATCATAGATGGGTCCTGCAGGATATGGCCTGCCCCTTCCTTCAGTGCAGAGTTTCATGGTTTGCTGTTCGCTAACAGGTTATGTTATGTTATTGGGCATTTGTATATCGCCTTTCACCATTGGTATGATTCCAAAGTGCTGTGGGTTGAACTTCCTCAGTGACCATAGTCCAGGTCAGTGGAGAGAGTAGAGTAGTGAAGTGCTTTGGTGCACTCGGTATGTGTACAGACAGGCCAGATTAAGTGGTGCATAGCTGCATTCTAGTGTTAGGCATGGTTCAATGGTTGTGTGAGATCAGCAGAATGTGTGCAGCAGGCCAGTTGGACTTAGGTAGCTGAATTCTGGTGGCGGCAGAGTTTGTGAATGGGATTATGTCTGCAGCTAGGCCAATTTTCATGGGGTATAGCCGCGCTCTAAAGACTGTTGAGATGATCATGTTGGTGTATAAGTATGCATGCAGTTAGGTCGAATTAATCCAGGGGTATAGCTGCATTATATTGTTTGTTGGTGCAGAGGGAAGAGTTCACCTATTGTTGTGTTTGAGTGTTTGTGTGGATCTGAGGAGGGCCCTGTTCCTGACAGGTTTCCAGTGCCTGGTGAGGCGATGGAAGCTCCATATGGGCTCAGATATTAGGCTAGGTCCTCTCTGTATTGTGTGGGGTCAGCAATTGTTTATTAGTGTTCTCTGTTGGATGATGATAGCCATATCTGGCCCAAATCATATTGTTTTAATATGGGTTCTGGAGAGGCCCTTGGTCGGTAGTTCCGCTAGATGCTATATGTATCAGTGCACAGCATGTAGATGTGAGTACACATTGCATGCATCTCAATATATGAAGCATAGCATCTTACAATGTAAAATTTTCATTTTGTTAATCAGTATGGTAAACATTACTTAACAAGCAATAGTCTTTCTGGTGCTTGTACCTGTTTAGATGCACAGCATGTGAATCCAAACAGAATCACAAGCTGCAGAAATAGATTTATGAATATTGAATGATGTCCCTATCTGCAACAACACCTCATTGTCACTGCAGCAGATGGTGTGGGGGTAATATTTTCAGAAAGTTCAATAAGTGGCAGTATGGTGCGAAGAGCTAGGCCAAGTCAAAATAGGGTTCCTCCAACCAGGCTACTAGATCCGCTCACAATGTGCATATCAGTTCGCAATGGACGTATCAATGCAGCTCTTTAATTCCAGGGATCAAAAGGGAGGAGCTGAAGGGCCATATCCCACAACAAGTACATCCTTCATTTTAGGTTGTGGCGGACAAGACATAAAAGGTTGCCTTTTGTCCACTCCAATTATGAAATCAATCTAAAGGTATCTTGTAAGTAATTTTTGAGCTCACTGCAATGTAATCTGAATCTTTCATGAAAGCTGTCCACAATTTTATACCCAGGACAAGGAAAGGGCATGGCTGATGCCTTACTGAGAAACCCAGAGATATCTGTGGGCATTTGATAAATAGGGGATACTGTCTAAAGTGAGACAAGGCAAAGGGACTTTCACAACAGGGAACAGATTATCCACCGTACAATTCAATCTGTATAAAAAAAAGGTACACTGTGGGGGAGTCAGGTGATACAGACTCAACTTTAGTGAGGCCTCCAACCTGTCTCTCACCCACCACAGCCAATACCCTCTATACCGCCAATGAGTTAGGAACCAGTGTATAGTAAGAATATATATATTTATAAGCTTATTTAAGGTTTGACAAGGAATAATAGCAAACAAACATCAGCTCCCAACACTGTAACAATTTCAAATGACTTGCACCAATTCACTGACTTGTATTGCTAAATAACTTACAGATACTGCAACACAAAGGTAACATTTAGAGACTGCATCAAACACACACACAGGATTTAGTGCACATTAAAATTATGAAATTTTAACAACCGCCAGTGATTGCTTTGGCTCTTCTCTGCCACAACCACCCTCAGGCATCAGTTATATGGGACCCCTTGATTTGAAGGCAAGGTACAGGGAGTGGGAAAACAGTAGCAACATCGTTTTGGCTTTTTTTATTAAAAGGCAGGGTTTGACAAATAGACACAATGAAAATAAAAGCTTCTTTTTACTTTCATTGAAAGGAAAAGTCATGAAAGGGACTCAATGGGAAAACCGTTTAGGGCTTTTTCTTTGCATGAAATGCAGGGCCTTGGGAAAATCGTTTTGGGATGCAAGTAAATAAATGGGAAAATGTGTTTTTCACACTTTACATTCACTTGAACGGCAGCGTTTTTTAGGGTTACTTATTTTGGGATTATGGACACCCCTCTTATGTACAGAAGACAGGAGTTTTTCAGAAAGGGAGAGTCACCCTAGTACTTTATTGTCTATACCAGCTCTAACACACAGGGCATGAACTTTGTTAGTTTTGAACTTTAACAACACTCATCCCGTGATTTTCTAAATGGCAATTAATTGATTTAATTCAATTCAATGCGCTAAGGATCTACACCGCTTCCCCCTCCCCACAATTTAATGGATAGGATTAAAGCAGGCAGTTCCCAACAAAATTTAATTTAAATGGATAGGCTGATTTTCTATAGTGGAATTAATTTTAGTTGGATTTAATAAAATGTGCTAAGGGTCTCCCCAGTAGCACCCTCCTACCTGCTATAAACGATGGTGATTATCACTGGCAGATTCCCCCCCACATTTTGATGGCATTTAGATTAATGTACTTATATGGGAGGCCTTAGTTATGGGGCATCCAGGGAACAGCAGGGCTCCTCTGAGGACAGCACAGATCTGGTCAAAAGGCTATGGTCAAGGGTAGTACCCAGCACACAGACTTCCTCTGGCTCCTCAAATGGCAGGCCGAGCTAGCTTCCAGATTTCCCAGTCTCTGTCTCCCATGTAATGTTTAAGGCCTTGACATCTCTCTTGTCTCTCTGCTAGTTCTTCGCAGGAGTTCAGAAGCAGACTACCTCCAGCAATAAAGTGGGAATGTGAAGGGAAACATCTAAAGTCCAAAGAAAGGTCCCAAGAGTCGAAAAGTCAAAGAAAGATCCCTCTGAGATTGACAACTGATCTCTTATAGGACTGACATTCCATTATTTTCAAAATACCCATGCTATGGATTGGCCAGCTCTCTCCTTTCCCTCCCCCAATACGCCCACTTCCTGCTAATAGGACAAGGAGTTGGGGTGTGTGAATGATGGAGGCTGATGAAGGAGAAAGATTCATCATCCCAAAATGACAAGTGAGTTTAATTTCTTGGGTCCTTAAAATCTAACAACAACTCCCCTAATTTTTCAGATAATGGAAGGCACATTTATGTTTTTGAGTTCTACAGTTTATGACGAGTCCGAAAATATTAATCAATCTCGGCACGCCCTTCCTGGGAGGAGCTACTGTTTTTATTGATTTACTCCTAAGCCGAAATAGTCACAAATCTGCCCATTCCCGATTCAAACCTTTCTTCCATAACCTATCATTACACCAACTTTCTATTCCCTTGAAGACTGGAATCATAATTGTGTACATAACTTAAATTGTATACATCACACATGATTCCTATTCAGATTGTACCAATGGGATTTGTATCCCCTTGAATATGAGACTGGGATAAGTTCACTGGAACACACAATTCACTTTTAATTAAAGAAAATATGACAATGTTACTCAATGGGAAAGCATCACATGGGTCCCTCAGTTTCACATAGCCCTACCTATTACTAGGTTGCTTTTCTCCATCGTCACCAGACCTGACCATCTGCTTATCAGCAATCTGTTTCATACACAATGTTTGATCATCCATTAGTGGCTCTGAAGCCATTTCTTGAGGTTGTGTTAGCACTGAAAAGGTCATTTCTGTTGGTCACTAATTCACAGCTAATGGGGAGGCATGACCTCACAGATAATTTCTGCTGGCTGTGTTTTCTGCAAATCCCACAATTCTGATCTAATTCTCTGTTAATTCTTTGTATTTATACATGAAAACCAGGCCTGCTTTTACTGGGGGTGGGGGGGGCAGCCCAGGTCATGAGTTCAAATTTCCAAAGGCACAGACCTTTCAGTTCAGAAAGGAAAACACCAGCTGCGTCCATACTTCAGAAAATACAGCTTTAAATCGACAAGATGTGCTTTCATATAACAGTTTAGCATTATATCTGGGCATTTGGTTTAAAATACAATCTTTCTTGACCTATGTTTTGGACAGATATAAGTTCACTTTAGGTATTATTCACACATAGGCCACAGTTAACATTGGAAACCAGTGTTCACGTCTACAAAAAATGAAATAGGCCTTTCTCTTTACAGGCTATCATTTTAAATGATGAAATTAAAGTCTGTTTATTCCTGATAAACGCAATCTGTCACTTGACTTTATTCCTTAAATGTCGGGCATCATTCCCCCTTTTTATCTTCCAAATGCACAGTGTTTCAAATGTATCCTTTCTTCCATAGGTACTGCTGCAGTTGTTACACTCACCTGGTATCCACGGGGGTGCCACACGATACTGGATGGAGGTCTGTGTGCTATCCTGGATTTTTCTCTGCTTGGCTATGTGCCAGACATTGGGTAGCGCCTTAGGTTTTTGTACGTTGAACTCCCCGTCCTGCATCTCTGTGCAGGGGCACGTGGTTGGTGCAAGCATTCTGTGGACCTACTTTCTTCACTGGTCTGTGTGCCCTTATGTCGGGTCCAGACCGGCTGTGATTCCGACTCTGCTTGCCGTCTTCCAGGTGAGTTATAATGTCTTTTCCGTCTTTATTCCGTCTCTTTCTTTCCCTCCATTTTCTCTGTCTTCTCGGCGTCTTGCTCCACTACGCTGTTCCCTAACAATGTCTCTTTTTGTTTTCACAGGGATGGTTGCGAAGACCACAGTGAGTTATTGATGCACGGAGTGCTGCGCTGTTTATTGGTGTTAATTGCAAACCTGTGTTCTCTTCTCTTCTTTTTACAAGTTGCGGTGATGTTGCGGAGTGATGAGCGATCGAAGCGCTGCTTGCCCAGGTAAGTGTTTTGTTAATGCTGACCTTGTTCCTTCTCCCTTGCAGGTTGCAGTGAAACCCGGAGATGGGCGAGGGAAGAGAACCACAGGGTGCTGCCAGGACTCGCTGCTTGCCCAGGTAAGAATTGTTATTAATGCTGTCCTTGTTTCTTTACCTTTGCAGGTTGCGGCAAACTCCGGAGATGGGCGAGGAAAGTGAAGTGCAGGATGGATTCAAGGCCGGTTACTTCAGAGATAAGTGTTCTTGCTCGCTAATGCTGTTCTTGTTCTTCCAGGTTATTAATGGAATCCGGATCTAGGGCTTGAGGACCGGACCGCTGGAGAAGCAGATGAGCAGGAGCTGGACATGGTGAGCATTACTCTGCAGGAGTGCAGAATAAAATAAAGCATGTTCTGCTGTTTGGGTGTGGTTTAAATAGCCCAGGTAAAGTAGTTCCAGGCCAAGTAGTTCCAGGCCCAGCCACACCCAAAACACTAGACCGCATGGCTTGGTTCTAAAGAACTGAGCTGTGTAATAGGCCTCCATGTTGGATTACGGTCCAAAACTGGTATTGCTTTATTCCTGATAATGAGCCTGGCGCCAAAGGTGCCAGGACTGACTCCATGTATGTTTCTGATGGAGTTTTAAGGCCTTTGGGGCTTTAGCCCCACTGCTGCCAACGGGCTGTTGTACCTGAGGCGGTCAGGGGCATGGATCGTGACAGCAGTTTTACATCTGTCAAAGATGCCTTTTCCCAGTTTACACAAAGTCAGCAGCTACCGCACCACATGTTTCTTTTTGTTTACCTTTTATGGGACACAGTTAGAATAATACAGTTCTAGGGCACACTCTCCTTCAATTAGGTGTCTATGTATCTTGCTAAAGTTGAAATAGGCCAATTTGTGCTCATTCACTAGGCCTTATATCGGAAAACAATGTTTTTATATTTCAATGTAACCCCGCCTTAGCCAGCTTCACTCTCACAACAGGGCCTAGCATGGCCTCTCTATCTCTATCACTCTGGGGCTTTCTTTTCACCCGACAACTGGACAGAGATATGCCTTTTCACTTTAGCAATGCAATGCTCTAAATACTGAACAGGCTTTAGGGTGGCTGCTTTAGTTGAGATGGCACTAATGCAACAAAAACAGTGATCGGCCACTACTGGATAGAAGCTGATGCATTACTTCAACCTAACAGGGCATGAATGGTTGCTTGAAGTCACACCACACTGACCCATGCACTTACCCAGGATAAGCCTGGATGGCTGTTGGACATTTGGCCCTCACTGCCCCATACATTGCGCATCCTCTGCCTCTCAGGTGTGCCGCTGGGAAGGCAGCAGCAGTAGCAGCAGTGGTAGCGACCATGAGGAAATTGTTCCTCAGTGTCAGGGTGTCCTAAGTGTGATCCTTTCCTGGTTTGAATCATGCCAGCTTCTGTCCGCCTCTTCCATCCGTTCTTGGTTTGCCACCTCTGACAGGTGAACTGATCCCTCCTCATTAGAGTGTAATTCCTGAGTTTGATCCTTTCCACTTGATCTTAGTATCTTCAGTTTGAATCATGTTTACTGCTGTCTGCCTCTTCAACATCTGTAGGGATCCTTGGATGGCCACCTGTAACAGGGGAACTGACCTCCCTTCATTTCCAGGGATTCATGAGTTTAATCCTTTATTCTTGTTCTTAGTATTTCTTATTTACATTATGTTGGGAGTAGTTTAACAGTTCTCTCGCTGTGATCGTTCCTGGTTTAGTTCCGAGTCCATGAGCAGACAATTCATGTAGCTCTTTCTTTACCTCTGAGAGCTTTGATCTTCCTGGCTTCCAACTCCCTCAGGATTCCCCCAAGCTGCGATCACTGTGTTGACTTTGCTCTTTGCATTCATGGTTTGGATGCTACTTGGTGTTGCCTGCCCATTAGTTACATCTGAGTGTCCCTAATTTTAAAATTGCAGGCAACCACCTGAGTTAATTGAATTAGGCAGAGTTCCTGCTTTGACCTTTTCAGGGCCTGCATGTGCCCCCACACCCTTACAATCTCCACTTCACATCATTTAAGCCTTCACCTGTAAGTATCTCTTGAAAAATTCTAAGATGGATCAATCTTGGTGTTGCCTGAATATTCCTATGCTATAAGGGTTCCTATATTGGTTCTAGCCAGCTGACCCCTGACCTGTCATATGCCCAATCAATTTCAGGATGAGATGTTACAGGCTTTCACCTGACCCCTCCTTCTCTGGAAGAATCCTTGGTTGAACGGTTGGAGGTGGTCACCCACCTTTTCTCTCACTGTTAAGATAGTGTTTTTGGTTTATGTCAGCTGCAGCCTGGTTGTGGCCTCCTGCCTGAAGATCCCTCCTATCGATAACCCACAAATGTCGTGTGCCACCCTGTTCTGATTCAGCCTGCTATCATGCCCAGCAGCTTTTCTTAAGCAGCCGAGCTGGCATCTCTCCTGCTGAACAGCGCCAACTGTTTAGCACAGACGCAAGCAGGCATGCTGCATGCCACCCATTGGCGGCCATATTGTACACATTATTGCAATAAGTCTACAAATGAATCCCATTAATTAGCCTCCCCTCACTTGCATCTCTTCCTACTCATCCTTATCCTTCTGCTAATTAGAGCCCTCCCACCCAATTAGGTTTGGATGTTTTTTCCTGTCAAAATATTTAAGTGCTGTGAGAACGTGATGCGTCTCTTTTCTTCGCAACGCGAAACAATGTTTCTCCACAAGCCAAGCTGTGGGCGGTTTCCAAGGCAGCTGCTTCTACTGCTGCAATCCTCAAATTGTGCCGCGTCTTTCAGGCAAATTAGCCACCCTTAGACCCTTTACCCGTTACTCTTTTCCCCAGCTCATCAATGGGTCTACTCTTATTCGTTACCTAGCTCCTTTCGCAGATATTCTGTACAATATTTTTATATTTAAAAGAGAAATCACATTGCATAGAACGTTAACCTGGCAATTGATGACATTATAGAAACGATTTAGAAGAATAAACAAAGAATAATGACATGTGTTTAACAGTTAGACAACAGTCAGACAGCATTAGATGAAATGCAAATAATCTAATGTGTGTCACCTTAACCGCATGGAGGCCGTGTAGCACGAGGCCGCCACTCAACAACCCTTTGATAAAAACTGAAGATTTGATGCTTTTCCTTCAATTTCAAGGCAATGATGCCTGTACACAAAATGTAATAAACCCCAAGCAGGGTAATGTCCAATAGATGTAAATATTGGAAAGCAAATATGGGATGTTATTGGTCCCAAGGCAAGTGCATAGATTCTGAGAAATATTTTCTGCCTGGAAGGCAATTTGACTTCCAGAGGGCCAGTAATATCCCATATGTACTGAAACCTACTGCATGTATATAGTGTATGTTCCTATAGGGATTTTTCTATTACACAATCCCATGCACCATGACATTATGGAATAAAAACAGGGAGCAGTGGAAGCAGGTTTGGTCACAAGCTATCAATCTCCCTACAAGCTCTTCCTGACCTCTAGACACGTTTTTTTTTCAAATCAAAAATAATAAAGTAGAGGTTAATAATAATACACATGTATGTCTCTTCCTTTTTGCCTATTACAATTCTGCAGAGGTTCAATTTATGTAGAGTTACTTTGCCTTTAGCTGGGAAAAAAAGGTTTTGGAACCATTTCTTTAAGAAACGAAAACATACATTTCATGTTGGCAGCCCCCACTTCCCCAATGCAAAACAAACCCTAACAAATACAGTGTAGTGTCAGTGTAGTGCTGTCTATGTGTGCATTGTCCCTCATGTATCCAGGACATGTGACAGTAACAACTGACCACACAAAGCTGATTCATTTAGGACAGATGGCTTATGAAATATTTTCAACACTGTCTCCTAGGTTTATGAAGGTGTGGCAGAGCTTAAAAAGAAATTCGCTGTTGTAAAATGTTAACTGCATCTGACCAATGACATACCAGAGAAGTAATCACTGGAGTATAACATAAATAAAAATCGCCATTATCATATAGACACCATGCAGTCCCCTACAGACTACCACACAGGCCTTCCTTCATCACAGCATGAAGACAGTGCAAGAAAAGAGTGACTAACCCGCCCATTTCTTTTTGCTTGTAAAGACTTGTCTTTATCTGCTACCTATGCCCACTGTGTTTACATGTATTTCCTATGTATAATTTATGTCTGTAACCTAAGCTGCGAATCTCCTTGTAACCTCTGCGCCCTGATACCTTCGGGTAGGGTGCGCAATACAAATAAAACAAACTTGAACAATAGTGGATATATAATTGTCGAAGGATGTCTGTACATTTGGGACTGAGTATGCACGGTTACCAGAAATTTGGTTGAAAAAAATTGGTCGACCAGACAACTGGTCGAACCAATTTGGTCGAAAACCAAATGGTCGAATTGTTTTTTTTTTTTTATTTTCACCCCTTTTTTTTATTTTTTTGGGGGGTCCCCCCCAACCCACTTTTTTTCTCTAAAAACCCCTTTTTTTAAAAAACGAAAACCCGAAAAATAAATATATAAATAAAAAAAAAAATTCGACCATTTGGTTTTCGACCAAATTGCGTCGACCAAATGTCATTCGACCAGTTTTCAGTCGACCAAATGACTGGACACCAGTATGCACACGCATCCATCCTTACCCTGCGGCCCAGGCACCCCTCGCCTAACATTCGACATGGGGCAAGAAGGATGTCACTTGTATCCATATGTAATGACAGATGTTATAGACAATTGATCCTCACATTCAAAGTCTCAGCATCTACGAATGAGTGTACATGGTGGTAGGTTACAAACGCCTTAAGGTTAGGGTAATTGTTGCTGAAACCGAAATGAGCATCAATCTCAGAGTGCATAATGCACTTTGGGACTGGTGCTCATTTTGGTCATTCAGGCTTGCAGCCCTTTGATTGCAGGCATATTTGTGAAATATAAAGATCTGTGTTCATTCTTATGTTTCCAAAATGCTCTTTGATTTGAAGCAAAGCAGGCAGGAAATCGCTTTGTTCCTATTTGTCCCTTATTTCTATCTAATGGGGAGGAGGGGGAAATAATGCGTGTATATATATATATATATATATATATATATATATGTCTGTGTATATATATATATATATATATATATATATATATATATACTTATATATATATATTACAATGGAAAAAAACGGTGTTAAAGGATCGTTATGATTAAGTTGCACTAACAAAAACCTATGACATTCAATGACAAAAATTTATTAAAGGGACGTTATTGTTATAAGTAAAACCGAAAACCCCCAGAAACTCACCAGTTGTGGTAAGCTAAGCAACCATAACTCACACCACCACCGTGCACTGCTAGTACATGAAAGATGACATCACAAATGCCATTGTTTATTTATTTTATTTTATTTGCATTTTTAGAGCGCACAGCTGCCCACGGGCATCGTGGCGCTGTTACGAGAAGGTTTACTTAACACAGGCGAATAACATGAAAGGCAGTGGACATGGTTACAGACATGGTTGAAGGTACAAGGTTACATGGGACAGTGCAGTTTGGTATAGCAGTATACAGAGATTATTTGCATTGCAGTAGAGTTCACTTAAACAAGGTGGTTTTCAGAGCTTTTCTAAAGGCACTGAGGGATGTTTCCGCTCTCAGTTTGCTAGGGAGTTCCATGCTTTTGGTGCTAGGACTTCGAAGCTCGAGCCGCCAGCTTTAACTCTGTTGAAGTTAGGGACTAAGAGTTGGTTCACGTACAGGTCCCTTTTGGGCCTGATTGTTTGGACTGGTTGTATCCGATCAGTGAGGTAGCTAGGGGCAGAATGGGATATGCATCTGTGGGTAATGGTTAGGGTCTTGAACTGGATGCGCTCTTTGACTGGGAGCCAGTGGGCATTTTGTCTTGCTAGGGAGATATGTTCCCTCTTCGGAATATTGAGGGCAGCTCTCAAGGTGTTGTTTTGTGTGATTTGGAGTCTATTAATGTTTTTAGCAGAGGTGCCTAATAGGAGGACGCTGCAATAGTCCAATTTGGCACCTATGGTGGCCCTGGCTATGTTGAGGCAGTTTGTAGTGGATAGGTGAGGTTTTACTGCATTAATTATTTTGATTGTTAAGGCTGCTGAGGATGAGATGTAGCTGACATGTCTATCCATGGAGAGGGTGGAATCTAGATAGACTCCCAGAGTTTTTACAGCAGAAGAGACCGGGATGACCGAGTTCTCAATTAGGAAGGTGCTATATTTGCCATCAAGTTTGCTAAGGGATTCTTTGGGGCCCACCAGTAGGATCTCTGTCTTGTCTCCATTGAGACAGAGGCCATTGGCTGCCATCCAGGCCTGGATGATGGCATATGTGTGTTGTAGGGCTTTTAGATCTTGGTTGTAATCGCCAGTTAGAGGGAGAAGAATTTGAGTGTCGTCGGCATAATTGGTGAATGTTATGCCGAATTCTTCTAAGTCGTTGAATAGAGGGAGTGTAAATAGGTTATATAGTGTGGTGGAGGTGCAGGAGCCTTGTGGTACTCCGCAGTTGATGGGGGGAGGGGTGGCTGATGCTTGGTCTGAGTAGACTCGCATAGCTCTGACTTCCAGGAAGGATGAGGTCCATGTTGTGGCTTCGGTAGAGAAGTGAGCTGTATTGGTGAGGTGTGTCTTTAGAGTTTTGTTGTCGACTAGGTCGAACGCAGCCGACAGATCAAGGAGTAAGAGGATGGCACATTTGCCTTTATCCATATTTTTTAGGAGTTGGTTTTTCAGGTCGAGTAGCGCAGACTCTGTGCCGTGGCGTGGGCGAAAACCGGACTTTCTCTTGCCTAGGATGTTATGGGATTCGAGGGAGGCTTGTATCTGTAGATAGGCAGCCTTATCCAGGATTTTCAGCAGAAATGGCACTGTTTTAATGGGCCTGTAGTTGTTAGGGGAGTCTGCATCTCGTGTGGGCTTTTTCAACAGTGGGCGAACCCAGGCTTCTTTAAGCGAGGAGGGAACTGAGCCAGTGGCAAATGATGCATTGATGAAGGTTGCAATGAACGGCGCTAGGGACTCAGCGCAGTCTTTGATTATGTTTGCTGGACAGATGTCTCCTTTGCAGAGTGATGGTTTTATTTGTTTCATAATGTTTAAGACCTCAGGTGCGGTTACTTTTCTAAAGGTGAATGGCGGTGGAAGGTTGCTATTGTGTTGTGTAGGAGGTTTAGAGTTCGGGGCGGTTAGCGCTATGTGAGGGGGCTTGGGTAGATTGTCAAGGTTGGTTTTCATTTTCTTTTGGAGTAAATCTAGTTTGTCAAGCATGGCTCTCTGGATGTCATTACACCATTTCTCGTCTTTGACTGTTTGATGTTTGGATGTGGGAGGTACAACCAGCTCATTGAAGATGGCGAATAGCTCTTTTGAGTGCGATTGGGCATTGTCGATTCTAGTATTGTATGTGGCTGCTTTTGCTTTGGCTATGGCATTTTTGTATTGTTTGACAATCAAAAGTTTTTTAGCTTTTTTAGTCTCTAGTGGGGCAACTGTGTCTATGACTTCTTTGATGGTGGTGTTATAGAGATTGACTAGTTCTTCGGGGTTATTAGAGATGGGTGATGTTAGTGCTGAGACTTCTAGGAGTGGGTACCCAGGTGGGAGGGACTGGCATATGGCAGGTTTCTGTGATGGATAGAACGTCTAGCTCAAGGTCAGAGATTAGGTCATGTATTTCTGTGGCGTGGGCTTGTAAAGATCTGGCATTAATGAGAGGAAATTGAATTGGGGGGATCGTGTGTGCTTGGTTTGGTGGTGTTGGTGTGGTGTTTAGTGGCAGGATGTTGGGCTTTGGGAGGAGTGGTGGGTGGCTGTGCGGGCTCCTAATCTAGAGTTTCTTATGTGCACTGGTAGTGTGTGGGGTGTGTTTCTGGTAGTTGATTTGGACTTGGGTGCAGCGTTAGTGAAGGGGGTGGCTGAGGATTGGTAATTAAGGAGCTCGTGGCTGAGTAAGGCTGGTAGGAATGGGGTAGGAGGAATGGAATTCGAGTGTGGGAGCCTGTTGGAGTGGTTGGTGTCCATGTTGAGTGTAGTCGATGTGGGCAGGGGTACAAGGTGGGCAAGTTCGACTTAGACTGGATGCATAAAGCAGGCAGATGCCATTGATTATATCACTGATAACATCACATATTACAATCATTTTGATGAACAGTCCCTACAAGTGGTAGTATTTATAATGTTTGTAACAAGATGTCAGGTCTCATCGGGAGATCTATCATAAACTACTACTACTAATTATCTGTTGATTAGCATTGTCTCAGAGTCTATGCAGCGATAGTCACGGCGATCTGTTGATGCAATCCTGTGCAGAACTTTGGGCTGTAGCCACAGACAGAATTTTAGCCACGGGCAGAATTTATTTTCTAATTCAAACCTAACCTGATTTTCAAAAACTTCACCACATAACCAGACCCTGGTGGCCACGCCCACTTTAACCCCATTGCCAGTCTCTCGTGGTCATGACCAGTAGCCAGATTATCCGAGTCATGGCCTTTGATCATGACTCAGACAATATGGCTGCTACCCAAGGCCACCGGATATACCTCAGACACTAATGGTATATCACTATTTTTTGTACCTACATTATGACACTTATAAAATAGTCATATAACTTACCTCCCAGTTGACAAAATCCATTCAGACTTTGCAGGGAAAATCATGATTGGGTCTATAATCTTTCTAAAATCTTTTGTTCACACTTGTCAAACGGCACCAAAGTTGTAACCCAGCTAATAATGTCCAACCACCCCTCTAATGTTGACCCCCTCTTCACAAAATCCTGCCAAACTTTTCAGAAACATTCAAGATCAGGTCGCGTCTAGAATAATATCACACAATTTCATACAGTTTCATTGAGTGGCACCAAAGTTATACACCATCCTAATACTGCTTTTCACCAACCCTGAAAGGCAAAAATATGTCTGGATGCCCCTGAACATCTGCAATGTTCGTGAACATCACAGGGATGTCCCCGAACTGTTTGCGGACTTCGAAGGTGGAAAACCACCCATTGTTTGGCTTTTTATGTCCATATCCCATCCCATCCTCATTAACCTTCACCTCCTCAGGGATTGTTTAATTAGTTTGACAAGTGCAATGTTGTGTTTTTAAATATGTTTTTACTGTGATGTTTGTGTACAACGGGCACTGTCCGCTAATCAAACATGGCGGGCATTTAAAAAAAATATGACGCTACTCATGCTTTTCATCATTCAATCAGCGGGGGCGTCCAATGCCCTCTGACATCATGAGGGTCCCTGGACCAATCGGGGACCCGTCCGCGGGCCAAACAGGGAAGTGAGTCCGCAGACTGAATCCAGAAATCACAGTTTTTTTCGACCTACCTAACTTTTGCCCGTTTAAAAAAAAAATGACTGCCTGGATTTACAGCGAATTTATAAAAGCACGCTTTTTGGACCAAGCCACCGCTCCTAACGCAAATTTGGTGAAAATCCCTTCAGCGGTTTGGGCTGTTGGCGTGAGCAAAATTTGTTTTCCATTGCATCTATGGGAAAAACCACACATTTTGGGATCCCGTCCTATAGCTTTGCCCCACCCACGAAACCATCACCAAACTTCGTAGAATCCATCTGATGGCGCTATATAGTTTTTTTTGCAAAGTCTTATGAGGATTTTTTCAGGGAGCGCAAAGTTATAAGCCTCTCAAAAAGTGCTCTTTCTTATGGGTTGAGTAACTTAACCATAACTACACGGCCGCTATACATATATATATATATATATATATATATAGTTCCTTCCACTGTATAAAGACCGGACTTTGAGTTGTACTCCGGAAAGACTTAATTCCATTACAGTCTGCCAGAGTCCAGATAGAAATTCAAACATATATCTTTATTTCTTAAGTATAAGTATGGCAGCATGGCACGTTTCGCAACAATCCTGTTGCTTGATCACATTGTCCACCCCAACGTGAGTTACATTTACATACACAAGTGAGGTGAGTAAATACACACGTCTACATACACAAGAAAAACAGGATTAAAATATGTCAGCCTTTTTAATTGGTTCGTGGTCCTTCTTTTGTTTTTCATACACATTTTTATCAACACAAGACATTCCCCAACAGTATATGAACTAGCAGCCATACTGGCCTTCCTAATTATCCTACATAGACTACTCATATCCTATAATACAGACCACTCCCAGGACCATTTATACACAAGTTAGTTTCAAGAATTATCTCTGTTTCATATCCCAAAGAGTTTCAAATTGCAGATTATTATTACTAATATGGTTGTTGCCTTTATAATTCTATGTGCATATCCTTGATAGGGTGTGCATTTTAAACAATGCCTGGGCTAAAGAGCAGTCAATGAAAAACGTGACAAGCTGGATACATGTATTAGATCTGACCAAGGCTTGACATCATGATGGTGCACGATCTGGTTTACAGTGCCGTGCATCATGGAAAACGTAATGCTCGTGTGTCATTGCTCGGACGGCGAGTGTTGCAGCCACTTACACTGTGGAGGTGGCCTGCAGTCCCAAGAGAAAGTATCTAATGGACTCATGCAGTTGTAAAGATTGGTAAAGAGAAGGCACTGGTGCCATTGACCGAAACCACACTTTAAACACATATCCATTAAATAAATAAAGTGACTGGTGCTGTAAATTCCAAAGCGGTAAATAAAACCCTAGCACTTAGCATTACAGTTTCATACACATCCGCTAAATAGAGCGCCTCGTGCGAAAATCGAACTCATTGGATAGATCCCTAGTAGTCTAAGTTACAATCGGTTTATGTGTAATACCCAACTGTGCAATTTCATGCATATTGTATAATGGTATCCAAAAGACTCATGCCGCTGTTAAAGTTGGCAGACAATTGGCAGAGATACCCTTGGCCAAAACCTCACTCTAAACACAATTCGTTGCCTTAACTGGCTAGTGCTGTAAAGTCCAATGTAATGTGGGAAATTGAATCCCTATTAGCATGACAGTACGATTCGATGCACAACCGCAGAATAAAGTGCCTAGTGCTGTAAAGTCTAATGTGATGTGGGAAAATGAATCCCTATTAGCATAACAGTACGATTCGATGCACAACCGCAGAATAAAGTGCCTAGTGCTGTAAAGTCCAATGTAATGTGGGAAAATGAATCCCTATTAGCATGACAGTACGATTCGATGCACAACCGCAGAATAAAGTGCCTAGTGCTGTAAAGTCTAATGTGATGTGGGAAAATGAATCCCTATTAGCATAACAGTACGATTCGATGCACAACCGCAGAATAAAGTGCCTAGTGCTGTAAAGTCCAATGTAATGTGGGAAAATGAATCCCTATTAGCATGACAGTACGATTCGATGCACAACCGCAGAATAAAGTGCCTAGTGCTGTAAAGTCTAATGTGATGTGGGAAAATGAATCCCTATTAGCATAACAGTACGATTTGATGCACATCCGCAGAATAAAGTGCCTACTGCTGTGTGACCTCTAATCACTAGAATGAAACCCTTGCAGTATAAGTTACAGTCGGTATTTGTGTAATGATTAACTATACAGGTGCCTGCATGTGGAATAAAGTGCCTGATGCTGTAAACTCCACTACGGCGAGTGGATCCCTAGTGTTAAGCATTTAGCATAAGCAAACAACCGCTAAGTAAAGGGCTTGCTGCTATAAACTCAAATGATATGGATGAACCACTAACAGTTTATATTACAATAAGTCGATATTCTGTACGAAACTAAGCAGTACTTACACATTGTATAGAGATCACTATGCAATAGGTACTGGGTAATGACTCCCTACCAGCATGTAGTATAAAAGTAGTATAAATGAGCATGTATCATCACCTCGAAGGCGCTTTGTAATCATTAATGAGGGCTAAGCCTCTGCTGGCATATGAATATCTGCTGGACAACATGAATCGGTTTGTGTCATGCCCATAAAAGTATATATATATATATATATATATATATATATATATATATATATATATATATATATATATATATATAGTGTCATCTTCTCATTATGAGTACAATATGTAATGGAAGAGATAATTTGAAATTAACATTGTACACTTTTGTAAGGATAGAATCGTGGTTGGCTCTAGGTGTGGAAACAACCTGTGCTGGGCTCTGTTGGTTTCCAAGCATACTAATGGGGTTCATAAGTTGCAAGATTACAGGAGCTGTAGGGGTTTAGCCAGCACCCCAATTGTTGAGTAGAAAGAGAGAGTTTTCTCCTGGTTATCTTGCTTCAGTAGTTCAAAGAATAGTTCTAACACAGTGGTTATTGCGATATAATTTTCAGTTTTATTTTTAGTAGTGCTGAGTTGTTTTGACATTCAGTTGGTATGCATTTAGTACATTTAGGGGCAATTGTGTCCCTTGTTTGTCAGCCGAAGCTAGACCCGAAGCTGCCTTTGGCCAACCACTGGCAAAAGAACCACCAGATGGAAATCAAAAGTCTGATAAGATATATTGGACTGAAAACCGTAAGGTTGGGAGCCAGAGGAGGAGACAGAATGAAAAGACTCAGACAAGAAGAAGCAAGACTGATCTGCTGCTTCAGATGTGTCAAAAATGGCCTAAAAAAGGATCATGATTTCAATGTATTTTTATAAACCTCTTCTGTCTCGACATACCAGCCAGCATGCTCCCCGACACATAACCGTGGCCCACACTATCCCCCAGGACTACAATGACTCTCCACAGGCCCAACAAGCCTAGTGACATGGGGATACCACTGCCCACCTGGGCTTTCCAGACTGCCATACAGCTTGGATCACAGCAGCCCCAACCACAGTCCAGACAGCAGGACCCTAGGACCTCCACACTCCTAGCAGGGACCCTGCACACGCACACCAATCCTGGTTGAAACTTCACTTGGCAGTTCACACTTGATCATCAACCTCTGTGGACCCTTACCAACCAACAGGTCTGTTGGGCCTGCCAGTTCTTCTCCACACCAACAATATTTCCTTCCATCTTACGTCCACCTGGACATGCCGCATCACGGCCACCTATTATTTCGCCGAGCACCCTTGAACACCCATCGCGCGCACCCCACCCCGGCCCTATTCCTGCCCCCCATGGAACCAATCGGTTACTTCATGCCTCCAACAGGACACATTCCCCTCTGCACATGCGCAAGGGATTACTACCCAATTTCACCATACACAACGACCCGCGCGCCAACCTATACATCCACCCGCACACTAACCCCTTGCACATGCGCAAGGTAGAACCCATCCTGGTTTGTGACATGCGCATTAACCAGCGCACGGACACGTTTCCCATACGCATGCTCCGGGACCAATCTGGTGACTCGGCACCACATGCGCAGAGACATAAGAGGAGGCTCACCTCCCAGGCACCCACTAGGAGCCTCTACGGACCAGCACATTGGACCACCCCAATAGGTAAGGGCAAGCCCCCTAACGGACAGCACCCAGACCCTCCCATGGCAGCGCCCGGACTCGGTCATCTTTTCTTTACTAACACGGGCAGGCCAGCGCGCACACTCCTTGCCTGCCCAGCACGGCCACTTTCACATTGCCCTGCCGACAACACCCTGACCCCCTCCCATGGCAGCGCCCGGACTCGGTCGTCAGTTTACATTAACACACGGCCGGGCTAACGCGCACTACCCTGCCGATAACGCCACTTTCAATTTCGCCCATATGGCATGAGCCGGCGCACCGGCCATTATAATCGCACGGTCAGAACAACCTCATGAGGTTAGTCGGACCCTTCTACTGGCGCAACACAGTGCATTTTTTAATCCTCCCGGGCAGACTCAAGCACCCCCTCCCATCAGGGTTGCACACAACTCCAGCCGATAGGGGCAACGGGCCCACACATGCAGCACGGAGCATTTAGCCCGGCCCCCTGTTCATGTTACAACTACCCCACAGAGTAGGGAGACAACCGCACATGCGATCACAGCACCTCTATTCTTGTCAGGGCACACTCCTCCATGCACCTGGCTTTACCCTGTGTTTGATCCCACAGGGGTCTACTAGCCCTTTCACCATTCAGGGGCAATCCTCCCCACCTTGGGACCCCCCCTCTCACCTAAGTATGTCACCACATACCAAAATAATACCCATAAGTACAGATTGCACCAGGGACCTGCAAGTACCTTACTATGGCAACAGACACCACGTCCCAATAACATCAACTCATTTGCTTTACAGAGCCCAACAGGAGTCACTGTCTTGACACAGACTTTTTACAATAGGTAAGAGGCACCCATCCTCCAAACTTCTTAACTATGCAGAGATTTAAGCCGTCCAGTTGCATTCCAGTAGGCAGAGCAACACAACTAGGCTGGGAGAACGAAATGCTTGCTAAACAGAAGGTACAGCTGCAAGGTGAAGTACCACCACCAACACCAAAAAAAAGTTCCCAATTCAAGGGAAAGCAAGATGTTTCCTGATAACAGTGCTTTGTCATGATCTACATCATACCCTGCATAGCACAGCATGACCATCACCCCAAAGCTGGTCTAAATACTCACCTGAAGATATGGCAGTTTTTTAGACCGTATTGCTGTACCAGAAGGACCCTCTGGAAGTTGGTCACTGTAGTGCAAGACGCTACTACCCCTAAGTACCGGGCAGACTTACTATTGGACAGCACTAATGTTTTGGGCCGACCCTCTGTGTGAATATATATAGGCGTGTTACAAATGCCATATCATATCATGATTTTTACCCATTTGTTGTGGTTTTGATTAACATTAGATGCTATCAGTATCTTCACTACAGGTTTAGTAAACCACTTGCATTGTAGTGGCTTTTATACTCAAACAGAAACACATTAAAAAAATCATTTTTGTTGAGTATTTATGTATATTTATTAACTTGTAAAGATAATGTATGAGCATTACAAATGGTATAGTCAAACATACAGTTCACTATTGCTAATCTTAGCGAGTAGATACTCAGCATCCTACTGTTCTATTTACTTGGAAAATATTTCAACTACCAAGCAAGATGGGGGCACAGATGTACAAATACACCCAACACAAAACAATGTTACCTCTACATCTATGCATCCCTCTAGCAGTGGCTCTTTAAGAAGTAGTGTTACTTTGAGAATAAAGGAAAGTTTGTTAATCTTTATCAATGTGTCCACGTTGGTGCCCGGCTATCTCAGAGGGCTTGGATATGCTTGGCCTGAAGAATCCTCTTCATACCTGCTACCAGAAACAGATGGCTTTAAGCAGGGCTTCATTTGTAAATAAAATGAACTGCCAGGGGCCATATATTTTCTAGCACACCTGTGCCCCATCGGGGTCCCACCGGCTTTGACCACCACCCATGATTGCTCCAAACAGAGTCACCATATTTGGACTTGCAGCTGCAACACCTATCGATGTGTTAATGGATGCACTGACTATGGCCGATTTGTGATTTAGAAATACCTATCAACATAACCTAAAATAACATAGTAGTTGTGTCATGAAATGAGGCACATGTTTCAATTATTTTTTTATACACAATCATCATAGTAAACATTTTGCTCTGGTTGTAGGTCAAAGGATCGAGAAAAAAAAGGGTCGAAAGACAAAAGGGTCGAGTCAATTCGACCGAAAAAAAGGATCACATTTTTTATTTTTTTTGGGGTAAAAACACCCTTTTAAAGCTACACTAGATAAAAATATATGTTATAAATATATGTATTTTAAAAATGTTTTCGATCCTTTGGTTTTCGGTCGAATGCACTCGACCCTTTTGCATTCGACCCTTTTGCTTTCGACCCTTTAACTGGACACTTTTTGCTCTGACTCCAAGTTTGTCCAGTGGAACATTTTGTCCATTTGTTCCCAGACATGGAGTAAACCCGGATTCTTACTATGGCAAATTGATGGACAAAGGCAAGCAAAATTAGTATCATTGAACTAATGAATTTGCCTGTCAAATACTGCAGCAAGCTCCCCCTGTATGGGTTGGCACTCACCAAAAGCACCTCACATCCGTTTTCAGTGGCCTTTTCCGTGCCCCTGTTTTAGTTCTGCTGGCTGGTGACAGAGTCTGTGCTGAGGGACACTATGCCACTGGTAACCCCACAGAAAAACGAATGCAAAAAAAACATTGGCCCAAAACACTGAATTGATTTAATCGAATTGATGAAGGATGTTAGTACTTGTTTTAATTAAATAGATGGGCGGTTGGGCTAGGGTATAAAAAAAAGGTAATGGGGTGGTGGGGGGGAGTTAAATGGGAAGCGCCCCCTGATAAATAAAAAACATTGTGACATTGAACCTATGCCACTAATGGCACTGGTGACTGTGCAGCATCAATTGTAGTCACATTCTAGCTTTTGCGTGAGACCGAGTGAGTTCATGGCCTTGCACGTGCCTACATATCCGTACTTCCCAGGATGGGTGTACATCAGTAGAGAAATGGGCAGTTCCCCAGGGGCACCACCCAGCTTTACAAGATCCGATATGTGCCTGTTGACTGTCCCTAAGGTATATAGGAGCCAGTGTTGTCCATATCAGGGTTGCCGAGTATGTGGGTGCTCGGGATGCTCTTCCACCCCCCAGGAAAAGCCTTCTGCACTAAATGTCCTTATTCTATATATACTATGTGCCAGCCATGATGCTGATACTGGCATATATGCCACTGCATGTCCATCTGTCCGAGGTACTAGATAATAACCCATGGTACAAGGGCTGCCTTGCTACTGCCCACACTGCTTGCTGAGCCGCCCACACTGCTTTGGCAGATTTGCTAGTTATTAAAGTAGCGGAGAGTTGCCAGTCTCATGCAAGCTGACTGGAGCAGTGTGTGGGCATGGGTAGCATGTGCCCAGGGTTGCACCTTCCAGCTCATTGTTTTAGATTCATCAGAATGGACAACTAGTGCTGCCGGAACGACATAGGTCATGTTATTCATGGTGCAACACCATTGAGTTGATTGGACTCCAGCCCAGTTGCCCAAAATGTTGGGCTATGTTGACTCGACCTGGCTGACCTACAGAGTCGTGGCTAATGTAGCCAGACAGAGGACCTCGATCTTAAACAGCGCCTGGGCTTCGTTGTTAACAAACACCCGGCAATTACTAACGTAAAGCATTTCACTGTTAGCACCGGCATTCATATGCATACAGTTGCTAGGCAATTGAAATCGATCTGTAGTTTTAAAACTTGCATGCCAGGGGAGTGATTGGAAGGGTAGAGAGGGGAGAGGTGACCGCTCATTCTCACAGCTGTCCTTAAGTGGGTGCATTCAGACTTAAAGGAGAGAGATATCTGCTTGTAACATTTAAGCTGCACTAGAATAGTTTCATTAGAATGCGTCAAGAAGTTAGATGCCCCCACACAAAGATGTTAGCACCCCCCACCGTTTCTGAAGTTAGAGCCTCTCCCAACCTTTGAAGGGTTATCCACCCAACCCTCCCATCCCTCTGACCCCCCAAAATGTAGGTTTTGTTGGGCCCCTGATGTAATTCATTGCAACCAATGTGCTGGCCTGCGATGTGGCGCCAGGTGCTATTGCACACTGTTGTTGCGTGCTGTGGGGCTAAAGCTGACTGCCAGTTGAAAATAATAATGCCAGAGCACCACATTATGAACACACTAAGCCTGAAACAATGGGTGCCAGCTCTTAGAAATAAGAGTCAGGGCTGAGCCCTGTAAAACGATCCACAAATTAAACACTGGAAGCAGGTGAAGGGACACAATGCCAGTTGGGCACCACACTCAGTTGGTTGGCTAGCTTACAAGGTAGTGGTGCTCCCTTCGCTACTCTTTGGTAGCTTGGACAACTTCATTAGTCAGGGCCATCCCAGCCAGGGTACCAGGCACTCTTGGCGCCCTATCTCCCCGGCTGGAGCTTTGGTTCTCTTGCTGCACTGGTCCCGTCCTGTGATAATGATTGACTTTTACCCGGGCTAGAGAGAGAGAGAGAGAGACGCAGTATAGATGGAACCCAAAACAAAGGGCCATCGATACTGCGTCACTTATCTCCGGTCCGTGGGGGGGCTCAGCCCCGACTTGATTTTGCTGAGGGGTGCTCAGGCCCCAGAGCTACAGAGTCACGGAGGGAACAGAGCCTGCAAGACCACACCAACACACCAAAAGAGGAAGAGATGTAGGAAGAGACAAAGCCTGACAACATTGACACAGAGGAAAAGAAAAATCATCAGCAGCGAAAATGGGCCTCATTACAAGTTTTGCGATGCAGTAAAAAAGTGGCAGTCATTTTGATTCACCCACTTTTTGGAGTCGCTAATGCAATTGCCACTGCATACATTGCACTACCAAACTACGGGACAGGCCTTCAAGTGGAGCATTTACCAACAGCATGATTCTGGAGGTAAAACCTTTGCTTTAACGACCAAAGATCCGTGGAATTAACGTCACGGAATTAACGCTCGTGGTCATGTTATGTTATGTTAAGGTAACTTTTTAAGCGCTTGTTCACCCTAGGGCATCATGGCGCTGAAAAAGTGGTAATTCTGCTCAAATCCCTGCAGAGCCCTATTGACTTCAAATAGGGGTATTACCACCACCTTTCCACCATTTGTAATCCTGTGGTAAACCCACGGGACCAAGTGACGGTAATGGTAAAAGATTTCAGCAGTAATTCAGCAGATTTACCACCAAACTAGTAGTTAGGCCCATAAATAGAAAACGAAAGATAGGACAAGAGTAAGAGAGAACGAGGGTGAAAGGGAGAGAGAGTGAGAGAGAGAGAGTTGGAGGTTAAATAAAGGCCAGTTGGTGGCAGCATGAGGGTATGTGAAGGCCTGTGGTAGATCAATGAGGGACTGACTATTGGTGCAGCGCGATGGGGTTTTGGGGGCTGTGTCAACTACTGGTGCAAGAAGTGTTAGGCTCCGATTAATGATGTTATGGTGACTGCTGGTTGCACACAATCTAGACATTGATTTCACTCCAGGTGCATCCTCGGGGGCGGGGGGAGGTGTTGATGTCGAGACGTAATATTCAACATTCTGTTTACTTCAGTTAACCCCCCAAAATAGTCTGCAAACTGCACACCTGTAGGGAATTGGATGTTGCCGGAAAATCTGACCTAAAAGGAGCCCTTTTTATGTTATTCAGCGAGGTCTTGTATAGTGTTACTTCTGCCACTAGCGGTGCCTCTTGGCGCTGTTGGTGAGAGTTGAAGAAATCAGCAGAGAGATGAAGGGCAGATAAAGGGGATCTCGTGACTTTCTTTCTGCCTAATGATTTCTGGAGCAGCGCGCACCAGAGGCACAATATCCCATGCAGGGAAAGCAACGTCCGCTTTCACAAGACCATGTGAAATGCCCCATTTGCTGTTTGAGGTGAGCCAGGCCAGCAGAAAGATAGGCATTGCTGCTCAGAAACAATGAATTACGTCCGGGGCATTTTCTGTTCTCATGTAAATGGCACAAGGCTTTCCTAGAAGCCTTTGGGACTGAAGCTTATGTTTACGCAATGTGATCACACCCTATTAATGCATTTTGTTATTGACTCAGCTCTAGTCTATGTCCCCTGCTTCTTCTAGTAGTCACATGCTCTATCCTCCTTACGCACCTCGAACATACTTGACGCAGTTGCCATATCCTTCCACCCTATAGATTCGCCCTCCAGCACGCAGTTATGTTCCAAACTGTCTGACTCCTACTCTGCCCCTTCGTTATGTGACCCTCTTCTGCCCACTTCCCTTTCACACAATGCATTACCTTTACATGTTATCCCCTAGTGTCCCTGTACATCTTCTATCTGCATTGCCAGACTCTGCTCTCTTCTGCCCCCCACACATGTGAATGTCCCTGTGTTCCACATCCCTTCTCCCGGCGTCTCCTTTCTGCCCCTGTGCACAGACTCAATGCGCCTGACCCCCATGCCCTGTCTCCCCCTTATCACAATGTCCCTCTAGAAACTATGCCCCTGCTGCCACTTCCATCCCATGCCCTCCTTTCCTTCACTCTGGGCTCCTTCCCCTTTTATTTTTGAACCAAGGTCATTCTCCCCTATAATTCCCTACTCCTCTTCCACCCCCACTAGACACACTTGTGCCCTCCACATTGTACCCAATTTCTCTGCGCACATTGACCTTTCTCCATTGCCCATGCCTGGGTTGGTCACTCACCCGCAGAACATGAAGATGGTGCTGGAGGTGGCATCGTATGGCAGAGGGACCGTCTGCTGAAGGCACAGCTGCTCACACCCTCCGTTAAATCCATCAGAGCAGTCTATGCCTTTGGAGAAGTCGAAGCAGCCCGTGCCATCTTTCATCGGCCGTAGTCCCTCCGGGCACTGCAATGGAAGGCAAATAGGCAAACAGTCAGAAACCTACAGCAGACACTGACTTCCATAAACCCACCTTCTGCAATGACAAGGGGCCATCAGTGGGGCTTCCACAGTGCGCATGTGCAAGGGTCACAATAAAGGGTTCCCTGCTACACGCTTGTATTTCGCATTGCTTATATGCATGTGTATTTATTAGTGAGGGAACATAGTGCTTTGAACAGAAGGAGCGTACTTAAGCACATAGAGTGGGCAAAGGAAGCCCATTGCTGGGTGATTGAAAACAGATGAGCAATACATGACACAAACCTAGGTGATGGGAACATAGAACAGGAAGGACTTAGGAAACATACATATAACACCAGTTGCACAATTTACATTATTTGCGGATGGCTGAAGCTGAGTAATTGGGAGGTGGATGCAAAAGAAATACTCAAAGTTTCCAGCGCCTCGAGAGGATAGCTCAGCGGAAACGTGCTGGCCTTGGAGGCAAGGCGATGTGCAGCACCACAGGTTCGATTCTCGCATCTGCGCTTGGACACCTCTGCGTGTTTCTAAATAACCTATCATATAAATAATCATCAAGGTGTAGTGCATTTTCGAGGGTAGGCCACATGTGAGGAGGCCGAAGCATGAGGACTCTCAGACTTAGTGCAGTTGAATAAAAGGGGTGCCCTGCCGGAAGAACCTGGCAGTAAAGCTACTGAAGTGCAACAGTTTCATGCAACTGTCAAAGAGGAATCCCAGATTGCGTCCATAGTTGCACTCTTGCACAAATGTTGCTTCTGAATAATTTAGTAAATCTAGGTCTCTTTGTTTCTTTCACCGTTCATTTCAATTTACATGCTATGTTATTTCGGGATCTTGCCCCTTTATCAAGCACCCTGAGAAAATAAAATCACAACGTTTGTAAATGTTTTCACATATTTCCAAAACCAAAGCATACATTCCTCTTTCTTGCCTGCCCCTCATGACAGTCCATTCCCATGTCATTACTGTTTTGATCTGACTTCGAATTAGAGTGAATGCATGTTCATCCTCCCCTAGGAAGCCGTCCTCATGGCTGCTAGCGGTTCTTTACTAGTCCTCACCCAGGTGACTTTATCACCCAGTGTCCATTGGGTGGATCGACATCCACAGCAGACCTACCCCATGTAATCCGCAGTGCTCTATAGTACTTGCACAATGTCCATTACTCTGTGTATGTCTGTCTGTGCTATTAGTATATTCAAGTAATATCATTATGGTCATAACAAGGCATGCCAGTTCCAGAATTCATTCCATCCATTTGGTTGACTAGATTTCGAACGCAGCGAGTTTCCTTTAGACACAGTAAAGGCAGAGAATGGGTAGCCCAGTTATGCATACCTCCCCCCTGAACATATAGAACTGGTACAGACTCCAGAGCAGTTGTACACACGTCCTTCTCTCATACAGAGATTCGCCGCTGAACGGGAAGCAGGTCACACAGTTCCCATACAAAGTTGCAGCATGCGCAGAAAATATTTCAAGCTTTCCTTGCACACACATTTTATAAACAGCAAAGGTGGGAGCTCTGTGCACGCGCGCACCTAAAAAAAAACACACACACACACACACACACACACACACACACACACACACCACATTTCCTCTGATCATAAAACCCTTGTTCGCTTAACTGCCATTTTAGCTTAGTAAATGCTCTTGTACACCGGCACATACCTTGTACACCGCCACATACCTTGTACACCACCACATACCTTGTACACCGCCACATACCTTGTACACCACCACATACCTTGTACACCACCACATGCCTTGTACACCGGCACATACCTTGTACACCGCCACATACCTTGTACACCGCCACATACCTTGTACACCGGCACATACCTTGTACACCGCCACATACCTTGTACACCGGCACATACCTTGTACACCGCCACATACCTTGTACACCGGCACATACCTTGTACACCGCCACATACCTTGTACACCGGCACATACCTTGCCGCCACATACCTTGTACACCAGGACATACTAACGCGTCTTAACAACGCCAACATTTGTACCTTCACTAAAAACCTCCAGCTCACTGCTTGACACTTTTTCAATATCATCATGGCTACTTCCTCCCTTCCTTCTCCAGGGCCCTTGAGGGGATGCTACTTTAAAAGCATTAACCTTATCGGTGGTGTGGGCTTGAATGTCCTGACCCAAATCCCACAAACCTGATGCAGAATGCATGGTAGACATTAGAGAAGCCAGGGAGACTAGCACGAATGCAAAACCCGACGTTTATACAATAAATGCAAAAGGCTGAGCCCGTAAATGAGAAAATGAACATGGGAAGAAAAAGAAAAAAACTCAACAACAATCTAGCAAGTCACTGCTAACAATTTGGTTCCTACCTTAAAGCTCCGCTAGACGCACTCCCACCCAAAGATCGCTTACTCATGTCTCCAGTTTCATACACGAACGATACTACAAATACTCCATCCTAATTATTATTAATCTCCAGGCTGCCTTTGAGACATTGGGCCATGATTTGCTTCTATCAGGTATTTTGGTCTCAGGCAAAGCTGGCTTCTGGATCGAGTCTTGTAAATTGTAGTGTTCATATTCAATATGCGGGTGCACAGCAACCTCTGTGCACGCCTCCTGCCCAGTGGCATCACGTGCACGCCTCCTGCCCAGTGGCATCCTCAAGAATCTATCCTGGACTCTCCTGTGTCTTATCACTATGCACACTCTTCTTTGAAATCATCATGTTCTCATATTTATCAAACTACCTCTTTGAAGTCAGCCATCAACTCCCTATTGTTTCCCAATCATGCTCTCCCCCCTTAGAGCTTGTGCCTCTTCTCCGTCCAATAATAGTTGACCATTCAATGGCTGATGCCCAACCAAAACTGGATCCACCCACTTCTTTCTATTCACGGTTCCCAACACCATTTCTTCTTGCACCTTATTTTCACAAGCCATCATTCCACCGTCTTGCTCATTACGTGATATTGAACAGTGAAAAGTGTCTCTTTTTCTTCATAGGTAATTCAGCTGCCAGTTTCCGCCTCAGTTACCTTCCTCAATATCCATGAGATTTGATGCCATCTTTCTTTGCATTTAGCCATATCTTTATCAATACATTGATCATTGCTGAGAGACTGCATGACACATGCAGCCATCTCCTGGATTTTCCTCTCAATTCCTTTCAAAACTCTTGAGAAATTCTGTTTCCTTGCTGCATCGCTTGCTCCCATGTGCCTTGAGCCAGTGCCAGTCTTTCCCCATCCTTTCTCCACTACACTGCATTCCATTTCCTTGTCATTTGGGAGCTATCACTTCCTGAACAACCTCTATAAAACCTTTAAAATAACCTCCTCGGAAAGTAAGATGTGTATTGTGCACTCATGTTGCTGTCTCCTAAACTATCCTCACCTATGGCTCTGGTTGATGCAACCAATGCTCCCAGGTCCTAATGATGCACCACAATCTAGTTGTAACCAGTGTTAATGGCACACCTGTATGTACAGGTCTGAGCTGAAGACAAGGTTTCATAGCAAGGATAAATGCCATCAAAATCCATAGCCGGTCAAGAAGCACAGCAAGTAGAACACTCGCTTTGACATCCGTGCAGAGCCTGCTAACACAGGTTCGAATCCCAGCGGAGCCTTTCATCCTTCCGAGGTCGATAAATAAGCACCACACACTTTGGGTAATAATAAGAAGTGCTCAGATACCTGAGGGTTCGTAGCACTATATAAGTGCCAAATTATTATTATTATTATTATAACAGCTCTACACAAGAGTCACATAATCATTATCACCTTGAAAAAGCCATCTAGAACCTAAGCCTTCCCACCTCTCTTTCATACAACAGATCAAGTGGCACAAATATTTCTGCACCATGTGACTGAGCCCTGCTGGGCACAGCATTGCTTGGATGGGTGAAAATGGAACCTAGACTCTATGTGGAGTCTTTAATCCAAGGGAAGATGTACCACAGAGGCTACATAGAGGGTGCTGCATAGCACTGCTTTGGGGGCAGGTACTATCAAACTTTGAGTCAGGGGATTGCCGTTGGGTTGTAAAAAGAGGAGCGCTCTAGCAACTTGTAGCATCTCTTATGCTAGATGTGATTACCAATAAAGATCTCAATAAAGAACCTGACAGACTCAAGGAATATGGCAAAATACTACTTTATTTTCAATTTGATAAAGCAGGGCAAACTGGCAGACATCAGACTGATGCTTGCACACTCACACACAAACTTAATTACACAGAGGTTTTATACCCCAATATGCGCAATCTCTGACTTCCTACGTGGCAAACTGTAAAATCTATCGACAGGAGGGTTGGTTAGGGCAACACATCTACTTATAGAATACATATGGGTTTGTATGAGGGTACCAGACCCCTTGCCCCCTCAAACTGAGCACAGATAACATGATAGGTTGATCAATGGTTCCGGTATTGCAAACATAAGAATTTTAGTGCTTTTTGAAGATAAAAAGTGCATATGAGGTGACATATTGTTTGGGGTCAGAATGATGAAGGAATTGAAGGGTGCCTCTGGTATTACACCCACATCATGAATATGCAAAAATCTATTCCGGAAACTGGATAGAAAATGAGTTATGTTCAAAAGTAAATTGACTTACCGTTTGGTAGCGAGGTGGTAGTGAGATAGATTCTAAAATGGATGCCAAATGCAAAATGGCATCCTGAGACCAGGTGTGCAAAGCCCTTACTCATGCAGATAGCAGATATTCATTGGCAGCAGTTCACTGTAGATAAGCAAGTCTGGAATGGTATATTTAGACATTTTGGCAAGGAAAGCATACATGATTGATAGTAAATCAGATAAAGGCATGGGAAAGCTACCAATTAGACAGCACAACTGCTTACTTGGCAACAATTTAAACAAGTTAATGATGTTTTTCACAGTATGAGCTGCCAATAAAATTTGGCAGGATCTCGAGAAACAGATAAGGATTGGTTCTTGGCAGGTGTTGAATGATATGTAATTATGTTTGGATTAGTCTAAAATAAGCTTATCAGTCTATTTGTCAGTCAGCCGGTGCTTGCCCAAATGAGCTAATGTGGGCTTTGTGAGTGACAGACCAGCCACCCAATCAAAGGATAGGGAGGGCTTTCCTCTGACTGAAGGGAGAAATCAGAAATGTATCCTGAATTTGCATGAACGTATTGCGTCATTGAAAAAGGCCTATAGAAGCAAGCTGATTGCAGCAGCTCTGGGTGCCTTCCACTATATCCTTTTGAATCTGTATTAAAGGTGACTGTGAACCTGTACCCGGGCGTCCATTCTTTTGTTCGTGTCCCAGTGCCAGAGCCTACAGAGGCCAAAAGCTGATGAAGTGCAGAGGGCCCCCCTTTTCAGGTTAGTACTTCATTGGTTGTCTCTTATCTCTTATGGCTGCTGCTCAGGTCAGACAACTGCCAGGGAGACAAGATTTTTGTGCTAACATTACTCAAGTTGGTGCTCATGAACAATTTCTTTAGATTTCATGATCAATACTACCTACAATTTTCAGGCACTAGCATGGGGGCAGCTATGGCCCCGGCCTATGCCAATACATATATGTACTATTTGGAAAATGAACATGTGTTGACCTCAGCAAGATGGCTCCGTCACCTTACCATATTTGTTAGATACATCGATGATGTATTTGGCATATGGTCTGGTCGAGAGGATTAATTGACAGATTTCTTTAAAATGATGGACTGCATGCATCCACGAATCAAGTTTACCACACAGACTAGTACACTAAGGATCAACTTTTTGGATGTGGAAGTTTATGTCAAAGGTGCTAATCTTGAAACCAGAATTTTCATTAAGCCAACAGACAGGAACAGTCTCCTACTGGCGACAAGTTTTCATCCACACCGGACAATCGAGAGTGTCCCATTAAGCCAATTCTTATGATATCGGAGGAACATCTCAGAAGAGTCAGAATATGTGAGACAATCATTGACCTTGCGTCGCAAATTCAGAAAGAGGGGATATAACTCAGCTTCTATCTCCAGAATTGAAGAAAGGGTGGCGAATATCGATAGGGATACCTTACTCACGCCCAAGGTCAAGAATAAGGACGACAGTTTGGTATATGTGATGACGCACTCCAACCAAAGCAGAAAAATTAAAAGTATTATTTTGAAGAACTGGCCTATGCTGCAAATTGACCCTGAAACACAAGTTCTTTTTTCACAAACACCTATCTTTGCCTACAGGAATAGCGGGGCTGTCAGAAACAGCCTGATTCGAGCTGAGGCACCAATAGACCAGGGAATGACCACACTGCATAAAGGTACACAACCTTGTTACAACTGCCAGCATTGCAGTAACATTTTGCTAGGCAACACGATCTCACACCCACATACAGGAAAGCCTATTGCACTCAAACATTCTTGTACCGGTGATTCGACTAATGTGGTTTATGCTCTTAAATGCCCCTGTGGGCTTTACTATATGGTAATTACCATGAGGAAAGCTAAATTAAGATGGACTGAGCACAAGTCGAACATTTGGACTAAAAGCTTGAAATCACCTGTGTCGATGCACTTTGTAGAAGCAAGGCACTTGATTGCTCAATTGAGATGTATTATTTTAGAACAAGTGCAAGTGGGCTCTAGAGGGGGAGATGTGCATAAACGGCTACTACAAAGGACCATTTTTTGGATCAATTTATGGGACTGTTTGAGCCCAAGACGCATGAACGGCAAGTTTCATCTTATGTGCTTTGTGTAAATATCAAATGTGTTCAGCTATTGTGTGTCTTTTTGACTTCTGTGATTTTCTAACTGTAACGCCTTAGTCAGATGAGGGTACTGCCCATTGACTGAGGTTCCTTTGCTTTACTGAAGCTTTTTTAACAAATTATGTAACTTTGAACTGACAATGCTTCTGACTGTCTTTAGTTAGATTTTACTATCATGTTTCTACTATGTCATTGGGATAACCATTCACACATCAACCTATATAGATGATGTATACATCCACAACCTTAAATGGCTATGGACCCTGTCAAATTACCATGGCTTGCTCATGGCTTATGAGGTGGTTGAGTTGCATGATAACGCCTGATAACTGCTCGATATAAATTGAGTCCATGTTAGGCTGCAACGGTCAAGACACAGGGGTAGCCCCTGGGTGTCTCCAGATCCAGCTGCAGCTGACATGCCTAAGGGTTGGTGTGAGGTGGGACGCCACGCAATCTTTGGTTGCATGGTTGCCCCGCCTCACACCTCATCACTAGTTTTACTTTTAATATTCCCTTGACCGTAAATAATGATGGGCCATTCTGTCTTTTAATATCTGTCAGAGAGTGGCGGGACATGAGCCTTACTCCCCTTGACTTCTGTATCATTCATGAGCACTCGGGTTATTCCTTAAAGCATACATACTGTAGGCATATAACTTCTGGTTCAATGCATGCCCACACTAATATGGTGGCTGATGACGCAGTGCGCACGCGCGCCGCCGCCATGGAAACACAATAACACTGCACAGCTACGAGCCGCGCGTCTGACTGACGGGCGTCCCAATGGCTACTATCTGCTAAGGAGATCCAGGTACGCACTCACAGCAGCTTTTTCTTGCTGATGAGCACTAGTGTATTGTATACAACGGTAGAGCTACTCACGAGCGGTACACCCGACCGTGGCTGCATGCTCGTACACATTGATATGAGATCTGTATTTGTCTTCCTCTCTACTAGTGCACACGCTATGGAACCTATTTGCGGGTGACGTTGCCATGTTTTCTTGCATGCTTATGTCCCCGCTGTTGTATATTTTTACTAACTTTTGCCTCGACACTATTACTCTTGGTGTCTGCCTTCCTTTAATCAATCGTACTACAAACTGAGTATCATCTCTTGATTTTTACAGTACCTACTCTCTGTGATTGACTGTCCTACAGCCTACTCAGACCCGGGGCGTTGAATTTGCCCCTGGACCGGGTGAGTTGTTTAACAAGCACAATATTGACCGTTAAGAGCCTAGAATATAACGTACACATGAGCTGAGACATATAATTCTTATTTTTATGCAGGTTGAGGTATTTCCGTTTTTGCGGCCACTATAAGGTTAATCATTTGGATTAACTTTTACCGTCCCCAATTACTAGTACATATATTTGAGCTAATCATGCTATTTGTGTTATTTTTAGGAAAACGTCTTACCAACCCAGTTTTAGGAAACTTTACACCTCCTGCCCTGAAGATGGGTTCACTGGAATCCGAAACGCGTTGGCACCTTTAGGAGTGTTTAGGATAAAGCGTAGAGCACAAGGAATTACAATGCTCATACTGGCATACACATTGTGGTGTTAAACTGTGAATTGATTATCATTTGGCTTAATGCTCAACTTTATATATATGTTTATGGAAGATGTAAAAACACAGCTCTGCTTTCTGTTTCTCTTTGTTTAATTTGATGTTTGAATTTGCTTCTTTGAATCTGATTTCGATTTTTGAATTTGTGTCTAATTGCATTCATGTATATTGATTTACTTTACACACACTGGGGTTTCACAGTGTTACTCAAATATACATATTGTTCACCCACACTATGTATGGCCTTGGTGACTCTTGATTGTATTGGATCAGGTGGACATCACAATTAACTTCTTACACAAATGTGTATCTATTTATTAACAAAGAACAATACATACTTACTTTTTCAGTATAACCAAGAAGACACTTTACACCAAAGGGATGGTGTTTTCAAATTATTTTTTTTGGGGACCCCTCCTCACTGCTGGAACGTTAATATACTTGGGACTGTGTCCCAATAGGAGTGCAGCGTAGGGCTATCGAGTGGCAACACCCGATGTATGTTTTATGTTCATTTTGTTTTAGACCTCGATTGGCCTCGAGGTTAACCCAGCTGCACCTGAAGTACAAATAATAGATTAATTTAAGTATCTGGAAGGAGACGACTTGATTTCAGATTGACCTTTTTTCAATACTAGTTAACATTGGGCCGCCCCTTTGTCCCCCTCCTCTTTGTATCTTATATGTAAGCACACTTCATACTACCTCTAAACACATATAATACTGATTATAGCAGACAAAATGGCAGCAGATTGGTATATGAAACATTGTACAGCAGGTTGCCCCATGGACCCACTGATTGCTTGGCATTCCCACCCAACCTTGGACTTTCGGCTCAGCTAGCAGCATGTTAGAAGAATGAAACCAAGGTGCTTGAGTCACGTCAGATTACTCCCCACTTTCCCAATCAGTCCATCATCTCTCATCAGTCTGACTATGAGCCAAAGTTTCCCATCTGTAGTTGACATTGTAGCTTGCTCTCTGTTCTGAGACATTCAAGGGAGTGTAAGCACATCACTATCTTGGTCCACAGCTTACTGAATAGCCTTGTTTTTGACTTCTCAATCACGTCTGAAGAGACCCCAAATTTTTCCATTTTGACCTCTTATTTGCTTCTATTTTATTTAATTATGATCAGCAAGATACTTTATCTTCGTTTGCATACATGATTACACCTGTTTCTCTTGTCACTTCAGTTACTTCGTCACTCTTAAGTATTTTCATATTGTTTCAGTATGTCCTTGTATATCTTCTTCATGACATCACTCTGCCATCGTCAGATTTCATTCAGCACTACATGATGTCCAATGGTGCGTGCTGACATCCTTCCACACAATATCCTTCCACTCTCTCAGTGTGAGGGTATATTCAATAATGTTGTTTGAGTGCATATCTTCTCTTGTACACTCAATGGGGTACAGGCATAACACATAGAGTCCCATATAAAGCTCTTCTACTGTTCCAGTATGATGGCAGTGAGGGGGCGGGAGTTAGGGATAATTGCCAGTGAGCACAATGAAAGTAATGGCTGTTTGAAACCTTTATTTGACAATTACTTAATTTTGCAGTAAATGTCAAATAAAGGTTTCACTGTGTGTGGCTGGCCTCTGGGTGGCAGGAGTGTGCCAAACATGAACTGGTTTTATGGGACGCGCACCATTTAACAGAAAGCACATTTAAAATGGTTGACATCAGTTGCCATAGGTCGAGTGTAGTTCACTTAGGTCAAGTAGGCAAAGTAAGTTACTAGATTTGTGGGTCTAGCAGAATTTCAAAGAATTTGCAAGCCCTGCCATAGCGATGTGGACACTGTCAGAATCAGGGTGACACAGCACCATCGCACATTGGAATTTTTTGAAGAGACGGACGCAGAGCTCAATCAGTTGCTACTAGCACTTCCTGGTCTCATGGTAACTTTCTTATGTGATAATGTGCCTATTACATTTTTAGCATGGTAGGAAATAAAATGCTATCATCCCCTCTGGAGGAAACTGAGAAACATAACAAGGGCAGTCTGGGAAAGAAAAACACATGCACAAATATATATATATATACAACATGTATGGCCTGGGCAAATGCAATGCATATTTTACTCACACACATAAGAGATACAGCACAGGAACCAGCAAGGCATACCTACCTACACAACTGGCACTTTCACAGAGCAAAACCATTACTTCCACCTCTCCCTCAATTTCAGAACAAAAATGCTGATTTCCTTATTCAGCACGTGACTGATTTGTTGAGGAAGACAACTTACCCTGGACCACATTTGCTTAGCAATGTATGGCCCGCAATCTATAGTAACAAGCACCCCGGCCTGCAAGTACTATTTTCACCTACAAACAAAACAACAAACATTTTCCCATCATGCTCCTTGTAAAATATCCTCCCATTTCCTTCCCAATTCAAAGACACACCTGTCCATGATGGAGAATGTGCTTTTCATAAATATATCCGTGCTTCCCTATTACACAAATACACCAACGGGCCATATACCAAGTATATAACTTTTCAGTGTATGCTGCGATTCAGCCACACTGCGCCAATAAAGATTAGTGATTTTCTGCAGGATTGCGGAAAATCCACAGGGAGATGCACTTTGCAGGCCTCCTTCCCCTACGGTTTCATGAGAGTATCCACAGAAAATTCACAGTTTCTCCTCATTGTGTGGTAAAGATGCAGAGAGAGAACTGAGGCAAAAAATATTTTTTTATACTGTTCCTACTCCCAGGGAGGTCCTGTTCCACTCCCGGATACTGACCACACCCTCCTTTCAGGACAAAAACGTTTATTTTAATAATTATTCACATTTATTTAGCTCTACGAACCCTCAGGCGTCTGAAGTGTGTGGAGCTCATTTATTGACCACAGAAGGATGAAGTTTGGCCTGCCGGGGTTCGAACCTGCATCAGCAGGCTCTACACGGATATCAAAGCGAGCGCTCTACTCGCTGTGCTGTCTGACTGGCCATACCAATCATTTTACGGGGGTGGGGCTGGTGCACCAGGTCGGGTGCTTCAGGATCCCCCTGGAACAGAAATCTGCAACGTTTGGTTCTCCAGAAGTTTTGGACCACAACTTCCATCTGCGCCAGCCAACATAGTCAATGATGAAGACTCAGGAGTCACAGTCCAAACCATCTGGAGAGCCAAAGGTGGCGGAAGGATTGAACAATCATGGCAGTTCCACTGTGAACAAAATTATTGTTAAAGTCCTATCTGTTAGCATTAGGCAGCGAGTGTCTTCCTGTGCTTTGGTGAATCTCCAGACATGGGGAGGCACTGCTCGAAGGCCCCCGCACATGGGATAATCGGTGGAGGAGGGAACTAAATGCAGAAAGCCTTTTTTATGTCTGTTCACCTGTATCCATCATATAAACCTGCCTACAATTCTAAATGAAAAACCTGGAGCATTACGTCACCCTATACCTGCCCGTTTTTGCCAAAACTCTGCCAACCCACATAAAAATAAATTCAAATGGCATAAATCTGAGTGGGCTTTGCACTAAATACTGTGGCCCTCATTCCAAGGTTGGCGGTAAGGGATACCGGGCACCGGTACGGAGACTGGTGCCGGTAATCCCTTACCGCCCTACTACAAGGTCCGTTAGCGGGTCCCATCAGTAACAGCTGGTCTGACTAGCCATTGTGGACGGGACCCATTAAGGGACCAGGGCGCAAATAACGGGCTTGACATTCGTGGGCCCGTTATTTGCACCCTCCCCATTCCCATTGAGCCCTATGGGGGCTGCAACGCTCACCTAACTCCCACGGAGGCGCTGGTCTGGTCTGGGTTGCTGTGGCCTCTTCAAGCGTGATGCGCAGAACTCGGAACACCGACTGAACAGGACCCACAAATCTTGCTTGTCTGGCCCGTAGGAATATCCTTCTGCATATGAGAAAGGGGATTAACAGTCTGCAAAATAGTGTGCTTGCTCCCCCCTTACCCCCTTCGTTCTTCTCTAACTTCCTCCGAAATCCCCAGTTGAAGCTCACCTTATGGTTTGGAAGGAGGAACTCTCCATCCTGCTTCTGGTGCAGGGGCGCGTGTTAGTCCAGTTACTTCACTGGTTTTCAGAATGGCGCTGGCAAAATCCACTTGACTTTTCCGAGCGGAACGCTGTAAGTATGAAGATTACAAAAGTTCAAGTGTTGAGCCTCCTTTTCTGTTGCCTTCCTAACCTGTGATCTGTCCTTTATTTCAGGTGCAGAATGAAGGCGATGCGTTGAGGGATTGAATTGCTGATGGTAAACTCAGGTGAGTTAGCGATGGAGGCGATCCCTCTTAATGTCTTTATATTCCTCCAGTAATGTCTTTTGTCCTTCCCCATAGGGGCCGGGGTGCGGTACCTGCCAATGAAGCGGCGCCGACCTGAAATGAGGAATGGTCCACCAACAGAAGACCGGTAATTGTTATGGCGGAAAATTAGGCTTTCCTCATATGTTCCTTCTGCTCACCTTTTGTCTCTTCTTCTCTCCCCTAGGCGCAGAGATGTGGCGACCGGTGCAGACAGTCGCGGTGGAGCCAGAAGAACTCCCGAGGACAGGTGAGTGAAGCGCGGCTCTGCAGCGAGCAACGCAGTGCTTTTTAAATGAAAGTCTTTTCTCAGGAACGCTGGCGTGAAGGTTCCGGATGCAGGTAAGAAGTTTGATAAAATTCTTGGTTTTCACCTTTCTCTTCTCTTCTTCCCTTACAGGTGTTCCAGGATCGAGGCGGGCGTGGCTGGAGACCAGATGCAGGAGCAGACACAGTGAGCGGTCAGCTGCTTGGATACAGAACAACGCGAAGCGTGAGCTACTGTCTGGGCGTGGCTTAAATAGCCCCCAAAGTAGTTCCAGGTAAGTATCCTCACCTGGCCACGCCCGAGTGGCAAAATAGTCCCAATGAAAAAATAGTCCCTTTCAGGTCTCAGGGAGGCCTGAATCTTGCAGCATGGTCTGCATCAGGTAAGTGCACAAAACACCTTCCTTTATGAGCCTGGCGCCTATGGCGCTAGGACTGATGTCCAACATGAGCCTGGCGCCAAGGGCGCCAGGACAGAGTCCAAAGAGCCCCATTAAGGGGCCGCTGGGCTTTTACCCGGGGGCATGATGCCTGCTCCCGGGGGTGCTGGGCCTGGCCTGGTGCTCCGGGGGTAGGCATCATGACAGCCCTCCCCCCCAAGTCCCTCCCAAGGTCGTTCCCTCTGGAGGTTTCGGTTTGTTTGGGAAATTCCGATGGAACCTTTTTACTAGCCGAGGTGCATGTACGTGGTCACTGGGTTCCCAAGACCTTTCCTGAGGCCCGTACCCTTTCCAATCAATTAGATAGAAAAGTTTTGATTTTGAGATCTTAGAATCCAAAATGTTCTTCACCTCGAATTCAGGCTCCCCATCTATCTGGATTGGTTCTGGTGGCTTTATTAATCTGGTTCCTGGTTGCACTGGTTTCAAAAGTGACACATGAAAAACGGGGTGAATCCGCATGTTAGCTGGTAGATCGAGCTTGACTGCCACTGGGTTAATTATAGCTTTGATCGAGTAAGGGCCCAAATACCTTGGATTAAAAGTTTGGGGTCCCTTGAGCAATAAGTGTTTGGTAGCCAACCATACTTGATCCCCTATTTGGTATGGAGGCACCTCACTCCGATGCAGATCCGCATTCTTTTGTATTTCCCTTTCGCTTGTTGCAAATGTGCAGTTGCATCCTTGAAGGCTTGAGTTATTCTGGAATGCAAATGGTCCACTGCGGGCATTTCAAGGCTCAGAGGTGAGTCCAGGTCTGAAGTACGAGGGTGATGTCCATATAGGGTATAAAAGGGGCTTTGTCCAGTTCCAGAGTGTACCGAGTTATTGTATGCATATTCGGCCACCCATAAAATATCCTTCCAATTACCCTCCGATTGGTGCAACATACATCGTAGGTATTGTTCAAGGGTCTGGTTCGTTCTCTCCGTCTGACCATCGGTCTGTGGGTGGTGGCTGGTTGAGAGTCTTACGTCGATTTGTGCCAGTTGACAACACTTTCTCCAAAAATGAGAAATAAACTGGCTTCCCTGGTCGGAGACTAGTATGGACGGAAATCCATGCAAACAGATGATATTTTCGAGGAATTCCTTCGCTAGGACAGAAGCTGAAGGTAATCCTTTCAACAGAATAAAATGAGCCATCTTGGAAAATAAATCCACCACAACCAGAATAGTATTGTATCCATTACAAGGGGGCAGGTCCGTGATAAAATCTGGTGACAAGCTGTGCCAAGGTGCTGGTGGAATGTCTAAAGGCTGAAGAAGACCGGCGGGTTTTGTCTTTTGGCCTTTGTTTTGGGCGCAAACTCCACAGGACATCACAAAAGATTTAATATCCTTTCGCCAGGAAGGCCACCAGAATTGTTGTTTAATTTTTTCCTCAGTTTTGGCAATGCCAGGATGTCCTTCCATCAGGGTATCATGATGACGGGAAATAACCAGTTCTTGCAACTCCTTTTCTTGCAGAAATAAGCATCCTTGGAAGTAAGGTAGGCCATCGTTGACCGAAAAGTAAGACCCCCTTTGGATCCAATCCTGCAAGGCTGTAGAGTCCAGGAGTTGTTTTACCCGTGCTTGAATGTCTTCAAGGGTTTGTAAAGAGGTTATCCCCAAAATTCTTTGTTCGGGAATTATCGGCACAGGCTCTGAGTTTGTGTCTATTTCTCCCATTCCTATTCGAGATAGCGCGTCCGCTTTGCCATTCTTACAGCCAGGGCGGTAAGTGATTACAAAATCGAACTCAGCAAAGAACAAAGCCCATCGGACCTGACGTGACGATTGAGCCTTGGCAGTTTTTAAATATTGTAAGTTTCGGTGATCAGTGATCACGGTGATGGTATGCCTGGCGCCAAGAAGATAATGCCGCCAAGCCTTAAAGGCGGACTTAATGGCTAACAATTCCTTGTCGGTGATTGCATAATTTACCTCAAGCGGCGAGAACTTTGTGGACCAAAATGCTACGGGGTGCAGTTGATTGGTTTCAGGGTCTCTCTGAGACAGGACAGCTCCCATGGCTAAGCTGGACACGTCAGTTTCGACTATATATGGGAGATCGGGACGCGGGTGCTTCAAAATAGGTGCGGACGGGAATTTAGCTTTCAATTCCTGAAAGGCCTGTTCGGCTTCCTCGGTCCATTCAAAGCGTTTATTTTTTCGCAAGAGTGCAGTGATGGGTTGTACCACACGTGAAAATTCCGGGATAAATCTGCGATAAAAATTAGCAAAACCAAGCATGCTTTGGACACCTTTCACCGAACTGGGTGATGTCCATTTGAGGATGGCATCCACTTTTCGCGAGTCCATGCGGACCCCTTTAGGTGTCAGGATGAATCCAAGAAACTCGACCTCGGTGGTATGGAAAACGCACTTTTCCAGCTTTGCAAACAATTTGTGCTGGCGCAATTTCTCAAGACGGCCCTGACATGCCTTCTGTGATCAGATTCCGAAGAGGAGTACACAAGAATGTCATCAATATATACGACAACACAAACATCGATGAGTTCCCGAAGGACATCGTTCATGAAGAATTGGAAGGCAGCAGGCGCGTTGCACGCATCACCTGGTATTCGAATAATCCATATTTTGTACGGAAGGCCGTTTTCCATTCGTTGCCTTCTTTTACTCGCACCAGATGATAAGCCCCCCGGAGATCTAACTTGGTGTATACGCAAGCGTCCTTCACCTGGTCAAGGAGTTCAGGGATCAGAGGCAGAGGGTAACGGTTTTTAACAGTTATCTGGTTCAATGCGCGGTAGTCGATCCAAGTTCTAAGGTCGCCTTCTTTTTTGGGCACGAAAGAACAAAAACGAGGATGCCGGAGACTTTGACGGGCGAATGAAACCATTGGCTAGGTATTGATCTAAATATTGTCTCAAATGCAGATTCTCAGGTTCAGTAAGGGCATAAATCCTGCTACAAGGGGGTTGTGCACCGGGCACCAGATCGATTTGGCAATCGTACGATCTGTGGGGAGGTAACGTGTTGGCCTGTTCCTTTTGGAAGACGTCCTGAAAGTCTTGGTATTCCGGAGGTAGTTGCATGGAGACCGAGGTTACAGAAGCTAGACTAATCTTCAGATTTTCTGGGTAGCAGATTTGTGCACAATCCGGGAAGGTTGTTCTCTTCGCTCGCCAATCAATTCGAGGATTATGTGTCTCTAACCAAGGGATTCCGAGAATAACCTGAAACTGTGGAGCCTTGATTACATCAAACACAACTGCCTCCCGATGGCCGTCCGGACCTATAAGTGTCACCTCAGCAGTGGAATGTGTTACCGGTCCAGAGGCAATTTCAGTTCCATCGACTGTGGTGATGACATCTTTGCTGGTTTTAGGACGCAGAGGGAGGTTAATCCTAGAGACCACTTCATGATCCACATCATTTCCTATAGCCCCACTATCGATGTATGCCTTTATTGCATGCAACCGCTTAGGCTGTTCCGGATCTACGAGGACCATTGGCACAATGAAATGCGAGGTCTGAGAGTTAGGTTTCAAGCTCGGCAAGCGGACCCCTACGCTTGTCGGGCGGGGTCAGAGTCTTCATGGTTTTTATCAGCGGCTCCTACCACCTTCTTGGGCGGTTTTGCAGGGCAAAATCGTAGAAAGTGTCCAGAGGACCCACAATAAAGACATAATTGCATCTGCCGTCTTCTTTCACGTTCTTTTTGAGTTAAAGGTCCTTTAACCCCTCCGATTTGCATAGGCTCAGACACATCAGCACCCTTGGGGTTAGCATGGGTCCTGACCAACACCCGGGTCTCAAACTTGGACCGATCTGCTTTTCTGTTTTGAAGTCTGTGATCCATTTGGACCACTAAGTCTATATATTCTGTGCATTCTTGTGGCGGATTTACAACTTGGGCCAGGACATCTTTAAGTTCTCCGCGTAGACCTCGATAAAATAACGTGATTCTTTTATCCTCTGGCCACCCAGTTTCCACAATTAGTCTATTAAAGGTTGCAATGTAGGATAGGAGGTTCTGATTGCCCTGTCGCAGGGATAGGAGTTCGTCATCCAGAGCCTGCCCCTATGAGTGTCGAGCAAATAACCTTTCCATGCTTGCTTGAAATCCTTGAAAATCACGGAGAATCGGGTCATCTTGAGTAACCAGTGGAACTGACCATCGGCAGCACAGTCGCTGAGATATGACAATACAAAGGCTACCTTGGTCTGGTCATTAGGGAAGGCACCAGGTCTGCATAGGAAGTGCAAACGACACTGATTCATGAATACGGCGAATCGTTTGGGGTCCCCAGCAAAGCGTTCGGGTGGGGCCAGCGGCATGTTTCCAGGTAGATTAATCTGCACAGGGTTACTGGGAACCACAGGACCGGGGTTCCCCCCGGAACCGTGTAGAGGAGTGTGTCCAGCTTGACCTTGCAAAAACTGTCTAGCCAGGTCATCAGTTCTTTCCTTTGATACAATCACTTCCCTCCTGAGAGCATTAGTCTCTTGACGAGCGGCGTGTACTTCGGCCCGTAATTCCCCCAGTAGTTGGGCCAACTGATCAGTCTCAGAAGTTTCCATAGCGCCTGGGTGAGAATTTGTAGGAAGGCTTCGCTTTCTGTAACGCTCACCTGACTCCCACAGAGGTGCTGGTCTGGTCTGGGTTGCTGTGGCCTCTTCGAGCGTGATGTGCAGAACTCGGAACACCGACTGAACAGGACCCTCAAATCTTGCTTGTCTGGCCCGTAGGAATATCCTTCTGCAGATGAGAAAGGGGATTAACAGTCTGCAGAATAGTGTGCTTGCTCCCCCCTTCCCCCCTTCGTTCTTCTCTAACTTCCTCCAAAATCCCCGGTTGAAGCTCACCTTATGGTTTGAAAGGATGAACTCTCCATCCTGCTTCTGGTGCAGGGGCGTGTGTTAGTCCAGTTACTTCACTGGTTTTCAGAATGGTGCTGGCAAAATCCACTTGACTTTTCCGAGCGGAACGCCGTAAGTATGAAGATTACAAAAGTTCAAGTGTTGAGCCTCCTTTTCTGTTGCCTTCCTAACCTGTCATCTGTCCTTTAGTTCAGGTGCAGAATGAAGGTGATGCGTTGAGGGATTGAATTGCCGATGGTAAACTCAGGTGAGTTAGCGATGGAGGCGATCCCTCTTAATGTCTTTATATTCCTCCAGTAATGTCTTTTGTCCTTTCCCCATAGGGGCCTGGGTGCGGTACCTGCCAACGAAGCGGCGCCGACCCGAAATGAGGAATGGTCCACCAACAGAAGACCGGTAAGTGTTATGGCGGAAAATTAGGCTTTCCTCATATGTTCCTTCTGCTCACCTTTTGTCTCTTCTTCTCTCCCCTAGGCGCAGAGATGTGGCGACCGGTGCAGACAGTCGCGGTGGAGCCAGAAGAACTCCCGAGGACAGGTGAGTGAAGCGCGGCACTGCAGCGAGCAACGCAGTGCTTTTTAAGTGAAAGTCTTTTCTCAGGAACAGGAACGCTGGCGTGAAGGTTCCGGATGCAGGTAAGAAGTTTGATCAAATTCTTGCTTTTCACCTTTCTCTTCTCTTCTTCCCTTACAGGTGTTCCAGGATCGAGGCGGGCGTGGCTGGAGACCAGATGCAGGAGCAGACACGGTGAGCGTTCAGCTGCTTGGATGCAGAACAACGCGAAGCGTTAGCTACTGTCTGGGCGTGGCTTAAATAGCCCCCAAAGTAGTTCCAGGTAAGTATCCTTCCCTGGCCACGCCCGAGTGGCAAAATAGTCCCAATGAAAAAATAGTCCCTTTCAGGTCTCAGGGAGGCCTGAATCTTGCAGCATGGTTTGCAAAAGGTAAGTGCACAAAACACCTTCCTTTATGAGCCTGGCGCCTATGGCGCCAGGACTGATGTCCAACATGAGCCTTGTGCCAAAGGTGCAGGACAGAGTCCAAAGAGCCCCTATAAGGGGCCGCTGGGCTTTTACCCGGGGGCATGATGCCTGCTCCCGGGGGTGCTGGGCCTGGCCTGGTGCTCCGGGGGTAGGCATCATGACAGCACTCCCCCCCAAGGCCCCTCCCAAGGTCGTTCCCTCTGGAGGTTTCGGTTTGTTTGGGAAATTCCGATGGAACCTTTTTAGCAGCCGAGGTGCATGTACGTGGTCGCTGGGTTCCCAAGACCTTTCCTGAGGCCCGTACCCTTTCCAATCAATTAGATAGAAAAGTTTTGATTTTGAGATCTTAGAATCCAAAATGTTCTTCACCTCGAATTAAGGCTCCCCATCTATCTGGATTGGTTCTGGTGGCTTTATTAATCTGGTTCCTGGTTGCACTGGTTTCAAAAGTGACACATGAAAAACGGGGTGAATCCGCATGTTAGCTGGTAGATCGAGCTTGACTGCCACTGGGTTAATTATAGCTTTGATCGAGTAAGGGCCCAAATACCTTGGATTAAAAGTTCGGGGTCCCTTGAGCAATAAGTGTTTGGTAGCCAACCATACTTGATCCCTTATTTGGTATGGAGACGCCTCACTCCGAAGCAGATCTGCATTCTTTTTGTATTTCCCTTTCGCTTGTTGCAAATGTGCAGTTGCATCATTGAAGGCTTGAGTTATCGTGGAATGCAAATGGTCCACTGCGGACATTTCAAGGCTAGGAGGTGAGTCCAGGTCTGAAGTACGAGGGTGATGTCCATATAGGGTATAAAAGGGGCTTTGTCCAGTTCCAGAGTGTACCGAGTTATTGTATGCATATTCGGCCACCCATAAAATATCCTTCCAATTACCCTCCGATTGGTGCAACATACATCGTAGGTATTGTTCAAGGGTCTGGTTCGTTCTCTCCGTCTGACCATCGGTCTGTGGGTGGTGGCTGGTTGAGAGTCTTACGTCGATTTGTGCCAGTTGACAACACTTTGAAAATGAGAAATAAACTGGCTTCCCCAGTCGGAGACTAGTATGGACGGGAATCCATGCAAACGGATGATATTTTCGAGGAATTCCTTGGCTAGGGCAGAAGCTGAAGGTAATCCTTTCAACGGAATAAAATGGGCCATCTTGGAAAATTAATCCACCACAACCAGAATTGTATTGTATCCATTACAAGGGGGCAGGTCCGTGATAAAATCTAGTGACAAGGTGTGCCAAGGTGCTGGTGGAATGTCTAAAGGCTGAAGAAGACCGGCGGGTTTTGTCTTTTGGCCTTTGTTTTGGGCGCAAACTCCACAGGACATCATGAAAGATTTAATATCCTTTCCCCGGAAAGGCCATCAGAATTGTCGTTTAATTTTTTCCTCAGTTTTGGCAATGCCAGGATGTCCTTCCATCAGGGTATCATGATGACGGGAAATAACCAGTTCTTGCAACTCCTTTTCTGGCAGAAATAAGCATCCTTGGAAGTAAGGTAGGCCATCGTTGACCGAAAAGTAAGACCCCCTTTGGATCCAATCCTGCAAGGTTGTAAAGTCCAGGAGTTGTTTTACCCGTGCTTGAATGTCTTCAAGGGTTTGTAAAGAGGTTATCCCCAAAATTCTTTGTTCGGGAATTATCGGCACAGGTTCTGAGTTTGTGTCTATTTCTCCCATTCCTATTCGAGATAGCGCGTCCGCTTTGCCATTCTTACAGCCAGGGCGGTAAGTGATTACAAAATCGAACTCAGCAAAGAACAAAGCCCATCGGAGCTGACGTGACGATTGAGCCTTGGCAGTTTTTAAATATTGTAAGTTTCGGTGATCAGTGATCACGGTGATGGTATGCCTGGCGCCAAGAAGATAATGCCGCCAAGCCTTAAAGGCGGACTTAATGGCTAAGACAGAGTCCAAAGAGCCCCTATTAGGGGCCGCTGGGCTTTTACCCGGGGGCATGATGCCTGCTCCCGGGGGTGCTGGGCCTGGCCTGGTGCTCCGGGGGTAGGCATCATGACAGCGGCTCAATGGGAATGGGGAATGGCTTTTTCAATGGGGATTTACCGGTCCCGCAAAGTTCGAACTTCACCGGTAAGTCCCCATTGAACTATACCGGTGCCGGACCCATTATTGGTGGCAGTCATGGCGCAAATAGCACTATGACTACCACCAATCTCAGAATGAGGCCATGTGTTTCCACCCATACCTCCATATGATTGGCCACTGATAGAGTAAGCGGGTTACTATCTTTATCTCTTGCTTCTACCTCACTCTCTACTTGTGGCGTCCATTAGGGCTCTTTGCTCTCACCGTGGCTTTTCAACCTTTACCTAGCCCCTCTGGCCACTTGATTGCCACTTTGTCTCCTCATTTCCAGTGCTACGCTGATGACACACGGCTCTCCTTTAAACTTCCCTCCTCTACCTTCTCTCCTTCCTCTCTCATTTCTGACTGTCTGACTTCTATTCAGGCATGGTTTGCTGCTAATGATTTGTGCCTTAATGCCAGTAATACGGAGATACTTCCTATTGGGACTACTGCCCCATCCTTCACTTCTACTCTCTGGCCGCCCTCCTTGTGTCCCCTACTCTCACTCTTGTGTGAAGCAAAAAACCTTGTTGTCATCTTCAACTCCTCTCTCTCCTTCTCTCCTCAGATCGCTGACCTTGCCAAAAAGGCCACCTTTCAGCTTCACCTCCTCAGAGGCATTCTCCCTTTCCTCACCTTCCCCCAGAAACTCAATCTCTCCAGAGCTCTGATTCTCCCCAGGCTGGATTACTGCATCAACCTCTTCCTTAATCTGCCTCTTTCCTCCCTTGGCCCTCTTCAAATAATCCAGAATAGGACTGGAAGACGTATCCTTGGCCTAAATCCCAGGGACTGCATCTCTCCAGCCCTAAAATCCCTCCACTGGATCCGAGTGGTTGCAAGGATCAATTTCAAGACCCTCTGCATGATCTACAATGCTTTTGGGGCCTTGGACCACACTACATTCAACTTCCTCTCCCTTAAATACCTCCCTGCTAGAGTCCTTCAGTCCTCTAGCTTCAACTCTCTGCAGATCAGACATTTCTCCAAGCAGAGAGTGAGGGGTAGATCTCTTTCCTCGGCAGGAGCCTCCCTCTGGAACGGCCTCCCTGCCCCTCTCTGACTTGAGTCAGATCTGCTTAAATTCCGGAAAGCTTGTCAAGACCTTCCTTTTCTCCCCCTCTTTCCCTCTCCTCCTCCCTTGCTAATCTCCACCTGCCGTTTGCGACTGGTTGCTTTTGTCCCTATGAGTCTTACTGTGGCCAGGCCATCCTTCAACCAGTCTTCCTACCGCTTGCTTCCCTTGGTACTTGCCCTACCCTTGGCGCACCCTTCTCCTGCACTTCTTCCTCTTCTCCCTATCCCATCCCTTTGCCCTGTCTGCCCCCTTCCCCTGCACTTTTTGTTGCTGCACTTGCACAATCCAAATGTCACAAACCTAGTAGGACCGTTATTGTTGATTTCTCCTCTGTCCCCCGCCCTCCTTTCTGCCCTGTGGTGTCTGGAAACTCTTTTTGCTGTATAGGCGCCAGACAAATGTTCAATAAATAAATAACACTCCATTTATAAAATAGATTTTATTAGTTATTTTATGTGAAATGTGTGTATTTTTCTTGGTTGTGTTTCCCTTTCCTCCAAATTCCCGGCCTATTTATCTGCACCTTGGTGCATCTTTTTCATTTACTAATTTTAACTTGTGGCAGTACCTTTTTGCTGCCTATTATGCCGCACGGCCTCGCGGGTCAGCTGATCTGCCTGCGGGCCATTTATGTGTCAGTAGAGTCTATTGATGGTCCTGACAGAGCAAGCAGGCTGCTATCTATAATGCTATGTTTTAAAATAGATTTTATTCGTTATTTTATGTGAAGTGTGTGTATTAGTCTTTATAGTGTTCCCTTTCCCCCAAAATTCCCATGACATTAATCTTCACCATGGTGCTCAGAGCATCTTTTTCATTTGCTTCTTTTCACTTGCGGTAGTACCTTTTTGCTGCCTATTGCGCCGCACAGGTTTGCAGGTCTGCTGATCTTTCCGCGGGCCATTTATGTGTCATCAGAGTCATCGTGCAGCTGTCGGGCGTAGCGGGCATGCCTGATGCCCGCCCAATGTGCGCAAAAGGCACGACGGGTGTGGCTGGGACATTCCCTTGGACCACCATGGTAATTCCTTTGTCTGAACATTATTCTCAACAGCAATTGCTTCAATTTGCACCATTGTCTATGGAGTTACCAGGCGGTTTCGCCGATACTGATGTCTCGTCTACACCTTATGACCATTCCTGGTCAATTTGAAATTGTTTACCAATTAATACAAGTTCACTCCCAGCTCATAGTGCACAGTGTCATGATGTGTTGGCTGATTATGGGCTGGACTTTATTGGCCTAATTCACAGAACGGCTTTATAATGGCAAAACCCCAATGGAAAACATTCTGTGAATTAGGCCCTATGTGTATAACTGAAACTTGTCTGTGTGAGTCATTAGGCCCAGCGGTGGTATATCTGCTACCGGCCTCATTTCACATACTGCGCTGTGACCCTCCTCGCCCCCCAAGGGTAGGTGGGGGTTGTGGCTAGCATTTTTAAAGCCAATTTTACGGGTAGTTTACTCAGATTGAGCCATCAATTTAAGATGAAAGCATCATTGCCTTGTTTTTTACTGGCCCCCAATTGTACTATTTATTTCCTGGTCATATAGCGTCCTCTGGGATAAGATCCTATTTTTTCAAATTCCTGTTTAGATTTGGCAGCTGACCTTCATCTCCGCCACTCTCGTTTAGTGATTCTTGGGGATTTTAATCTTAAAGCTAATGATTGTATGGATTCTAGAGTTCAAATGTGCATTGCTTCCATGAATGAACTACCTCTGCCCCAGCTGGTGAGGTGTGCAACACATGATTCGGGGAACACATTGGACCTTATATTTGCCCTGAAATCAATGACAGATGTCTACCCGGCCATCCCTGTGGAGTGGTCTGACCACTTCATTATCCCCTTTTCCTGGGAAATGGTATCAGTCTCTTCTCCTATTTTGGTTCAGCAGGCCTTTAGTCGCCTTTGGTGGACTGTACCTTAACATCAGATCATAACAGAGATTAAGGTAGGCCACAGTGATCTCGTCACTGTTGAGCTTGATGCTCTATTATCTACCATTTACCTCTATGGTTGATCAATTAGCGCCCCTTAAACCTTAGTGGCCTTGGTCTAGTCCCGCTGAGCCTTGGTATTCTGATGAACTGCACGCCCTGCGTTTTGTACGCAGGCAAGCTGAGTGGAAATGGCGCTGCAAGTACAATCAGGCTGAAAAATGGCATTTCAGAAGATCTCAGCCGCTTACCATAAAGTCATTTTTGCCACCAAACAAGCTCATTTTACCTCTTGCATTGGAGCTTTGATTAATCTTATTAAGGCATTGTTTAAGGTGGTTTGCTCTCTTTCTTCCATTTCTTCTTAACCTATTCCTCCATCTCAGGATCTTTGTGATTCTCTGGCACTTTTTTGTTGTTGAAAAAATCAACAAAAAACGAGCTGGCATTTGTTCATCAGGCCTCATGATGGCATCCTCACCCCCCTAGTTTCCGTTCCATCTGCTTCTCAAGCTTGGTCTACATTCCCTGTTTTTACGGCAGATGACATCTCAGCTTATGTCTCTAAATTAAAGTCAGCTTCTCCTAAAGATCCAATTCCTCTAATGGTTTTTGATAGAAATACTACTGCATATTTCCTGTTGCTCTTGGCAGCTGTCAATAACTCTTTCCAAACAGGATTTATTCCTGCATCTCTCAAACATGCCATTGTCATACCTCTCTTGAAAAAGCCCTCTTTGGATCCCCTCCTCCCTGCTAATGTTCGGGCCATATCTTTGCTTCCCTTCCTTATGAAGCTTTTGGAAACTTTGGCCTTTCCAATTCTCAGCACTTTTCCTGAAGATTCCCTTTTCTTTCACTCCTCACAGTCTGGGTTCCATCCAGGCTGGAGTAGCGACAGTGTGCTCGTCTCCGTAGGGCACAATCTGGCATGGCTGCAGGATCAGGCAGAGTTGGTTCCTTGGTGTTATTGGACCTCACCGCCGCCTTTGCCACCATTGACCATGTGGTCTAGCTGGATCGCCTGTACAGGGCTGGCCTTTCTGGGACTGTCCTTGCCTGGTTTTCCTCCTTTCTGTCTGGTCGCTATCAAACTCTCTCGCTTCCCCCTTTTGTTTGCAGGCTATGGCTATCACTTGTGGTGTTCCCCAAAGGTCTGCATCTCACCTGTTCTGTTTAATGTATACTTTCAACCTGTGACCAACCTTATTTCTTCCCAAAGCTTCCTCTGTTATTCCTATGCTGTTGACACCCAGATCCTTGTTCGCCATGACGTTAATCAAACCGAGTTGACTACCAGGTTCAGGGTATGTCTGGAGGCCATGGGAGAATGGATGCGTATAAACTTGCTCAACTGAACAGGGAGAAAACTGAAGTGTTGGTGGTGGGCCCCCCTAAGCTTCTTTCCTATGGACCTCTCATTTTTGGCCACATTCTTTGGGTCCTCTCCCAGTTCCCACTTCTGTTGTGAACGATCTGTCGGTTAAAATTCATCGATACTTTCAATGGAGCACCAGGTCAGCGCAATCTGCCAATGCGGCTACTTTTAGCTCAAATTGCTCCGGAAGGTGCTTCCTTTCATCCCGGCTCAGCTTTGGGCACCAGTGGTAGCGACCTTGGTCACCTCCTCCATCGAATAATGTAACTACCTATTCTTGGCTCAGCCCCTACATCTTTTTGGTCACTTTCAGGTACTCCAAAACTCGGCCAAGCGCCTGGCCACTTCTACACTGCGATGCGGCCACATCTTCCCTGTGTTACACCATCGTCACTGACTACCGGTCAGGCAACGTGTCCAATGTAATGCTGCCTGTCTTGTCCTTCAGGTACTTTTTGGTCCTGGGGCAGAGTACCTGCAGGCCAAATTTTGCCAGTATGTGCCGGGTCGAGTACCTCAATCTGCAGATGCCTGCCTTCTCTCAGTGCCGAGGGTCAGGCTCTGCCAGATTGGGGGTTGAGCTTTCTCGGTGGCTGCTGCTGTACTTTGGATCTCTCTTACTCATGCACTGCGATCTATGCCTAACCATTTCACCTGTCATAGGGCCCTAAAACCCTATCGATTCTAATTAGGACACCTTCCCTCGCCAATCTGTTGAGCAGCGCCAAGATACCTCTGTGAGGAACATGTGCTTTATACATTAAATTAACATAACACTAGCTGTCTGTTCGTAGCTGATCACATGGAGGCGTGGGCGGAGTAGCTCAGACTGCATGAAATTGCAGAGACTCCACACTCTTCCCCGGAGACACAGGGAAGAGTAAAAACCCAGAGTCTCCAGGCTAAACCCTGGTACTAGACAGGTTTGCCACCATGCCTGAGACCCCAAGTCTCAATATATTGTGACCATGCACACTCACCTGTCGACTGTCCCCACCCTGGACAACGCTTTTCCCAACCTCTACTCCTTTTCATGAACATGGATGCCAAGAATATCACGTCACGTGGGAAAAGAAAAAAAAACATGTTGTTTACATTACAGCGGACACAGATCTACGCTGCACCTGATCTCGATTGGATATACGCCATTACGTTCACACATGGCTGAACCAACGCAACATCCGAACAAACACAAATTAGTCTTGTTATAGCAAGCACCATTGCACAAGGAAATGTGCAGAATTTTTAACCGCGGCGAGCGCTATTAACGAAGAGACGTGTAGCGTTTGTATCATGCAGACATGCATACAGCCATCAACCCCTGGCTCCGCTTTCCCCCTGTGCTGTCATGGCCACACCGACACGTGGGCGCAGGCTGTCTTATGTGTACTGTTCATTAATACTAATTCACCCTGTGCCTCCGCCCACTACAGGGCAGCGTGCCTCCAATATTTCACATAAGGCATCCTATCAAGCGATAGTCCCCATTTCAGCCAAATAGTTTCATCACTAAAATTAAGAGCATTTTTGGTGGGCGGGGGCGTTCACAGAGGATAATATAAGACAGTTAGCTCTGAGTGATAAAGCAAAGGTCCCTTTGGGGCGTCCACAGGCACCAGATTAACATTATCTTTAAGCACCCCCACTCACTAAAGCCTACATTTCTATGTAGCTCAATGCATGCCAGGGACGTCTTCACGTGACCAGATCCAGACTTACAGGCACAGACAACATATGTGTGGAATACATCCTTATGCCCAGGGTCAGCTTTGCCTGATGATGTGATGCTATTGTATGCCAGGAGCACTTTCATAGACCCAGGCTCTGCGTCATATACCCATGTCCAGCAGTGTAAGCCCAGGTTTACCTCATGCTATCATAGGCCAGACATGGTACTCGTGCCCACATTCAGCCTCACGGATGCAGCATGCTGCCTCGTATGCCAGTCACAGATGGCCAGGATTAACTACACATTAACTACACAGGAACAGCTAACACATCAAATGGACAAGTATAGTCTTCTATGCCCCTGTGCAGGCAGATACGTGCTATAAATAGCCTCCTATGCCCAGTTGCAGTGCCCAGTGCCCATCTTCTCCGTACTTCAATTAAATGCATACTCCGATGCTAGTTTCCCGAGAATTGGCGTGCTAGGTAAGTAACAGGAGGCAGCAGTGTGTGAGCTTCACTCACACCCCTTGAACAAGTGTAGCAGTGACAGCAGTGGTAGGTGCTACACTCCCACTCATTGTACAGGTACAGCAGCAGGAGTAGCAGTGCACACTCCCAGCTTCAGAGCATATAGGTCAGCACAGATGGCAGCAGGACAAGCCCACCTACCTCACAAAATAAATCCTGCACGGATAGCAGTGATCAAAGTGAGCTGGAACGGTCGGGAAATCCCATCTCATCTTGTCAAAGGCGATTCTCCTCAGAAGGGACTTCGTCAGGCAACATTTTGATTTCAAGAGTCCGATAGACCACTGTAATCCAGCACACGTGCAGGAGCGCTTGAGAAACATTGAGAGGATCAGTTCCTGGTGTGAAAGGGAGTCCTGTCCCGAAGAAGGCAGAACATGTTGGTTTGCTGCAACGCAGCTACTGTGCGTCGAACCTGGACTATTCACAAAAAAATAATTTGCGACATTTACTCACTTTTGTGTCTTTCACCTTTGGAATTATCTACATACAATGTCGTCTGAAGTATATTATATCCTAGCACTTCTCTGAATTATTGTCCAGTTGTAAACCTGTGTTGAACTCTTTAAAAAAATGATGAGAAATTATGCACTATGATGATTGAGACTTATGCTCAAAATTAAATACTCTCGATTAAATGAAGACACCAATAATACACCTAACAATCTCGGCACCAGAGGACCAGCAAAAGCGGCAGAACTGCAATCTTGTCAACAACAGAATAGGTAGAGAGCAAGCAGCATCACTCCAGAATTCACTCCCACAAAAGGAGTAGAGCACAGGGAGAAGTGCACAATGTGGCAGGCCCCTCCCTCACACAGATGATGCACTACAGGCAGTAGCAGTGTACAGTTTCCACCCTCAGAACAAGTACAGAACAGGCAGCATCAATGCAAGCGCCCCTCAGACAGAAGGTATTTCACAGGTAGCAGCCGTGCAGGCTGTCCTCCTATAACAGGCCCAGCACAGGCAGCAGCAGTGACATCTTCTCTCCAACTAAACATTTAAAGGGCAAGTAACAGCAACGCAAGGATCCAACTCACAGAAGAGTTGCAGCACCCCTACCCTGGCAAGCTTCCATCACATCCATTGCCCAGGACGATCAGCACATGGAAAGCTTCCATTGCACAACAAAACAACAGCCTGGGCAGAGAAAGTGCAAACTACCCACTACACAATAAGTACATCATCGGTAGCAGCAGAACAAGCATGCATCATTAAATGATTGCAACACAGGGACTGGAAGTGTATGGTTCATTCCCACCACCTGTCCAGTTTACTCAGAAACAATGCAAGCTTCCCTAACACAAAACACCTACAGCTCATGCACCAGAACTGCAAAGTGCCCTACCACCCAATAAGTACAGCATAGGTAGCAGCAGTACAAACATGCATCATGCAACTAGTCCAACACAGGCACCATCAGTGTATGCTTCTTTCACTGCACATGCCCAGTAAATTCAGAAACAGTGCAAGCTTCCCTAACACAGAATACCTACAGCACAGGAAGCAGAACTGCAAGATACCCTACCACCCAACAAGTACAACATAGGCAGAAGCAGTACAAACATGCATCATGCAACTAGTCCAACACAGGCACCATCTATGTAACATTCCTTTACACTGCGTTTCCAGCAAACTCAGAAACAATGCAACCTTCCCTAACACTGAACACCTACAGCTGAGGCAGCAGAACTGCAAACTGCCCTACCACCCAACAAGTACACCATAGGTAGTAGCAGTACAAGCATGCATCATGCAACTAGTCTAACACAGGCACCGGCTGTGTAAGCTTCCTTCACTGCACATGTCCAGTATACTCAGAAACAATGGAAGCTTCCCTAACACAGAACACCTACAGCTCAGGCACCAGAACTGCAAACTGCCCTACCACCCAAAAAGTATGGCATAGGTAGCAGCAGTACACACATGCATTGTGCAACTAGTCTAACATAGGCACCTGCTATGTAAGCTTCCTTCACTGCACATGTCCAGTATACTCAGAAACAATGTAAGCTTCCCTAACACAGAACACCTACAGCCCAGGCAGCAGAACTGAAAACTGCCCTACCTCCCAAAAAGTACAACACAGGTAGCAGCAGTACAGGCATGCATCATGCAACGAGTCCAACACAGCATCATGCAACTAGTTCAACACAGGCACCGGCAGTATAGTCTTAGTTGTCCCTAAAGGAATTCTCAGCAAACTCAGCAAACAATATAGTGACTTCACCATTGATAATACAATCATCCCTGTTAAACCATCAATAAGGATACTAGGAGTGTACTTAGACTCCACGCTCTGAATGTCACATCAGGTAAGCGTGATTGCCTCCTCTGCTTCACTCACAAGCAAACTAATAAATGCAGTTAAACCTTACCTCTCCAGCGAGAACTGCCTCTCAATTGCTAGAGCTACCATCAGAGCCAGATTAGATTATTGTAATGTCCTTCTAGCTGGCACCTCGTCCCAAAACTTGAGTAAACTTCAAGTCATTCAAAATAATGCTCTGAGAGCTGCATTAAACATCCCTAAATGAAACCACATTTCACAGGCCAGGCACGGAGCCCACTGGCTCCTGGTTAAAGACTGGATCATATTCAACACTCTAGCTCTTACACATAAGTGCCTGGCACTCACAGCCCCCACCTACCTATCAGAGAAAATTGTTAGAGTCACTTCCTCTAGACCGAAGAGAACGTATCACGTCAACCAGTTACACATTCCTACCATAAAAAGGGCTAAAGCAGGCAGGGCCAGCTTCCCTTACATTGCCCCTAAACTATGGAATGCCTTACCAAACACCCTTAGGGCTGAGACCTCACAGTGGTCCTTTCGGAAAACATTGAAAATTATTCTCTTCAACTATTCCTTCCCGACTAGAACAATCAAGGCCTGCCCTATCCTTTTACGGATCTTCTCCTTCCAGTCTTCTGTAACATGGTCATCGTCTTTTCCTGTTTCTCTTTTCTCTTCCTTGTTTCACCATTGTTCCTTCACTTTGATACCTCACTGTAAGCAAGAACCACAGTCAGGCTGTTTTCTATCTGTCTCCCTTGTTTTTTACCTCCCTTCTCTGTTTCGTTTGCAATTAAGTAAGCCTTCTTGTAACAGCGCCACGATGTCTGCGGGCTGCTTGTGTGCTATATAAATCTAAAAAAATAGATACAAAATAAAATATTCCTCCTTCTGAGAAGTGGATCAGTGCGCTTTCACCCTTTTCCAGCTCCTTCTTCCCTTTCACAAGCTCTGAACCTGGGCCCACTGCCCCAAATACGTCTATCCCCTTTGCGCTGCATGCCCCTCCACTTACACCTCCAGGGTTCCTACTGCCTGTCCACTTGGATGTTCTAACTTGACCCACTACTAGAAACAACAAAGGAACTGCCCGGACCACAGCATGTGCCTTTCCAAATCCTCCGCAAACTCCAGTATGTTAGGTGTGTGCCCAATAACATAGAATTTGGTGTAGTTTTATTCCTGCCTCTGTTTTTATGTCTTAAAGCAGTCAGGAAATTCCAGGACCAACCAGAAGAATGGGAATGCATGCAACCCCTGAAGGCAAGGTTTTTAGGGCTCTTGGTTAAGAATTTGGTGTTGTGGGGTAAAATATAGACCCTGAATGCCAGAAATAAAGAGGCCTATTGAACCAAGAATAGGCCTAAATCTCAAAAGTGCGAAGATATGTGCAATGCATTTCAGCAAGGAAAAGAAAGACATGTGGCTGACAATGTTGTTTTACTAAATACTTTCTACTGAAAGAGACAGATGACAGTGTGTACATTATCTTCAATGTAATACCAGAGTGTGTTCCCGAAATCTCATGTGAAACCAAGCTCATTGCAATTATAAGAAAGAAAAAAACTTCCTTTTTCTTCATCCCAAACTGACATTACGCAGGGAGAAGTGTCTGCTTAATGTCAAGGTGAACATGATGTTCTCATATAAATGCCCTATACATATAGACAATCCAGAAGTGATACTCATGTCTTTTGCAACTGAGATATTAAAGAAGTACATTACCTGCGGGTTTAAGGCCCAGATGCCTTGTAAAATGCATTGTGTGTGAGTTAAAAGCCATTTCTTGCAGGATGATGCCTACAGCCAGGCATTTCTCCTGAAATTAATCTTTAACCTCAAATACCTTTACTCTGCTGGTCCCGGAGAAGCATGTCTGGTTGTTAACAAATCAATCAGGTCCATTGCTTAAAAAATACAAAGAAATGCACTGTTTAGATTTAAACCTTGTGAAAATAGATAAAGCCATGACTGTTCTTTCAGTAGAAGTGACCTTGCGGTCACAACCCCCATAAAATGTGCATTAAAGCTGCAGCCAGGACCATTACAAGGCCAAGAAGGGATAGGCTAAGATAAACATGAGCCAGCATCTGACTGGTCACATGCTTAAAGGGAAATGCAACTTCAGAGGAAAATGTGGGGTCAAAGTGAGTGAGGCATGTGAGGCTGGAGTTTAGTTAATAGAAAAATACATTTTATTGCATCAAATGGGTAGCGTATATGCCACAACGCTCATTCCAGACTTTTATTAAAGGTTACTGTAATTCCCTTTGAACCATGCCAAAACGATTTTTGTGTAATAAACATAACATAAGTTATTAAGGAAAATGTGATTTGGACCTTCCCATGATTCCGAGAGTTTTGAAAGTTGGTGTGAGTCTGAAGGACAAAAATAACATGGGAACTATGAAGTATCATCTTTTTCACTGATGCGGCTCTTGAGTAAATGAAGAACAGCGGTATCTCTGCACAGGAAGGGTGTGCCAACTTTAGATTAGCATCATCTGATTTGCCTTAAAATGTAGTTCTTAAAAATATATCTATACATGTAAAGATTTGAAAAATTAGAGTACTTGCCATGTTGGTAGATTTTCAGAGTTTAAACATGCCAAACCCACATGTCAGTTTGGGATGAGAAAGCTTTCTCCTCCCTCAGCTGTCCTAACTCACACCTTTCATCTCCTTGTCCTATTAGCACACAGGTGGGGAGGTGGGTAGAGAAAACCAATACATCCCTGCTGCTGTTATCATGACAAGTTTGTGTTGTCATTTACCTTATAAGTAAACCAGTTTGCATTAGAACTGGGCTTTTTCTAGTTATTCCAGGAGGTAACCTGCTGCTGAACTCTTGCAGGAAACATCCAAGCAGAGAGGCCCCAAACGTTGCATTGGAGACAGGCACAAGGAGACATAGAAGCTGACTGGGACGTCTTGGAGGAGCCAGAGGGGACTAAACATGACTGAAACCCTTGCTGTCCCAGAGGTGCCCTGCTGTTCCCTGATGCCCATTTGAAGGCCTCTCCTGTAAGTACAACCATCCCAAAGCCATAGCTTGTGTAGGCTCTGAATTTTTCTGAAGTACTGTTCTAGTTATTTCACCATAGTAAAATACATTGTTTGTCTGTGTAGATCCTTAGTATATTTAATTAAAGTAAATTAATTGATTGCCCTATAGAAATCACAGAATGTGTGTTGTTAGCATTTGAAACAAACTAACAAGCTCTTCCCAGTGTGTTTTGATTTGGTATAGAAATAACAATTTGATTGATTATTTGTAAGAAAATTCCTGACTTCTGTACCGAAGTGGGGATCCTGAGGGGATCCTGAACCCAAAAGAATTAATCCCAAAACCCTGTTTCCAAGAGAGAGCGCAGGGTACAAAATGAAATTCTCCATTGATCCCTTTCATTTTAAATCAGAAGTGTGAAACCTTTTGTTTTGTTTGCATATGTGGTGGAAAAAACTAAATTGCCCCTTTGTTCCCATTGTGCTCTGACCCAGCCCACAAAGCCCTGTCTGTTGTTTTTAGTTGTGGCAAAACAAATGATCCCATTGCTTTTCTTTCCCTCATATTGCATCTGTGGTAATAAGTGAAAAACGATTTTTCCCCTTGAATCCTTTTCCAAAGAGTGCATTTTTATCCGAACCCCAAACTGATTTTGCCATTGTGTTCCCACACTCTGACATTGGCCTTCAATTCAGAGGGGTCAAGTCTAATTGATGTTTGGAGGTTGGGGGTTGCTAGGAGAAAAAGTATTATAACCAAATCAGCAATTACTGTATGTCTTGCATTGTTCTTTTTCTGTATTGGTGGGTGATTTGAAAAGAAAGCTGCAGGAAATTGTGACTGCTTATCTCAGTATTATCTCTGTGTTGGTACCATTACAGAAGTCATTTTTGTTCTTGTGTTGCCACAGCATTGGTGGCGGATGTTGTATGTTTGTAAAATGTGGTTTAAATACATTAATAAATGTATATTCTTACTACACACGGAACCTGGTTCCTACTCCATTGTGGCACTGGGAATTTGTTGGGGTTGGGTGCGAGATGGGTCGGATGCCTTACCAAACTGAATTCGAATAATAGTGCTTTGTTGTGCGCCACCTTGATTGGGGGGAAAGGAACTCCCTGAGGTGAGTGTGACCGTGTAATAAACTGCGACAGTGTACTTCCCATCCCTATCAGACATGTTTAAAAAAAACATATGTCCATCACTCGTCTGCCATCACCTCTTTGGCACTTGTTCGACATCCAATCCCTCTCACACTCCCCCACCCCTCTCCTCCACACCCCCGTCATAGTTCTTGAGCCTCTTCCTCAGTTCACGTTAATAATAAGGTGTTTTTGTGTACCTCTTCCTACTCGAGTGTTGCTGCTTCCCGAGGAGGTAACTGACACATCTTATTATTACCCAACTCAGTGTAGACATATAAGGCAGCTGCAGCCTTGCTGGAACACGTGTATGCAGCTTGCATGCCCCCAGATATCTTTCTAGATCTCCATATACATGGTCCTATGAGATCAATATACTTCAGCCCACATTCAGAATCAGGGGGTGCAGAGAAAGTCCATACGTCAACAAAACACGTGTGCGCTGATTGTTCTGTTCTCCATTCTAATTTCCCAAGGCATGAAGAGTTTTGGGACGCGTGTGGAAAGACTGAGCAGGGTTCGCAGACACGTGCTGAATTCCACATGCTGCTCGGGAGAGCCATTCCGAATTCCAAGAAATCTGCAAGGTTCTACAGATTGTGCTTGGCTTCCTTGCACCTGCACAAAAGACCTGCAATGCAAGCAAATCAACTAAGAAGGGCGGGGGAAAATAAAGATTACCGCCCCTCTTAGTTGATTTGCTTGCATTGCAGGTCTTTTGTGCAGGTGCAACCTTTAAGGGCGGTAACCTTTATTTTCCCCCGCCCCTTTCAATTGCAGTCGTTATTGCTGACCTCAACTGTGGGCATGCGCACACAGACAAAGCCATGGAGCATGCGTGCAGGGCAGGGTGCAGAAACTGCCGCAGATCCCAGGTCTCTGCACCCTACACCGCAGCCATACGGTATTCACTGACCATTCTATGTTGTGTGCGGAGACGGTCAGAATCAGGAGACGGGTTGGACGGTCTGTCAGTCACCTCCCCGTGGTCAATCTGGGCTATTTGCAATAAGCACAATCATTGTGAGAAGTAAATATGTTCCGCTCTATCACTCAACAGTAATCAGCATTTAAAGTGACTGCTGCGTATGAAAATTAGAAAGCCCATAAAAGCTGGTAATACAAACAAACTACTGTTCACGTTTCCCAATCAACATCTCTTGGGTGATAATTCCCTTGGTGAAGGGCTGCACTACTAGTGACAACTCCCCAGCTCCCGGTAGTGACTAAAAAGAAAGAATGGGTAGGGTCCCAGTAGACTGCGCTGCACGTGGGAGAATATATGACAGAAAGGCAAGTCGCTCTGGGGGCAGTCAAAGCGGGTGTGTCTCCCTAATACAACTAAACATAGCTCCTCATAAAAACAGGGGTGTTGCTGGGTCTGGAAAAGATCTGGGGCTATGCTAATTTTGGGACTGTCAGGACTGGGGGCTAGCTAGCCTTTTTGGTTGTAACCCCTGAGCTTCTATCCGGGACTACAACCAAAAGACCAGGGGCTATAGCCCCCTCAGGCCCCCCCTGCATAAAAATATGACAAATAGACAACTGGTGTTCCAGAATGGTACATGTCGTTGGTTTCTGTATGTGATACTAACCACAGGTGTAGGTTGGCTACACTCTTCAGCAATCTCTGACAATAATGTGAATTAATAATATCAAATATATCATACACAAATTGGCTAAAAGCTGACCAAAATAAATTGATAAGTTAAGCAAAACATAACATGATGAAAGACATATATTAAGCCTAATAAATCTTTAAAGGTTGTTCCCAGCCAACACGTGTTTCGAGCAATCGCTCTTCCTCAGGGCTGTGCTTAACATACGTATTGTCAAATAATAAATACAAAGATGAGTGAAAAACAATTGATATTAATGTGAAGCAAAAGTAATTGATGGCAAGGACCATATGGTTTTTCCCCTTCTGTAATGGCTTGGCAGGCTGAGAAACGATGGACTGGAGGGTTGCCCAGAGCTTTGCCCGTGGTTATGATTAATTCAAAACCTTCCAGCCATCACCTTTCTGTTTTGCTAAAGTCACCCCGAGTGGGACGGGTATGCCCAGACGTGGGTCCCGAGTCTGCCGGGCCTAGAGACCCAAGCTACTCCTCACTGATGACGCCCAACAAGGCTGAAACATGTCTGGGGATGCTTGTGGTCTCGTGCAGAAGGGATGTGACCTAGCAGTTTGGGCTGGACTGCCCCTTTTGGGGTAGGACCAAGCCTGATTTGCATATGGTTTTTCCCCTTCTGTAATGGCTTGGCAGGCTGAGAAACGATGGACTGGAGGGTTGCCCAGAGCTTTGCCCGTGGTTATGATTAATTCAAAACCTTCCAGCCATCACCTTTCTGTTTTGCTAAAGTCACCCCGAGTGGGACAGGTATGCCCAGACGTGGGTCCCGAGTCTGCCGGGCCTAGAGACCCAAGCTACTCCTCACTGATGACGCCCAACAAGGCTGAAACATGTCTGGGGATGCTTGTGGTCTCGTGCAGAAGGGATGTGACCTAGCAGTTTGGGCTGGACTGCCCCTTTTGGGGTAGGACCAAGCCTGATTTGCATATGGTTTTTCCCCTTCTGTAATGGCTTGGCAGGCTGAGAAACGATGGACTGGAGGGTTGCCCAGAGCTTTGCCCGTGGTTATGATTAATTCAAAACCTTCCAGCCATCACCTTTCTGTTTTGCTAAAGTCACCCCGAGTGGGACGGGTATGCCCAGACGTGGGTCCCGAGTCTGCCGGGCCTAGAGACCCAAGCTACTCCTCACTGATGACGCCCAACAAGGCTGAAACATGTCTGGGGATGCTTGTGGTCTCGTGCAGAAGGGATGTGACCTAGCAGTTTGGGCTGGACTGCCCCTTTTGGGGTAGGACCAAGCCTGATTTGCATATGGTTTTTCCCCTTCTGTAATGGCTTGGCAGGCTGAGAAACGATGGACTGGAGGGTTGCCCAGAGCTTTGCCCGTGGTTATGATTAATTCAAAACCTTCCAGCCATCACCTTTCTGTTTTGCTAAAGTCACCCCGAGTGGGACGGGTATGCCCAGACGTGGGTCCCGAGTCTGCCGGGCCTAGAGACCCAAGCTACTCCTCACTGATGATGCCCAACAAGGCTGAAACATGTCTGGGGATGCTTGTGGTCTCGTGCAGAAGGGATGTGACCTAGCAGTTTGGGCTGGACTGCCCCTTTTGGGGTAGGACCAAGCCTGATTTGCATATGGTTTTTCCCCTTCTGTAATGGCTTGGCAGGCTGAGAAACGATGGACTGGAGGGTTGCCCAGAGCTTTGCCCGTGGTTATGATTAATTCAAAACCTTCCAGCCATCACCTTTCTGTTTTGCTAAAGTCACCCCGAGTGGGACGGGTATGCCCAGACGTGGGTCCCGAGTCTGCCGGGCCTAGAGACCCAAGCTACTCCTCACTGATGACGCCCAACAAGGCTGAAACATGTCTGGGGATGCTTGTGGTCTCGTGCAGAAGGGATGTGACCTAGCAGTTTGGGCTGGACTGCCCCTTTTGGGGTAGGACCAAGCCTGATTTGCATATGGTTTTTCCCCTTCTGTAATGGCTTGGCAGGCTGAGAAACGATGGACTGGAGGGTTGCCCAGAGCTTTGCCCGTGGTTATGATTAATTCAAAACCTTCCAGCCATCACCTTTCTGTTTTGCTAAAGTCACCCCGAGTGGGACGGGTATGCCCAGACGTGGGTCCCGAGTCTGCCGGGCCTAGAGACCCAAGCTACTCCTCACTGATGACGCCCAACAAGGCTGAAACATGTCTGGGGATGCTTGTGGTCTCGTGCAGAAGGGATGTGACCTAGCAGTTTGGGCTGGACTGCCCCTTTTGGGGTAGGACCAAGCCTGATTTGCATATGGTTTTTCCCCTTCTGTAATGGCTTGGCAGGCTGAGAAACGATGGACTGGAGGGTTGCCCAGAGCTTTGCCCGTGGTTATGATTAATTCAAAACCTTCCAGCCATCACCTTTCTGTTTTGCTAAAGTCACCCCGAGTGGGACGGGTATGCCCAGACGTGGGTCCCGAGTCTGCCGGGCCTAGAGACCCAAGCTACTCCTCACTGATGACGCCCAACAAGGCTGAAACATGTCTGGGGATGCTTGTGGTCTCGTGCAGAAGGGATGTGACCTAGCAGTTTGGGCTGGACTGCCCCTTTTGGGGTAGGACCAAGCCTGATTTGCATATGGTTTTTCCCCTTCTGTAATGGCTTGGCAGGCTGAGAAACGATGGACTGGAGGGTTGCCCAGAGCTTTGCCCGTGGTTATGATTAATTCAAAACCTTCCAGCCATCACCTTTCTGTTTTGCTAAAGTCACCCCGAGTGGGACGGGTATGCCCAGACGTGGGTCCCGAGTCTGCCGGGCCTAGAGACCCAAGCTACTCCTCACTGATGACGCCCAACAAGGCTGAAACATGTCTGGGGATGCTTGTGGTCTCGTGCAGAAGGGATGTGACCTAGCAGTTTGGGCTGGACTGCCCCTTTTGGGGTAGGACCAAGCCTGATTTGCATATGGTTTTTCCCCTTCTGTAATGGCTTGGCAGGCTGAGAAACGATGGACTGGAGGGTTGCCCAGAGCTTTGCCCGTGGTTATGATTAATTCAAAACCTTCCAGCCATCACCTTTCTGTTTTGCTAAAGTCACCCCGAGTGGGACGGGTATGCCCAGACGTGGGTCCCGAGTCTGCCGGGCCTAGAGACCCAAGCTACTCCTCACTGATGACGCCCAACAAGGCTGAAACATGTCTGGGGATGCTTGTGGTCTCGTGCAGAAGGGATGTGACCTAGCAGTTTGGGCTGGACTGCCCCTTTTGGGGTAGGACCAAGCCTGATTTGCATATGGTTTTTCCCCTTCTGTAATGGCTTGGCAGGCTGAGAAACGATGGACTGGAGGGTTGCCCAGAGCTTTGCCCGTGGTTATGATTAATTCAAAACCTTCCAGCCATCACCTTTCTGTTTTGCTAAAGTCACCCCGAGTGGGACGGGTATGCCCAGACGTGGGTCCCGAGTCTGCCGGGCCTAGAGACCCAAGCTACTCCTCACTGATGACGCCCAACAAGGGTGAAACATGTCTGGGGATGCTTGTGGTCTCGTGCAGAAGGGATGTGACCTAGCAGTTTGGGCTGGACTGCCCCTTTTGGGGTAGGACCAAGCCTGATTTGCATATGGTTTTTCCCCTTCTGTAATGGCTTGGCAGGCTGAGAAACGATGGACTGGAGGGTTGCCCAGAGCTTTGCCCGTGGTTATGATTAATTCAAAACCTTCCAGCCATCACCTTTCTGTTTTGCTAAAGTCACCCCGAGTGGGACGGGTATGCCCAGACGTGGGTCCCGAGTCTGCCGGGCCTAGAGACCCAAGCTACTCCTCACTGATGACGCCCAACAAGGCTGAAACATGTCTGGGGATGCTTGTGGTCTCGTGCAGAAGGGATGTGACCTAGCAGTTTGGGCTGGACTGCCCCTTTTGGGGTAGGACCAAGCCTGATTTGCATATGGTTTTTCCCCTTCTGTAATGGCTTGGCAGGCTGAGAAACGATGGACTGGAGGGTTGCCCAGAGCTTTGCCCGTGGTTATGATTAATTCAAAACCTTCCAGCCATCACCTTTCTGTTTTGCTAAAGTCACCCCGAGTGGGACGGGTATGCCCAGACGTGGGTCCCGAGTCTGCCGGGCCTAGAGACCCAAGCTACTCCTCACTGATGACGCCCAACAAGGCTGAAACATGTCTGGGGATGCTTGTGGTCTCGTGCAGAAGGGATGTGACCTAGCAGTTTGGGCTGGACTGCCCCTTTTGGGGTAGGACCAAGCCTGATTTGCATATGGTTTTTCCCCTTCTGTAATGGCTTGGCAGGCTGAGAAACGATGGACTGGAGGGTTGCCCAGAGCTTTGCCCGTGGTTATGATTAATTCAAAACCTTCCAGCCATCACCTTTCTGTTTTGCTAAAGTCACCCCGAGTGGGACGGGTATGCCCAGACGTGGGTCCCGAGTCTGCCGGGCCTAGAGACCCAAGCTACTCCTCACTGATGACGCCCAACAAGGCTGAAACATGTCTGGGGATGCTTGTGGTCTCGTGCAGAAGGGATGTGACCTAGCAGTTTGGGCTGGACTGCCCCTTTTGGGGTAGGACCAAGCCTGATTTGCATATGGTTTTTCCCCTTCTGTAATGGCTTGGCAGGCTGAGAAACGATGGACTGGAGGGTTGCCCAGAGCTTTGCCCGTGGTTATGATTAATTCAAAACCTTCCAGCCATCACCTTTCTGTTTTGCTAAAGTCACCCCGAGTGGGACGGGTATGCCCAGACATGGGTCCCGAGTCTGCCGGGCCTAGAGACCCAAGCTACTCCTCACTGATGACGCCCAACAAGGCTGAAACATGTCTGGGGATGCTTGTGGTCTCGTGCAGAAGGGATGTGACCTAGCAGTTTGGGCTGGACTGCCCCTTTTGGGGTAGGACCAAGCCTGATTTGCATATGGTTTTTCCCCTTCTGTAATGGCTTGGCAGGCTGAGAAACGATGGACTGGAGGGTTGCCCAGAGCTTTGCCCGTGGTTATGATTAATTCAAAACCTTCCAGCCATCACCTTTCTGTTTTGCTAAGGACCAAAAGAAAACAAAATAAAGAGAGAGAAAACAAGAAGAGAAACATCATATTCTACAATTATTTGCAGTCATGTTGTTACATATTACAACATTAGATGCATTGTTTACATGGGATTGAATGTGCAAATTATATCCTGGTAACATGACATGTTATGCCTATGCCATTCCAGATTATGTGAAAACTAGTGGAAAACATTATATGTTAGACTCTGAGGCGAGGTGCTTCCCATGCAGTAAGGCGGGGGCCCACGGATTAGACCTGTGGTTGATTAGTGTATTGCGCATTTCGGCATTGCAAGTGCATGCGGGTACGTACTGAAAATGGATTGGCTCATACGTATGTTAGTTGTGAGCTTGTAATGAGAAGTGGATGGCATGCATGCGAGTGTGGTAGCAGAAGGGAGAGGGAGTTAGTAAGGAAGGTAAATAGACAAGCTCCATACCTGATGGATAATTGTGTAATGAGATGTGCACAAAGGAAATTACTTCCAATGCCGAAACACGGCAATACACCCATCAACCACAGGTCTAATCCTTGGGCACCCGCCTTACTGCATGGGAAGCACCTTGCCTCAGAGTCTAACATGTTATTTCACTGGAACCCCACAATGGAAAGCGATAACCAGGTGCCCCACTTTAAAGAAACCACTGGCTGTTTTAGAGCACAAGTACAGAGGATACCCAACACCTGAATCCCCCCAACAAGACACATGCAAAAGATCTAAGTCAGAAATGCAGCCACCTTGCCAAGGTCAACCACAGAACAGAGAAACAAGCCATGAGCAACTCCATCCATAAAGGAAACGACATCACGAGACTACATAGTAGTGTAGGCAAATCACAACTGTTCATGTTACCCAGAGAAAACACTACCAACAGAGATGAAGAAGGCAACTAAATGCATAGGCAAAGACAGACAACAGGGAGAAATCCAGGCGCAAGTATATCAAAAAAGAGATTTTGCCAAAAGCAGGAAGCATTGCTCAAATCCATGGAAAAGCTGGACATATCATATATTTATTTAGTTATTTATATATTTATATAGCAACGGAACCCGCAGGCATCAGGGCGCAGTCAAGAGAAGAAGCCGTAGCAAGGACCAAAAGATTTTCATTCAAACAAAGTGGTTTTCAGTTGTTTCCTAAAAGTCAGGGGGTCTTTAGTAGTACGCAGTATAACCAGACGTTTATTCCATTCTTGGGCAGCTTGCACCTGGAATGAATGACCATTCCCTTTAACCTGCTTTCTCTTGGGGCAGACCAGTCTCATAGTATCGGCAGACCGAGTGGTTTGAAGTGGGAAAATGGAAAACCAGGCTCCCATCTCCCCCCTCTCGCGCCTGGCCTAAAGGTTCACGGCCCAAGAACCCGCCACGAGAAGAGTTTGCCCACCTACCAGACGACCAAATACCCTGGTACAGGAACATACGGATGTGTCCATCTGCCTGCCCAGCAGCCCGCCCTGCCCATGCCGATGCCTGCGGCATGGATCAACTAGACTAAAATCTATAAGTCGTTAGAGATGCCATGACGACCTAGCCAACGGATAGCACACCTGTGCCAATATACACACTGGACACTCCCGCACCAATTTACACGAAGCATATACTCAGTTCTATGACGTAGGCGACAGACATACTCACGGACGTGCATCTTTATTATTTTCCACATAGGCTCTCAAAATGCAGAAACGCAAGACGCACCATGAACTCATCTAAAGAGCTTGCTTACGCTTCTTCTAAACCTAGGTGCCATAATGAGAATTATAACGAAGACACGATACTGGTCATAAGATAATATGAGACTATAACCTAAAGCGCCTGTGCACCAAACGGTTCCACCTATACACCAGGCCCAAGTAGGCCGCAAGCAAGAGCTCCCGTGAACATTAACAGAACAATAGTCAGGTTGCTGATCCTGCAGAATGAGCCTGGCGAAAGCAGACAGCCATCAAGGGCACGATGTTGCAACCTCGCACGCCGTGCACCAACATCAAAGTCGCACCTGTAAATTAAACCAGGCACACAGTGGAAAAACAATATTAATTGTGCAGAATTCTGCCTCAAACACGGTCCCACCTCACGTGACCAAGCCGAACCTGACAAGATGCCAAGCCCAGGAGGAAGGAGGCGTCTGGATCCCTCGTTACAAGACACTGGCAGATACACTTGAAAGGATCAATGGACATCTGCGACAGTGGGAGTAATCGGCCGTCCAGCTCATGAATAAGTCTTCACATTGTCTGCATGTACCCATAGTGAAACATTGTTGCAAATTGCAGGTACACCGAGAGCTGGGAACAGCGATGGTCCCAGGCTGGGAAGCTCACGGGCGCACCAATCAGAACATGGGGCTCTTATCACTGACGCCATTAATATTAACCAATCATTAGGAGTCTTCATGTAACAATTCTCATGTATCTAATTGTAGGGACAACCCAGATATATCACCTGACTAACCCTTGTCCACTAATATTGTTCTCTATACGTATGCTATACTAACTCTACCACTCGAGCAACCAATTAAGAGTGGCGATAGGTTTTTTGTCAACTTTCGAAGTGACGCAAGTAGCGCGTCATACTACAGTAAAAAGGGCCTGCGAGCCCCACGATTGTGTGTGTGTCAGGTCAGACGCGTATGATCCTTGACCCATCCCTGCCGTTTGTGTTTAATAAACAGCAGAGTCACCTTGCTTCTTGTGTGTGTCTCATACTCTATCTCTTTTGGGATATACTGGAGGAGTTGGGGCCTCCCTGCCCGGAGGTCTGCGGACGGCCCGGCCGACCCCGGCAGAATTTCCCCCCGACAAGTTGGAGGCACTGCTGAGATCTGTTTAAGATCGGCATTTTTATTTTTTTTTACTTTTTCCAAGCACTCCAGTTGCGAGGAGGCCTGGCGGCGTGGCCCCCTCTGCCGTCGCCCCCTTCTTAGGACTACAGGACCATCGCGGAACTGCGAGAAGACCGGACAGCGCAATCCGGATATTGGCCCTCGGGAGCCGGTTGAGAAGTTTCCCGCCCGCTGTTGGCGAGTGTCCAGACGTGGTCCAGACGAGGGGAGGTGGCGAGCCGCTTGGAGGTGTGCACGCAGTCGAGCGGCCCCGCATCAAGAGAACTTGGTGAGCATGCTACGTACAACAAACAATGTGAAATTGTGAGGGAGGGGGGTGGAATTAAATACGGGAGGTGGGAGGTGTTGCACAGGTGAACGGCGAAGGTTTGAGAATTTAGTGTTAGAAATAGAATGAATGGTAGTTGAACAAGCGCGAGAGCAGTTGGCTACGTAACGCGAGAGAAGGGGGCGGAGCACGAAAACATCACGTGCGGCCGCTCGTAGAACATGATTGGCCTAGGTCGCGACTACGTGTAAGGGTGTGTGTGTGTGTGGTTTCCTACGATTTGGCATTTATTGATCAATGAGTAGATGAGGATCCCTATTGTTCGAGCAAGACACTCGATAGGTAGATGACGTTTCCCTGTAGGCGGTAGCTAGTTAGTTGCCCAATACGGAAGATAATTGGCTGGTTAGGCCCGCCTGTCGAGGGGCGTATCACACGCGAGGCGACGCAGCGTGCGCAGTCCGATTATATTGTTGATTTGATTACCTTGTTCCAGGAGTGACGGGAAGACAGCTGTGGGGTTAACGGGGGTAGATTGCAGGTGTATTTTGGATTTAAAGAATATACGAAGAACTTACCAGTAGCTCTACGAGATCGGTGACGTCACCAGTAGGGTTTTCATAGGATATCACAAGCACGAGGCATCTTCGTTTTGAGAGTGGTAGGGAAGAGAACTGTGGTAAGGGAGTGGAAACGGAGATAAACGATAAACGAGTTGATCAAGGAAAGGCGAAATGGGGAACGTGGCTGCGCACGGAGAACGCCGGCCACGGCAGGTGTAGAAGGGGGAGGAGTACGTGGAAACAGGACGATTGTATAAGAACGCAATAAAGGGGCGCAGCCGCAGGGGGCTACGTACGCCTTGGCCGCAGGGGGCCGTAAGGGTGTTGTATAAAGGAAGAAAAGGTAGAGGAAAATCTACAGATGTAACATACTATATTTTTATAATTTTTCTTAAGCGGACTATCGCAAGCCCCCAAACTTACGGGGCCAGGTAATGATATAAGGCTGTATATTGTAAACTACTAGTGGGATAAACTGATACCAGATTAGGGGAGGGTAGCAAGTGGAGCGCTACTATGTCATACGGAACAGGATCGGGAGGGTGGGGGAACACCCTCACCACGCCACTACAATACATATGCACAACACTGCCACCCCATAGGGAGAAACTGATTAAGTATAGCATAGAATGGACCCAGGGGACGGATAACAAAATGTTAACACCGTGGCCGCCTAACGGTAGCTTCGACCCATATGTCCAACATTCACTATTAAATCATCTGCACAGTACGTATAAAGGGAAGAAGTTGGCAAACCATGTGGAGGTGTTTAACTTATGGAGGATGTTCCAGGGGTCCCGACCAGGACCAAATGGAATATTCACTATGGGGGAAATACCAGAAGAAACAGAGATTAAGGAGGAAGGAGAGGATGGGACACAGGGGAATGAGGACCCAAAGAACACGGGAAACAGAGGTGAGGGAGGAGAAAAGAATAATAAAGCAGATGAAATAAAAAAGGAACCGAGCAATGATATACCCATAGCAACGGGAGTAAAAACGGAGGGAGGGGGGTTGTACCCTTTAAGAGAATGGGGAGAAATAGAAAGAGGACAGTTAAGGGCAGCTGAGGGATATTCGAATCCGGCATACAGCCCTCCACCATATGTGGCTCACAGGAAAATGCCAGCAGGGAAGGGGAGGACTGGAGAAGACCAGACTGTGGAAATAGGAAATGATGAATGGGTAGCTGCACAGATATTATTAAAATTACGAGGTTCATTAACAGGAGAAGAGAAGGAGGTAGTAAAGAAAACAGACGAGGATAATGCCAGAGAGAGTGAATTGAGGGGGGAAGAGCTGTTAAGACAAAAAGAAGAGGTTTTGGAGGAACGATTAGCAAAATTAAGGGATGAACAGAATGAATTGATCAAGCAGCTTGAGAGGGAGGAGAGAGAGAGAGTGAGGAAAAGGAGAGAAGGTAAGAACGAATTGGAAAAAATAAGGGAACGAACTGAGGAGCAAAGGAGAGAAGCTGACAGGGTAAAAGCAGCAGCAGAAAGGGTATCAAGAGTAGTACTGCGGGAAAAGAAAAGGGAAGAAGAAGAAAAAGAAAAAGAAATGGCAATATGGAGGAGGAGGTTACTATCAGAATCAACTAAGAAATATGAAGAAGGGAGGGTGATGGAGAATATAGTAGAAAAAGAAAGGGAGAAATGGGAAAGGAAGAAAGAGGATGAAAGAATATTAGAACAAATGAGAAGTGAAGTGATGGAGGGATTGAAAAGGAAAAGGGAGGAAACTAGTAAGGAGATGGAGGAAAGGTATGAAGGAGAAAGAGGAGATAGGGGAAAGGAGAATGGAGCATGGAGGGATGTATATGATGACACAGAAGTAGCAACAACATCAGCACAAAGGGGAGCGGATGATAAAGGAGAAAGAGGAGAACTGGACCTAATAGATTTACATACAGTAACGATCAAGGGGAAAAAGACCGAGTGGGGGGTGCCGTTTATGACTAGCTTTTGTAGTGAGGAAGAGGGAGCAGAAAATGAAGGAAGAAACAGCGAAAGGGAAAGCTTAGATAAACTATACATCACCCGGACCAACCTAGACTCACCATGGATCAGTAGGAGAAAGGGTGAGATGGAAAGAAGTGAGGAGGGAAAGAAAGGAATAGAGGAAAGACAGGCACATGAGGACGCAACATCCCCATCACCATCATCCCCATCACCATCATCCCCATCACGCCCTCCCCTATCGCACCCTACATGCTCAACCACCTCACGTTCGTTACGCAAAATAAAACTAGCGCCCTTCACCGACGAACTGACACCCTATACATGGCGGCTTAGAGACCTCCCTAGTCGCAGGCAGGAAAGAGGTATACACATGCCCACATTAAATACAGAGGAAGATGGAAGAAGGGGAAAAGATGGAGAAGAAAGAGGTATGAGCAGGGGAAATACAAACGGAAGTGAAAATGTGGAAGAAAGGGAAGAGGAGGAAGGGTGTGAGGACTCAATATTATGGAATACAAAGGGTGAAACAAGACATAATTTAATGCCACTTTTGGAGAGAGGCGGGGTTAGACCACAGTATGTTCCTTGGAAGCATACCGATAAAGAAAATATAAAATGTAGGCTCCCATCATTAAGTGGAGGTGCGGGTAAATGGATATATGAAATGGAAAAACACACCGCAGGACAGAAGCTGGCAGTAGGAGATGTAAAGGGCCTTTTAATATCAATATTAGGGGATAGAGCGGATGACATCTGGAAGAGAGCGGGATTTCATGGGGTAACAATAACAAATACATTGCACGATGGGGCACCATTCGCAAACTGCAGACATGCACTATGGCAGGCACTGAGGGTACAGTACCCAGACACATCAGATATAGGAGCAATTACATCCCGCAAGATGCATGAGAACGAAGATCCTGTTGATTATATCCAGGAAATCCAAGAGAAGTGGCGCATGGAAACTAGAGAACAATGGGATAAAACACCAGCAATATTTTACCATATACTGGTACAAGGGCTCCCAGAAGGAGTTCAGAAACAACTAAAGAAAGTAGTGGGAATGGAAGCAAAACCATGGCCCGAAATACAACTGACTATAGTGCATCATTGTAGGACATGGCAAGGAAAAATGAAACAAAAGGAAGAGGACAGGAAAACGGAAGAGGCTAAATTAGTACAGAAAAAGCTTACTAAATACACAATGGAAGGGGCACTAATAACTACACCTACAACAATGACCCAAAGCCCCACACAAGTAGTGGCTGCACAAGATTCCTCCCAAATACCACCTTTACAGACTACAACACAACAGGTGCCGCCACTCCAACCATACACGCCCAACATGGGAGGAGGATACCCAATGCAAGGAGCTGGGTATTATAATTATAACAGGGGGAGAGGAGGAATTATGAGAGGGAGAGGGTACGGATATGGCACCCAACCGCAGGTGGGAGGATTTAGAAATTCCTACCCCTTAGGGCAACCAGTATACCAGGAGAACACAGGGAGCTTTCCATGGCAGAATAGGGAACCACCAGTGTGTTGGAGCTGTGGACTATTGGGGCACATGTCATGCACGTGTAGAGTTAGACCAGGAACACCATCATGGAATGATCAGGGACAATCAAGGCCCTCACAGGTACAGCAGGGCATACCACAACAGCAAATGTCGCAACAAGGAAATGAACAACAACAACAATTAACACAACAACAGCCCCAAACACTGCCACAACAACAGGTAGCGATGACACAACAACCACAAATACCACAAACACAACTGGGTAGGGTGACGGTTTTGGGACATAACCCTTATACCGGAAATGGCCAGTCGTTGTACCCCCAATAGGACAGCCCACAGATGGCCTTGGTGTGTCCCATCCTGTCAGTAACACCTAATAGTGCGGAGGAACCACGCATAGAGGTAACGATAGGTGACAAAAAATTATCATTCCTTGTTGACACCGGGGCAACCCGGTCTTGCATAAAGGAAGGTAAATTTAAGATGTCAGGCGAGACCATGAACACCCAAGGATTCTCTGGGGCTAGAGGGTTGGTTCCCTTTACTGATAACATTCCCTTATCTATTGGAGATTACGATCTATCAGTTCCACTTTTATATTATAGTGCCTCACCAGTAAATATACTGGGGAGAGATATAATGAATAGGTTGAATATGACGATCTCCTTCACCGAGGACGGCATAATTTGCTCTACTCCGGGGATTAACATGTTATGGCGGAGCCAGTAGATGGTGAGCTCTTCCAGTATGGAATGGACATGGCAATTGCATGGATGCCAGGGATAGAAGGGAAAATATGGAGAAGGCCAGCAGCCTATCTGTTCAGACCAGAAACACCTGTTAATGAGCCAGAAGGGAAGGTGGTTTCAATGGATATTGAAAGCATTATTGCAACAGCTGATTATATTGCTGTACATGCCCAAGACAGAGAAGGAAGAGCATGGAGGGCAGTGATAGCATTAGCAGAAGGATGTAGGCTCACCCAGGTGTCAGATGAGGAGCTGTTTTCAGATGAAAAGGAGGAAGGTGAAATGGTGTTTATGATGAGTGTGGAAATATGGCTAAGAGTGGCCTACAAACAAGTAGCACAGAAAATTGCAATGGCACTTGAGGCACCCGCATGCACACCGGTCCCTTTCTTTAAGGACGATATGTCAAAAGTACCCAAATCATTGTGGACTACTGGCCCCTATGACGTGGGCTGCATAAAAAGTATAGGGGGAGTAAAAATAAAATTGAAAAAAGGTGCAATACTCCCCAGAGTAAAACAGTACCCACTATCAAAAGAGGCAGATGAGGGCATATATTAAACCATAACGGCCCTTATAAATAATGGTATATTGGTCCCCTCAGAATCACCATGTAATACGGCTGTGTACCCAGTGCGCAAGGCTAAAGGGGGGTCTTGGCGCTTCATACAGGATCTCAGGCCCTTGAACAATATAGTAGAAGCGGAATATCCCGTAGCTGCAAACCCGGCCACAATATTGTGTGGCATTCCAGCAGAAGCATCACGATTTACAGTGATCGACCTTAAAAATGCTTTTTTCTCAATACCATTACACCCAGACTCACAAGATCTGACGAGCTTCACTTACAGAAACGCTAAATGGAAACACACCAGATTGCCACAGGGGTATTGTGAATCACCTTCAATTTTCAATAGAGTAATACAGATGGATTTGGGTAACATTGAAGTAGAAAGCACGGTGTTGCAGTATGTGGATGATATAATAATTTGCAGTAAAAACGAAAAAACATGCAGAGAGGACTCATTAAAGATGCTGACAATATTGGCTGACAAAGGTTACAAGGTAGACATGGAGAAAATACAGTACTGTCAAGAACAGGTACTTTATATTGGTCAGCTTATATCCCAACATGGAAGAAAGATCGCACCACAAAGAGCACAAGCTGTATCGACCACTCCAATGCCACAAACTGTAAGGGAACTGCAGCAGTTCCTGGGGCTCTGCAACTACTGTAGAGCCTGGGTATTTGATTACAGTTTGTACATAGGACCTCTGCTTCAGGCGTTACGGGAAGCTAATAAAGGGGAGAAAAAACTGGGGTGGACGATGGAAATGAAAGAAGCTTTTGATGAATTAAAAGATGCGATATCAACTCCAGTACTGGCATCCCCAGACTATGAGCGGCAATTTTTTATATTTTCACATTGCGACTCAGCAGTAATGAAAGCAGTGTTGGTTCAGAAAACAAGCATGGGCTACAAACCAGTAGCATTTTACAGTGGCCACTTAGATCCTGTAATGTTAGGTCACTTCCCCTGCGAACAAGGTCTCGCCGCAGCTGCTTTTGCGGTAGAAAAAGCATCAGCAATCACCATGGGGTGCCCAACTACACTATTTGTGGAACATGCACTTTTTGCGATATTAAATAAACCTAAATCCACCCTAACCACGCAAAGAGCATCAGGTTATGAGATCATTCTATCCAGAGCCGAACTATCAATTGTTAGATGCAGCACGGTCAACCCTGCAAGGTTCCTAGCAGAAGTAATTGAGGAGGGAGATTATGCCCATGACTGTACACAAATGACTGAAATGTACTCATGTACTAGAAAAGTTGAGGAAAACGCACTAGAGGGGGGTGAGCTCTTATTTATTGATGGGTCATCAACTATCGATCAGAGGGATGGTGTGAGGAGAACTAGGGCTGCGGTGGTAAAAATGATGGAGGTACCAGTGTGTGTGGCAATGAAATGTGTACAATTACCACAGCATTACTCCGCTCAAGCAGCTGAACTGGTCGCACTGATCTTGGCGTTGAAGGAAAGCTTTGACAAACAGGTAACCATATATTCCGACAGCGCATATGTTACATCCACTGTCCACTCAGGGCTGTCGAAATGGAGAAGAAGAGGGTTTAGGAGAGCTGATGGCACTCCAGTGTAACATGCCCTCTTATTGGCTGAACTAATTGAAGTAATTAATGACCCCCAAGAATTAGCTTTAGTGAAATGCACCGCACACACCAATGGTGAAGACCACGTCTCGAAGGGAAACGCAGCAGCGGACGCACATGCGAAGCATGCTGCATACTTTGGTGAGATATGGAACCCCCCAGAGTCACAGAGAGGGAGAGGAAGGGGAATGGCTAAGGAGATGTTGATAAGAGAAGGGTACACCCATCTCCCAGCCACACAGATTATGGAGTTACAAGCGGCTGCACCAATGGCCGAAAAAGAAATATGGGTAAAAAGAGGGTGTACAATGTCACCAACCGACGCACTATGGCGCCAGGGTGGCACTGGAAAGGTTGTAATGCCATTAGCACTTTTGAACACCGCCCTGAACCAACTACATCATCCAGCCCACACAGGCAAGGAAGTAATTGCAGCACGAATTAGGGAAGACTGGTTCTGCCCCGAGTTAAATTCGCATGTGTCAAATTTTATCAGTAATTGTCTCACATGTCAACAGTTTACGGCCGGCCACACTCTAAAGGTGATAAGAGGTACTATACCCCGGCCAGAGGGACCTTTCCGGCATCTCCATATTGACTATGTTGATATGATCAATATATGTCAAGGAAATAGGTATATGATTGTAGTAGTATGCCCATTTTCTAGGTGGATTGAGGCAGGGCCCTGTTCACACCCAGATGCATTTAGAGCAGCCAAATTCCTAGTGAGGGAGGTCTTCCCCAGGTGGGGAGTGTGCAAGGTGTTAAGGTCAGACAATGGCCCACATTTCGCAAACGAGATGTTTCAGCACATTACATCACTGCTGAACATTCAACATAAATTTGCATGTGCATACCACCCATAGGCCAACGGTGTATGTGAACGACTAAATGGCCTATTAAAGGAGGCAATTGCAAAGATACAACAAACAACAAAGAGGAGTTGGTTATATTGTCTTTCATTAGCTTTATTTGAGCTAAGGAATAGGCCAGGGTCCGACCACCACCTCACTCCACATGAGGTGGTTACCGGACGTCAAATGCGCCTTCCCCTAACGCCAACGTCAAGAGCATTTACCGACCACGAAAGTACTGCAAGTGTTCTGGGTGATGAAATGTACCAATATGTGTCTTCTTTGATTACTAGTGTAGTGTTTGTGTCTCAACAGCTCGAGCGCACACGGGGCGGGTCTAATAGAAGCCAACAAGAAGACGCGGCTAAAGAACTGGAAAAGGAAGGACTGTGTAAGATTGCTAAAGGTGACCACGTACTGCTTCGCAACTTCAATAGGAAATGGAATGACCCACGTTTTACTGGTCCCCATCTGGTAGAGGAGGTATCAACAAGAGCAGTAAAGCTACAAGACAAGCGTGCCTGGAACCACCTACACGACATAAAGATCTACAGACAACAGATCCGCCCCAGCGCCACCGACAGGTCCATTGAGAGAACAGCGACAACATCGACAACGGAAGAAGAAAGTCCTACCACAGCCAGCGGCCCAAGTATTCCCATACCTTGTCACTCCCCAGAATCCCCAGAGACAATAACTGAAGAAGGAAGGGGTGATCCCCATACAGCCCACCCCATGATCACACGCTCAAAGAGCAAAAGCCACGCCCACCAGTTGAACCCAAAAACCCCCTGCCCATCATCCACTGACCCCTGTCCCCATTACAGTAGTAACTGAACTGAAGGACATTGTCTTGCACAAATACACATGTAAACACGTGAATGCTCTCTTTTCTTTTCTCTCGCACATGCAGGAATCGCGTATTATTGTATTGCTAAGAAAGTAGATAACTAACAAATTCACTGCCCAGGAGTAGATGGTACACTCAGACGATAACTACCCAGAAGAATTGTCACACCAATTTGTATATGAAATAAAAAGGCCAACGTACCTGAAAAAGAAAAGGGTACGTGTCTACTACACAGCGTTCCTTTTGGCCATAGAATATTCGATGCCCCACCTCCACCCATACTTACCTGCCCTAAGAGATAGATCGCTTAGAGTAGCGTGGGAACAGCTCTTCGCCTGGGCACTGAATGACTATTTGATAGGGAGAGCTTAAAAAAAAAAAACAACAACTAACATTTAATAACCAGCATATTGAGAATTTTCAGGCGGGCAACTGTAACGTCGCAAGAATACGCTGCCGGACTGCAGCAAGGTAAGAGCAAAATGCCGGTGAAATTAGCGTATGTAATAAAAGTAATAGGGATTTTGGTAATCACCGGGTTCGTAGCTGCCTCTGTATGGCAGTACAGCTGTGCTATCAATATTATTGCTGTACCCAAACCTAACACACCCCCATCCCTAGCTGCAACAGGTGTTACGTCAGGTGATATTAGTAAAATTGCGCACAAGCAAAATAGAGTTCAACGCAGCACATACTCAGATAATAAAGGTATTGACAATTATATACAAGATTCTGCACACGTCTCAAACAACATATGGTATCAACACATGACCCGCATTGGTAAGCAGACAACAGAAGACAGCTGCTACGTTTGCTCATTAATACCATATGCCATGAGTGCTTCTCGAACATTTGTTGCCACAGAGATAGACGAGAAAACAGCACAATGCATAATATACTTGGCACTGTTCCAAACGAAAGGAAGATTTCAAGGGACAGTGGTGCATATGACGTGGAAAACACGAGACTCATACCCATACGAAAACAACTTCCTCAAGACTTATTTGAGTTACCACAAGAGCAGTTTACATGCTGAAGCATTCAGATACATAACAAGTGGTCCTGCAAAAGGAGAAACAAAGAAAGTAACACTGCAGTATTTATCATGTCATTGGTACGCCACTGAAGTTCCTGGTAAACTAGGATGCTGGGAGAGGCCACTGGTGACGATAACGGGGAAAGTGTACTTGGACAACAAATGGGAGATAGGAGTGGTTGGCAGCAACATGGTAACAAAAGAAACTATTTCAACTATCGATGCACACAACCACAGATGTTGGACGACTTGGATCAAATACGTGCCTATGCTCACAAGGATAGAAACGGATGAAGACCCGATAACAATACTGCCGCTGACTGCGCCTAAAGTATGCTACCAACATAAAGGAGAGGTGGACGTAGGATACAACACCAATTGTGGAAGCGTGATGGAGTTACCTGAGGGGGGAGCAGGAACAGCAGTGATAATGGACCATTACTGGGCCTGTGGAGAAAAGGCATATCACACACTGCCCCCTCTGTGGAATGGTGTATGCACGATGGTGCACGTCAATGTACCATCACTAGTGGTACCCCAGAAGCATGTGAATGTGGCGAACTTTCCCAAGATGGATGAAGGGGATAAGAGAAATAAGAGATCTGCACCACCCCAGGAGGAGCCAGGGAACAGGACCAGCGGCAATGATACTGTCCTAAATAGACGGAAAAGACAAGGAGAACCTCTGACAGGAAACTACCTATGGGGAAGATCGGAAACGGCACTCACTTCAATCCCGCCAGAACACAGACTATTCAGCAGAGCAGCAATGTTCTTCTCCTCAATAATACATCCGGGACTACAGGCTTACGCAAACGCAAAATGGCTCCAGATAACTAGATGGGAACTTATGATGACCATCAATTCTACAGTAAACGGATTCAACGCGATAAAAGGGGAGCTGCGAGCAATAAGGATGGTAGCACTGCAGAACAGATATGTATTGGACCTCCTCACTGCCATGGAAGGAGGAGTTTGCGCAAAGATAGGACAATCATGCTGCACATTCATTCCTGCCAACGATGCTGACAACGGTACACTGACAGAAGCAGTTTCACAATTGGCCCAGTTGCACTCCAAAATGGTGGATGAAAGTAAAGGTGTGAAAAAGGATGAGGGCTGGTTTTGGCTATTATGGTCATGGATGCCATCTTGGCTGTCAGATGGACTGAAAATTATAGTTGGTTGTATTATTTTTGCTGGAGCAACACTGATCATAATAAGATTTTGGAAAGCCCGGAAAGCACGCACCACTGACGAGTTGCTTGAAATGGTCGGTATGCACCCACTGATGCCAGCAGATGACGGCCAACATACAGGCATAATCATACAAGAGAGAGAGAAATTGCGCAATCAGATCATTACCAACCACCTGGACCCACCATCGGTGAAGGTCGAGAACCCAAGAAACCCCAGGAGTTACATAGGGAAATGGGTATACTGTACTCCTGGAGGAACCTGTGAATATATGTATTGGTCATTTGAAGATCATGTTAACCATTATGGACATTTAGGAGGAATAACTAAAATATGGAGAGTAAGAGGAGATAACGAAAAGGATATGTTTGTGGTCGACAAGTCGACCAGAGGGGGGACTGAAGTGGGAAAATGGAAAACCAGGCTCCCATCTCCCCCCTCTCGCGCCTGGCCTAAAGGTTCACGGCCCAAGCACCTGCCACGAGAAGAGTTTGCCCACCTACCAGACGACCAAATACCCTGGTACAGGAACATACCGATGTGTCCATCTGCCTGCCCAGCAGCCCGCCCTGCCCATGCCGATGCCTGCGGCATGGATCAACTAGACTAAAACCTATAAGTCGTTAGAGATGCCATGACGACCTAGCCAACGGATAGCACACCTGTGCCAATATACACACTGGACACTCCCGCACCAATTTACACGAAGCATATACTCAGTTCTATGACGTAGGCGACAGACATACTCACGGACGTGCATCTTTATTATTTTCCACATAGGCTCTCAAAATGCAGAAACGCAAGACGCACCATGAACTCATCTAAAGAGCTTGCTTACGCTTCTTCTAAACCTAGGTGCCATAATGAGAATTATAACGAAGACACGATACTGGTCATAAGATAATATGAGACTATAACCTAAAGCGCCTGTGCACCAAACGGTTCCACCTATACACCAGGCCTAAGTAGGCCGCAAGCAAGAGCTCTCGTGAACATTAACAGAACAAGAGTCAGGTTGCTGATCCTGCAGAATGAGCCTGGCGAAAGCAGACAGCCAAGGTCGTAATGTTGCAAACCCACATTCCAAAAGCAGACCATCAAGGGCACGATGTTGCAACCTCGCACGCCGTGCACCAACATCAAAGTCGCACCTGTAAATTAAACCAGGCACACAGTGGAAAAACAATATTAATTGTGCAGAATTCTGCCTCAAACACGGTCCCACCTCACGTGACCAAGCCGAACCTGACAAGATGCCAAGCCCAGGAGGAAGGAGGCCTCTGGATCCCTCGTTACAAGACACTGGCAGATACACTTGAAAGGATCAATGGACATCTGCGACAGTGGGAGTAATCGGCCGTCCAGCTCATGAATAAGTCTTCTCATTGTCTGCATGTACCCATAGTGAAACATTGTTGCAAATTGCAGGTACACCGAGAGCTGGGAACAGCGATGGTCCCAGGCTGGGAAGCTCACGGGCGCACCAATCAGAACATGGGGCTCTTATCACTGACGCCATTAATATTAACCAATCATTAGGAGTCTTCATGTAACAATTCTCATGTATCTAATTGTAGGGACAACCCAGATATATCACCTGACTAACCCTTGTCCACTAATATTGTTCTCTATACGTATGCTATACTAACTCTACCACTCGAGCAACCAATTAAGAGTGGCGATAGGTTTTTTGTCAACTTTCGAAGTGACGCAAGTAGTGCGTCATACTACAGTAAAAAGGGCCTGCGAGCCCCACGATTGTGTGTGTGTCAGGTCAGACGCGTATGATCCTTGACCCATCCCTGCCGTTTGTGTTTAATAAACAGCAGAGTCACCTTGCTTCTTGTGCGTGTCTCATACTCTTATCTCTTTTGGGATATACGGGAGGAGTTGGGGCCTCCCTGCCCGGAGGTCTGCGGACGGCCCGGCCGACCCCGGCAGAATTTCCCCCCGACAGGTTCTAGCACGATTTTGTACAGTAATACCTTTCTTGATGTACGGGGGGGGGGCTTGACCATAGAGACATCTGTGGGCAATCGGAAGGACCTTAAAGCGAATTCTAGCCTTCACAGGGAGCCAATGTAGCTGCCTCCTGTGTGCCACAATGGGCGTGTGTCTAGGAACATTCGTCACTATCCGAACCGTATCATTTGGCAGTACTTGAAGTTTTTTTATACAGCCCAAGTCACAGTGCCACAGTGCCAACCTACTCTACCAAACTGGCAAAACACACAAGAGATTTGGGAGATAGCTAGAACAACACCATAGAGTGCCAAACACAGGTTGCAGAATCACATGTTCCTTGGGCAAGAAACTGCCACAAATCCTACAGCTGGTGCGCGCTGCAGCAGCCGCAATCCCACTCATGTCCTAAGTAAAGAACCAAAACACAGTCCCAGAAGCAGGAATCACTCCGCACTAAATCAGCTCCAGAAGTGAGGAAGTTCACCAGGATGGCGCCCTTTCATATAATCAGTGGAGGATACATTGGCTGACTCATTGATCAAAGTGGGCGGGAGCGGTCGGGAGCGGTGTTCCTCTACTTATTTTTAATTGAGTGTCACTGTTCCCATGCTTTTATTTTCAAAAGAACACGTTCCAGAATGGTTTCGTTTTAAAATAAAAGTTTAGGAAGAAGATGAAGCATTCCCTTAAGAAGCAGGTGTGTTTGTTTGGGGGTTTGCATTGCTCATGGTAGGGAGCACAGTGTTGGGTTTGTGGGGAGCGGGAGCAGGCCAGCAGGGAACACAGTTCCACTCCTTCTTTTTGTACACTTCGACCACTGGGCTGAATGCTTCAATCTTTGGAGACAGAAGCCAGCAAAAAACAATAACCACAATGCCATGATCGTGAGCAGGATCAGGCAGTGTGCTGCAATCAATACAAGCTGCGGAAAATGATACCAAGAATTGGAGACCCCTCCTCTGAAAATTCACAAATAAAATGAGGAAGACATTAAGGAGGCATGTGACTTGGCTGCACACTTACCAGGCTTCATTTAGTGCCACATTGCCTTTGCAAGGTGTGCATTGGGCTATATAACAACTAATTACCATATCATCCATCCGCAATATCAGACCCAAGCCACATGTGGGACACATGGACATGTACCTGTGTGCATCACATATCCTAGCTGCAGGAACCGCTAGTGTAGTTAGCGGAACATTTCACAGCAATGAGACAGTGACCAGCCTCTTCCAAATCCAACATCACAATATGTAGAGTTGGAAATGCACAGACATCGAATATCTCTCCAGAGAGTGAACCACGCAGCTTCTGCAGAACAATACACACAACCTTAACACCAACACAGGAAGACATTGCCCAGACTGCACAAATGCCCATCAGAAGAACCTGCCGCATCTTTGCACATGCGCTCGCAAGCCTGAAAGGTAGAGGACCTCACTGGGCAAATTCATTAACAACTCGCTTTAGGCAGCAGTGTCATGAGCTGTGCGATCACGGACACACTACACCTTTCTAACCACAACCAAAGCATCTCAGACCTGGATGAGGGGCAGAAAGCCCAGGACACAAGATGCCGAAGCGTCAGCCGTGCTTTGACCCAAACACAACCGGACAGACACCAATGGGATCAATCACTCAACAATGAAGAGAACGCCCGCCTCATTGGAGTCCCGGCCACACATCTGCCCCCGCAGCCCACCTTTAGGGCCGTTCAACATGCAGCTGCATGCCTCATAAGGAGAACTACGAAATATGGCTACATCTGCCTAGGATAATCACACTGGTTACCTTCCCAGCCACAAAACTCTTCAGAACTGCCTGCATAACATATGAAGCAACTGCAACCTGAGCACAAGCCTGCCTAGACTGTGACTGCCTAGCCTGCCTAGACTGTGAATGTCTAGCCTGCCTAGGCTGTGACTGGCTAGCCTGCCTAGACTGTGAATGCCTAGCCTGCCTAGGCTGTGACTGCCTAGTCTGCCTAGACAGACCTCACAGGTTCTAATGGCGTGTACTCCTCTAGAAGCCAGGCCATTGCGAGGCTTTAGAAGAAACTGGCAGGGAGAAAGACACCCAGGAAATAGGCCTTCTCTTGCTACACCCCAGCCTAATGGAACACCATCGCAATCTCAACCGTGGCCACTCCAACTCTCTGCAAGTTCTGGAAGGAACTCGGGAGCCTACTCCTACGAGACAACATAGGTATAATTTAGGCCCTGCTACACCTCAGTCCTATATATTACCCCACAGCATGGGGTAGCCAAGCTGCTGTAACCCCCCTCTCCTCTGTTAACCCAAATGACCTGTGAAGCGTTCTGTTGCTGCCCAGCAATATTTGCGGTAAATAAGTGCCAAGGACGAGTATGCTCGTCCTTTTTGCATAGACTTGCATAATAGCCTGGCAGTTAAAATGCAATTCATATACTATTACCCCTTTCACTCTTCCAACTGAAAGAATATGGACGAAGCTTAGACAGGATACAACAAGATGCTAAAGACATCAAAAGTGTCTTCAAGAAGACACCACGCAACCACATAGAGAAAACCATAAGAAATTACAGAACTGTTGGCTTGACTCAGACTGAAAAGAGTCCCACACTAAACTAAGAAAACTCTCCAACCATGGATACAGTGAACCAGATAATCAGGCTGTAAGATCCGAATACCAGCAATACAAAACATACTCAAACCCTTGACAAGACTACTCCGAAAAATCAGAGAAGAACAATCACCCAGCAGCTTCTGGAATAAGTGGCAGAACACGCAAAAGGAGTGACATATGCGCTAGGCATCATATTGGGAGGGGTGTGGACATGGCATGTCTGAAACCTGTTTTCACGCTGCTGCTTAAAAAGGAGCTGTTTCTGGACTAGCCCAGTGAGTCCCACGTCCTCTACCAAGGCATTGTGAAGTGGCTATAGGAGCTGAAATACACGAATACAGACTACCAGTACCCAGAAGACACCCATGTGACCTTAACAGATCTCAAAATAACGACACAATAAAACATCTAACAAAGCCCTGATGCCTGCGGCCTCTGGCGCGGTAGAAATAAAAAAATAAATAATGAGCCAGCAATGCCAAACCAAAGTCAGCAACAGTCAATCCATTTAACCCAGCCTTCGGGTCAGGAGAGTGCCCCAAACGAAGGCTCATCGCCCCAATATAAAAAGGAATGGTGAGTGCGAATATCCCAATAACTACAGAACAAGCCCCACTTAGCTGGGAGAAACCCCTGAGATGCCATAGAAGACAGCAGAATAGACCAGACATGGGCTAAATGGTCGCTATTTGATCCAGAGACAAATTGGCAAATTCTGGTTAAAATTCACCCATTTCACCATTTCGTCCATGGAGCAACATTGCCCATGTTTCATTTTGGGCCTGAAATGTAAGATTTGGCCCTGAAAGTTTGGCCTGATAGTGGAAACACATTGTTTCGCAGGTGAAGCGAAATTGGATGCACATTTGTTGATTTCGCTTCGCTGCCTGTCAGTCATGTTGGCACCCTCAGATACTGGAAGAATCACATCCAAACACATGCTGTGCCCATGCAACCACCAGCTTTCACAAAACGGGCAAACACGTGCCATTCCAAAAGAGCAGGATTGAGGTGAAATGCATTGAAGGGAGGGAGGACTAAGGAACGGGATAGGTAGAAGTGAGAGAAAAAAGGAGGGACAATGGGGGAGATATGACAGAGGGCTATAGCGAGAGAGAGAGGGAGAGAGAGACAGAGTGAGGGAGAGAGAGAGAGAAAAAGAGAGAGAGAGAGAGAGAGAGAGGGGGGACCAGGACAGACAAGGTGTGAGAGGCCAAGAAACAGAGAGAGGAGGGTAAAGTGATTGATGTGCATGGATTCCCTACCCACTGGATACACAGTTACCCGGAAGTCGTTTTGCAAACCTTTATATTTCTGTGGCAGGCACTGCGACAAGAAGAAACATATTTCTTCGACGTGCAAAGAGTCTCTGAGGATCCGTAGATAATGTCATGCACACAACCTCTGGGATCACTTCCAAAGGCCAGGCTGTTCTGTAGCAGGAACATACCTGTGGATCTGACAGAGGCCATTCCCCTTTGAAAGTTTCCCACTTGATGCATTATAAGGGGGATCAGAATAAATGCCAAGGGCATGGTCAGTCGATCGCCTGGGGCTGAGCTTCAGACGGAACAGGACTTGGCCTGACATCGCCTCGCTTTGCCCATTTGATGTGTACGCGCCATGGTGTCTTGTTATGGCCTCTTTTTCATTCAACCTTTGCCTTGCAGCACTGCCGCCCCTGAAAGCAGCGTTTGGAGCAACACTACTGTCCGTGAGAGCAGCGTTTCTTGCAGCTCTACCATCCCTGAGAGCAGCGTTTCTTGCAGCACTACCGTCCATGAGAGCAGAGTTTCTTGCAGCACTACCGTCCATGAGAGCAGCGTTTCTTGCAGCACTGACATCCCTGAGAGAAGCGTTTCTTGCAGCACTACCGTCCCGGAGAGCAGCGTTTCTTGCAGCACTTCTGTCCCTGAGAGCAGCGTTTCAGGAAGCGTTCCTTGCAGCACTTCCATCCTTGAGATCAGCGTTTCTTGCAGCACAACCATCCCTGAGAGCAGCGTTTCTTGCAGCACTTCTCTCTTTGAGAGCAGCACTTCTTGCAGCACTTGCGTACCTGAGAGCAGCATGTCTTGCAGCACTACCGTCTCTGAGAGCAGTGTTTCTTGCAGCACTACCCTCTGTGAGAGCAGCGTTTATTGCAGCACTACCGCCCTTGAGAGCAGCGTTTCTTGCAGCACTACCATCCCTGAGAGCAGCGTTTCTTGCAGCACTTCCATCCCTGTGAGCAGCGTTTCTTGCAGCATTTCCGTCCCTGGGAGCAGCGTTTCTTGCAGCACTACTGTTAGTGAGAGCAGCGTTTCTTGCAGCACTTCCGTTCCTGAGAGCAGCGTTTCTTGCAGCACTACTGTCAGTGAGAGCAGCATTTCTTGCAGCACTACCATCCCTAAGAGCAGTGTTTCTTGCAGCACTACCATCCATGAGAGCAGCGTTTCTTGCAGCACTTCCGTCCCTGTGAGCAGCGTTTCTTGCAGCACTTCCGTCCCTGAGAGCAGCGTTTCTTGCAGCACTACTGTCAGTGAGAGCAGCGTTTCTTGCAGAACTACCGTCCGTGAGAGCAGCGTTTTTTTACAGCACTATCGTACCTGAGAGCAGCGTTTCCTGTAGCACTACCATCCCTGAGAGCAGCATTTATTGCAGCACTACCGTCCATGAGAGCAGAGTTTCTTGCAGCACTACCGTCCATGAGAGCAGCGTTTCTTGCAGCACTGACATCCCGGAGAGAAGCGTTTCTTGCAGCACTACCGTCCCGGAGAGCAGCGTTTCTTGCAGCACTACTATGCCTGAGAGCAGCGTTTCTTGCAGCACTTCTGTCCCTGAGAGCAGCGTTTCTTGCAGCACTACCATCCCTAAGAGCAGTGTTTCTTGCAGCACTACCATCCATGAGAGCAGCGTTTCTTGCAGCACTTCCATCCCTGTGAGCAGCGTTTCTTGCAGCACTACTGTTAGTGAGAGCAGCGTTTCTTGCAGCACTTCCGTTCCTGAGAGCAGCGTTTCTTGCAGCACTACTGTCAGTGAGAGCAGCGTTTCTTGCAGCACTACCATCCCTAAGAGCAGTGTTTCTTGCAGCACTACCATCCATGAGAGCAGCGTTTCTTGCAGCACTTCCGTCCCTGTGAGCAGCGTTTCTTGCAGCACTTCCGTCCCTGAGAGCAGCGTTTCTTGCAGCACTACTGTCAGTGAGAGCAGCGTTTCTTGCAGCACTACCGTCCGTGAGAGCAGCGTTTTTTTACAGCACTATCGTACCTGAGAGCAGCGTTTCCTGTAGCACTACCATCCCTGAGAGCAGCATTTATTGCAGCACTACCGTCTGTGAGAGCAGCGTTTCTTGCAGCACTACCATCCCTGAAAGCAGCGTTTCTTGCAGCACTACCGTCCATGAGAGCAGAGTTTCTTGCAGCACTACCGTCCATGAGAGCAGCGTTTCTTGCAGCACTGACATCCCTAAGAGAAGCGTTTCTTGCAGCACTACCGTCCCGGAGAGCAGCGTTTCTTGCAGCACTACTGTGCCTGAGAGCAGCGTTTCTTGCAGCACTTCTGTCCCTGAGAGCAGCGTTTCTTGCAGCACTACCATCCCTAAGAGCAGTGTTTCTTGCAGCACTACCATCCCTAAGAGCAGTGTTTCTTGCAGCACTACCATCCATGAGAGCAGCGTTTCTTGCAGCATTTCCGTCCCTGAGAGCAGCGTTTCTTGCAGCACTACTGTTAGTGAGAGCAGCGTTTCTTGCAGCACTTCCGTTCCTGAGAGCAGCGTTTCTTGCAGCACTACTGTCAGTGAGAGCAGCGTTTCTTGCAGCACTGCCATCCCTAAGAGCAGTGTTTCTTGCAGCACTACCATCCATGAGAGCAGCGTTTCTTGCAGCACTTCCGTCCCTGTGAGCAGCGTTTCTTGCAGCACTACTGTGCCTGAGAACAGCGTTTCTTGCAGCACTTCTGTCCCTGAGAGCAGCGTTTCTTGCAGCACTACCATCCCTAAGAGCAGTGTTTCTTGCAGCACTACCATCCATGAGAGCAGCGTTTCTTGCAGCACTTCCGTCCCTGTGAGCAGCGTTTCTTGCAGCACTTCCGTTCCTGAGAGCAGCGTTTCTTGCAGCACTACTGTCAGTGAGAGCAGCGTTTCTTGCAGCACTACCATCCCTAAGAGCAGTGTTTCTTGCAGCACTACCATCCATGAGAGCAGCGTTTCTTGCAGCACTTCCGTCCCTGTGAGCAGCGTTTCTTGCAGCACTTCCGTCCCTGAGAGCAGCGTTTCTTGCAGCACTACTGTCAGTGAGAGCAGTGTTTCTTGCAGCACTACCATCCATGAGAGCAGCGTTTCTTGCAGCACTTCCGTCCCTATGAGCAGCGTTTCTTGCAGCACTACTGTTAGTGAGAGCAGCGTTTCTTGCAGCACTTCCGTTCCTGAGAGCAGCGTTTCTTGCAGCACTACTGTCAGTGAGAGCAGCGTTTCTTGCAGCACTACCATCCCTAAGAGCAGTGTTTCTTGCAGCACTACCATCCATGAGAGCAGCGTTTCTTGCAGCACTTCCGTCCCTGTGAGCAGCGTTTCTTGCAGCACTTCCGTCCCTGAGAGCAGCGTTTCTTGCAGCACTACTGTCAGTGAGAGCAGCGTTTCTTGCAGCACTACCGTCCGTGAGAGCAGCGTTTTTTTACAGCACTATCATACCTGAGAGCAGCGTTTCCTGTAGCACTACCATCCCTGAGAGCAGCATTTATTGCAGCACTACCGTCCGTGAGAGCAGCGTTTCTTGCAGCACTACCATCCCTGAAAGCAGCGTTTCTTGCAGCACTACCGTCCATGAGAGCAGAGTTTCTTGCAGCACTACCGTCCATGAGAGCAGCGTTTCTTGCAGCACTGACATCCCTGAGAGAAGCGTTTCTTGCAGCACTACCGTCCCGGAGAGCAGCGTTTCTTGCAGCACTACTGTGCCTGAGAGCAGCGTTTCTTGCAGCACTTCTGTCCCTGAGAGCAGCGTTTCTTGGAAGCGTTCCTTGCAGCACTTCCATCCTTGAGATCAGCGTTTCTTGCAGCACTACCATCCCTGAGAGCAGCGTTTCTTGCAGCACTTCTCTCTTTGAGAGCAGCACTTCTTGCAGCACTTGCGTCCCTGAGAGCAGCATGTCTTGCAGCACTACCGTCTCTGAGAGCAGTGTTTCTTGCAGCACTACCCTCTGTGAGAGCAGCGTTTATTGCAGCACTACCGCCCTTGAGAGCAGCGTTTCTTGCAGCACTACCATCCCTGAGAGCAGCGTTTCTTGCAGCACTTCCATCCCTGTGAGCAGCGTTTCTTGCAGCATTTCCGTCCCTGAGAGCAGCGTTTCTTACAGCACTGCTGTTAGTTAGAGCAGCGTTTCTTGCAGCACTTCCGTTCCTGAGAGCAGCGTTTCTTGCAGCACTACTGTCAGTGAGAGCAGCGTTTCTTGCAGCACTACCATCCCTAAGAGCAGCGTTTCTTGCAGCACTACCATCCCTGAGAGCAGCGTTTCTTGCAGCACTTCCGTCCCTGAGAGCAGCGTTTCTTGCAGCACTACTGTCAGTGAGAGCAGCGTTTCTTGCAGCACTACCGTCCGTGAGAGCAGCGTTTTTTTACAGCACTATCGTACCTGAGAGCAGCGTTTCCTGTAGCACTACCATCCCTGAGAGCAGCATTTATTGCAGCACTACCGTCTGTGAGAGCAGCGTTTCTTGCAGCACTACCATCCCTGAAAGCTGCGTTTCTTGCAGCACTCCCGTCTTGCAGCTCGTCTGGCCACAATGCATGTAAGATTACTTGGATTTATACCACAATCTTATGCCCTTTGCATCCTTTCGAGACACTCTGGCGGATCAGGAAGTGGTATATTTGAAAATGGTTGTACACAGCCCTTGGAGATGCTGTTAGCTTTTCACCACTAGGCGGCTGCTTGACATTCAACGGGTGGAAGCACTGGCACCTTCATGTGCTGGCCGTGGCCGCAGACCCTGTGTGAGTGGGAGGAGAGTGTGATGGAGACGTTCTTTCAAGCATTTAGGTGTTCAGACATATGCTACTCTTGGTGGCAGTGGCGGCTACAGGTTGACAGCCTACCTGATGCAGCTGTGATAGATTGGGGACCAGAGTTGAAACCTGGTGTGAGTGTCTTCCGCTGGGACAACACCACACCGACTGGGTGATCCATAAAGCAACTAGGTCTCAGGATTCTTCCTACCCCAACTTTGTTACTTGCAATGCAAACAGTAAATCATACGTGTTACATCTGTGGCATTTCTCTACTATTTCTTCTTTTGATTTACACTTATCTCCTGTTTTTTTGCATGTGTTTTTATATAGTCTATTTGCTCGGTGTTGGAAATAAACACCAGTGAATGTTTGCAGTGTTACTTGTTTGTTAGTATTTTTGAATATCCGCTCCTCTTTTTACAGTACATATTAAATGCATGTGGCATACCGTATTGGAACAGGCTTCAAACAACACAAACAGAAACAATCTAGAGTACACTTCTCAATGATTATTCAAAGCATTGTTTAGCTCAAGCTCAACCTGCCGTCATCTTGCTCGCATCTCCTACAACAGCCATTGACACTTGACAGGAAAACGATCCCATGTGAAAAGTGGCAGGGTGTGGACACTTAGCTAGTAGCCCGTGGCAGTATCACACACTCTGCAAGAGATTTACCTTTTCGTATGAGTACTGCATGCACCAAGACCCTACATTCAAAGGTGTGACAAATAAACTTCCGGGGTACCAGTGGTCCTGGGATGAATATCAGTTTCGAAAGCATCAATTAGGCCGGCACCTCCAGTAATCCAGAAGGGATCCAAACATATTGGAAACACAAGCAAATTATAAACCTCCTTGTCCAATTTTGGTAACGTGGACAGAACGGCAAGCTTATCTCCGAAAGGTTGTGGAACGTTGGTTAGTTGCAGCACAGCGAAAATACAATTATTACAAAATGATAAACGGGACTGTCCAGTCAAGTTTTTATACAAATATCTACTGTACTATTATCACAACAGACAGTTCTAGCACGCTACAAAATATAACAAACATGTAGAGGACAGACAGTTTCAAAGAAGGAAAGAGGATGCACTGTGGATACTTACTGGAGGATAGTCGGCATAGTGATTCATCGCAATAGTTCAAGGATACTTGGTTTCAACACAAAGGGAGCAATGGGTCGTAAAGTGTCACTAGGGGCCTTTGGAGAAGGACCAGGGTGACAGAACCACAATGTACATTGTGCTGTCCGAGTTCCTGGTGCTTGACAGGGTTGAGTCAGTTTTAGGGTGCTCTGCATCTTCTGCGACTGAGTTCAAGACGGGTGACAGCTGTGGATATCAGGTGACAGGCAGTTCAGCGAGTGAAGCTGCAGGATGGCCTACACGGTGACTGGGGGTCAGGAATCGTCTTAGTGCTCTTTGGCGGTTCTGAAGCACTGGTCAAGAATTCTGGAACGGCTTTAGTGACTGCTGCGTAACAACAGTCAGCGATGCAGTCGGCTGCAGCTCATGGGGCTCAGAAATGTCCTTTAAGGCAGACGTTGGTAGATGCTTGTCGGTGCACTTCTCCTAGCTTCACTGGCCTCATGTCGTCCTTTAAATCAGACAGCCCAAAGCTGAAGAGACTATTGCCCTTGGTTTGGTTCAGTGACTCTCTGGCACTTCCCACCTAGCAAGTGTGCTAAAGAGCCTCTCAGGGCATGCAGTGTTCTGGTTGGGTACCGGTCTGGAACTGCTGGCGGGATACAGGTTCTCCCTCTGTTCCCTGGGAGATGTTTAGGGGAGGGACCATTCTTGCCTCTTGGAGGTCGTGGCCTTCCTTCACTGACGGAAGATGTAAGGCAGACTGCACCTACAACCAGGCTCCAATGCTAAAATCCTCTTGGTACTAATTGCAAAGTCTTCAGATGATCTGCAAAAAGAAAGAACTCAGACCTCTTTTAAAGCCAAATGCACCACATGGATTGGTGTAGGCTGAACCTACCTTAATTAACCAATCCCATGTCCCCACCAACAATCTCCTGTATGCGTGAGGTCATAAGCAGAGTACTTTGCTACAGATAAGGTAAAGGGGTGAAAACATGTAATACTAGGTTCCACCCATCTTCCTGCCTGTTGTGGATAAAATTATCCCTCTGGTTAATGGAGCTCTCTGTGGTTCCTGATTAAAGCGGCAGGTCTCGCTTAAAGCTGCCATGAGACCAGTCTCTCAGGATCTGTCAAACCACATACTCGTACATTCTGAATGTAGTTCCACTATGGGGATGACAAATGTAAACACGCGTTCCCAGACTTGACATTTCACTGCCAATCGATACTGAGTGTGGGTGCTGGCATCAGGTTGACACCGTTGCATATGAAAGGGTGATGGGGTTTCCTGTACCCTTTGTTAGCCTCTGCGGCCAGGCCCCATGTGGGACTGTTTGAATTAAACTCTGATTAGTATGTGAATGCTGCCACCAGCTACATGGTTCAACAAAAGGACATGGCAGATCCAGGGCACCTTTGTTAGTTCATTAGGCTGACCATGGCAGGGGGAAGGTTTGGTTCTCGCTCTTCTGGAGATGCATTGTGTACTCTGTGGAGGAGGTCTCAGACATGGCCTGCACCCCATCCCCTCATTTCGAGGTACCAGGAGCGTACTACTCGCCAAGGTATGTGATGTATGAGGAGCAAATGAACCAACAAAGAGCTGCACTGGTACTCTGCCCAGTATACATCAGAAGATCCATAACTGTTGAAGCGCCCATAAGCAGCACGGTACCCTATCAGACAGCCGTACCAGCCTCTGATACGAAACGAAGAGTACTTACAGACGGTCCATGAAGAGACCCAAAGAGCCCTAATGGAAGGCCAATGGAAATGACACAAGGGCCTGAACAGACTTGTGAATCAACAAAAGTGGCTATCAAAGATAGCATGTCAGTGCAAGGAACTACGAAAATAAATGTAATGGACACAGAGAAGAGACAATGTTAAAACGTGTGGAAACATTGCTAGAAGACAAGATGGAAGCAACCAACCTGTCAAACGTGTCTAAATAGGCTTGGAACGCAAGAGGCAAAAGAAACGATACTGCTCGCATTGCTTAGTAGAAGATTAGAGCGCCAAATATATATATCTACCTCAATAAGGCACATTATACAAGTGCGACTCCATTTTGTAAAAGCAGAAATGTACCCAGGCTGCCAGAGGTCTGACAGGCCAAGTTTCATAACCCTGCCAAGGCAAGAGAAGGAGCTGAATCGAAACTCAACAAAGAGAGGCTCATGCCTAGGAAATCGAGGTCAACCAGAGAAAGGGAGGAGAGTGTCAGCTAGCAAGACTCAAACTTCAGAGCATACCAGCCTGCCCCATGAAGGTCAAGATAAGGGGGGCCCATGCAGGAGGCGAGGCTGAAACAGAATTAAAAGCACTAAAAGCTGGAAACTGTAGCAGATTCATGGTGAACTAACACGTGACCAGCCAGGCGCAAAGAAGTACCACCGCCTGATGTCATCCAGGACCCGAGGATGCATAGCTTTTCCTGGTAAGAGGCTACAGTTTCGAGGCCATACCCAACCAACTAATTGACACATAGCCCAAAGATATTGATTGATGGAAGGAAGGCAGGGTGAAACTGTGTCCATTCTGCATGCCGCTAATTAAAATAGGGATTTATGTCTAGGGGTGTAACCTGCCCAATCACAATGGACCAAGTTATCTGGAGTCCTATAGACAGTAGAACCAATAAGATGTCGTACTTGTAGTGACGTCAATCACGTGTGGTGTAGTGGGATGGGCGTAGACGCCCACCCGATAACAGTTATCCAATCTGCATGCCCTATTATCATATACAGATATAACACCTATACTTAAGTTACCTTTCCTAACCAATTATATTGCATGTCAAGTTTTTGTAGAGTTAGACGTCAATGATGACGAATATTCCCTATAAGAATTGCTGTTCAACTGAAGTTCGAGGAAGTCGGAGCGAGACAGGTGATTGCAATGTTGCTGATTTCCATTTGTTTCTCTGTTTGATGTACTTATCATTAAATGGACTTCCCTTTGCCAACTTACTGAGACCTCATTATTGAGTTGTGTTGGAGTAAGTGATTCCTGCACCCCCTGTCCTCACGTGGTGCAGCTATCTTGTGTTACAAGTTCTAGAGGGTGAGCGCTGACCTATGGGCCCGTCAGTGAATTCCTCTCCTCCTGAACAACTCCACCTGTCAGATCCAAACTAAATATGACAGGGGGACTGTACCTGTAGCCTGTGTCCACCCAGAGTACACAGATCTATGCATATGTTGTGCGGTGTGCATAGGAAAATGTGTGTGGATTAGCGCCACACATTTTCCAGAGGTTGATCTACCATCATTCAATTTCATTAAAAATGTCCAGAAATCCCAGGAGAGTGCACACTCACTGTGCGGAAGGTCGAATTCCTCACAAAAGGCACTTTTAGAAAAGTAAGAAATTAAAAAAAGGAGGCACAAACCATAGCTCACATTTCAATAATTATGTCATAATAAGAGACACCATTATGACCATTATTTTTCCCAAAAACTAAAAACTACTTTGGTTGTCAAGTGGTTCTGAACCTAAACTGTTTGATCCCGGGATTGAATTCTTAAATCCATCTGGGTATTTCGATATATGGAGCGTTTATCTTCAGCTAGCAAATCAGTGGACATGAATCCCCAGCCAAACAATCCACAATGATATCTGCTGCTCCAAGTGTAAACATGTGCAGAAGAGTATCGACTCATGCCCATACGTTCAATGCTCTCTGATGTGAAATGACAATGACTCTGCACTATACTGCAGTATGCAAGGATCATTGCTTCTCCAACAGTGTGTATTGCTGTTTCCATTTCAACTGTTAAAAAAAAGACATACAAACATTGGCAAAGCTAATTTGCTCTTTTGTAAAGGCATTTGCCAAGCTTTCACAATGTTCCAGTTATTGCCATCATGTTCTCTAATATCGACGTAATATGATAGGTAATACTATCATACATCAGCCTGTGCCATATCAAGACCAGGCATTCCCACCATCAGTAGGTTTTGTCAAAAGAATCCAGGTACTTGCACCATTAGCCGCGATTGTGCAAATGTGCCAGTGCTCATATAATTGATAATGGGAACTCTTTCTATTCAATCACCTTACCAGAGGTCATTCTCCTTTCTTGGGCATTATTACTTCCAGCGTGGCTTAAGAGATGGTACACACCGGTTTTTTCTCTTGTTGATTGTCATCCTGCTCCACTCCCCTTCCATCACTGCCCATGCACCCTGCTGAACACTTGAATTTTCTCTCCTCCAGGCTTCTGATTGCTCTTAAAGCAAAGCATCTACGGGTTTTAATCGCAGCAATTTTTGCCGCGGCTATTTTCATTATGGTGTTTTCACCGTGGCCGTTTTCGAGATTGTTTATTTTTTTATTTTTTGAATAGGTGCCCCGCCTCCATCCCCACCCTCACCACCTCACCCACCACCCCTCAAACCACTACACAACAACTCAACACATATATTTACATTTCTAAGCTAGCATCTGTGCTTAAATGTATAGGTGTTTTGGCGTGGGGGAGCACAAAGGGCCAGTTGCCCCCTCTAATTGGTGCTCTGCTCCCCCTTAACTGGTGCTCTAATCCCGCCTTTGGTGGAGGACACCTCTCAGCAATATTAAAAGCTTCCCCTCTAACCAGCAGGAAGTCACGTTTTTACAGTCTCTTCGTTTGCTTAGCTTGGCATGTTTTCGGACCTGATGGGAACATCATAGGAGTACATTGATAGCATCGGGGAGTGGGGGGTCGGGGGAGGCATTCATGTTAAAAGTAGGTTTCCCATATGCCGGGAACATTATTGTTTCCTAAATGCCATGTTTACAATTCAACATGAACCAACATAAAAGACATTTTAAAAGTGAAATATGTTTCTTTAACTTCAAGCAACCAGTTGATTTCTCTTGTTCTGTATTCCGTTTTTGCGTCCCATCTTTAGAATATTTTATTGCAGGATATATTTCTAAAGTGTTTATTGTCTTGTCAAACTGCTGGATTTGAATTAAGTGCTTGTATTGTACTGACAGCAGTTATTAGGAAACTGAGCGGTGGGTTCATGGGTGCCAACCTTTGCTTTTCACGGTGGGGACAACGATTCAACCACCTCCTCCTTGAATATGAGCAAGCCACCAGCCCAACCCCTCCCTTGGTGAACATATGTCTTAGAAGGAATTGCAAAAAGCCATTGACTTTGCAGGCAACACCCACAATACAAAACCTCAGCAACATTCACTCAACCTTCTGAACTACTTTGCTTGCTTTCTTCTTCAGTATGTGGCTTTCTAAGTTTAAAACATTCAACATAGGATATGGATCCTAGTTATGCAAAAACTCACTGCATTATCAACAGTGCAGCTCATGTCTTCCTGTTGAAGATGTGCTTTCTCTTGCTTGTATTAGCAACGAGCTGCATTCCTGTCACAGATGCATAGCCCAGTGGGAAGATTGGAGTCATCTCAAATTAGTCCAGGTAAGGTGTGAGATGCTAAATCAGTTCTTATCATCAAATTGCATTCTGGTACTTACAAACCTGACTTTATAGCCTGAAAGTAAAAATGCAATTACTGAAAAAAAACTGTACCGAAGGCAAGGTCTTGACCATCTCATCCCGTACAGGGCACATCTTCAGAGCATTGTTCTGCATATTAGTAACACATAGGGCCTCATTACGAGTAGCGCGGTAAAAACGGGGTCATTACCGGCATGTAGGTACCAGCGGGATCGTGCTCGTATGACGCCACTAATAGCGGATGATTACAAGTGTGCAAGCATGCGCAAACCCCCATGCCGGAAATGGCCATACCGGCATGCCGCTAAAGGCCCTTGCATCCCTCGATAGTGCCCTAACGGTCCCCGCCGATACCGCCTCTGCCTAAGAGGAACCTGCCTAGTGTCATCGCGTCTGAAAGGGAAATGGGCCGGTGGCCATCTTTAAAAACACAATCCATTGCAATCCTCCCAAACCAACAGTTGTTTCCAGGAGAGACCAGTGGCAATCCATACACCATGTCGAAGGCAACCCGGAAAAGGTAGGCAGGAGGTAGCCCACAAGGTATCCGCTGTTGCAACAACCCCACGGACAGTGAAGGATTGCAAGAAGAGGTGGGATGACCTCCGCCTCAGTGTCCGTAATACCCTGTCAAGCAACAAGCATGGCTACTGGCGGGGGTCCCCACTCTTCTGTCAAACTGACCACCTGGGAGGAGACGGCAAGTACGTTCATCAATATGGAGTCCATCGAGGGATTTGGCGAGATGGAGACGGGTGCGTCAACATCCGCAGATGGAGGTGAGTGACCCTGCAGATCCCTATACGGGAAACCATGACGTTGCACAAGTGATGTGGAAGAGAGTCTAGGCAAGGCAATGCATGTCCCAACACACACATCAATATATTCTTGTCCAGATGGAGGGCCAAACCCTGCCACACTGAAATGCATGCTGAGTGCCAATCCCATTACCAACACACAGCCAACACACACGGACCGTGCCCATGTAACACATCACACAAACCCCTATGCAACGGCATGCCACCTGCCATGCAGCAAATGCCAAAATGCCCCCTTCATACTACCCTGTGTGACACACCTGTAAAATATGAATGAATGATAAATGAAGTACTCCACAGCACCCTATAATGCATCTAGCATGTAACATCATCACTGATGCCCTGCATCTCTTCTAACTCCCCAGGCACCGATGGAGAAGATGGCAGCCAGGATCCCACCACAAGGGCATCCACGTCCCAGCCAATGACAACGGCCAGTGACAACACCACAACCGGGGCAGCCTCGCAGCCCACTCTGACACCCAGTGCGCCTGACACCACGGACACTGAGCTGCCTACACCCACACCAGTTGAAGGCGAAGCCATAGAACCACACACCGACACCGATGAAGCAGTGGTGGAGCATGTTGACCAGGAAGGACAGACGCATGTGGCATGTCCACACTCCCCAAGTCCCGTGCCCACCCCCCCACCCCACATTCAGCACTCACCCACCTGCAGGAGTGCGGATCCCTGCCTGCATGAATCCGACCTGAGCAGGATCCACGAGGACAGCACTGCCATTGCAGCCCCCATCACAGCACCCTCCACCACTGCTGCTCCCACCATCAGCCTTGAGGCACGGCTGGTGAGGGTGGAGACCAGACAGGATTCTATGTTGGACCGGCTCCGGCAATATATTGCAGATGGGGAGCATACCAGGCGTGGGATAGCCCAGGCCATAGCAGGGACCACAGCCGCCATAGCCGCCAACACAGCTGCCATAGATGCCAACAGAGCCACCATCAACACCTCGGCTTTGTTGATGAGAGACTGTCTGGGGTCCATCACGCAGGTCCTCACATCCATCCTGCTGCACATGCATCAGCCACAACCTGCACCAGGTCTGCAAATGAGAATAGCATCCTCCCCATCCACCACACCAACTTTCTCTGCCCCCGCTTCCTCTGGACCCTCCAGCCCTGTCCGTCAAACACGGCAGAGTGTGAGGCACACTGAAATGGCTCCCCGGGGCTGCAAGAAGTCCCGCAAATAGTGTGGGAGAACTATGGGAGTGGGTAAAATGGTGTTGGCGGTGATTGGGAGTATTAGGGGTAGTAATTTGGGTTGTTTTGGGAGTTCACTGGGGGGGTTTTGGGAGTTCACTGGGGGGTTTTGGGAGTTCACTGGGGTTTGGGGGTGGTGAGGTTGCACTTTCTTTAGTTGATATAAATACACCCGTTTTGTTAAAAAAATTCAATGGCTGGACATTCATCTTTTCGTGTGTATCAATTTAATGTATGACGGTGTACAGTGGCCAACTCCCCACATTCCCTTGTGCATGTCCACATGGACAGTGTAAATGTGTCACTGACACATATCTATCAAGGTCCCTGGGTGTCAGAAGTATTTGTGAATCAGTGATTGGCATACTGCATGGCCATCCTGTGCATCACGTACTGGCAGGGTTGCTGCTTCTCCTCCATCTTCATCCTCATCATCCTCACCCGGTGCATGCATGTCAATGTCAGGTGGCAGTGGTACATTTCTCTGGATGCACATGTTGTGCAGCATGACACAATCCATGGTTATCTTTGCCTCCTTTACAGGGCCATAAAGGAGTGCTCCACCTGACCTGCTTAGGCAGCGGAACCACACCTTCAACAGGCCAAAGGTCTGCTCAATCACAACATGGGTACGGGTATGTACCCGACTGTACTCCTCTTCATGGCTGTTCCGCGGGTCCCGCACAGGGGTAAAGAGCCACGGCTTCAAGGGATATCCTCCATCACCTGCAACAGTCATGGGCACAGTTATTTGCTGTGGACCTGCACATGACACTGTACATATGCACCAATATTGTTTGGATGCATTCGATACTGCAATATGGTGAGGTAGTCTGGATGGTGTTGAATAGATGATGCAGGGTGAAATAATGCATGCTGAGGCAGATGTACTGTGGTTGTACGACAATGTTTCACCTCCCATTTTTGCTTTGTATACTACACTGTGCATGGTCACACTAGCCACATTGGCACAGTTGCGATCCTGTTTAGTCAAGCATTGCTTGACATACACATGGTGGCCAGGTTGTGCATCTTACATGTGGTTATTTATATACGTTAATGGTCAGATGTGTGCCAATGATGTGTCACGTTGAGGTTGGGGTTTCAGGTCAGGAGTCATTAGCTCTGAGTGCATTCTCCACTCACCATCAATTCCCACCCAGGTGGAGTATGCATCCCTCTTCCCACCCAGGTGGAGTATGCATCCCCCCCATTCCCACCAAGGTGGAGTATGCACCCCCCCCATTCCCATCAGGTGGAGTATGCATCCGCCCCCTCCCAGCCAGGTGGAGTATGCACCCCCCCATTCCCACCCAGGTGGAGTATGCATCCCAACACATCACTACCCCGATGCACTGCCGTGGGCCAATGAGGCAACTCACCAAGCTGCCAGGCACGTGGTCCAGCATGTCGCTCCATGTGATGGGGTAGCGTGGAGTAACCCAGCACCATCACATCATGTGTTCATCCGGGAAATCGGGCGCAGCAATATGTGATGATCTTGCTGGAGTCACATACCATCTGCACATTGATGGAGTGATATAGCTTGCGATTGCAGTACACCGCCTCTACAGCATGGGGGACTACCAATTCTACATGGGTGCAGTCCAGGGCACCAACACAATTGGGCATGCCTGCCAGTGCATGGAATGTAAACAGAAATCTTCGGTACGCCCTTAGTGACACGTAGCAGACTCGGGCATAAAAAATACAAAAACCAAGAAGAGTTAGTACTGCTACTGACCAGGTATACTCCCATATGTTATCAATGAATGAAACAAGTGCATGGAAGCCTACTTTGGTGTCAGCTATCTCCTGGGCAGTCCGTGGTAGGGATATGTGGGTGCTAGCGTGCTTCAGGAGGGCATACAGCACTTGGGTCAACATGCGTGAAAATAGTGGTTGTGAAATGCCATGCAGCTGGCCCACTGTGTGCGGGTAGGTGCCTGTGGCCAGGAAGTGGAGCACAGACACCTCCTTCAGTAGCAGGGGGATGGCAGTGCGTATTTCTATGAGGCTGGCAATGTTGTTGCCTATCATGTCCACTATGGTGGTGATGGTGTCCCGGTCCAACCGGTACAGGGTGTGGATCTGGTCAGGGGTTAGATTGAATGGGCTGGGTCTGATGCCAGGGATTGGTGGCTGCCTACGAGGTACTACTGGCTGCACTGGTGGTAACAGCTGAGCCTGTCTCACCCTTCTTCTCCTCCTGCATCTCCTCTGTGCTGCCTGTTGTTGCTGCTGTAGTTGTTGTATTTGCTTTTGTTGCTGTAGTTGTAGCAGTATAGGCATGTCCTCCAGCGCCATGATTGCAACAGCTAGTGGTAGCATTTTGGTGTAGGAAGGGGTGTGGTGTGTGGGTGTACTCCTTTTATACTGGCCCAGACTCCATTGAGTCCACCTGTGGTGATTGTGTGCACCTGTGGCAGTTGGCTTGATTGCTGATTGCTGTTTACGGGTGGTCCGCGATGCCTGTATGGCCACCATTGTGCAGCCCCTGATTACCTCCTTCGCGATGCCGGTATTTTCATGCCCGCGTGGGTTGTGATGTCCTCCTATTACCGGCATGTCGGTATTTACTCCCCGAAGGGGCGCGTGTACGCGCCCATGCTGGTATGAGGGGGCACGGTACGGGCGGTGCCGGTATTGGCGGGTTGTCGGGTTGGAATGCCCCGGACCCGTTAACGATGCCGCTATTACCATTCCGCCTTCCTTTTTTCATTACCTCCATTCTCGTAATGAGGCTCATAGTGTAAATAAGGATATATAGGCCGCCAAAATCGGGTCCGGGTTCCCAGAATGGGGAATTACAGGGCCATTCCGAGTTCGGAGGGCCCGGTAATTCTTCCCTTCAGGAAACTTGACCCGGACCTTCCCCATTCCCATTTCAGCCCCCATAGGGACCCGCTGGTAAAACCAGACGTGCAGAGCGGGTCCCACGAGGGGACCTCGTAATCAGGCGGTACGGGGTTGAATGCGCCGGCACCTTTACCGGCGCCGTTAACCCCTTACCGCCTGACTTATAATGAGGCCCACAGTCTTTTCACCATAAAATGTTTCCTCGAGTGATGTTTCACCGAAAAATGTTAATTGAAAGATGTTTTCATCCAAACAAACTTTCACAGAATGTTTTTATCGAAAATATATATATATAGATTTGGGTGGGGTAAAGGGTTACATTTTGAAAACAGGGCCTTGGGGGGACCCCCTAATAAAAAATATATATTTGGGAATGTTGGGCATGTTTTTAAGGGTGGAAAACAGGAATTTTGGGGGGTATCCCCAAAAAAGAAAAAAGAACAAGAAATTCGGTATACATGTTTTTGGGGAATAGTGTTATTAATCTACATTAGGTGAGAAAAAATTCAAGGAAAAATTCTTTAGCTGAAACGCAATTAGGTGAAAAGACATGTAACCATAAATAAGCAGTTATGGGCTAATCCTCTGTCCGCATAGCCCTTCCTCCATACTGTTGGGATATTTCTGGAGCTAAAAAAGGATTGGAAAAAGGTGTCACAGTGGCAGGTAGTTATTTGGCCACTCTAGTCTACCCATTCCTCCCGCTGACACACAACCCCAAAAATGTTATACAAATCAATGTGCAGATAAAAAGGGCTGCCAGGTGGTAGGAGGGCACCTGGCTAGGCTCAAAGGTAGTGCAGGGCCCTCCCATCCCTTGACTACCTTCAAGGGTAGTCCAGTGCCTTCCCATCTCTTGACTACCTTTAAGGGTACGACCCTCCCATCCCTTGACTACCTTTGAGGGTAGTGTAGTGCCCACATTTCACATTGAGCTGGACATTGTCCTCCAGCCCTCTGTTATAACCTCCATACTCCCATTCACATGCCCTGCCTATAAAGAGAAGAAGAAGCAGCAGAGAAAGCATTGATGTAGATTCCTGCTCCCTGTCTAGCTTTGTCAACACCTTGGGAGGGCCTCCGCCCACCCTGAATACCCCAAGACTGTGGCTGGCAACTCCTCTGTTAAAATCATCAAAACAAATCCTATAAAACAGTATTTTCTGTCTGATTTGAAAGTGATCCAGCGTAATGCAACCTTCTCCAGATCTTTAGACAGCTCCAATACGCCCTTCCCAGTATTGTCAATGACAAGGCATTATGGGCGTTATAGCCCACAAAATCAGCAGTGTCAGTTTGCAGACCTCCATACAAAAGCTAAAAATAGCTTGGCTGGTGCTAGTTTTTGTTCGTTTTGCAACAATGTAAATGGAAATAGAAACATAAATACACACATTTTGTGTGGCAATGAGCCTTGCATGCTGTGGTATGGTGCACTGTGAATGCCACTTTGTATCAGATATCATTGTGTCGGACGGGCACGGGCTGATGATCGTATACGCTTTTTCAGGCTTCATAGTCACAACGGTGATGGTGAAGCGGTGCGAGCATTGTCCTTTGGGCTGTGAGGCCAGCGCTGCTGGGAATTAACTCTCACCCCCAGAATAGCCTTTTTGAATTGGCCTATGTTAAAAATGTATTAGGGTGTTTTTGTTTTGATGTCTTTATGCAATTAAAGTACAACAAACAATAACAAATAAAACAGAACACACATATTATTCACAGTTTGCATTAATGTATGAATGTTTATATACACTTGATGGAGTATTTACCATTGTATCTCAGTTGGCGGGGGGGGGGGGTAGGGGGCAGGGGGTTCTGTTCAGTGACCTGCCAGCTGGAAATATCCTCTCTATGTATTGGGGGTTAAGGGGCACTTTGAAAAAATCCCTCCAGTTATCAAGCAGCACAGGTATGAACATGCTTGGGAACCAATGTTGTGTTTGGACTTTCTGTAGTATAAAAATAATCACAATGGTGTCTCTTTCTTGTAACATGTGAGTGAAGCCAATAGAATCACTAATTAATTTAAAGACATCCGGTGGACTGCAGAGATTCTGTGTAGTGCCATGGATAGAGCGCTACATTCTCTTTAAGTATATCATTGATGGGGGAAAGTAAATAAAACAAGTAGATGTCACTCGAACAGACAATAGATCTCACATTGGGGCAAAGAGGACATTGTGTGTCGGACAATATTACAACTGTAGATGAGAGGTACCCTATGGGCCTCATTACGACCCTGGCGGTAAGGGGTTAGCGCCATCGTTAGCTGCGCCGACCCCTTACCGCCAATCACGAGTTCCCTTTCCGCCATGGCGGATTTTACACCTGCTTCTAGCGGGTGTAAAAATCCATGGCGGTAAGGGAACTTGGTGTTAATTACGCCACCGTAATTTACGGTGGCGTAATTAACGCCTTCCCCACTCCCATTATGCCCTATGGGGCAAAAATGGGAATGGGGAAGGGTAAATGGGGATTGGGGATTTACCGCCCCGCCAAGGTCGGAATGGGGCGGTAAATCCCCTTACCGCCATGGTGTTAACGTAGTTAGCACCATGGCGGTAAAGTCACGGCCCTGGCGGTAACTTTCCGCCAGGGTCGTAATGAGGCCCTATGACTAAAAACTTTTTTAGAGCATTTTTTGATCTGCTCGAGAGGTGCAACATTTGAGCGTCTGCAATGAAAGTGCAACATCTTGTGCCTCTCGCCTCACAGAGTCCGCAGGTGAATGTTAAATTTGCCAGGGCACAAATGTTCTCTCTGAATTGGACCAAATAAAGGAGGCATCACCAACTTAGGTGTGTTCAGTGGGTGGGATAAGGTTATCCCTCTAAACTTTTTTTTAAAAATAGTGAGTTAAAATGGTGAAATTTGCAGCACAGATTCCAGGAAAAATGAATTCAAAGCCATATAATTTGCAAATGGTTCTGTAGGTGAACACATGAAATACTCAAAAAATGCCTGCTTGCCGATAGTATTTCCACAACATGCTTTTATGTAGGCATTACCCGAAGACCTTCAAGAGGTCTGTCTCATTAATACACAAGAGCATTGTCATGCTAAAACATATGTTCATGCTGCATGTTACCAAAGAATATAATGAGGTGTGTCACAAGAATATATGAGGGCACACCTCTATTTCACACTGGTTGTTTCCATAGAAAAGCATGAGGTCTGTCTCAAGAATATATGCCATCAGTGCCCTCCTTTATTGCTGGTTGTGCTCAAAGAAAGTCATGAGGCTTAGCTCAGCAATCAATGCTCTTATTGCCATTGTATAGACCCTTCTGATGCAGTTTGAGGCCAAAGATATGCCTTGATACCTCAGGGTTATGGTGCGCTTTATAAGTGTCAAATAAAATAAAAAATATAATAAAAGATAAGCATGAGACCATGCTACTATAATCTGTCACAATGTTGCTCTCGGTGGATGGTCTGCCAAAATTCTGCTCTCTTAGTGCCCAGGTTCTGTCCTAATATTGCTCTCTCAATGACCAGTTCACACCCCATGTGGTTCTGAGTTCCCAGTTCTGTCCAATGTTCCTCTCAATGACCCCATTCTGTCATGTATGACTCGCTCTAGCCAGTTTTGCCTCATGTTGCTCTTATTGCCATACTTTTGTCTTAGGTCACTCTCATTGCCACAGTTTTGTCCATAGTCATATCCACTGACCAGTTATGTCACATCTAGTTCCCACAATTCTAATTCGGTCCTATTTCACTCTCACTGCCTCTGTTCTACTCCATTTCACGACGAATGCCCCATTGCTCTCTTCCTGCCCCAGTGCTGTACCAATGTGTCTCTCATTGCTCCAGTTCTGTCGCATATTATTCTCACTGCATGTGTTCTCCCCAATGCCACTCTCTATGTGTCCCCAGGTTTACCCAAATGCCACTTGTAATGCCGTAGTGCTGCCATATGTGGTTCTCAATGCCTCTGTTCTGCCCATTTGTCCGTCAGTGCATTTGATATGCCCCTGTCGCTCTCACTGCCCATTACATACCCAATGCAGCTCTGACCCTCATTCCACAGTTCTGCCGCATATTTCTCTCATTGCCCTCTCTGTCCATTGATGTGCTATGATGTCACTACCGCTGCCCCAGTGCTGCCCCAATGTGACTTCCCAAATTCTGCTCCATTTCACTCTCATTGTCATTTTCACACTCACTGTTTCAGTTCTGCCCGAGGTTGCTTTTACTGCCCATGTCCTGCTGCTCATTGTTGTCTATGCTCCCTGGCTTTCTTCGCTGTCACACTCACTGAGCCAGTTCTGCCCCAAGTGTCTCTCACTGCCCCAGGACTGTCACATTTTGCTGTGACTACCCTGATAAACTCCTCTCATTTCACCAGTTCTGCCACATGGCAGTATCACTTTGAAAAATTCGACCATCCACACAGGGAGTGTGGACTTGCCTCGGATTTTGGATTTTTTGATAATAAAAATGAATGATGGGAGATCAACCTCTGAAAATGTGTGAGGCCTTTCTGCACACATATTCTCTGCTCACAGCACAAAACACATAGTCACAGGTACTCCCGGAGGACACAGCCTACGGGCGCCATCTCCCCTGTCATATCCAGCTGGAATGTGACAGCCACAGGTACATCAAAGCATCTCAAGAAGGGGTAAGGCACACCATCCACAGCCATGGGCAGCCTAATTAAAATATCAAAGGCCTGATGGATCTGCCTTCCTATTGTGGTAGTTCGGCTGGTGGCAGTGCACACTAACAATAGATAATTGAGGCAAGCCTGGAGAAGAGGCTTTTTTGCGGACTAGACAACAGGAAAGCAGGGCTAACACCCCTTTGGTATGCAATGTGTCAACTTGAAGCCAGTTCCCACCCCTTTGTATGAAAGGCAGTGAATGCCATGTCTGCATCCATTAGTTACCACATGTGTCTCTGCGGATCAGACCCCTTTCAAAGGGACGAAGGATGTGAGTTGGGGAAGACAGGAAGTCTGCTTACATCACACACTTCAAGGGAGACCTGCACTTTAATTAAGAGTCACAGAGGGCTTAGTTAACCAGAGAGACAATTTGATCTACAAAAGACAGGAAGATGGGTGGGACTTAGGTGTATGTTGTCACCCCTTACCTTTCCTGTTGCAGAGCACTCTGGTCCTGACCTCATGCATAACAGAAGAGTGTTGGTGGGGACACAGGTTTGGTTCATTAAGTCATTAAGGTGGGCTTAGCCTGCAACAATTGCTGGGGCCCATTTGGCGTTAAAAGAGGGCAGAACCCCTCACTTAGCAGATCATCCAACGACTTCAAAAGGAGTAAGAAGAAGTACTCATTTGGACCTGGGCTGGAGGTACAGTCTACCTTACATCTTCTGCCAGTGAAGGAAGGCAAGGAGTTCCAAGAGGGAAACAAGATCCCTCCCGTAAACATCTCCCAGGGAACAGAGGGAGATACCAGACTCAGAGGACCCGCCCAGCAGCTCCAGATCTGGTACCCAGCCAGCACACAGCATGCCCTCCAAGGTTCTGCCAGCGAGCTTCCTAGGTGGGAAGTGCCGGAGTATCTCTGAACAAAAGACAAGGCTGTTGCCTGCAAACACTCTCCTAAGCTTTTGGCCGTCTGCCTTGAAAGGACAACACAAGCCCTGTGAAGAAGCTAGGAGGAGTGCCCCTACAAGCATCAACCAGCGTCCATCTTTTGAGGACATTTTCAAGACAGTTGAACCCTTGAACCGCAACCGGCTGCACCGTTGACTGTTGTCAGGCCACAGTCACAAGAGCCATCCCAGGTGCCTTGACCTGCATGCCAGATCTGCAAACCAGCAAAGAGACAATGGGCCTCATTACACGGATGGCGGTGAACCATGGCGCTATTAGCGCCATGGTTCATGTCGGTAAAATACTGGCACCGCCTTGGTGGAAAGGGGAATTACCGCCCTATTCCAAGGTTGGCGGGGCGGTAATTCCCCCTTCCACCATTGCCCTTCCCCATTCCCATTTTTGCCCTATAGGGCTCTATGGGAATGGGGAAGGCGCTAATTACGGTAGAGTAATTAGCTCCCTGGTCCCGTTGCGGTTTGGTTTTTACTGCCTGCAAAAAGCAGGCGTTAAATTCCCCTACCCACAAAGGGACCTCGTAGTAAGGCGGTAAGGATTTACCGGTACCGGTAAAATACCGGTACCGGTAAACCCTTACCGCCATCCGTGTAATGAGGCCCGATGATTCTTGACCCCAAGCAGCCATGTAGGCCAGCTTGCAGGCATCCGTCCAGCCTTGCTCGCCAAACTGCATGCTGCCTGATACACGCACCTGTCTCCCTTCTCAAACTCTGTTTCAGGAGCTGCAAAGTGCCCTGGAACCACCTTGAGGCTGTCGAGCATCAATAACTTCTTCAGCATCAGGTACATTGTGGTATTGCCCCCCTGGTCCTTCTCTGAAGGCCCCTCAAGACAGTTACAACCTTTTGACCTCTTTGTGCTGAAACCAAATAACCTTGAACAGTAAAACTGATTACTTTACCAACTACCCTGCTGTCAGTATCCGGAGTGCATACCCTTCCTTCGTGAAACTGTCTGTCCTCTGTTTTCCATTACAGGGTGGGTTGTATTTTGTAGTGTGCTAGAACTGTCTATTGTAGTAATAATAAAGTAGATATGTTTATACAACCTTGACTGGAGAGGACCTTTTATCATTGGGTAAGAATTGTATTTTCGCTGTGTTTCAACTAACCAACGAATCACGACCTTGCAGAGATAATCCTGACGTTCTGTCCACGTTACCAAAAATTGGACAAGGAGGTTTATAGATTCTTGATGCGGCTAACCAAAATACCCCCAGAGTATCCCTGGCTGTTGCTTTGGTAATGTGAGTGAAAGGCAAGGCTTACTCTTAAAAGGTGTGAGAGGCACAACCAGTTCACAAGCTAAAAAAGATAGGGCAAGACAAATATTGCCATCTCAAACAAGTTACAACAATGTCAATTGTAATATCTCACTACCAACACGAGAGAAGAGGGAAACACACTTAAAAAGAGAACAAATGTAAAATTGCCTCCACTGTTCCAGTGGAGTCGATGAGATTACTGTTAACATGGATTCCTATGGGAAGCAATGTTAATCAGCAAACATGATCAAAACCAATAGAAATTACCAAGTATATAGCATGGAGCAGAAATCCCATCAGAAGGGCCAGTCGCAGTCTGGCTGTTTCAGTCACTAGTCCCTTGCCAGGTGAAAATGCTCACAATCCCCAATCCATTCGTTCTGTTGAATGCATTCCATCCCTGGTTTGTTTCCACTATTTTAGGCGACACTAGTCTTGGTCAACCCCTGACACTTGTACGTGGGTGAAGTTGCCTGCCAATGTTCGCATTGACTTCGGTACCCCTGGCCTGGGCCCAGTTACCTAAGTCTTCAAGGTGCTAGAGACTGGTCTGGGAGACCCTTTTAGCTAGAGCTCCAATTTCACACTACATGGCAGGCATATTTCCATGACAATCCTTTAATATCCTACTGAGTGAGGTGTGCTTTTGTGGGGTCAGCTGGTCTCCCTCTGTGTAAGCAGTCTCATGCAGACAGGCAGACATTCCTTTCCTGGGCTGGCAGTGCTTATGGGTGATTGCAACTGCAAGCCAACGGTCCATGCGAAACCAGTGGCTAATACAACATCTTTGCACTTCCAGTTGAGAACGTTACAAGTGAATGGTTGCACACCACTTTACTTATATTTAAAACTCAGGGCAGATGTGCGATGTGCTAATCACATTCTAGCCTGTCCCCTGCTAATGTGTCTTGGAATGTGTTTCATTGAAGAAGATGTCATCAGCAATAAACCTTAAGGACCCCCTTGATGTCCAAGGAATGCAGGGCCCTCTCTGCCTCTGACTGTGGGTTAGGGAAGAACACCGGCAGACATATCTCCTGATTCAGATGCGATGGAGAGATCACCTTGGGCAGGACGTTTGGGTGAGGGCGCAAGATGACCTTGTCATTGTGAAATGTGGTGAAGGGCTCACATGTGGACATTGCCTGCAGCTTATTAACCCTGCGCGCAGAGGTGAGAGCCACCAGTAAAAACATTTTTACTGTCACCAAGCAGATGTCCACAGAGGTCATCGGCTTGAAAGATTTGCGCTGGAAAGCTGGCAGAACCACATTGAGGTCCCAGACCGGGTGGGGCCTATGCACCGGCGGAAAAAGCCTGGACACCCCCTTAAGGTGGGCGTGAACCACCAGAATGATGCAGAAAACACATGCTCAGGGGAATTCTTTTAAGCCCCAATGGCCGCCAAATAAGTGCAAGTAAGTATCCACCTGAGCTCTAGAATGAGCCAGGTGCGCTGAAAAAGCCAGAGGGCTTGTGACAGGGTCCAGACTCTTGTCACAAGCCCAATGGCAGAACCTAGTCCATTTACTCATATACTGGGACTGAGTTGAGGGCATCCTGGCCTTCTGAATGATGTTTCAGTTGTCATCAGAATATTGAGCATGCTGAAGCCTCAGCTGGTCAGGAACCAGGTCGCCAGTGCACGTTTGGCTAGGTCGGGATGCTCCACCAACCCACCCTGCGGCATCAGGAATCTCCTGCTGGAGATCGAAATGTGGACGGGACCCTGGTTTCACAACTGCAGCAGATCTGAAAACCAGGGTCTTGAAGGTCAGTGGGGGCAATCAGGATGAGGCTGAAACCCACCGAAGCCCAGAACTTGCAGAGGTTCTGTTGGATCAGAGGGGTGGGCAGGAATGCATAACACCTGCCTCCATGCCAACAGATCTGCAAGGCATCTCCCAGAGACACCCGACCCCTTCCTACCCATGAAGCAAAGTGGGGGCATTTGAAATTCAGAGGGGGTGTGAACAAATCCAGGTCCATGGACCTGCAATGCTGGTACAGGGGCAAAAAGGAGTCGGTGTGCAACTCCAACTCGTAGGTGTTGAACCCCAAGCGGCTCAGTTGGTCCACTTCTGCATTGATGTCCCCCGTGAGGTGAACAGCTGAAATCCTAATTCCCTTCATTAGGGCCCATTTCCAGATCAATACCGCCTCCATGAAGAGGAGGGGAGAACGAGTGCCACCCTGCTTGTTCTGGAAAAACATCATAGTAGAATTGTCTGTCCCAAACAGGACCTGTCCCTGAAGAGGGGCAAAAACACCTTGAGTGCCAGGCCCACTGCCCGGAGCTCAAGCAGATTGATATGCAGGAGGGCTTTCATCCTCGACCATGCTCCAAGAATTGCATAGACTTCCAGAGTAACCCCCCCAGCCCAAAAGAGAGGAGTCTGTCATCACACGCACAATAGGCTCTGGCCGGGTAAAGTGGGCTCACACTGAAACATTGCCGTCCATCAGCCACCAGCAGAGATAGGGCAATAGGAGCAGTGGTATTGGGATCCTTTGGTCACCAGGTGGAGCTGGAGGTGCCTCATCTTGAGGTGAGCGTGCTGTACAGTGAGCATGCAGGAGGCCATCAGGCCCAGAATGTGCTGGAACCACCATGCCAAGGTGGTCAAGTTAACCAGAAACTGCCCAACCACCTTGCAGAGGGACAGAAGCCTGTCGAGAGTAGGGTACACCCGCTGAATGGTAGTGTTCCAATGCACCCCTACGAAGATCAGTTCCTGAGATGGGCACACCTGTGACATTCTCTGGTTGAGAAAGATCCCCAGCTGATGTAGGATATCTGCCAATCTCTGGCAGGAGTGTATCACACTTTTGGGTGACCTTGTCCAAACCAGCCAGTCATCCAATTAAGGGTACAGATGATAGCCCTCCAAGCAGAGAAGGCGTGCCACTACATTCATCAATGTTGTGAAGACACAAGGGGTCGTGTTCAGATCGAAGGGCAGCACCTTGTACTGAAAGTGGTATGACATAATCGTGAACTGCAGAAACGTCCGAAGCAGTTGGTAGTTGCGTATATGCAGGTACGCATCCTTGAGGTCCAGGGAACACATCCAGCCACCTGCACACAGAGACTCTGCTATATGCGTGGGAGTAATCCTCTTGAAGCCTTCCAGTGGTAAAGACAGATTTTGAAATGACAGGTCCAGGACAACCCTCGGGCCAGCCTGGTTGTTCTTGCATACCGCAAGAATTCTGTAATAGTACCCGCATCCCCTGTCTACAAAGGGAACTAGCTCTATTGTCTGCATCTCCAAGAGTGAAAGGACCTCCTGTAAAAGAGCTGGGGACCCGATCTAATGAAGAGGAGGAGAGGATGCTAGAGGCAAAGGAAGAGAAAGACTGAAGCCCGTGGAGACTACTGATAGGATCCACTGGTTGCTGAAAAGACACTTCCAGGTGTCCTGGAACAGAGTCAAATGGCCCCAACAGGCGAGCCATGAAACCCCCGACCTTGATGTCACTGCTTCTTGGTGTCAGTGCCGGGTGCAGAGGGGGGAGTGGAAAAACCCATGCAACGTTCTCTGCTGCTTCCTCCTTTTGTCGCTGGGTGACCTGTCAAGCTCATGTATACCGTGGTCCCGGAACCCCTTGAAGCCGGAGAAAGCATAGGGCTTGAACTTGGTCCTGCCCTGGGACTGAGGGCAGGAGTTCTGTCCAGGTTTTTTCAGGACGGCCAAGGACTTGGTGGTTTGAGTGGCATTTTTTTTCTTTGTCAACTAGTCATTGGTTGACGAATGAAAAGCGGTCCACACGCTCGAAGGGCAGATCCAGGATCCGTTCTTGCATGTCAGAAGAAAGCTTAGTGGCGTGCATCCACGACCATCCTTCTTATCCCAACACCAAGGCACAGCCCTCTGCTGGCTGTATCGATGTGGGAGTCCGAAGACTCCACGAGGCCCTGCGTATTTGCCAGACCGGCCCTGAAGGAGGATTTGCTTGTCCAAAGGGAGATTCAGCAGAAATTCCTGGACCTCCTGACACAGCTTCTGGTTAGACATAGCCAAGAGGGTGTCCGCTTTGGCTTACTGCAGATGCAGTCCTGAGATGGAATAACAGCACTTTCCCTAAGACTCGAGGACCTTGTCCTCCTTGGAAAGACAACATGAGGTGGCTCCTGTGAAAGAAGACAAAGACGATGGTTTAGAATAAAAGGAGGCAGCAGTCACCACTGAAGAACGAGGCTGTGGGTTTGCAGCCAGGGGGATTGGCTCCCTGTCCGTTAGCCTGAATCTCTGTCCAAATTCTTGTTCATCTGGGCATTGGCCCTGGACTTCTGCCAGACCTTTCGTGCCACCTGCAAGACATCCTTCTGGGAAGGGTTGTCAGTCCGGAACGTGTTGCGCTTACTCAAGACCTCTGCTAGTACTACCGATTCCTGGGGAACTTCCTCGGCCATAGGGACCCACAAGAACTCCATCAGGCCCTGATGGTGGTCAAGAAAGGCCTTAACAGATGCTGAGGTTTCATCATCATGGGCGTCATCATCCTCATCGTCGTCATCACCCCCCTCCTTTTTTACTGACTAAGTGGATCCAGGTCTGGGGGAGGGACTGGAACTGGAACCGACAGCACCGGAGGAATGGGAGGAGTACCCAGTGGAGGGGGCTAGGGCAGCACCACCTGCAGGATGACCTTGTTTTGAGAGACCCCTGGCCAGTCCATAGAGTCAGGGTTGGCTCTTCAGCACTTTAAGACGAGATAGCTGCACCTCAAGATGGTTGGGGGTCCAGGGTCTCTTACTCCAACACCAATCAATAAGGACAACTCAATGGTTTGGCAAAGGGGGGTCGTTTAATGACAAGTACAGAATACAGGGAAACATGGAAATTGACAGTAAAATGACAGTAAAATGATTATAAATACAATGCATGAGTACATTCTGGTTCGATATGTAAGGCGACAGCATTTCCTTCCAGAGAAGCCGGGGTGCCTCTCTTCTTGTGGGAGGACAAGGTTGCTGCTCTGGGCTCCCATCTCGATCATTAGCCGACTGTCGATGTTATTGTTTCCTTATCTAAGATCGTCTTTCAAGTCCTGAGTCTATGAGTGTCTGGTGTTTAAAGGTGCTCCCCTTCTCCATCTTGCAAGTGGTAATTGTCTTTTAATTCAGGATACAATTCCTTTCCTAGACTATGGAAAATAAATCAAATTAAGTAATATTCCAGTGTGTCCTTTTACTGTGCATGTTCAAAGTAGTTGAGTTCCCAATATAACCCCCGAATCTGCTTCAGTCCTGAGGACATGCTGGTCACTGACTGGTATGAAGAAATAGGGAAAAATAACAACAAATGTAACAAATGGAGTTTTGGACTCTGCTTCTTCGATCTGTGCCTCGGCCGAAGGTTTCACAATCTTCTCCTAAGGACTCGATGGAGATTGGAGGTTTTGATTTGAGCTACAATAGCATGCAAGAGAATGTTTAGCTGAGTACACTTTACTGGATCTCCGAGGAATGTAAGTACGTCAATATTAGTTGGCCTTACCACTATCTCCAGAAATTTCCCAATGAGGTGAAAGAAGACATTGCATGCAAATCTACTGTCTTCTGGTAACAGGGACATCTGTCCGGATTTTCGTTTAGATTCAGGATCATGTGTTTTTTCCTTGATGTAAACAATGTCTGCACTGTCCGTTTGCGTGAAGGGCAACCAAACTTCTGGTTTTATCTAGAAGATGGTTTAAATGCTCAGTGTTAGCTGCGTCTCGTAGAATGTACGTGTGTCAGTTTCTCTTCCGACAATGGTTGGACAGTCTTAAATTATACGAAAGAACACCGTGAGAATAAATTCATTTATTTTTTCCTGTGTTGGGAACATTTGCTTCTTTCTCACTGTACTCAGGGAGTACAATGAATTGTTCTGCAATGACAGTAGTCAGTTGCCTTATTATTTTTTCGTTTTCAGGATCTTGGAGAAAGTCTGCGACACTTGTGATCCTTCCTACTAATGACGGGTATTATTTTAGCACTAGGTTGAAGTAGGTAACTATGTCCTTTGTGATGTCCCTACCGTGGGACACCAAAAGTGACTTTGAATAGGGTTCCGGTATGGAACAAATCGGGATACTGTATTTGCTTTTAATGTAAATATCGTTGGTTAAAATTTGTCATAGTCTTTTTCTCATCAAGGCTTAAGTGTGCCTCAGTTCCAAGTTCAAATCAACAGAGTATGTTGTGGCTTATACGTGCAATTTTCTTCTTCACCCTGCAACTAGGATGCACAGAGTGTCCGTTTTTATGTCCTTATCCCTTTTTGTGCTTAGAGGAATGTCCAAAATGAAGCCACAACTTGTAAAAAGTTCTCTGTCTTTACTTTGCTGGTCATGCATCCTTCTTCCTCGTCATGGATCTCGTCTGCACGTGCAGTGGTTCTTCCCCATTACTCATTGATTCCTCTCGTTGGGGTGCAGGCAGGGGGCTTTCTCCGATGTAAGGTTTAATGTCACCGAGAAAAATCCAAACTCTCCTGCCCTGTAGCTTCACAGCGGACTGAGTGCAGTCCTCTATGATAAAAGGACCGTTGAATCTTGGTTCGTCCCACTTTTTCCTTGTATGACTCCTCACCAAGATGGCGTCACCAGGGAAGATGAGTGGAACACATATACCTTGAACTGAGTCTGATGCAGTGTCTCCTTCTGTGTTCTGTGCTGCGCTGCACCTTGTTCGTCATTGCTGCAGCTGGTCTGAAATTACAGTAAGGCAAGATGTCATACAGTTCAGATAGATTTGCATTTCGGATCCTAAAACCTCTCCTGTTGACCGGGCATCACATCTAGCTCTGTCTCATGGTGTGAGGGGGGTTCTCATTCTTCTTCCTGTGGCTATCTCGTGTGACGTAAGATGATGGTTAGAGCCAGGTTGGTTCCGAAGAGCATACAATGCCAGTGGAAGGCAGTGCAACCATCCCTTCTATAGAGTAAACTTCAACTTGGCTATCCTTTCCTTTAACAATCCATTGAGTCTCTCACAGATCCCATTACCTTCTGGATGATACGCCAATGAGAACTTGTGCTTTATACCAAGCAGCAAGCTAATCTGCTCAAACACTGTATTGACAAAGTGAGTCCCATTATCTCATCTCATGACTTCACACACCCCCCACCTGGGGAACACTTCCCTCACTAGAAATTTGGCCGCACAGGTAGAGTCTGGGTGTGTACATGGACCTGCTTCTATCCATCTAGAGAATGGACACTCCACAACAATTAAGTATCTGTACCCGTTGCATATTTGAATCATGTCGACGTAATTGACATGCAAGTGCTGAAAAGGCCCATTTGGCCTGGGGATGACTCCTCTCATTACTTTTAATGTGTGTCCAGTGGTGAATTGCTCACAGATTCTGTAGTTCACCATAAAAAATGCAACGTGCTCTGCTAAATTCGGTATGACGCAGTCTTCCGCGAGCGTTGCTGCTAGATTCTCTTTTGTCATGTGCGCTGGGTAATGTAACTGCTCCAGCGCTATTTTTAATAGGGCTACAGGCATTATTGGTTTACCAGGGCTGTCTTGTCACCACAAGCTGTCAGAAAGAACACCCTTGACATTTCCAAAAGTTCTTCTCTTCCTGTGGTGCCTCCCCTTGGAGCTCCATCAATTGTGTTTGCCCAAGATCGTTATAGGCTTCTGATGTCGCCCGTGCAACCATCATCCTTTCATTGGTGCATGCCACTTCCATAATTGTTTGGCTTCTGTGTCCGCTGCTTGGTTACCGCGTGAGACAAAGTCTGTCCCCTTGGTGTGGGCAGCGCATTTCACGACTGCTATGCCCACTGGGAGCTGTAGTGCCTTAATCAGCCTGTCCAATAAGGCTGCGTGCTGCACTGGCGTGCCAACTGCTCGGAGGTAGCTGCTCCTTTTCCAGCGCACTAAGCCTGCGTGCACTGTTGTCGTCACATAGGCAGAGTCACTGTACACCGTTACTTCCTGGTCTGCATGATTCTGAATCACGAGTATCAATGCCAATAATTCTGCAGCCTCTGCTGAATAGTGAGATGGTATTAATGCACTAAGAAGTACTTGAAAGTCTCCATTTGCTGTGTGCTTTATCACAGCATCGCCTGTCTATCTCTGCCCATCACTTTGTTCGATTCTTGATGACACGTCAATAAAGACGATCTCTTCTCCTGCCAAGGCATTTTCTTTCTCCCTGGGAATTTCATCATAGAATTCTACGTAGTTCGCGCAGTCATGTATCGGTTCTGCCTCAGTGACTGGTTCTGTGATGAACATGGCTGGGTTTACTATCTTAATCGCTGGGTTTGATATGATCACTTCATAAGCAGAAGCTCTCTGAGATGTCAATGTGCCCTTTGGTTTCTCTAGAATGGCAAATAGTGAGTGCTCAGCGTACAGCGTCATTTAGCATCCCATCACAATGGTTGTAGCTTTCTCTATGGCGAACGCATGGGAAATGGCCTCTCATTACTGGGTCCAGATTCCCACTGTAGTATGCTAGGAGTTTGTACCCCAAGGAGGTTCTTTGAGCGAGTACTGCCACCATTTGTGTGTGAAAACAGGTAAAATTCCTCGCCATAACTGGGAATTCCGAGAACCAGAGCTGTACAAATTGCTCTCTTGAGTTCAGTAAACCCTTCTTCCATGGCTTCAGACCATTCAATCCTTTCTTTTGTCATTTGGGCCTTCTTTAGGGCCTGAAGTAAAGGCTTAGTATAAGAGCTGTAATCGAAAACCCATGTTCTAACATAATTGCATAGGTCTAGAAAGCTCTGCATTTGCTTTATCGTGTGTTGCTTAGCCGTGTTCATTATGGCTTCAGCTCTTTCTGGGGTCACTTTCTTCCCTTCATGTGAGACCAGCTGGCCTATGTACAGCACTTCTGGTTGACAATATTGTAACATTTCCTTGTCAACCTTATATCCTTTCTCAGCCAATATAGTTAATAGCTGAACAGAATCGTGCCTTCATTGTTCTTCTGTGGTGCTGCAAATCAGGATTTCATCCAGATATTGTAAGACAACAATTTCTAGTGCAATGTTGCTTAAATCCATTTTCAGGACTCTGTTAAAAATAGACTGAGACTCACAGTACCCCTGCGGCAGCCTTGTGCTTTTCAGACGCATTTGACTGAATGTGAATGATGTCAGATCTTGTGAGTGACGGTGCAACGGGATTGAGAAGAATGCCCTTTTCAAGTCAATCACCGTGAAATATTTTGCCTCAACGGGTATATTACATAGAATTAGGGTTAGGAGCTAAGGGAACTCGGCCTCAACAATATCGTTTATCGGTCTAAGATCTTGAATTAGCCTCCAAGACCCCCCCTTTGATTTCTTGACAGGATAAACTGACGTATTATATGGTGACTCTGAAGTCACTAAGATGCCCTGGTCCATCATGGCAGATATTGGGCCTCATTACGAGTCCGGTGGTAACCGCGGCGGTAAAACTGGTATTACCATTCCGCCTCCGTGATTCCCGGAATTACCGGGGCATTACAACCCCGGTTTCCGGGAATCAAGGAGGCGGAATGGTGTTAATCCCCATTCCCATCGAGTCCTATGGGACTCGATGGGAATGGGGATCATGGAAACACTGGCAGCATCTCGTAATGCTGCCAATGTTTCCTCGTCCGCCTGCAGGCGGGCGGTGTTAAACCCGCCAGGTCAGACCTGGCGGGAACATCACCTTCCGCCTGCAGGAGTCGGGATCAGGCGGTCCGGAAACAACGGTGGCGGCGGGTTTACCGCCACCATTATTTCCGGACCGCCTGACCTGTAATGAAGCCCTTTGGGCCTCATTACGAGTCCGGCGGTAACCGCGGCGGTAAAACCACCTGGTTACTGCCAGACTCGTATTACCATTCCGCCTCCGTGATTCCCGGAATTACCGGGGCATTACAACCCCGGTTTTCCGGGAATCACGGAGGCGGAATGGTGTTAATCCCCATTCACATTGAGTCCTATGTGACTCGATGGGAATGGGGATCATGGAAACACCGGCAGCATCTCGTAATGCTGCTGGTGTTTCCTCGTCCACCTGTAGGCGGGCGGTGTTAACCCCGCCAGGTCAGACCTGGCGGGAACATCACCTCCCGCCTGCAGGAGTCGGGATGAGGCGGTCCGGAAACAACGGTGGCGGTGGGTTTACCGCCACCGTTATTTCCGGACCGCCTGACCTGTAATGAGGCCCATTGTCTTAGAAATCCCTTCATCTGCCTCTCTGGATGTGGGATATTGTCGTCTCTTGATAGGATTGCTCCTGCTTTCAATTTAATTCTTACTTCTCCCACCCCTTTCAGGAGACCCACATCATATGGTCTGGTAGTCCACACTGAGATAGGCACTTTAGCTATATCGTCATCAAAATATTCAGGACGTTTTAGTGCCAACATCATTTTTTGAGGTACTTCTCTTTTAATTATCTTTACCCAAAAGGTGAGACTCACTTCCACTATTGTCTCTCGCATATCTGGATGTTCTTCAAACAAATCATCAACAGTGACGTAAATCACTCGATATCCTTCTTTGATGGCGATAATCGTGCACCATTGTCTGCCCTCCTCATCGTAACCGTCAACCAAAACCACTTTCCCTCACACTGCAGCTGCATGTATCATCAAGGGATAAACCTGTCCGTCCTCCTCATGCATAGGTATTCTTGGTCTGAATAAAAACTCATCAGTGGTTCTCATGATTGTGTCTGCAAGGCCTGGTAATTCCTCCATAAGCACACGCATGCCATATGTGAACATTTCTGGCTCTAATGGTATGGCCCTCATGGCTATGTGTCCTGAGTATGCTCTAATCATTTCACATATATTTGAGTAGTGCATTCCTGGAGTGGAGCATACTATGCCCTCCTCGGGGAACAAAATTGTCATGTTCAATTTTGTCATTAGGTCTCGACCCAAAATGTTTACTGGGGTCTGACGTGAATACAATAAAGGTACATTCATTTCACACTCTCCTATGGAGACTGGGAGTGCATCTGTAAAGGGAACTCGACTGTAAAAACTGTAAAATTCTGAGTATCTATGGCCTCGCCGGACAAGGAAAACTTGCCTTTACGTATGCACGAGCATGTTGCACCCGTGTCTACTAGGAAGGAATAATCCTTGCCCCCTATAACAACATCCACCCTAGGTTCCCTATGAGTGTCTGGTTTCACCAGATAGAATAGAGCACATCAGGGTTCCCAGTGATGTGTCCTAGTTCATATACAACTTTGGCCCACTGTGCACTTGTATATTTTCCCCATTCCCATTGTTGCTTCCCCTTCTAGGGCTCTGGATCTGCCCTGTGCTCATTGCCTGTGACACTTGCAACGGTGCCTGTTGGATTTGTCCTTGTGGAAAACTGCCCATGCTCTGAGGTTGCACTCTGTGCTGCGCTCCTGGCGCTTGTTGTTGCACCGTGTGATTCTTGCAATGCCCTGTTGTACACCTGCAGGTGGATTAACCATGCCTGCTCCCATCCCTTGGCCTTTCAGCATCATGCCTTGATTTCTGTATGTGCGTGCCAAGTGCCCTGTCATTCCACACAGCTAGCATACTGGTGGTGGTCAGATTATTTGTCCATTTGACATATCTTGGTTTCAATTTTGCACATTTTGAAAGCCTCCCTGATTATTTTGGAAGCCTCCCTGACTGCTCTGCCATCCTCCTCCCCTAAATCCTCTCTCCCGTGGATAAAATCCTATATTACCCTGATTATTTAGTTGTGGACTAGCCACCTGCTGCATGCTTTGTTCAGCTGCATTAGTTAGCATGGCTCCTTCAAGAGCGTACTTTGACAGTTTCTTCTGCACCAGTTTCGCTTCCTCACCCTTTCAAGTTGATTCCTTCTTTTGACAACCCCCTCTGACCGTGAGACACTACTTCTTGTCGGTCAGACTGCGTGGCTGACTCTGATGCCCTCGGTGTGGACTCGCTAGTATCTGACCATCGTATCCCTTTTTCTCTTGGGAGACGTCCTTCTTTCTGTCTCCCTCCTTCTCTGTCCTCGCACTCCTCTCCTTCGGAGTCGGACATTGTGTGTTCCCAATTTATGCAACTTCTTGAATCTTCTTTATTCCTACTTATTTCTAGTCTATTCAGGGATAGGTCTTTATTCCCGTTACTTCGGGTGACATCCTCAGTTTCATACAGTTGAGTGCTCTCCAGGCGCTCGTCTTCCCCCTCTCCTTGGGGTACTTGTTCCAACCCCATTTCATCATATATTCTATCAATCGTTTCTCCAATGCTTCTGGTGTCGAAGTCATTGTCATTATTCGCTTAGACGTGCCTGGTGCCGAATTGTACGCAGAAAAACATTCTTCAATGTCTTCCCAGTCTACAACTGGATCAGGTTTTTTAACGTCCCTTTCCAAATATTCAAGATTTCGTGCTCTCTGTCTTCGCTTAGGTTCAATATCGTCATCAAATTCCTTGCTCTTCCTCGCCTCTTCTCTGATGTTATCTTCTTCCTTTCTCTATTCATTTCTACATTCATCTGCCCTTCGTATTTCCTCATCTCTTTGTCTTTTTATTCTTTTCTCACGCATTTGTTGTTCTTTTTCTAACCTTTGCTGTTCCTGTCTGTCTCGATCGTAGGCTGCTCTTGGGTTGCGATCAAGCTGTTTTTCTTGCTCCTCGGGCTATAGCTGTTCTCGCCTTTGTCTGTCTTTCCTTCTAATCCTTTTGTCTCTTAATTACTTTTCTTTCCCCTTTCAATATGTTTCATCTAACCTCTCGTTTTGTTTTGCGTCAGCAATTCCTTTACCATCGAATTTCAATAAAATGTGTCCTCCCATCCATTCGTCCTTTGCAAATGCTATCTCATCAGTTCTGTCTCTGCTCCCTTTCCATTTCTTCCCTTCTCTCTCCTTGTCGAGCGATGCACTTGTCTGTGCCTAGTCTTTCCTTTCACCATCGCGCCTCCCTTGTCCCTTGGGACTGTGGAGGTGATATTCTTGTCCTTATCCTTCCCTGGATTTTTGCCACTACTATGTGTAGGTGACTAATATGCGGGGTTGCTGTACCCTGTGGCTGCTTTAAGTTCCCTCAACGGGTATAATCCCTCGACCTTACTTCCTTCATCTTTTGTTTCGGGTGGGGCAGGTGGCGCAGTAGGCGTCTCACCCCCCTCAGTGCATACATTAAGTATCCAATCTTTTGGCGGCTCTTCCTCCTTTACCTGTTCATACATGTTCCACAATTCAAGAATAGCAAGGCATTTTTCGAACTTCTTGCCTGTATATGTGGCATGCAAATATCTCGTCATATGTTGTAAGACGGCTTTAGATAAAGACCCATTTTGTGGCCAGAGCATAAACATATTTTGGCCAGTACATTTGACCCACTCGATGCTATACTTCTTTAGCTTGGATGCGTGTTTTGGCAATTGCTTGCTTAAGTGTGCTGATGGAGTTATGTCTTCCTTGTTTAAATCTGTTCCCTTTCCTCTTATATAATACTTGTCAATGCTTTCATGTGGCTTAAACAACTTGTGACAATATGAGCGAGCACCAAACATTGCAAGCTCCAATCCAAATTTTCACCAAAACATTTTTGTATTACCAATTTGCTCAAAAACCATCAATTCATATGCGATTCTGTCTCAGCTATTGAATCGCGCAAAAATCTTTTAATCAGTTCTCTTAAAAAATTTCACATGTGACGTCACGACAGAAAACATGTAAGATGGATGCTTTACAGAGTAGTTTGACACCACCTGGACACAGATATCTTTGCCTCTAATCATTACCCCATAATTATCACAAAACACAACCAATTGCTGCAAAAGAAATGGTACTATTCACCTTATACATTTGTTAAATTAGTAAAGTATCTTTTAGCCGGGACCTATGTGCCAAATCTTGCCTCGAACTCAAGCATATTGATGCATGATTCATGTAAATAAATACCACATATGCCTTAACATTTTAAATATATAATTATTATTATTATGATACTTGCACATATCCAGTTACAAGGAAAGAAAAATACAGACAAAGATTTTGGGTATGTTAAACACAAAGTATAAACAAAAAATGATGAGGAATAATTAAATCATCTTCCAATCCTGTTGTTGAAGATTGTGGAGTGGAGAAAAATGAGGAGGGTAGAAATACAAGTGAACAGAAACCCAGTGCTAGAGGGAAGAGAAATAGCTGTGTCCGAATATGGTGAAATCAGAGAGAAAAATTGGAAATGAAGGATTGAGTTTCAAAGTAAGATCTAAGCCAGAGTTTTTCGCAACAAAAGAAATAATAAATTAACAGTTTGCAAAAACAATTCTGCGTCTTGATTTGTTGCACCAGAAACTTGTTGTGTATATTTTAAATCCAATGTGTATACACATACAGCCTGTGCTTTAAATTCTTGGCTGATCTGCTTTTTACAAATGCAGTATGATATCAGGGTTTGTGGATAATTAGTCAAACCAATCAGTTCTTTAGTTCCTACTAATGTATTTTTATATGAAGGAATCCACAAGTTTAAAGAGTTCGGTTCATGGATTCGATGAGGAAACCCCCATTGGGTCTAACAATTACCCCTTCATGGATTGTAAACGAACCCCTTTCATGACGTCTTTATACGTTGTGGTAGTCTATTTGTTCCCCATTATGTGGGATTCTCGGTACACGTTTCTTCTAGCTGCTATATTTAAGCGCAGGAATAAGGCGAATCTTCTCACTTCTCACGTTTCCGCCCTGGTAACCGCTCTCTTCTCGGGTGTCCACCCCGGTAACCTTTATTTATTTAATTATTCTAGAGTCATTATCTGCGCTCTTCTCTTTAGCTTCTTGCAGTTCCAAGCATATGTACAGGAGTAAACTGATCGACTGTCTTTATTTTGTTTACAGCTCAACTGTCTTACGCTTTGATAGCTTTCTATCACTTTAAACTCACAATCTTTTTTCTCAGGGCATTTCGTCTCTTTATGTCATTCTTGGTTCTCGTAATTTCACCATTCACCCTCCAATAAGGATTTTCTGGTTTCTTCCTGTACAGTACTTAAACAATCTTCATTTCGTTTCATTTGCTGGTAGGGTTTTCTGAATGGGTACCTTACTGCCCATGGATGTCTGGTTATTGGTACTTCAATAGGTATTGTTCCTCTAATAGGTACTGGGCAGAGCCCCACTGTGGCTCTCTGCTGGTTTATTTGCTCATCACACGTCACATATCTCGGTGTGAACGTTCCTGGTACTCCGGGGCGACTGGAGTGCAGGCTATATTTGGGACCTCTTCTACAACCTCCTTCACTATATTCTTTAGGAACCCCTTCATCTGAGGGGAAAGCATGGGGAAGAGGAAGCACTTGGAGAAGTGGTACTCGACCTCTGAGGTGTTGGGCCTCTGATCCTGGTCAAAGTGCTGAGGTGCCTGGGGCGTGAAGCTTTAAGGCTGTGATGGGTAGATGTGTTCCTGAGGAGACCAGATGCCCATACCGTACAATCCGCTGCTGCTTCCAGAGGGAAGGGGACTGGGATCATCTTGCAAAGCCCAAAGGCACGGGCGGTCTGAACTGGATCCAAGATGGTCACCGGCCTGCAGGCTCCGCCATGTGCCTCTATGCCATTTTGAAGCCTTCACGCCACGCCCTAGGTGGGAGGGCGTGAAGGCCCTGAGCCACAAGAGGCCCCGGAAGTGGGAGGACGACAGCTTGGGTCTTGCAACGAAGAAGAAGCGTCAACCTCAGAGATCACTCTGTTAGGTGCTGAGCCCTCGGCCGGCAAGTAGTTGTAACACCCTGGCTCACTACCTTGGAAGAAGCTCCAGTAGGCTGGGCGCCCTCTGCACCTGTGCTGGTAGCCATACTGGATAGTGCTGAGGACAGACTTTTGGAGGTGGCATTTGACGATCCCTTATCCCCTGGGTCAAAGAAGAGGATGAACTTGATCGCCGCCCTTCCGATGCCAGCCCAGTACAGTCCCTGTGCACCTCAGCTTGGGAGCCGGTAGCCAGGAGGGCCTCAGGTCAGTCCCCATAGTGCCCAGAAGAGCCTCAGGCCCCTTTGGCTTGGGAGCCGGTAGCCTTAGAGGCCTCTGGCCTGCCAGACCCTGAATCCAAGGAACCCTGATCCATGTAAACCCTGGGGAAGGAGTCGCTGCGCTGTGTAGCCATGGTGAACAGAGGGCCTACCTTGTCTTGACGAGAGGTCCTGGAGATGAAGTCCTTAATGTCGGGCAGAGGAGAGGTGTGGAAGATCTCCCTCCACCGCTACAACCGATTCTTCAATGCCCTCTGACCGAGAGCGTTGCAAGCCAAACATTCACCCCAGCGGTAGTTGGGCCCCAACACTCAAGACCGAGGGGATGGGGGTCTGAGGCCAGGAACTAGCGGTCACGTGAGGCACATCTCGTGAATCCTCCTGCAGACTACATGCACCGGGGGAGATGAGGCACTGAAGGGAAGTTAAATAAGAATGAAAAAACAAAACAGGGGGCAAGCGGAAAGCTAAAAATGTCTCTGCCGTGGCTGCCAGTTCTGACACCGTTTGTGCGGAAAAAGCAACTGAGGTGAGGCATCAGAGGGTGGGGCGGTCCCACACCCGAGGCCGTGCCCTTACACGCTATACTACATTTAAAGGGAAATCTCAATGTTTTGCTGCCAAAGGTTCCGGTACCGCCCCCATGCTGGCGGTACCAGAACCTTTGGCAGCAAAATTTTGAGATTGAGAGGACGGGATGTATGAGTATGAAGAAGCATTCAAGGAAAATACATCAAGCGAAGGCAGAAAAAAATTCCAAAGTAAAACTGAAGCCAAGCTGACAGTCACCATTATTTAATCGAGCCGCTTGAATCGGGGTTCAAATCTTTCAGGTTGGAACATCAAATGGATCCAAGCACTTGAAACAATTCAAACTCCCATTGTTCAAGTTGGTTCAAATCTGGTTCAAGCCTGTCAGCCGATCCATAATCTCATGTGCCAGATTATCAAAGATTTGTACTTGTGCAAAAAAGCAGAACAAATGAATTTATCAACAATTTTGTAGCTTTGTTAATAGAGAATGTCGAAAAAAAAGGGTTTAGGCCCAATCGGTATTCTCAGGCAGTTTAATTTACTATGTGCGCTGCATAAAATGAACAGAAAGGTAGCAGACACCTTTTGTTGTGTGTTTTGCAGCAAACATAGTACAAAAAATTGTCTGCTTCATTTTTACCCGCACGCAAACGTTTCTAGATATGCATTGTGACAAACTCTGTTTGCTCCATTTTGTATTATCAAACCATTTGCCCATTTTTTAGCACCAGTGCAAATCTTTAGTCCTATTCTAAGAAGCAAGCCACAGCACTATGTGCTATGGGTTGCGCTGCACCAAGCAGTCCCAGGGAAGCAGCGCAGAGAAGCCGCACATTCATCTGATGCAGTGCGTTCCGGCGAAGCTCTGTTAAGTGGATATGTCAGCTTACCCACGCTTCATTATGTTAGAACTCTTAATTTAGCAAGCCAATTTGGAGTTAAAGAAAGGCTTAGGTCTGCTAATCAATACAACATGAAGTTACTTTAATAATTAACAATGACTTGTGTACCGTGTTCAGGGTGAGCGAAAGCATATATAATTGCGGTGAATGCTTGTGGCGGGTTTGTTTTATTTGTTGGTTAAAATTTGGATAAAATACATTTTATCCAGTGTTAGCATTTACGCTTTTGGACATATGAGCTGCATTAACAAATTGCAATTAACACTACCTGCTCCTCCGGGTACAGTATGCGTCAGGTCCCTGCACAAGTAGCACCCGTCATGACAAGCAGTCTAGTCTACTCCCACTTCCGCTAGGCCCCTCCCCCGCGACACAATACTGCGTCATATTCTGCGTGGTGTAGGCTTTAAGCAGTTCTAGGCATCTGCCTAGGGCACCAGGGGCAGAGAGGACACACAGGGTGCCATTTTAACGCTTAAAAACATAGCATCTGGCCCCACTGAAAGGCAGGGCATTTCTGATGGGGCAGGCATAAATCTGTGAAACCCTCCGTGGTAAGAATGTTGTGCTCATAGACTCACATACATGTCAAGTTGCTCCATGTTATATGTGACACCCCAGCCAGACGTGGGTTTCCAGCCACAGTACTTTGCATAATGGGAATTGCTGTTCGGTTTCCTTAGGGGATGGTAACCCTGTGCAGCTGCTCAATGGGTATAGACCCGCAGGTGTATACCAACTCTCACAGCATTATGTAATTATTTTTGCTATACCAGTGATCTCCTTGGGCAGCTGCCTGGGGCTGAAAGTTGAGCGGGCGCTTCAGAGGCTGGTTTGAATCAGTCTCCTGCATCAGGAAAAAGCAGAGGAGGATGGATGCTTTATCTAATTAAAATCTGTATCATTGGTAAACTGACAGTAGGCAGAAGCCTGTTCTGGCCCGCAATGTCCCTTATAGCCCCGGGTGTTTTGGCTGTAGTCCCGGATAGAAGCTCAGGGGCTACAACCAAAAGGCTAGCTAGCCCCGAGTCCCGACAGTCCCGATATCCCGATATTCACGTAGCCCCAGATCTTTTCCAGACCTAGCAACACCCCTGCCTCGCTCTCATGCATGCAGGCTGCATAGCCTTTGTTCAGCACAGTGTCCTCAATCAGGGTAAATATTAGCACCTCTTTGTCATTCTAAATACCCTAAACTTGGACAGGACATGCCGGCCTTGCCATGGTGTGATCACTAGTCCTCCAAGAAAGAGGCTGGCCAGGGATGAGCGATGGGAACATGTGGGGCGCAAAAAGGAAAGACAGGACAGAAAATAGAAGCAGAAGCCATACAAGAATAAAGAGAAAGGAAAATTAGTGGGTTGGGGTGCAGGAGGAGGTTAGGGCAAGAGAGACAGGAAGATAGATGAAAGGATGGGGTTAGTGCCCAGGGAAGGGAGGGCACAGGGCATGAAAACATAAATTAAACGAGAAAACATAATAGGGAAATTAACAAGAATGCAAGAACTAAAGAACAGATAGGGGGAAAGGGAAGAAAATTGGGTGGAAAGAAAAAAGTGGGGGGAGAGCGAAACAAGTGCAACATAATTAAGAAGACATGTGGAGAGGGGAGAAGAGCAAAGGAAAACAGGGAAAAAACAAAAGGAAGGGGAAGGCAGAGTGGCATACAAAATAATTGATTAAGAAAACTGGGAGAGCATGCTGGAGGAGAGTAAGGAAGTGGAGTAGAAGGGGACACAAAGGAGTGGGCTGTAGAGACAGAAAATAGAGATGAAGAGAAAGAAATATATTCAGCAAGGAAGGCACAGAAGGTAGGGTAAGGGTGATCTAAAAGACCCAGAAGAGATCTGCCGCGAGTGATGGCTGACAGATACGATAGAAACAGAAGAAAAAACAGTAAGAAAAAGCAAGATTAGAAAAGTGATGAATTACATACAAAAAAGAAGCTGGAAGTGGGGAAAGAACTGGATGGAGTTGTGAGGAAGCAGACTAATATAGGTGTGAGGGGAGCTGGGAAGATATGCAAGGGAATAAGAGCATAGAAGGGGCGATTAGGAACGGATAGTTTGATGTGTGGTACCGTAACGGAGAGGAGCACAGGTGAGAGTTTGATAATGGAAGCTGGTAGAGATAAAGGTGATAGCAGGACAGATGTAGGTCAGTGTGAGAGACAGACCCGGAGAGGTGAGTGGCAGGGGGATGTAGATTGATACAGATAAAGGTGAGAGTAGACAGATTAAGGTCAAGGTGAGAGACAGTCCTGGAGAGGTGAGTGGTGGGGAACCGTAGACTGTTAGATATAAAGGTGAGAGTAGCCAATTAAGGTTAACGTGAGAGACAGACCCAGAGAGGTGGGTGGCAGGGAGACTTACACTGATACAGATAAAGGTCAGAGTAGGACAGATTAAGGTCAACGTGAGAGACCGTCCTGGAGAGGTGAGTGGCAGGGGGTTGTAGACTGATACAAACAAGGGTGAGAGTAGACAGATTAAGGTCAATGTGAGAGACAGTCCTGGAGGGGTGAGTGGCGGGAAATGTAGACTTATACAGATAAAGGTGAGAGCAGCCAATTAAGGTCAACGTGAGTGACAGTCCTCGATAGGTGAGTGGCGGGAAATGTAGATTTATACAGATAAAGGTGAGAACAGCCAACTAAGGTCAACATGAGAGGCAGTCCTCGATAGGTGAGCAGTGGGGAATGTAGATTTATACAGATAAAGGTGAGAGCAGCCAACTAAGGTCAACGTGAGAGACATACCTGGAGAGATGAGTGGTGGGGAGACATAGACAGATACAGATAAAGGTAAGAGTAGGACAGATTAAGGTCAACATGAGAAACAGACCTGGATAGGTGAGTGGTGCGGAGAAGTGGACAGATGCAGATAAATGTGAGAGTAGGACATATTGAAGTAAGTGTGAGAGACAGACCTGGAGAGGTGAGTGGCGGGGAGATGTAGACTGATTGTGACGATCACGCCTTGCCTCACTACTTGATGAAGGTGTCTTCTGATGAATGCGGCCTCCGGTACCCTGGGCAGCCACTGCGACCATGGGATGAAATGTTGTCTTGGCTCTGCCCAGGGGAAGCAGAGCCAATAAGTATGTGGGCGAAAACCTCTTCAGGTAAAAACCCACTCAGTAGGAGCACTGGGATCCAGAAATGTAGAAGTCAGCAAACTGAAGGTATTCCAACGTGAAGTCAGCTGAGATTGCAGGCAGGGCATACCGAAAATCGGAATGCAGGGAAAAACAGAATCCCAACAGAACAGGAATCAGAGAAGTAAATATAGACTAAGCGGCAAGGAGGAGGTAAAGAGGGAAGGCAAGGAAGTAGAAAACAATCAGTAGCAAAACAGAGTAATGTTGCAATGGACCACAACTCTGAGATTCTACAAATGAAATATGCTTCTGGGCGGGTTACGTCACTACATGAGAACGTGTAGTCATGTGACGTAGGCCACCATGTTGGGAAGGGCGGAAGTGCTTCCATCTGTGCCAGATTCACCAGGTCGGCACACTCCAGGGATGCTGCCAAGTTGTGACATCATGCCCCTCCCCAAGACGAGTGCCACCTGGTTTCCAGGAAAAGGACTGATGGAAGAAATGTATAAGGTGATGGGCATGAAGATGCTGAACCGGCTCCCAAGATCTTTCCCTAACTGGATACCATTTCCAGTTCACTAGGTATTTTAGCATGCCTCAATGATTTTGTGAATCATATATGGCGTCAATTTCGTATTCTAGAGCAGAATCCAGTGGAGGTGGAGCCATAGGTATATGCAACTCAGGAGCTGAAAGATAAGGGTTTAATAAAGTTGAATGAAACACTGGATGTATCCTTGTCCAGCTTGAAGGTAGACATATTCTGAAAGCAACAGGATTGAAGATCTTTGCAATTTTGAATGGTCCAAGATATCTAGGTGGGAATTTAGAAGAGTGCAGACGTGAAGGTAGATGCTTCGACGACAACCACAACTCGTCTTCTACTTTGTAATCAGGTGCTTCTGCACGCTTTCAGTCAGCAAAACGCTTGGTCTCCTGGAGTGCTTTTTTCAGGTTTTCCAATGCAATGTTCTGAGTAGTAATCAGTCATTGAGCGCGCACCTCTGCTGATGAGACTTTGGTGCTCTGCATAAAGGAAGGCAATATGTTATGTGGATGGTAACCCTAAGTACAAAAAAAGGACTAATACTTAGGGATGTATGATGAGTGCTGTTATAGGAGAACTCTGCTATGTGAAGAAAAGAATCCCAGTTGTTCTGAGAGGCAGCAGAGAAACAACAGAGATATTGTTTAAAAGCGTGGGTGGTCCTTTCAGTTAAACAATTGGTTTCGAGGTGTTATCCTGAGGAAAGAGAACGATGAAACAGCTAAGGCTTTGCATAGCACGGACCAGAATTTTGAAGTGTATTTCATTCCCCTATCAGAGATTATACTGTGAAGGAACCCATGCAAACAAAAGATTTCATTGATAAATTCTTTACTCATTTCCTCGGCTGTGGGCAGTTTCTTGAGTGTCACAAAAAGGGCCAACCTGCTGCATACGTCTACGGTTAGCATGATAACAGTACAATCATTGGATGGTGATAGGTCCATGATGAAGTCAGTGGCTAGGGTATGCCATGGGATTGGAGGAGGAATGGACTGTTTAAGTTTTCCTACAGGTTTTCCTTGGAGACACTTAGCCTGAGCATATAAAGGGCACGCTTTAACATACTGTGTAAGAATCTTTGTGAGAGTTGGCCACCAGAAATACCTCTTTGTAAAATTGATGATAGTTTGGATGCCTCTATACCTTGCTATCCTGGTATCATGACACAATTGCATGCCTTCCAGCTGTAGCTCCTGGCGTAGGTAAGTATAGTTAATTTCCGTGGAACAACAGACCAGAGACAGTTTGTAAATTACAGGGTACATATATCACAGTCTGGATTAAGGCGTTCTTTACCCATCGTAAGAAGGTGTCCACAAGGGCAATACATGCCTTAGGTGAAAACATAACGGGTTTTCTTACATCAGGGTCAGCATTGGGTGGTGCACTTCTGGATACGCCAGCAGCAATTATGTTCTTTGAGGCCGGAATATATGAGAACAACAGATCACAGTGTTGTAAGAAATGGCCCCAGCGTGCTTAATAACTGTTTCTGCATTCATTTTCCTGCAGATTCCAATGATCTGTGCAGACTAATGTTGGAACAATAGAACCCATCAAACCGATAGGTGTCTCCATTCTTGACATGCTAATGTTATAGCTAGGAGCTCCTTCTCCAATACTGAATAGTGTGTTTCCACAGGCGACAAGGTCTTGGAATAATGAGTCACTGGATGTTTTATGCCATTGTCATGCAACTGCTTCAAGAAAGCTCCCACAGTATAGGTGGATGCGGCGGTTTTCACAATGTAGGGTCACTTCGGTTCAGGTTGTCCAAGTAGGGGAGAAGTAGTGAACAGTTGTGTACGTTTTCGGAAAGCATGGTCTGCTTGTTCCGACCAAAAGAAAACAACTTTCTTTTTTAACAGGGTGGTAATGGGCAAGATGATATGAGAAAAGGAAGGAATGAACTTCCGATAAAAGCTCTGAGAAATGCTAATCAAGCCACGATAGTCGATGCAGGGTCTCAATTCCGCTATATCTTTGTTCACCACAAAAGAGAGTGAGGCCCCAGCAGACGATTTGGAATTCATTGTGAGACCATTGGCTATATTTCCCAGCAAGTATGCCATAGGGCTTCTTTTTCTAATGGGGAAAGAATTATATGTACTCATCGGGTGTTGTATGGCAATGTATTTGTGGAACAGATGGATTCGCCATTTGGAACGGAAAACTGGACTTACAGCATGCAAGCCGAAAGACAGGTTGAGACACAGTATTCTTAGCCTTAGAAAGTTTGTGGGCCTTCCAATTACTGAAGGGATTGTGCTCCTCTAGTCAAGGCATGCCCAATATAACGTCACTACGCGAGACAGAGCTGGAGAGGTGAGTGGTGGGAGGACGTAGACTGATACAGATAAAGGTGAGAGTAGGACAGCGATGAAGGTGTGAACACATGTGAGAGATCAAAGAGAAGGTTGTAAAGCATGGAGTAGGGATAGTAGGCAGACTGTGGGGCAAGGGCAGAGGCTTATGAGGTGTAGTGAGAAGGTGCAAGGAAGAGGCATTGATGGTAGTGAGAAAATGAGAACCACTCAGAGGGGAACTAGGAGAGACAGGTGAGAGAGCCGGTCACAGGTTGTGTGAGGATGTGTGAGAGTGGTGAGTGCAAGAGACAGCAGGACGATAGAGATCTAGAGGGTTATGCAAGGAACAGGAGGGTTAGAGAACTGTATGTGTAATAGAGAAGAGAGACAGAAGAAGGAAGGGAGGAACAGATGAGAAGAGACAGTGAAGGATGAGGAAAGGCTGTCTCTTCTCTTCTGCTCATTTCCTGGGACAGGAGGTTAAATAAAGGGCATTTAATGGGTGAAGGGTATCTGTGAGAGGCAATATTAAGAACAAATCAGGAAAAGAGCATGAGAAGGGCCATGGAAGGGGGAGGTGGAGAAAAACACCTCAAGTGAAAATAGAAGGAGGAGACCTGGTGAGTGAAAGAGGAGGTGAAGACTTGTGGAAAAGATGCAAAGAGAAGAAACAAATTATTTGAGATGATAGAAGTGGACCCTTCATTGCCAAAGACACCAGTTAAGGAAGTTCATGTGTTACAGAAATGAAGTGCTTCTTTTTTGCAGATTATATTTTCTAATGGAGGTACTGGCTCATAGCTATAGTGAATATCCTCATGACGTCCAAGAGTGTTCTCCCTTCTGTCAGGATCTACATTCTCTCATACACCATTGCAGGCTGGGTCATTGCCTGAATAAGTTGTATCTTACCTACTTGGTTGTGGCTTGGGCCGGTTATTTGCCATCATTCTGTCCTATCTGACAATTACTGGTCTTGGTATTCTGGTTAGTTCTCAGGAGTTCCTGAAAACATATTGCACACCCAAATAATTTATGTCAAAATCCATCTGGCTGGCTAGCATCTATAAAGTATCAGGATGTTTTCGAGCTCACGGCATATCATCCTGCACTAGACAGAACACCTTACTAGTACATGGCATTATGGACTGTGCTCTGTGATTTCTCTACTCTTTACATCATAATGTTGGTCTTTCGAGTGCCACAGGCTGAATTGTCCTTGGTCTCGCTCACAGCATCATCAGTTGTGGGCCATCATCCTTTCCTAACAGACGGGAAAGGTGAAGGATATACCACAGTGTTTGGTGAACAACGGTGGACCTGCATGGATATGGCCTTTAGCTGAGTGGGGAGTCTGCCTGAAAAATTGCTTTTGCCACCCCTAGGCTACAGTTCTTTGGGCCCGTGGCTGTGGAAGCTGCACCTGCTGTGTGAGGAATTCGACCATCCACACAGTGGGTGTGTGCTGGTCTGAACTATTTGACATTTTTAATTAAATGGAATGATGGCGGACCAACCTCAAGAAAATATATGGGGCTAATCCACACATATTTTTCCATGCTCACAGCTCGACAAACGCATAGACACATATACTTTGGGTGGACACAGCCTACAGGCACAGTCACCCCTGTCATAGATAGCTGGGATATGACAGCCAGGGGTGCACAATGCATCTCCAGAAGGGGGAAGACCAAAACCTCCCCTTGCCATGGCCATCCTGATTAACTAACAAAGGCTCCATGGATCTGCCCTGCTCTTTTGTTGGGTCCTGCAGCTGGTGGCAGTGATTCACATAGCAATTAGAGGGTAATTAAAATAGGCCCACATGGAGCCTGGCTGCATAGGTTAACAACGGAGATAGGAAAACATAACCCCAACAAACCAAATGTGTATATGCTGCATAGGAAAATCAGATTTAAAGAGATCACTCTGAGGTGCTTTTTATGAATGAAGTGAAAAATCGCCTGTTGTGAAAGCATGTTTTTGTTTAAAGGCTTAATTCTTTAAGACAGGTCAAAGGAGTGCTAATGTAAAAATCCACCTATAAACTGTGTTCATTTTATATGTTGAAATGAAAGATGTAGGTGAAACTTAAAGTTAAACCCAGTCTTGAGTTAATTAACTATTTTTTAAAAAAAGAAACAATTCTGCTTTGACAGTCCTTAGCCTGGGAAAGGTTGACACTTCACTGCTGGCAGGAAAGGACTAACTGCTACTGGGAGGCCTCGCATACTCATGACAAAGGACTTCATTAGATATTCGTATGGGCCCCAGGCAAAGACAATAGAAGGCTTGGACACTCATTCTTCCAGGGGAGGGGCAGGATGCTGGGAGAGGCTTCCCACTTGGGAAGGAAGAAAAAAAAAACTGACATGTGATCTTTGGATTTAAAATGCTTATATGCCATTAAACTTCAAGACATTTGACTTGGCAGCCAAAATAAGTAAAGAAGTGAAAAATACATAAATATACATCTGAACTTATGCTGGCCATTTGAAGACTTGGTAGGATTTCTTACTGTGTAAGAAAATGAAGTTATGAAAAATGAGTAATTGCGCAGAAACTATTAATGCTGCAAATCTAATATTGTGTACCCATGTGCTAGGGGTGAGTGCACATATATGTACCAAATTAAGAATTGTTAGGCCAAACCTTTATGATTAAAATTGCCAAATTTCAATACAAAGGCAGAAGTCCCACCGACTTGGGAGTTGAATGTAAATGTGACCCACAAAATATGTAATTTATGTGTCTGAGTTTCTTAGAGGGCATAATTATATAAATATGTATTCGTGGGACAGTTAAGTTTTGGTCCTAATAACTGTGGGAGGTTTCCAGGTCACATCATAAAACATGACAGCCCTTTATGTCATCCAACCAGTAAAAAGGAAGGCGGAAACTGTGCCTTTGACCAATCATAGCCTTGTGGTTGTGGGTTGTAAGTCTGCTCCTACCATAAACTTAGTGACGTCATTTCACAGGATAAATAAGGGAACGTCACAACACAAAGACACACGCTGATTCCTGACTCCATCCTGATTTCCGCGTGGTTCCCTGTTCCTGCATTCTCCATCTTGTTCCTGATTCCAGATTTCTTTGCAAAGCCAAGGCCTCAGCATTGCTGAACTCTTTTTCAGCTAGGCCCAAATCCTGAAACCATCTCAAAACCCAACGGAAACATTTTGATCCAGTTTGGCTTGCTAACATTAATGCTAGCCTGCTGAAACTTGCCATCCCACTGATCTACAGTGTCCAGCAACCAGAACGGCAGATTCAATCCAGTCCAGTCCAGTCTGTGGTGCCAGTCCAAATGACCAGAACCACCCAGCCGACCTATCCCACCAGAAGTGCCCTGCTGTCCGTATACCCGATCCGGATGACCAGCGCCCTTGACAGTCCAAAATCTTAATTTAAAGTGGACTGTAAGTATCAATAGGAATCATAGTAAACCATAGCATATATTGCCTTACATTGCCCTATCTGCATCTACAACCCATCCTATCTTTAACTTAAGAACTTGTAATATTGTCACCCCAGTCTTGAAACCTTGCCTTTGATTCATTGTGCTAGTCATAACTTCTTTAAAATCCTTTTGTCTTGTAAAATCCCAAACACTTAATCCTCCCTCGGGTAATTGGACTGAGTCCTCAAGGGTGGACATGGAGGTGCTGGGGTTGGTTCCGCGGATGAACTCTAGAGCTTACTGTCCTTCAAACTGGTAACCAGCCTGAATGCCCTGGTGTAGAGCATAATTGTCATTGTATGAATTGATTTTGGTATTCTTCTCCGCGCCTTTATTTTTCAAAAACACCTCTCATTCAAACTTGCATAACTTCCTCAATTTAATAGCTAGAGACTTAATTTCAACTCTGACTTAAACCTAAGATCTTTAGCTACATCCCTACCCAAAAACAGCGTATTTGACCCGTTTTTCTTAAAAACTGTTTAGTGAAAATTAGGCGTGAATTGACATTTCTGCAAAAGTTTTACACTTGTAAATTTCAATTAAAAGTATTTCCAAACTTCCATTCTGATCCCAAGTGTGTACTGTTGCTCATACTTAAACAATATAACCCGAGCGGCAGGGGCATTATCGACTATGGTAATGCCCCGGGGCCCATAGTTATAGGCCCGAGCAAAGCAAGGGCCTTAATGAAGGCCCCAGGCATTACCAGAGTCGGTAATGCCCCCACCACGAGGGTCATTTTGCTATTAGTACCCCAGCCCGCATTATATGCGTGACCGGGGCACTAAAAGCATTTTTTTCTGTCCCGAAAAGCCGCAGCAATTCGCGACAGAAAAAAAAAAAAAACGACCAAGAAAATGGCCGCCGGGAAAGGGAAAACAGGAGTCTGTTTTCCCTTTCCATGGCGGCCTTCGGGAGCGGGCGCGCTGGGAACACAAGTGTTCCCAGCGCGTCCGCTCCCGAAAAAAAAGAAGCAGAAGGAAAGTGGGGTTGGGAGGGCGGGAGGGAGGGGAAGGGAAAAAAAAGCTTACCCCAGCCCCCAGCAGGGGGCGGAGGCAGCCTCTCAGCCGTGGGGAGGCTCGGAGCAAGGATGGCCCCGCTTCGAGCCTCCTCATTGGCTGAGGGGCTGCCATGCCCCCCGCCGAGGACAAGGCTGCTGGAGTCCCGGCCGAGAACCGAAGGATTCTCGGCCAGGTAAGGACCCGCCGAGAGCCAATCCGAATGCGTGTTGCATTCTGCTTGATTCTTGCCGGGTACTGATAAAGCTTATGATTATTAAGATTTTTTCAGTGTTGCTCCCATAGGAATTTATATCAAGTTAAGGATTTTTGCACACTTTTCATTGTTTTACTCAGCCATTTTTCGATTGCATTCAAACCCTGTACACTGTTCTTTATTCCTGAATATCTGCTACTTCCTTACATTTGTGTAGAATTGCTTCTTTTGAGTTGAGAAATTTGCAGGGGGGAAATCTAAACTGAAGCACTATCTTTTGAACAAGCCAAAACTGTTCTTTTCTCTGTGTTTTATCTTCTGTATTGCTATAAGTAAATTCAACTGCCTTATCTACTTTCTGATTTGTATTATCACCACATTGGTGATTGCTGCCCCATATATTGAAACATATGTTTTATTTGAATTTTAAATAAATAAATAAATATTACCTTTACCAACCAGCCTGATCCCTGGTCCATTGTGACCTGGGGGTATTTTGAGAAGTGGTGTGTTCTGAGTGGTATATCACTCAGAATATTGAAATTATAGACACAATAAATAAGTATTTCATTTGTGCATTGCATGCTAGGCTGAGACCCGGGTGTATTGCCCGATCGAAATCCTTAACCGGACTTAGTATAACATGTTTTCACCTCTTTACCCTTCCTGTTGCATACAGGAGATTGTTGGTGGGGACCCCCGCATTGGTACATTAAGGCAGGCTTAGCCTCCACCAATCAATATGGCCCATTTGGATTTTTAGCAGATCATCTGAAGACTTTGCAAGGAGTAGCAAGACAAACTCATCATTGGACCATGGCTGAAGGTACAGTCTGCCTTACATCTTCCGCCAATGAAGGAAGGCCAGGATTTCAAAAGTGGGAAGAAAGGTCCCTCCCCTAAACATCTCCCAGGGAACAGAGGGAGATAAAGACCTCAGACGACCCTCCAGAAGCACCAGAACCTGTACCCAGCCAGCACACTGCATGCCATGCTAGGCTCTGCAGGAAGCTTCCTAGGTAGGCAGTGCCAGAAAGTCTCTGAACCTACAACCTAGTACAAGTCAGCTGCCTGCAACACACTCATCAAATTTGGGTCGACCGTATTAAAAGGACATTTTCAAGCAAGTCGAGTTTCTTGAGCTGCAACCGGCTGCAATGCTGACCATTGTCTAGCCGCAGGTGCTTAAACACACCTTAGCTATATTGACCAGTGCTTCAGAACTGCCGACCAGCCCTGAGACAATTCCTGACCCTGAGCAGCCGTGTAGGCCAGCCTGCATCCATTCATCCAGCCTCACTTGCCAAACCGTCTTGCCGCCTAATACTTGCAGCTGACTCCCGTCTTGAACTCTGTCACAGAAGCCTGCAAAGTGCCTTGAAGCAGACTTGACCATTTTGAGCACCAACAACACCTATAGCACAAGGTACATTGTGATTCAGTCCCCTGGTCCTTCCCTGAAGGCCTCTAGTGTCATATTAAGACCCATTGCTACCTTTGGACTGAAGTCAAGTAACCTTAAACTGTTGTGGTTATTAACCATACCAGCTACCCTCCTTTCAGTATCCAGAGTGCATCACTTTTCCTTCTTTGAAACTGTCTGTCCTCTACATTCCTTTGCAAGGTGGGTTGTATTTTGTAGTGTTGCTAGAACTGACTGTTGTGATATGAATAAAGTAGATATTTTTGATACAACCTTGACTGGACAGTCCCTTTCATCAATGGGTAATAACAGTATTTTCACTGTGTCGCAATTTACCAACGATCCAAGATCTTTCGGAGATAAGCCTGTCGTTCCGTCCACGTTACCAAAATTGGACAAGGAGGTTTATAATTTGCTTTTCTTCTAATCTGTTCAGATCCCTTCTGGTGTAGTAGAGGCGTGGGACTGATTGATGGTTTAGAAACCGATTTTCAAACCTGGACCACTGGTGCCCCGGAAGTTGATTCATCACATGATGTCATGATTGTGCCTGAGACAAAAGGTGCCCACACTGGTCTGCAATATGATGCTGGGGTAGTAGCTCAGCTGGGCTGTATTTGGGGCAGGGGAGGTAGTCGTGCACACAGTGGTGGGTGGCAGATTTTAGCTTTTTGACTTGGTTCAGAACAGTAATCTTCAAACCGTGGGGCTAGCCCCCTAGTGGGGCCCAAAGGATGTGCAGGGTGGGTGCAAATGCCTTCAAAAAGTCAGTAGGTAACTGCTTTTAATGGAAAATATAAGCAGATACGGCATAAGGGAGTTTTCGGCAACAATATTTTTATTCAATGGGGCCTCAGCATAAAAAAGTTTGAATGCCACTGTTCTTTTGCAACTTTAGTTTAACGTTGCTACAAAACTCTCCGCTTTTCTCACGTTTGTTTTGAATGATTATAGGACTGACCGATTCAATGCGAGATGGGATTTTCAGGTGGTTTAATTTCAAGGTAATTTCAGACGTATACACATTAAAGTACAAAGGTACATTTACGTATAAAGCAGAGTTCTGAACAACCAAGGCGCGCTGAATGAGTCACACTTGGTGCGTTTTAAGCTCCGCACCTTTCCCGTCCTTTGTAATCTCTGCCCTAGGAAGGGTTAGAAACGCGCTTATTTTTCTAACAATTACGACCACGCTGAGCCTTTGCCGTCGATGTCACGTGACTTCCAGCGGCCTTTATGCTCTGCCCGTTTAAAGAGATGAATAGCGCTTTTTGGAGATGTGTTTAATATCGCAATCTTTCCTGCTGTTCAACGAGGCTCCGAGTCTGGGTGGAACAGGAGTTTGCTCCTTTCATAATGCTAAATACATGCTCGAAATGCCAATAAGAGGCTGCTCCTAGAAGGCGGGGTATGGCAGCTTATCTCTAAAACAGGACAATGGGGAGGTCTCAGAGGTGCAGAGCTCCTGGGATACAGGATATGTTCCCAATTGACAAATGGAACAGCCACGCAGTGGAGGACGGCTTGGTTCCATCTATCCGGAATATTTCAGAACGCTTAATTCAAAAGACAAGGAATTAAAAACAACAATGCAGAGAGGACCCTCCGATGGTGTGGGGGAACAGTACGAATAAATGCCAGTGCCCTGGTGAAAGAACTGGGGGGGAGGGCGCAAAGGTGGAGGGACTGTTTCTTACGTTGTAAAACAATAAAAAGACGTTTAAAAAAAAAACAACAACAATGCGCAGGGCCAATTCATTACATATGCATAGCTCTCAACCATTTTTCTTGCAAAGGCGGGTGAAATCACCCGATTTTGTTTCTGGCGGGTGAGATGCCCATTGGAATGAATGGGCGTGCAGGAGGCATGGCGGGTGAGTCAGCCCTTTCCAAGGCGGGTGACACCCGCCAAAAGCGGGTGAGTTGAGAGCTATGCATATGTCCTTTTTTAAGCTATCACCACTCTTAATGTTGGGAATTGTAGGCCATGAACATACATGAAAAAGTACAACGTCAAGTTCACAATCAAAATCTTGATGGTTGAAAATGTGGGATTGGTAGAATGCGATTATGGTGGCAGGGCTCAAGTCGAGGGTACACGCGGGGCGACGCAGTCCCCCCACTTTATTCAGAGGGTGGACTCAGCCCCCCAGCTAAACAGTGGCATCGCTAGGGTGGGGCCTGGGGGGCCGCCCCCCCTGTGAAACCATGTGCCCCCCCTACCTAAAACGAGCAGTGATCATGTTCTCCCCTTACTTTTGTCTGTGTCCCACCTACCTTTGTCTTTGGCCCCTTCTGTGCCCCTCCTACATTTGATTCCTGGCGACACCACTGCAGCTAAAATGAGAAACATTGAATGTCCTCTTTGAATTTATGAATTAACTCTGACCTCGGGGATCAGACCGCAGTTGGAGACTTCACCACTGCACTATATAACCTGATCAAAAATAAAGCAACTATAGGTGAAATGTCCCATTTCGGTACTGCAGGACCCAGGGATAATATTTGTATCGGTTCTTGTAGTTTAAAACATGCATACCTTTTAGAGCTTTCAAAAACACTATTAGAAGAAAATATCCTCTCTTGGTTCTGTGTGTGTGTTGATTTTATGAAAGGCAAATAGCATTCGTCCTGTTCAATTTGGGTGGTTATGCAAAGCCAATGTAATAAAATGTGCATATTTCACCTTGATATGCTAATTTCTGGCGACGTCACATCCCATTGGGTTTGTTGATGAGTCCCCCCACTTTAATTTTTAGGACTTCACCCCTGGTGGGATGGGGGCAGCTGGCAGCGATGGCTCTCGAGCTGCGCTGAATAAACAGAATTTTAAGATAGATGAGAAATGGCTGAGCCACAACTTCTGCTCTTGAGCCTATTCCCAAAGTACACTATTACCATTGCTCCCATCGCTTACATATACGGTAGACTAGAATGGATGAATATCAGAACAACTTTGATGATGAAATTCCGGAGCACTATTAGCTCTACTTAGGCATCATTTTCTATTGCTGTCAATTCTCTCCAAGCTGAACAGTGCTCGAAAAATGTCATACAGAGAAATATACTCATGACTGCCTCTGAAAGCTACTGGAGATAAAACATAGAAAGAGCCAGTACTAAGGCAATAAGCCCCAAGTCGGCAGGCCATTACCGCGTAAAAGGTAATGCCCCGGGGCCCATAGTTACTGGGCCGAGCACAGCAAGGGGCTTATTGCCATTAATACCCCAGCCCGTTAGATGGGGTTTACTAATAATGGTGTTTTTTTTGGTTGCAAGACGCGTTGCATTTCACAGCTGGAAAAAATAAAATAAAAATGGCTGCCACAGACTGGATAACATAATCCTTTTTCCCTTTCTGTGGCAGCCATAGTAAACAAAGAAAATGGCTTCCATGGAAGGGGAGAAGGGACTACACATAGTCCCTTCTCCCCTTCCATGGTGGCCTGAAAAAAAGAACAAAATCCGAACAGCGTGAGCGACGCGAAACAACGTGTGCGGGCTTACCATGTGGTAAAGCTTCCAAAAAAGGCACCAATTGGTGCATTTGGTACATTTATAATAACCCGCCACGGTACTAATATGATGTAGTTATGTGGCACAACCTGTAGTGGAAATGGGTAATACTCTTGTGCCTCAACCGTAATATAGACAAAATCATTTACAAAATAACTGAATTTATTGATAAATATGCTAAGTTTACTTATTAACCATAAACACTAATTCAATTGAGCAGTCCTGTGGAAAGCTAATCGGTAATGTGATGAGTTGAACCATGTTGATTTGTCATATGCAACAGGAATAAATAACTGTGAGATGTACCATGTTGACATGACACAGCACAGGTATAGATACCTATATTTTAGACATATGCAGATACTGATAGAGGAGAGAACCAAGAAACCAGTAGTTACAGACTAGGTCCTTTTCAACATCTAATACACCAACCATGTATACCTAAGGACACATTGTGGTCGATAGTGGAACATTCATCACCAATTTACTCGTTTTTTCTGGAATGGTATATCTTGTGCCTTTAAAGAAAACACACATTGTTAATATTTCAAGGAGGAGTAACTTCCCAATAAGGAACAGAGAAATCAGAAATCCTCAGTTTCTTCACAGGGTTAGAGGGAACAGTCTCGAGGAAAGTATGGGCTCCTCAGCAATGGGCAGAATAAAAATCAAAATGGACAGAAATGGATACATTCAAGAGCAATGTCCAATCAAAAAGATAATAAAAATAAATAAAAAGTTATACGCATCACTGGGATAAAACAGGATAGTAGATACGATACTATTTTTAATAAAATAAGAGGTAAAAGATAGGCACATTTAAAAATAGTAGGCCTACAGCTAACCTCTCCATTCAACTTTAAAATGGACCCTTTTCCCTGCACATCTAAAGCATCTCTCTCTCAATGGAAAGTTAAGCAAAACTAAGCACCCTTCCACAGTGAGAGAAACATGTATCTTACGAGGCAATGTGATAGTGTCAAGAATACCCCACAAGGTTGAATTATATAAAGGGTGCAAGCCCCACCGGGCCCATACCATTGGTAGATTGATGTTTTCCATCTATAGTTTGAACTAAAATAGACTACAGTCCTCCTGCTTTGCAACGTTGTATCCATCTCAGCTGGTTTATGTGTCTGTTTACCCATTCCTTGTTGGTATTGCTGAATGCTATGTGCAAGTGATGTAAGAGTGAGTCAGGCCATGAGTGGCATGCTTATGTGTGAATGCAGAGTGCTCTGCCCTAGGTGCCCTGGAGATAGTGGTTGGTGGGCACCAGGGGGTCCTCCTGTTACATGTATGGACTTACTGGATGTAGCTTAATAAAAATACTGATGGAAGGCTTACTTGCTGCTCCAGGTCTCTTGCTATACAACACTTGAAACATTAACAAAGGGTCTGCGATTCATTTCCCTATTTGTTTGTTGGTGTATTAAAAAGGACAAGTAATAGGTTACAAACAGTGCTAGGAGGAAACAAAAAGGAAATTCAAAGTCACATGATGCCATTTGACCATGTTAGAGGATTCTTCTCAACTTGTTCTGCAACTTTACGCTGTTTAGGAAACATTGAGTAGGTCTCAGAACCAGCCAAAGGGGACCAGGGTATTGGGTATTCCTTGATTGTCCTATAATGGGGTAGATGTGAAGCTAGACAGGTAAAGGGAGATTTTGAGGGGGGAGTGGTTTGAAAAGAGGTCTAGTGAGGAGTGAGGGGTGTGAAAGTGCATTTAGTAATTGGCAGGAATCCAGATCATTGCACAACACTAATAAGCAAATCAGTCACTGGGCCTCCTGCAGGTTCAAATCCTTTGTGAGATCCTTGCAGTAAGAGATTATCTCCCAAGGTTTACCCTTGTGTTTAGAGGCAAATCGCCATGCAAGACTGGCATGAAATAATGGTCTACTCATCTGTGTACTTTGGGTAGGCTCACAAACATCACCAATTCCTTTCAACTGGGAATTGTGAGAATAGATGTGAAGATGCTTAATGATTCACTTACTGGCCTCAAAACACTATGTTTATGAATTCCTGTTGATGTATTTTTTTGTGGCGCACTTTTCAGGAATTGAGAATCCTCTATAGTAAACAAATATCTAAAGGGTGCCTGATATTCAAATGAACAGGGTTTGCCTTGCCATTCAATTGGTTAACACGAGGGGAGAGGTAACACATCTGTACAACAATGCATTGCAACAGGCTTGCACACCTAAAGAGACACAAGCATAGCCTGATTGTCTAACTAAAGCTGCCTATCGTGATGCTAATAATAGGCTGCGCTGATGCGCCACTTATCTAAAAGTAAACAGAATAAGAAAGGAAGAAAGATGGTATATTGTTTCCTATGCTCTCCAGAGGACACTCTTCTTAGTAGTTGTATTCTCTTCTCATCGATCACTCTCTATCATCATACTTTAAATTGGTAGAGAGAGCAATTGTGACATACTTCAATTGTCTATTCCTAGTATAATTCAATTTTAATGACCTATAGACATTGTGAACATCTCTTTAAAATCTCTAAAAAATGAAAAGAATATAGTGTATAGTATAACATCCATGTTGTGTAACTGCAAAGACAAAAGGATGTCTGATCTCTTTTTCGGACCCTTATTGCTTTAATTGGTCCGTGTGAGGATCAGAGTGAAACTGTGTAGTTGGGTAGGAGCAGTAATACCCCTGTTACAATTTCTTCCTAGGCAGCTTTAGTTAGACAATCACGCTATCCTTGTGTCTTGAAGTGTGCAAGCCTTTCAGGTTACCTCCTCTCCAATCCTATGATGAGTGTGAAGCATGTTGCAATCTTCTAGGGTAACCATGTGAGCTGTGCGTTCGGCAGGAAGAACAAGGATTAAAAGCTGCTGTCACTCTTTCCAGGGTTGGGTCCGCCTTTATGGTTTCTGATAAGTCACAAATCACTTTTTGGTTTTCATTTTGCTACCTAAGGGTCTTTTTTCTGGCTTTTTTATTGTTCTGATTTATTTTCAGTGACACTGAGACATTTTCCAAAGGCTCGCCCAAGACTGCAACTGATTGATGTTCTGGGGCCAGATTATCTAACATTTGCACTGGTGCTAAAAAGTGAGCAAATGCTTTGATAGTACAAAATGGAACAAAGACATTTTGTCACAATCCATATAATCTAAAAATGTTTGCGTGCAGGCAGAAATGAATCAGATTGTTTTTTGTACTATGTTTGCTGCATAACATACAACAAAAGGTGTCTACTATATTTCTTTTCATGCTACACAACACACATAGTAAATAAAACAGCCTGCTCCAATTTTCCCCAGGTGAAAATATTTGAGATAATACTGATAAAACCCTTTAATACCATTCTCTATTCACAAAGCAGCTGTTCCTGAAGTATTAATGTTTCCTCACTCAGAAGGTGTGGCAGTGTTACACACAAGTGGCAGCTACTGACTTTTTATCTGGTTACACTGTGCCCCTTTTACCGCTATGGTAGCCACCTTGTCACCGAAAAGGAGAGACATGGCTTCCTTATTTTATTGAAGGCTGGTAACTTAGACCTTTTTCTTTTATCTAAATGTAATGATGGAAACTGCCATTTTGGCAATTTTTGTTATGTGATCTATGATTAACCATTCATAAAGGCTTACCTGCATGAATAGAATATGGCTTATGCTGGTTTAAGGTCTGGCAGATAACTCAATCCTCATCCCTCGTGTGCCCACAAAGGTGGCTTAATAATGTCTAATAGCAAGGCTAGGGCCTTCTCTAAAGATGCCAGAGCTGAGGGGTTCCCAGGAAACTGTGGGGTACCACAGGGGTAATGGGTGTTACCTACACTATTTAATATCTTCATGCTACCCCTGTTCCAACAACTGGACAGGGAAGGAATTATGTATGTCAATTAAGCGTATGACACGCAGTGCAAGATGCACCTTACTGGGAATCATGCCTTTGACTCGCTTACCATCGAGAACAGGTATAGCTAGTTTCTGGTATGCAGAAAGTGTCTCACCCTTAATGATGTCGCAACTGAGCTTATGGTCATGGGCAACTCTGCGCAGCTCCGGAAAGTTAGACTCAGAATATCAGAGCTTCAACATTGAGGGCTGTAACATCAACGCATAAGCCAAATCCACAGCACTAGGCACTATTCTCAACCAACAGCTGAACATGAAGACCCAGGTTAGCAGTCTTGTTTAAGGAACTTCATATCACCTTAAACTGTTTGATCAACTAAGACCATTTTTAAACCCCATAAATTGCACCACGATTGCGCGTGCCTTATTCAGAGCCATTTCTGGAGCTAAACTTGACTATCGCTCTAGCCTTCTGATGGCTATTGCCAAGGGTGAACTGATGCAGGTACAGGTCATTCGGGATAATGCTGTGCAACTTATTGAGGGACTTTGTAGAACAGACCATATTGCTGCAGCTTGCATTGCTCTGCACTGGCGCCCGATGAGCAGCAGAATCTCCTTTAGAGTTCATTGTATTACACACAGGTGCCTTTATGGCGAAAGCGCTAAACACCTGCAGAATTACATTGCTTGGTTGCCTGCCAGGAGGGTTTTATGGTCCAACAACGCTCTTGGCTTTTGGATAAACCGTGGGCTAGACTGTCCTCCGTTGCCCAAAGGTCTTTTCCATTTGGACCCCCCGAAAAACCTGAATGCTTTACCACCTGACCTGAGAGCATGTACCTCTCTGACTGCTTTAAACAAGGTCTAAAATCCTTCCTTTTCCAGTAATTCTTCTCTTGACCAACAATTCTTTACCCAGCCCTTCTGCCCTGATCTGCCTGCTTTGTGTTTTTTGTTTGTATGTTTTTGTCCAGGCACTATTATGCCTGAGGGCTTTGTCCCGTGCCATATAAATAAATAAATAAATAAATAAATAAATAAATAAATGTAGGAGTAAGGCTGGCCTTCTTTGATTGGAAGGATGTCAAATCTTTGAGTCATGCACAGATATGATTGGAGAGATGGGGTAGCCCCTGGCCCTCTGTAAACATATATCTGTTGGTGGACCAGAGCAACGAGGGAGAACGTACTTAGATCTACATTTAAGTAGTGGGAGAGAAGAAGATTTTGTGGAGGGTCCTAACTGGAATCTCTAGTGCTGTCTTTGGATACTATTGAGGGTGAAACTCTGCCCCACTCCATGAAGTGAACTCCTGTTTCAAGTTATTCTTTGCCTTGGTCCAACCAGAACAGCTTGATCCTTCTTCATAGAAGCCTGTCTGCGCTCCACCAGAAGTTTCTGGAACATATACTCCACTGCAACAGATGTTGGAGACCCTTCTGCGTTGCTCATCACGAGTAGGTTTTTTTGCTGCTGTTCAGAAGTTCTTGTGCTATTGTGGGACTCCTTGGACTGAACCTTTGCAGCTGCCCCTCTTAACCTGAACCTTCTGTCCTTCAGTCCTTTGTGTTGGCTGGAACATCCTGTGACCTGTCCCAAAGGGTCAGTATTGGTGCAACCTTCTGATGTTCTGCACCCACCAACATGTGGTTCCTTTCCTTTAAGTCCTTGGACCTCGACTGCATCATTGGTTGCATCCTTCCTTCATTAGTGGTTTCATCCATGGACCATCCTGCCTGAAACTGCAAAAGCGCCCTCTTCGAACCGTGGCCCTTTTCCCTGCAGCATTGCAGCCTTTTTGCGATCCTTAGACTCTGTTACCACCACTGCGACTCAGTTCTCCTCCAACCTCATTGGTCCCCTGTGCGTCTTCTTTACAAGGGTGAACAGGGGTCTGGTAATGCTCTGGGGGCGGGGGGAGTCCTCAGTCAGTGCCAGCCGAGATTGCTTCTCTGCAGCTCCAACTCATACGTGCCCATTTTTATCCTCTTACTTGAAGCTGGCTATTGACATCGTGCCATTCATTCCTATAGCTATACTTTGTCTTGAACTGTTTAAATGTACCAAAGGTTTTTACAAGTGTTACTTCCTTGTAGGATTGTGTTGAATACTTCCTGTGATTGATGTTTGCATTTTCAAGTGACATAGCTTTTCATGTTATACATAACTCCACTGTAGGCATTCGTTGATGCAGAACTTTAGTTGAGAAAAGTGCATTTTTAGTAATGTAGTGCATTCTTTCGTTTATTGTGTGCTGAGGTGTATGTAAGCTGTACTCTACTGCCACCCCTCTCCTTTCCTATGAGCCAAGTCTAGCTGCTCGTCCACAGCTACTATTGTGCGAGTCAGGAATAGCCTAAGGGAAATGCTTAATATTTAATGATTAACTACTGTAGGTTATTGGGTTCAATAATCTACTTTTTGGCTTCCTTCTTCTGTGTTTGGGTGCTGCCCTTCTGATTAGATGAGAATCCTCCGGGGTGGCCATGGGAGCTGTGTGCTTAGCAGCCAGACAAAGGGAACAGCGCTGCAGTCGCTCTTTTAAGGGTTGCATCAGCCTTTTTATGGGTTCAAATTGAAACTTTCAAGAATTGACAAGAATGTCACTGTTCAGCGGAAATCATTATCTTTAGGAGATATGCTAAATCAGGGGATTAAATCTGTGATTAATTATGTCCTTGCAGGTTCTTTGAAGTGGTGACACATCTGCAGGTAATGGCTGGGTTCCATTTTTGTGTACACCGAACAAGTAGAAAATACAGTAAAAACTGCCCTCTCACTGGTACCAATCGACCAATGAGGGAGTCCTAACCGTATGTGCGTGGGTGTGAGTGCGCACTCGCTCTCTGTCGCAGACATGGCTGTAGTTCCTTGGGAGTGTGCTCTATAGTCAACTTTGGTGGTGGTGCAAGTCTTCTAATGTGCTTCTTGTAGCTGGCAATGGTGGCTGCATGGGTTTCTCGATCATGCCTGCTCTCTAGCAGACTTTGGGGATTGTTAATGTCTTGATCATGTCTGTTGCCTTCAGATATATGGAGCAGTGCGGGGGAGTCTTGGGAATTATGTTTTCTCACAAGAGGTTCGTCACGTTCTTGTTCTCTAGAAATCATTGGGGTCAGTGCATGCGACTTGGATATGTGTGTGTGTGTTTTCTTTTGTGAATAATGCTCACAGTATGATAGTGGGAATTTCTAGGGCACCCGTCTGCTGTGTGGATTGAGAGAGCCTGGAAACTAGCAGACATTGGAACAGTGTGGCTGTGTTGGCGTTACAGCAAAAGTGGAAAGTAGTGTAGGCGTCTAGTTCAGATCTGTGTTCTCTGGCAGTCATTGGGCAGGGAGTGTGTCTCTTATACATGTTTTCTAATGATAGCATGTTGTTATATTTGCCTGATGGGATCTCACTGAGTAGGGCTTGATCTTTGACGCAGCCTGCCATTACTCCACCCCTTTGGGCTGCATGAGTTCGGACTATTTTTGGGAACCCTTTTGGGTAGAACGTATATACATAGAATACCCTTGTAAGACTAACTTAGCTTTTTTAAAATTTTGCATCGGATTTATATTGTTTTTTTTTATATATTGTTATCTCTAGGCCGAATAACAGTATATTAACAGAGCCTTTAGCTGTGGTGTGGCAGTGCTGGAAATAAAACTCTGGCGCTCACAGGAGTTTAAACTTAAAGGTGTCTGTGGGGATGCAGCCTCGCGAGATCATGGTGGCTGCTGTGATGTCATGAGACTGCAATGCGCGCGCACGCCACTCGTTGTGCGTAATGGGACAGATGAGAGCGACTGCGGGATGAAGGAGATGCTCCCCGGTGCTCTTCCCGTTTAGAGGCCTGGGCCTCTCAGAATTATACTTGAAAGACTAAAGACTGCCACTGAACTAATGATTATTTTGATCAGTAGTGAAATAACTGCTGCTTCTTCACAATGTAACTCCAATTACAGTGAAGTTACTGTACCTTTACCACCTGATTTGTATGCAGTCATTAAACCCTTTAATCAACACTTTGTGTTGTGTTATATGTGAAGTCACAACATAATTGGTGATGAGGATCGAAGAAGGAACTCACCGGCTCTGACATGAAAGGTGCAAAGCCTCCACCCACGTTTCTGCAAACCCCAGGTAGGCCCATGATACCATGGCCACAATAGGAGCCGCTATTCAATGTATACTTGGATGTCGTGGGAGGCATGGATTTTGCCACAGGGATTGAAGAATTTATATAGCTCACAAAACGAACCTAATCGTATCACGTCACAGTTCAAATACATCATGATATGATAATACCATCACCAATCTTATATCAACAGTAGCATATAGTTATTAAGAGGTCTATTTAAAAAGATGAGTTTTAAACTTTTTTTGAAATGTTGACAGAGATTTCCCTTTCCTTAGTTCCAGTGAAAGGCTGTTCAACAATCTGGGCCCAAAAAACTACAATCTCCTCTGAAAATACATATTCTCATGGGGATAGTGAGCATGTGCTTGTCCTTTCATCTTAAGGACAAAGTTGGTTAATATTGTATTGAATTGTCCCTCAGATATCCCGGTGCCAAGCCATTCAGACACTTAAATATAAGAGAGCCAATTTTAAACTTAATGCAATCCTCCACTGCTAACCAATGAAGGGAACGCCGAAGGCCAGAAATAGGGGTACGTTTTGATACCGCAAAAACTAGTCTAACTGCTGCCTTTTGTGCCTTTTGTAGCCGATAGATTTGTTTGGCCCCAGTGAGTAAGCCATTACAATAGTCCAGATTTGAGTTCCCTAGAGCTCCTGCCCCTATGGCACAGACCTTCTCAGGCAGGTAAGGAAGAGCCTGTCGCAGCAGCCGTAGGTTAAAAAATGCTGCTTGGACTTTGGCTGAAACCTGCCTGTCGCAGCCCATATCACTTTGCCAAATGCACCACCCGTTTTTCACTTTGGATGTATACTTCAATTTTGAGCCCAGAAATTAAGGAGGTGGGAGCTGCTGTTCTCCACCAATAGGTGTTTTGGTCCGAACAGGATCACCTCTATCTTGTAGACAATTGGACATCATCCATGATCCATGCCCCGATTTCTTCCAAACATCTACCCACCCTTATGAGGGAGTCTAGTTTCCAACAAGAACCCCCCCCCCAACTGCACCGCTGGTCTTCGCACAATCAAAAAGGAGGCAAACCATTCAAGAGCACTCCCTTAAAGATTTCCTGTGATTTTTAGGAATTCCAATAGGACATTATGCACCACAGTATCAAAAGCTGTGGTTAGGTCGAGCATTATGAGTAGGGAAGGTTTACCTTCATCTCCTGCTCGCAACAACACATCCCAAACCGCCCACAGCACTGTATTGGTACTAAATTTAGGCCGAAAACGTGATTTTAGGGGATTTCAAAGGCCCTCTCTTTAGATATATTCTTGTAACTGTATTGTGGCCACTTTTTCAAAGTAATTTCCAGGCCAAGGATGACCTGCAATAGGGCGGTAGTTCTGAAGGGTATCTGGGTCCAGGTTTGGCTTCTTCCAAAAAGAGGAGATTACTGACAGTTTCAGTTCCACTGGGACTGTCCCCTGACGCATTTATAAAATGAATCAAAATGCGGTTAGGTCTGAAGCCAGAAGCTTTGCCACACATGCAGGAAGGGAAAATAATGTGTCATTTGTAGGTTTGAGAGCTGTTGGTAAAGTAAGAATATTCTCTTCTGAAACTGGTTTGAAAAAGAACTGTGGAAAATTAGAGTTCCCTCCTCCCTTCTGCAAAGCCCTTGGGTCCGGAAGGTTTGGGGCAACCATTCCCTCTGATTCTCTTTGAAGATTAATGCTTTCCTGGATCGTTTTAATCTTACTCATGAAGAACGCATTAAAAGCATTGGCCTGATCAACCGACGATTGCTTCGCAGGGAGTGTCTTATTTGGACATACAAAATTAGCTATGACTCTGAAAAGTTCTCAAAAGTGATTAGCAGCTGCTGCAATCTCTCCGTCTAAGAAGTCGGATTTTAACCTAAAAATTGCTTTTTTATACCTTGTCAGGGTTGCCTTTGCCATCTTGGCATGTTCAGGCAATCTTCAGGAAGGCCATCTTCTCTCAAGTCCTTTATATAATTTCTTTAAGTCTAATAGCTGCCCAGTGTACCAAGCTTTAGAGACTTTCTTAGGAGTTTTTGTTCTTAATTGTCCATACATGGTATATGATATGATAGGTTATTTATAACGCACTTACCCAGAGGTTTCTAAGCGCGGACCCAGGGATCGAACCTTTGGTGCTCTGTGTGGTCTTGCTTCTAAGGCGAGCACCTTGCCCCTGAGCTATCCTCACGATCCAGAAAATACTAATTTTTCAGGTCCCATACCTAAAGAAGGCATCACATTCGGAAGGAAGATAACGAGAGGCCAGCACATCTCTTAAGCCGTTACTAGGAATGTTATCTAAGTCTTTCTTTTTTATGCTTACTCCATGCAGTTGGTCATAGATGACAGAATTTTGTGTTTAAATTAAATGAGAAAAGCCTAAGGTAATGGTCTGTCCAGGAAATTGGTACTGTATCTATCGTTGACATTCCTTTCCCTCTGGATAGAACAACATTCAGACAGTGACCACATTTATATGAGGCTGACGTTAAAGGTAACAATTCATGATGATTCGTTATTTAGCAAAGCTGTTTAGAATCAGACTTTGTTTGATCCTCCAGCCAAATATTTAGATCGCTGAGGCATAATAACTCCTTATGTTTGCTTCCTACATTTGCCAGATAATGATGAAGTCCCTCTAAAATGGCTGTGGCAGGACCTGGGGGCCTATATGCAAGCAGTATTTTCAAAGAATATTAAAGTGATATGGAGAAGGTCATATGACCGATTCCAGCAACATCATTCCACTGAATAGGTTAAAAATGTGACATTTTCAAATGAGATCTGTACATTACTGCAACTCCTCCTCCTGTCTTTAAGTGGCGATTGATAGTTGAACTGAGTAGCACTCTGGCAGTAAGTTGTGTAGCATAGCATGTGAAGTATCCCTGAACCATGTTTCTGTTAAAGAGAGAATGTCCAATATATATGCATCAATAATAATATTTAATTCTGTTTCATGGGCTACTGCTGACCTGGTGTTCAATATTGCAGCATTAATGGTAGTACCTACAAGAAGGTCTTCCTCTATCAATGTGTGTTCTTTTTTTTCCGTTCAGTCTCCAATATGCAAATTCTGTCTAACACATATAGAGGGAGTTTCCCCATATGATTCCTCAAGCTATGCAGATGGTTCCCCTCATAGTAAATCAGGGGCATATTACCGGCCAACAAGCACATCATGTGAGGAGAGAGAAAAAGGTTACCTTATAAAAAATGGGCAGCGTGCCCCGCCGACCGCCGAACCAGGCCACAAACAGGGCTCAAAAGGTTTTGCTTTAGCGCTGTGCGTTGACGCGGGCCAGTTATGGACTGTGTCGCGTCAGGGCATGTGTCACTAGAAGTGCGCGAGTGCTAGATACTATGGGAAATGACATTTCCTACAACGTCTATGGCCACTCGCTCAAGCGAGATGCCGAAGGAGGGATCAATTACAGCTCCAGTCTAGGTGGTTAGTATCCACAAGCGGGTTACACCATACAATTGAAAAGTCACAATTTATACTACAGATTATACTACAATTACTACAATTATCATTTAAAAATATAATCTAAAAATCACATTCTAACTTCATAAAATTCTTAAGTTAAAAGGTAACTAAATACATGTACAGGCACTGTTTGCAATAATTGATGAATTAGGTAGCGTTAGTCACCAGCCCAAACAAAGGAGCCGTGACTGAGCGCTTTGCGCTTCCCACTGGCCACTTATGGTCAGTGTTGCGACGGGACACGTGTCACCACCAGTGCGCGAGCACTAAGGAGAAAGAAGGTTATGTTACTTAATCCCATGGTTGAGGGACAAATAATATTTGCTGGCTTGATGCCTGAACCAGCAGATGGGGATGAGGATGATTTATTCAAGGGGGCTGTTCGCTGTATTATTAATAGGTTTTCCAATAGGGAGAACACTGTTCTTCCCTGATTGAACTTTTACACTAGGAAGCAAGAAAATGCAGAGCCGGTCGATGACTACGTCACCCGGATATGATAATTTATTTTTTTGGAAGAGGGAGTTTCGCTGCAATGTACAGTTTTGGCGACAACCAGGGGAGTTGCTAGGTCTGGAAAAGACCCGGGGCTAAGCTGATGTCGGAACTGTTGGGACTAGGGGCTAGCTAGTCTTTTGGCTGTAGCTCCTGAGATTCTATCCGGGGCTACAACCAAAAGATCAGGGGCTATAGCCCCCTTAGCCCCCCCTAGCAACGCCCCTGGCGACAACACTGAGAACATGATTTGTGACATTTTAGTTGTGCATACCAACTGCAGAAGAGTACAGGATACATTCATACTTGAAAAGGAGCTGATCTTGGATGAAGCCACCCAGATCACCAGAGCGGAGGAAGAAACCATGTGCAAATGCAAAGCAATGGCAGTAACCTCACAGACCGCAGATGTGAATACTGTGAAGTTGTAGAGGAGGTCCCAAATAAAGCCTGCACTTCAGTCACCCATTTTGAAGTTCCAGGAACGTTCACACCAAAATATGTGACTTATGATGAGCAAATAAACCAGCAGTGAGCCGCAGTAGGGCTCTGCCCAGTGCCTATTAGAAGAGCAACACCTATTGAAGTACCAGTACCCAGAAAACCATGGACAGTAAGGTATCCATTGAGGAAACCCTACCAGCAAATGAAACGAAATGAAGATTGCCTAAGTACTGTCCCGGAAGAAACCAAAATGGCTGTAAAAGAAGACGAATGGTGACGTCACGAGGACCCGGACAGACTCACAGATAGAAGAAATGTCAACCGAAGAATGACACACAGAGACAAAATGCCATGGATAAAGATATCTTGAACCTCAAGGGGGAGAACAATGTTGAAGTTCAAGCTGTAAGCAAGATGAAGACATTCAACTAGTTTACACCTGTAAATAAGCTTGGAACCACAAGAAAGCTAATAGAACAGTGTGGCAAGCACCATTATACATAATCTACCTCAAATGAAGCACCTTATTATGAGTATATTTCTACTTTGCACAAAAGCAGAACCAACCCAGGTTACTAAAGGCCAAAACGCAAGAAGATTCATATTCTAGTAACACGAGGAGAGACGGCTGAATCGAAACTCAGCAGATGTAACTCGTGCCAAGGAAGCCAAGGTCATACCAATAGAAGCTATGAACAGTAGCTACATTTAATTGAAACTAAGAACAGAATATTCTGCCTCCGAGAGGTCGAAATAAGAAGACGTAGGCAGGTGGCAGGCTAAATAAGAATCAAATACACAAATTAAGAGAAATGATACAAATTCACGGTGTGGGAAGCATGTGACCAGACAAGCAAGAAGAAGTGGGCGTTCACACCTACGCTTGGCACCGGACCAAGCAGAGATATCAGAACTTTTCCAGACAGAAGATGCAGTTTCGAGACCAACCACAATGTACTAATTGACACATGGCTATTAAAGTTATACTTGATTGTAACAAGGGCTGGGGGAAGGCCGGGTAACTAAGGGGCACCTCGCACCTGGCTGACCAATCTGCGTGCTTCTAAGCAAAGTAGAAAATTATGCATGGGGTTGGTGCCAACACAATCACAATGGACCAAATAATCTAGGGTCCTATAGTTACTAGAACCAATGAGACGTTGTACTTTTAGTGACGTCTAGAGTAGTCATGTTTGAAGGAAGGGCTTAGACGCCCACCTGACACTGTTTACCCAATCCCCTCACTCCATTACCATATACAGATATAGTGCCTATAGTAAAGTTACCTTTTCCTAACCAATATGTTAACTTTTGAGTGTTACACGTCAATTATGACGAGTTTTGAGTATAAATGTTACAACTTGTATGAAGTTCATTGGAGTTGAAGCGAGAAGGACGATCGCATCACTGCTGAATTCCATAACTCCCCGTTTTTTTTACTTGTCATTAAACTGACTCCCTTTGCCAAACCATTGAGTTGTCCTTATTGGTTGGTGTTGGAGTAATAAATCTGAATCCCCATCCATCTCATGGGTGCAGCTATCTCGTCTTAAAGTACATCCGAGAGAACCTCGCCTCTATGGGCCGGCCGGGGATCTCTGGAGTATACTTGGTAGCAGAGATTGATGGTTATCGACTATCGATTATTGACTAGAATAAGACACCCGTTGACCGTTGATATAAAGTAACTCTAGGTCTTTGGCAATATCACAAGACCTTTGCCATTCGGCTGAGTAGACCGTGAAGCTCCCCATAGACAGTGGTAGTGTAAAAGAAGTCTGCAGACCAGGGACTGAAGGAACCCGTGTTACCCACCGAACCCCTTCCCATTCCTACGGGCAGCTGAGCGGGTGAAAAGCCGAAGAAGGCGGTAACAAAGGCGGTGATCCCGAGGGTCCAGAGAGGAAAAATGCAAACGGTGTGTGAAAGAAACTGAGTGTTTTGGCAAACCTGCATGCTTTAGAACAAGTAAAGGGAAAAGGTAACGGAGGGAGGTGGGAAAACAAAACATAGCTAGAAGTAGAGAAGAATGTATACATAAGGGGATAATGACTTGAGGATAAATAAACAAAAGAGAGGTTACCGGGGAGGACACCTGAGAAGAGAGAGGTTACCGGGGGGGGGGGGCACCCGAGAAGAAGTGAGAGGATTTTCCTTATTCCTACGCTTTTAATATAAGCAGCTAGAAGAAACGTGTATCTAGAGTCCCACATAATGGCGAACAAATAGACTACCACGGCGATTAAAGACGCTGTGAAAGGGGTATGTTTAAACTCCATGAAGGGGTAATGATTAGAGGCAGAGATATCTGTGACCAGCTGAAGTTCGTCTAGTCTGTTAAACGTCTGTCTTACATTGTTTGTCGTGACATCACAAGTCAACAAAAAATTTCCTTGAGAAAACTGATTTAAATTTTACGTGATTGAATAGCTGAGGTGATATCGCATGCAAATTGATGTTTTGAATTAAAAAGAAGATATCAAATTTTGTGAAAAATCTGGATTGGAGCTTGCAGTGTTTGGTGCTCGCTCGCATTGTTAGAAGTTGTTTAAGTCACATGAAGCATTGACAAGGAGAAAGGGAATAGATATAAGGATGGAAGACATAACTCTATTAGCACACCTAGGGAAACAGTTGCCGAAACATGCCCCTAAGCTGAAAAAATACAGTACAGAGTGGGTAAAAGGAACCGTCCACAAAATGTTTTTGCCATGGAAACAAGGGGGGGTCCTTATCTAAAGCTGTATTGCAACACATGACGACATATTTGCATGCCACATACATGGGTAAAAGGTTAGACAAACGCCGCGCTGTTCTAGGACTTTGGAAAGCGTATGAACAGGGAAAGGAAGAGGAGCCACCAACAGATTGGATACTTAATGTATGCACAGAGGGGGGTGAGACGCCTACTGCTCCAACTGCCCCATCTGAAACCAAGGTTGAAGAGAACAAAGATGAGGGGCTATACCCGCTGAGAGAACTTAAAGCAGCTACAGGGTATAGTAACCCGGCATATGAGTCACCTACGCAAAGTAGTGATGAAAATCAAGGGAGAGACAAGGATAAGAATATCGCCTCCACTGTCCCAAGGGACAAGGAGAGAAGTGAGGATGAAAGAAGGGACCAGACACAGACAAGTACAGCTCTCGATAAAGAGAGAGAAGGGAAAAGATGGAAGGGAAATGAATATAGAACTGATGAGATAGCATTCGTAAAGAAAAAATGAATGGGAGGGCACATTTTATTGAAACTCGATGGTAAAGGCCTTGACGATGCGAAACAAAAAGAGAGATTGGACAATATACAAAGAAAGGGGAACGAGAATGAATTGAGAGACGAGAGAATAAGGAAAAAGGATAGACAAAGGCGAGAACAGCTAGATTGCGAAGAGCAAGAAAAACAGCTCGATCTCAAACAGAGAACAGCCAATGATCAAGACAGACAGAAGCAGCAAAGGTCAGAGGAAGAGCAAAGAATACGAGAGAAAAGAATAAAGAGACGAAAAGATGAGGAAATCCGAAGGGCAGATGATCGAAGAAATGAAAAGAAAAAGGAAGAAGATAGGGTCAGAGAAGAGGCAAGGAAGCGCAGAGAATTCAATGACGATGTAGAACGTAAGTGAAGGCAGAGAGCACGCGATCTTGAATATCTGGGGAGAGAGGTTAAAAAACCTGATCCTGTAGTAGATTGGGAAGATATAGAAGAATACTTTCCTGTGTACGATTCAGTACCAGGCACGTCTAGTGCGAATATGGAAGATGACTTCGACACCAGCAGCATCAGAGAAACAATCGATAGAATATATGGTGAAATAGGACTAGAACAAATACCCCAAAGGGAGGGGGAAGACGAGCGCGTGGAGAGCACTCAGCTATACGACACTGAGGATGTCTCCCGAAATGGTGGGAATAGAGAACTATCCCTGGATAGACTAGAAAAAAGTAGGAACAAAGAAGACACGAAAAGTGGCACTAGTTGGGCACAGGCAATGGGCCTCATTCCGACCCTGGCTTTAACCAAGGCACTATTAGCGCCTTGGTTGATGCCGGTATTTTTCCGACTCCGCCATGGTGAATGGCGTAATTACTGCCCCATTCCAAGGTTGGCGGGGGCGGTAATTCCCCATTCACCATGGGCCCTTCTCCATTCCCATTTTTGCCCCATAGGGCTCAATGGGAATGGGGAAGGCGCTAATTACGGCACCGTAAATTACGGTGCCGTAATTAGCTCCTAGGTCCCTTTGCGGGTTGGTATTTTAACGCCTGCAAAAAGCAGGCGTTAAGTACCAACCCGCAAAGGGAACTCGGAATAGGGCGGTAAGGGTTTAACGGCACCGGTCTCGTTACCGTTGACTGTTAACCCTTACCGCCCTACATGGAATGACCCCCAATGTCTGACACAGAAAGGGACGAGCGCGAGGAAAAGGAGGAAGAGAGACGGAGCGAAAGACGACTCCCAAGGGAAAAAGGAATAACATGGTCAGACACTAGCGAGTCTGCACTGAGGGCATCAGAGTCAGCCACACAGTCCGTCTGACATGAAGAAGTATCTCACGGTCAGCGGGGATGTCATCACCACCCTAAGTGGACAGGCTCAGGACATTGCCAGGCAAACAGCGATGCAGGAATTTTACCCCTGCAATAGACAGGAGAACAATGAGAGAAGAGAGAGAGGGCTATGCATCCCAATTTCCACTACTCGAGAATAGGGGAGTAAGACCACATTATATTCCATGGCCACACATGGATCGAGAAAACTTGAAGAAAAAGCTTCCAATGCTGACATTGGGTGCCGGAAAGTGGATACACGAGTTAGAAAAAATGACAGGAGGAAACACGTTAGCTATAGGGGATATTAAGGGTCTCCTAATCGCCATACTTGGTGAGAGAGCAGACGATGTGGGGACACAAGCAGGCTACCCTGGTGCAACCACACTTAATACCGCACATGACGGAGCTCCATTTAACAATTGTAGAGCTGCAGTATGGAAAGCGCTACAAGTGCTGTATCCAGACACTTCTGACATGGGAGCTATAATGACACAAAAAATGAAGGAGTCTGAGAATCCTTTAATTTACATACAGAATTTTCAAGACACATGAGTACTTGAGACTCATGAATCTTGGACGAAATATATACCTGTGTTCTACCATATATTGTGCCAAGGGCTGGTAGAGCCGGTACCGAAACAGCTCAAGAAATTAGTAGGAATCGAGGCTAAACATTGGGCAGAAATACAGCTGACCATGACACATTACTGCAGACTGCTGCAAGAAAAAAAACGCAAAAAAGAAGCTGCATGAAAGGGTGAGGAAGCGCAATTGGTGCAGAAGAAATTGTCAAAGTATGCTCTTGAGGGAGCCATGATAACCAGCACAGCCAAATCGAGCATGCAGCAGGTGACTAATCCACAGCAGAATAATCAGGGCAATACAGGGTTTTATCCACGGGGAAGAGGATTTAGGGGAAGAGGATGGCAGAGTAATCAGGGAGGCTTTCAGAATAACCAAGGAGGATTCCAGGATATGCAAAATGGCAATCAAGATATGTCAAATGGGCAAGTGATCCAACCACCGCCAGTATGTTGGTTGTGTGGGATGACGGGGCATTTAGCATGCACATGTAGAAACCAAGGCCAAATGCAAAACGGCCAAGGTATGGGAGCAGGCATGGTGAATCCACCTGCAGTTTTACAGCAGGGAGTTACACAGAATCACACGGTTCAACAGCAAACACCAGGAGCTCAGAAAAACCCACATCCCTAACAAATAGTAAGTTTTCCACAAGGGCAGTCCCAACAGTCACTGCTACAATTGTCACAAACAACGAGCTCAGGGTAGACCACAAGCCCTGGAATGAGGAGTAACACTGGTAATGGGGGAAATTCACCAGCACACAGTGGGCCAAATTTGTATATGGACTAGGACAGCTCACTGGGAACCCTGATGTGTTCTATCCTATCAGTGACACCAGACCCTCACTGGGAACCTAGGGTAGATGTCGTTATAGGGAATACAGACTATTCCTTCTTAGCTGACAGGGGTGCAACATGCTTGTGTATACGTCAAGGCAAGTTTTCCTTGTCCGGTGAGGCCATAAATACTCAGAGATTCACAGGAGCCACAAGTTGTGTTCCCTTCACAAATGCACTTCCAGTCTCTATAGGAGAATGTGAAATGAATGTGCCTTTACTATATTCTTGTCAGAACCCAGTAAACATTTTGGGTAGAGATTTAATGACAAAGTTAAACATGGCAATCTCATTCACGGAGGAGGGCATAGTATGTTCAACTCCAGGAATGCACTATTGAAATGTATGCAAAATGATCAGAGCATACGCAGGACACACAGCTATAAAGGCTATACCATTAGAGCCAGAAATATTTGCGTATGGTATGCGCATACTAATGGCAAGGCTGCCAAGCCTTGCAGACAGAACCATGAGAACCCCAGATGAGTTCCTATTTAGACCAAAAATCCCATGCAGGAGGAGAAGGGACACGTATTTCCCTTGATGATACAGACAGCTGCTGTACGAGGGAGAGTGGCCTTGATTGACGGTTATGACGTCGAAGGCCGACAATGGTGCGCAGTGATCACCATTGAAAAAGGATATCGTTTTACTGATGTCACCGATGACGATCTGTTTGAAAAACAAGCATATATGGAAGAGACCATGGTGGAAGTGAGTCTCACCTCTTGGGTGAGAATGATCAAAAGGGAAGTGCCACAAAGAATGATGTTGGCACAAAACCGTCCTGAATATTTTGATGGCGACATGGCCAAGGTGCCTGTCTCAGTGTGGACCACAGGCCCCTATGAGGTAGGCCTATTGAAAGGGGTTGGAGAAGTGAACATTAAGCTAAAACCAAGAACAATTCTCCCTAGAGCACGACAATATCCCATGTCCAGAGAGGCAGATGAAGGAATTTTTAAGACATTTTCGGCTATGATGGAGCAAGGCATCTCAGTGACGTCAGAGTCTTCATGCAATACTGCGGTTTATCCGATCAAGAAATCAATGGGAGGGTCTTGGAGGCTAATCCAGGATTTACGCCCAATAAATTATATTGATGAGGCCGAGTTCCCTTTAGTCCCCACCCGGCTACAATCCTATGTAATATACCTTTTGAAGCCAAATATTTCATGGTGATTGACTTGAAAAATGCATTTTTCTCAATCCCGTTACACCGAGACTCACAAGATCTAACGTCATTCACGTTCAGACAGATGTGTCTGAAAAGCACAAGGCTACCCCAGGGGTACTGTGAGTCCCCGTCTATTTTCAACAGCGTCCTGCAGATGGACTTAAGCAATATTGCATTAAAACGTGTTGTCCTGCAATATGTGGATGATATCTTGATCTGCGGCATGACAGAGAAGCAATGTAGGCACGATTCTGTTCAGTTATTGACTATACTGGCTGAGAAAGGATATAAGGTTGACAAGGAAAAGCTACAATATTGTTAACAGGAAGTGCTGTACATAGGCCAGCTGATCTCACAAGAGGGAAAGAGAGTGACCCCAGAAAGGGCTGAAGCAATACTGAACATGGCTAAGCCCCACACGATAAAACAGATGCAGAGCTTTTCAGGCCTATGCAACTATGTCAGAGCATGGGTCTTCGACTATAGCTCTTACACTAAGCCTTTACTCTAGGCCCTAAAGAAGGCCAACGTGACAAAAGAAAAGATTGAATGGTCTTTTGCTCACTGTACCTTTCACAGATGAGAAATATCCATTTGCACATCAGTCTGTGTCCCGCCCACATGGGCAGTCCAGCACTGAAATGCTATGGCAATTCCTCCCTGCTCAGAGAGGCACAGCTTCACCTCACTGATGAGGCCCAGCAAAGCTGAAACACGTGTATGGGGTTGCTGTCGGTACTCTTGTTCAGAGAGGAATTGCCATAGCATTTCGGTGCTGGAGTGCCCGTGTGGGCGGGACAAAGACTGATGTGCAAATGGATATTTCCCATCTGTGAAAGGTACAGTGAGCAAAAAGCGTGTGCTGCAAACTCTCACCTCAGAACAGGTTATCATGCCATGTTCTCTCTGGAGAGGAGCGCCTGCTACCTTTTGTGAAATATGTGTAAGGAACTTGGGGTTGGTCACCCTAAGTTACCTGCGGGCAACCAGACGTGGTCTCCCTGCTCACTGTGCTCAGAGAGGCACAGCTTCACCTCACTGATGAGGCCCAACAAGGCTGAAACACGTGTATGGGGTTGCTGTCGGTACTCTTGTTCAGAGAGGAATTGCCATAGCATTTCGGTGCTGGACTGCCCATGTGGGCGGGACGCAGACTGATGTGCAAATGGATATTTCCCATCTGTGAAAGGAACAGTGAGCAAAAAGTGTGTGCTGCAAACTCTCACCTCAGAACAGGTTATCATGCCATGTTTTTTCTGGAGAGGAGCGCATGCTACCTTTTTAAAAATATTTGCAAGGAACTTGGGGTTGGTCACCCTGAGTTACCTGGGGGCAACCAGACGTGGACTCCCTGCTCACTGTGCTCAGAGAGGCACAGCTTCACCTCACTGATGAGGCCCAACAAGGCTGAAACACGTGTATGGGGTTGCTGGTGGTACTCTTGTTCAGAGAGGAATTGCCATAGCATTTCGGTGTTGGACTGCCCATGATGACGCGACACAGACTGATGTGCAAATGGATATTTGCCATCTGTGAAAGATACAGTGAGCAAAAAGTGTGTGCTGCAAACTCTCACCTCAAAACAGGTTATCGTGCCATGTTCTTTCTGGAGAGGAGCGCATGCTACCTTTTTTAAAAATATGAGCCAATACACAACTGTGCAAACTATGAAGAATTCTATGATGAAATTCCCAGGGTAATAGAAAATGCCTTGGCAGAAGGAGAGATCGTCTTTATTGACGGTTCTTTGAGGATCGGTCAAAGTGATGGACAAAGATATACAGGCGTTGTTGTGATAAAGCACACAGTAAATGGAGAATTCTGAGTACTTATTAGCGCGCAAATACCATCTCATTATTCAGCACAGGCTGCAGAATTATTGGCGCTGATACTCGTCATTGAGAATCACAAAGACCAGGAAGTGATGGTGTATAGTGACTCTGCCTATGTGACATCGACAGTGCAGGCAGGCTTAGCGCACTGGAAAAGGAGGGGCTACCTCCAAGCAGACGGCACGCCAGTGCAGCACGCAGCCTTATTGGACAGGCTGATCAAGGCACTACAGCTCCCAATGGGCATAGCGATGGTGAAATGCACCGCCCACACAAAGGAGACAGATTTTATCTCACACAGAAATCACACAGCAGACCGGAGGCCAAGCGTATGGCATGAAAAAGTGAGATGATCATGGAAGTGGAAGTCATTCTTATCAATGAAAGGATGATGGTTGCATGAACTACATCTGAAGGATAAAACAATCTTGGGAAAACCCAGTTGATGGAACTCCAAGGGGAGGCACCACAGGAAGAGAAGAATCTTTGTAAATGTTCAGGGTGTTCTTTAAACCCCTCTGACAGCTTGTCATGACAAGATAGCACTGGTAAACTGGTGATGCCTGTAGCCCTATTGAAAATAGAGCTGGAGCAGTTGCATTACCCGGCACACATGACAACAGAGAATCTAGCAGCAACACTCGCAGAAGACTGGTTCATACCGTAAACTGTATAAATTGCCAACAATTCACAGCTGGGCACACATTAAAAGTAATGAGAGGAGTCATCCCAAGGCCAAATGGGCCTTTTCAGCACTTGCATGTCAATTACGTCAACATGATTCAAGTATGTAACGGGTACAGATACTTAATTGTTGTGGTGTGTCCATTCTCCAGATGGATTGAGGCAGGTCCTTGTACACACCCAGACTCTACCTATGCGGCCACATTTGTAGTGAGAGAGGTGTTCCTCAGGTGGGGGGTTTACGAGGTAATGAGATGAGATAATGGCCCTCACTTTGTTAATGCAATATTCGAACAGATTAGCTTGCTTCTTGGTATAAAGCACAGGTTCTCGTTGGCTTATAATCCACAAGGTAACGGAATCTGTGAGAAGTTCAATGGCTTACTAAAGGAAAGGATAGCCAAGTTGAAGCTTACTCTAAGAAAGGGATGGTTGCACTGCCTTCCTTTGGCACTGTATGCACTTAGGAACCAACCCGGTTCCGACCATCATCTTACGCCACACGAGATAGCCACAGGAAGAAGAATGTGTACTCCTCTGACACCCCGAGATAGAGCTAGATGTCATGCCCAGTCAACAGGAGAAATTTTGGGGTCTGAAATGCAAAATTACCTGAACTGCATGACATCCAGCCTTACTGTAATTTCAGACCAGCTGCAGCGACGACGAAAGGGGTGCAGGGCAGCATGGAACACAGAAGGAGATACTACTACCGACACAGCTCAAGGACTTTGTGTACCATCCGTTTTCCCTGGAGACACCATCCTTGTAAGGAACCAGACAAGAAAAAAGTGGGATGAGCCAAGATTCAGCGGTCCTTTCACAGTGGAGGACTGCACTCCTTCCGCAGTGAAACTACAAGGCAGGAGAGCTTTGATTTTCCTGGGTGATATCAAACCCTACATCGGAGAAGTCCCCCTGTCTGCACCCCAATGAAAGGAGTCTACTAGCGACGGGGACGAACCGCAGCAAGTGCAGACGAGATCCATGACGAAGAAAAAGGATGCATAACCAGCCAGACAAAGATAAAGAACTGTTTGTAAATTGTGGCTTAAATTGGATACTTCCTCTAAGCAAAAAGTGGATAAGGACATAAAAACGGACACTCTGTGCATCCTAGTTGCAGGGTGAAAAAAAAAATTGCACACATAAGCCACAAAATAGTCTGTTAACTTTAAACATTGGACTGAGGCACACCTAAGGCCTTGATAAAAAGGAATATGCCAAATATTGATCGAGGACACCTAATTTGAAGGAAAATACATTTTCCAGACTCATTCCACACCGAGACCCTATTCGGAATTACTTATGGTGTCCCACAGTAGTGACATCACTAAAGACGTGTTAACGTACTTTAATCTAGTGCTAAGATCATACCCTTCATTGGTGAGAAGGCTCACCAGTGTCACTGACTTTCTTCAAGATCCTGAAAATGAAAAGACAATAAGAAGACTGCTTACTGTAATTGCCGAACAATTCGTGTTACTTTCTGAATACAGTGAGGAGGAACCAAATGTCTTAAACAGAGAAGGAAATAAATGAGCTTGTCAACACATTGTTCTTTCGTATAATCGAAGACTGTCCAAATCTTGTTGGAAGAACAACAGATACACTCACATTTCTTCGAGATCCAGCAAATACAGAACATCTAAGCCAACTCCTAAACAAAATTGTGATTTTAGTTGCCCTCCACGCGAACGGACTGTGCAGACATTGTTTACATTGAAGAGAAAGAATACATTCCCAAAACTCAGCAAGACAGGATGGATGCCCCTGTCACTAGAAGACAGCAGGTTGGCTCACAATGTCCTCTTTCGTCTAGTCACTGACTTTCCAGAGCTAGTGGGGATACCGATCTATGTTGAAGTCCTCACATTCATGAGCGATCCAGCTAATGCTGCACATATGGGCATGCTCTTGCGTGGAATCGTACTACAAATAGAACTCTCGAACCATTAACAGAACTATCTGAGGAGATTCTAAAAGCTTTCTGCCGAGGGACGGATCGAGGAAGCAGTGTCAAGGGTTTCCCATTCTTCCATTTGTTGTTATTTTTCTCTATTCTTCATATCGACCAGCATACAAAATGTCTTCGGCACTGAAGCAAATCCGAGGCGTGGACTGGTAGCTGACCTACATTGAGCATGCACAGTAAATGGACTTGCCGAAGTGTAATTTGATTTGATTTTTCCCATAGTTTAGCAAAGGAACTGTATCCTGAAATAAGAGACAATTCACGCCCGCAAGAGGAGGGACACTTGTCGGACACCTGAACCTCTTAAACACAGAATCTGACAGACAGTATTGGTTAAAGAAGTATAGTAAAGGGTAAACATTTGCAAATGATCGAGATGGGATGCAGAGTAGCAATCTGGTCCTCCTACAGGAGGAGAGACGCCCACGTTTCTCTGGAAGTAAATGCTGCCATCTGACCTTCAGGGGCATACTGTGTTTGTGTATCATATTCATCATTGTTTTACTGTCATTAACGATCAGCATTTTTTATCGGTGCACAAAGCGTTCCAATTCCAGTGCACCCACCTAATGATGCACACATGAAACCCACAAAGGCACCCAGACCTTACATAGTCATTCCGGTCCCTAGAAGATCTGATGGTGGAATGAATGAGCTTGAAATGGATGTGGTCAGCAATGACACACACACACTTGTGGTAACAAACAAAAAGAAAGGCCGGAGACAGGGTCGGCAAAGATTGAATGAAGAAAGAGTACTGACAACCACACGCATGCAAACACTGAATGCAAATGCAACAGGCCGAGTGTCAATGACTGCAGAACCACAATTCAAAGCCTCAGAAAAGAAAAGACTGCCTACTATGGAAAATATCACCACAAGTAAAGTAAAGAGCCAACTGAAGGAAGCAGACATAGTGGAAAGTCTAGAGGAGCTGCAGAAGAAACCCACAGAGACAACAGTGACAAACATATATGTTCCAGTCAAAGGGACAAGCACAAGTTCCTCAGTACAACCATATACCAGACCAATGCCAGAATGGATATAGACATTTGTAGCCCGAAAGAAATAGACGTATGAGGACCAGGAAAGAGCTGCCAGACTTTGTCCACTCAAATGGCGCAGATGAGAGGTCGGCACCATGGACTGGGATACCTGAGAATCCTCCAGCAAGAAAAAGCATACAGATGCATTCAGGAATCAAGAGAAACATGCATGGAGATGACAATGAACTAAACGACTACCTGGATAGCAGAGCAAATTTGGGAAATAACATTTGGTACCAGCACATGAAAGAAGTTGGAAGACGAAGTTCAGAAGGGGAATGCTATGTTTGCGCACTCCTACCATACAGCATAGGGAAGTCCTAGATCTTTGTAGCTGTAGAAATAGATATTCAGACAGCACACTGTTTGTCACACGTAGCAATGTGCAAGACCAGAGGCCAGTTCATGGGTAGTGATGCCTCATTGAAGTGGGCAACTGAAGCAACTGATCCAAATGAAGACGACTATGTCCAGGACATAAAGACAAGAAACAATGGAAAGACGAAACACATTGTGATCAGATATGAGAAGCCTGGAGTTAAAGGAGCAGAAATCAGAAGAGAAGCAAACCAGAAGCTAAATGTCCAAGGAAAAACTCCAGAAGAAGCTTGCAGATGGAAGAACAGAGGCCAAATGCAAATATGGGGAACAGTGCTTTCACCAGACGGAAGGGAGAAAGGAGTAGTGATATGCCGAGCATGGATGGTCTTCGGTCACTACGAGCCCACCATCAACATAGTGTGAAACGGATGCAAGCCATTATGGCCAAAGCTTGCAAAACTTTTGACATTGGTCGAAGACAGAGGAGGACCCTTGCAGATAGTGCCACTGGAAAGCTCAAAATTCTGCTTCAGGAATAATGGCACAAGGAAAATGTGAGAGAATCAGAACTATGGATGAGTTTTTGATGCTCCAGGAATGGTTCATGGCACTGCCATAATTATTGATCATTATTGGGCATGTGGACCAAGGCATACATCAGACTGCCGAAGAACTGGGGAGGCATATCCACAATAGTGAATGTCCACTTTCCAGTACTGGTGATCCCGAAAAGTGACCTGAATATGGACAGTTTCCCGAAAGCAGATGCTCACTTGAGGAAGAAGAGATCTGTGGAACTGCTAACTCGAATGAAGAGAGAAAATTATTTATCTGCCAAATCGGAAGAAGCCTTTCATGCAATCCCATATGAACACAGGCTGTTTAGCCTCACCTCATCAGTGTTCGCAATGATTTTCATGCCAAGAATCCAAGTTGGAGTAAATACAAAATGGTTGCAGATAACCAGATGGGAGTTACTGCAAACCATCAACACGACAATAAAAGGCTTCAATGCGATTAAAGAAGAGTTAAGAGCCATCCGACTGATGACTCTCCATTATCAGATATGTGCTTGACATGATCAAAGCTATGGATGGTGGAGTTTGTGCAAAAATCGGCGAATCATGTTGCACATTTATACCTTCTCACAATGAGGAAAATGGAATTTTAACAGAAGCCATATGTATGCTGACAAAACTACAGAACCAGATGATCGATGAAACTGATGAAGTTGTTGATGACAGCTGGTTTGGATCACTATTCTCATGGGCCCCGCAATGGATGGCAGATGCATTCAAGTTCTTGGGAGCCCTGCTAGTGATGATATTGCTAGGATTTTGCGTTATCAAGGTAATACTCTCTCAATGACAGAAGTCTGCGAAAAAAGCCATAGGGATGAAGATCATGATTGATGTCAAGCCAGGATGGAACCCAAAGACCTGTCTGATGAAGTAATAAGAGACTTTGTGAAGGCTAGCATTCACGCACCAGAGGTAACAAAGTTTCTCTACCCCAGGAAGCACAGAAACTATGTGGGAAGATGGGTTAATTGCAGCCCAAATGGACAATGTCAATTGATGACTTGGAATAAAGACGAACATGTAAGGACAGCAGGAAGCCTGAAAGGAGTAATAAAAAATCCGGACTCCAAAGAGACACTTCTTCAAACCATCATGTACAGATCCAGAAGAGGAAGAAGGGATGAACCCAGGCGATGAAGTGAAGATAAATACAGAAGAACTGAGTAAGATGAATCCAAAGACGGAAGTGAAAGTGGTCGATGAATCGCCCAGAGGGGAGAGTGAAGAGGAGGCCCCAAATAAAGCCTGCACTCCAGTCAACCATTTTGAAGTTCCAGGAACATTCACACCAAAATATGTGATGTATGATGAGCAAATAAACCAGCAGAGAGCCGCAGTAGGGCTCTGCCCAGTGTCTATTAGAAGAGCAACACCTATTGAAGTACCGGTACCCAGAAAACCATGGACAGTAAGGTATCCATTGAGGAAACCCTACCAGCAAATGAAACAAAATGAAGATTGCCTAAGTACTGTCCCGGAAGAAACCAAAAAGGTTGTAAAAGAAGACGAATGCTGACGTCACGAGGACCCGGACAGACTCATAGATAGAAGAAATGTCAACCAAAGAATGACACACAGAGATGAAACGCCATGGATAAAGATATCTTGAACCTCAAGGGGAGGGCAATGTTGAAATACAAAGAAGTTCAAGCTGTAAGCAAGATAAAGACATTCAACTAGTTTACACCTGTAAATATGCTTGGAATCACAAGAAAGCTAAGAGAACAGTGCAGCTTGCTATGCTTGGTAGAAGAGTAGTGCGGCAAGCGCATTATACATAATCTACCTAAAATGAAGCACCTTATTATAAGTTTATTTCTACTTTGCAAAAAAGCAGAACCAACCCAGGTTACTAAAGGCCAAAATGCAAGAAGATTCATATTCTAGTAACACGAGGAGAGACAGCTGAATCGAAACTCGGCAGATGCAACTCGTGCCAGGGAAGCCAACGTCATACAAATAGAATCTATGAACAGTAGCTACATTTAATTTAAACTAAGAACGAAATATCCTGCCTCTGAAAGGTTGAGATAAGAAGAAGTAGGCAGATGGCGTGCTAAATAAGAATCAAATACACAAATTAAGAGAAACTAAACAAATTCACGGTGTGGGAAGCACGTGACCAGCTGAGCAACAAGAAGCGGGGTTCACACCTACGCTTGGCACCGTACCAAGCAGAGATATCAGAACTTTTCCAGACAGAAGATGCAGTTTTGAGGCCAACCACAATGTACTAATTGACACCTGGCTATTAAAGTTATGATTGATTGTAACAAGGGCTGGAGGAAGGCTGGGTAACTAAGGGGTACCTCGCACCTGGCCGACCATTCTGCGTGCTGCTAAGCAAAGTAGAAAATTATGCATGGGGTTGGCGCCAACCCAATCACAATGGACCAAATAATCTAGGGTCCTATATTTAGTAGAACCAATGAGACCTTGTACTTTTAGTGACGTCTACAGTAGTCATGTTTGAAGGAGGGGCTTAGACGCCCACCTGACAGTGTTTACCCAATCCCCTCACTCCGTTACCATATACAGATATAGTACCTATAGTAAAGTTACCTTTTCCTAACCAATAGAATTGCATGTGAAACTTTTGAGTGTTACACGTCAATTATGATGAGTTTTGAGTATAAATGTTACAACTTGTATGAAGTTTGTTGGAGTGTAACCGTTTTTTGTACTTGTCATTAAACAGACTCATTGATTGGTGTTGGAGTAATAAATCTGCACCCCATCCATCTCATGGGTGGAGTTATCTTGTTCTAAAGTACTTCCGAGTGAACCTCGACTCTCTGGGCCAGCTGGGGGTCTCTGGAGTACAAAGTGAAAGGGTCAACATGACAAATCCAGACAAGACGTTTTTGGTGAAAGTGGACTGAAGAAGAGAGAGCCCTTCAAGTGTCATAGATGTATCAGCACACTTTACCTAGCAAATTACAAAGACTGTCCTGCAAGAAGCAAGGAATGCACAAACTGCAACTGATTTGGGCACATTGCGATAGCTTGCAAATGGAGGGGAAAGAAAGTCACCTACGTTGATGGCGAGGGGGACGTGAGCAGAGATGACACAGGCGATGATGATAAGCCGACAGTCATCGTAGTGAACAGTTCAAGGGTAAGAAGAGAGAAACCACATTGTGTAAAAAGATTAGAGGGCAACAAGACTCAAGTGATGGTCAACTGAGGCTCTGATTTAACCATCCTGCCCATTGAAACATATAAAGATATGTGGACCTTTTGGGCTACATCAATGCCAGCATTGAGTTCAAAGGTAGATAAACCACAGCAAAAGGCTATTTCTCTGAAGAAGGTCCAGCAGACTTGGGGTGGGATGACCAGCACAAGTTGAACATAAGACAGGATCCCAGCACCGATGATCAAGTTCTCTCCGTGCAAAAGGGGGAGAGTAAGTGTTGAGAGATGAAGTCCTGTTTTCTGAAGTGCCAGGGAAAATAAAACATGATGTCCACAAAATGCGTCTGAAACCAAATCGTTCCCGATCAAACTGAAAGTGTGGACATACCTGCAACTACAAGCAGTGCTCTTTATGCCCAACTAGTAAAAATGGTCAGAGAAGGTACCATTGAGAAAGTAGAGTCGTCCGAGTGGCTGAGCCCGGTGGTACTTATCAACAAACATCAGTCATATGACATTAGAGTGTGCATCGACATGCGCAGCCTGAACATGGTGGTGATAACAGACAGTTACCCATTTCCCACTATCATTTAACTAATTCTTATGATGAAAGAAGCAAAATTCATCTAAGAAATAGACATGCGAAATGCGTACCACCAGATAAGTCTGCACAAAGAGTCCAGACCGCTAACAGCGTCCATCACACCGTTTGGCTCCTAGCAATACATCTGCATGCCCTTTGGGTTGTCATCTGCTGAGTCAGCATTTCAAAGGATGATGGACTCCCTGCTGCGTAACATGGGAAATGTTTCATACTTTCAGGATGACATTCTCATCTATGTGGAGGATTCTGAGACTCACGATAGAATCCTTAGGAACGTGTTGGAGAAACTTCAAGACAAAGGAGTATGCTTGAGATCTGAAAAGTGTTTGATCAAGGCAAACGAAGGAGAATATCTGGGGTACAACATTTCAAAGTATGGCATCAATCCCAAGAAGAATCTCTTAAAAACACATAGTTAAATCCCCAACACCAAAATCGTGGGATTAGCTATGTTCCTTTCTTGGATTCGCAGAGTACTACGCAAAATTTGCATCACGGTTTCAGAGACTCCAGACCCATTGAGAGGACGGTTGAGAAAAGGGGAAAATTATGCATGGTGTCAAGAACAAAAGACAGCATTTGAAGAGGTCAAGAGGAGAATTGTAAATCTCCTTGTTTGAAATCATTCAACCCATCATGGGAAACCTATATAACTACTGATGCCAGTGCCTATGGGCTGGGAGCCACGCTGACCCAGATGAAGGGTGACATTGAACATGTAGTTGCTTTTGCATCTCAAGCACCCTCCAATGTAGAAAAAAATGATTCCACTTTTGAAAAGGAAATGCTCACATGTGCCTGGGCGGTGGAGCATTTCAGAATTTATGTACGCGGCACACAGATTTGCTTGGTAACAGGCCATAAACCCCTAATCCATATGCTAAGTCTAGGAGGCACAAAGACATCCACTCCAAGACTGGCGTGGATAGAAGCCAAACTGCAAGAGTACACCTATGAAATAATGCATGTAGCAGGGTGGAAGAACACACAAGCAGACTGCATTTTGCGGTTCTATATAATTTCTTCCCATTTTTTTCATCAAAGTAGAAAACATCCTTTTTTATACTGGAAGATTTTGCTGCAACTATATGTCAGGGGAGACTCTCTGCACCACCTCTTAACCCCCATACATTAATTATACAACTAAACCCACCACCCACATATATTTTTGGCAAAATCTGTTGCATATATTTTTGGCAAAATCTGTTGCAAACATGTCTACCTCGATTAAATCTACTGCAGCAAAAAATCCCTATCTCGAATCAGCCACTACGGTCCAAATTTGTGGTAGTGTCTGTGAGTGACCTGAGAAGACGCACATTTCTGGAAATGACCGAAAACTACTGGATGGAAGAGTTAGCCAAAGATGCGATCTTGAGAAGAGTTGCCGACTGGGCTCGAAATGGGTGGCCCAGTGAAATGACCATTCCAGAAGGATTGAGGGCAGACTGGAAAGTGAGTGAGGACATTTCTGAAGCCAATTGGTTATTGATGGCAGGGGATCAAGTAATACCTCTGGTAGGAATGTTGAAACTAATACTGTGCAGGGCAAACTCAGACAAAACCAGTGGAAACATGGCCAGGCAAAAGTACTGGCAGCCGTGCATGGATCAAGATAGCAGGATAATGATTGAAATATGCCATGAGTGCATGAACAGTGACAAGAGGCTCAAAGTACGGCAAGTACTGTTTATCCCCACTGAGATTCCAGTAGTATGGAACAAGTTAGGGCTTGACTTCATAGTTCCAATTGATACCATGTCCCCAGACCATAGACTACCTGTCAAAATAGGAAGAGGCAGAATTCATACCTAATATCACCACGGCTACCGTCATACAGGTGTTGAACATGGTCTTTCAGAGGGAAGGCCTACCTAAAGAGTTAGTAACAGAAAATGGCATCCAGCTAGTATAAGGAGAAATGGAGGAGCTTCTGGACAACCATAACATCAAGCAAATCAAAGATAGCCTCTATCACCCCCAAGCTGACGGGCTAGACAAAAGGACAAATAGGTTCATAAAAGGAGCCTTACAACTAGCTGCGGAATCAGGGATGGACCCTTACAAAACTGCCAAGGAAGCGATAGCAGCCCATCGCATCACCCCAAATGCACTCACCAATGTGTCGCCTTTTCAGCTATTGAGGGTAGGAGGACTGCTTCCACTCTGGTGCCACTGTGGTTATCTAAGGGGAGACAGTATGACACCATCAACATGAAAGATCTGGTCTGGAGAATCCACCAGATGAAAGCACAGAGTGAAACTCGCAGGGCAGCTCTAAGAACAGAGGTCAAGAAAGGGGACATGGTGAAGATAAAATTGCCACACAAAGATCAAGTTACGGGATCCAAGTAGAGACAACATGTGGAGATCGTGCAAAAAGGCACTATTCACATATGCACCTGAGATGGTAAAAGGTGGAATGTTGAAAGAGTTCCAATGTTTAGAAGACGACACCTCGAGCCCAGGGAATCATCCATTAAAGAATCAGCACCAGAAGACCCAGAACCATACAGGGAACAGGAGACCATTAGAGGAGAGAACAGTTTCAGAAGAGATTCAAGAGGAAAGCAGAACCACAGACACCACACATGAGGGAAGAGAAGTACAAGGCGAGGGTTACATGTCACCACATGTTAGAGGGAGAGCAGTTGGAGCAGAGACTATATCCCCAAGACCATCGCCTGGTGGGAACCGTCCCCAGCGTGAGAGGAGGAGACTGATAAGGTTCAAGGACTTTGTGATGAGTAGTGCCAAGTGCTCGATAAAACAAGGTATGTTGGGTGCAGCCTCGCAAGATCGCGCTGGCTGCTGTGATCTTGCAACACTGCAATGCGCATGCACACAGCTCGGTGCTTAGCGGGACAGACGAGAGTGACTGTGGGAAGAAGTGGAGGCTCCCCGGCGCTCCTCCTGTGTAGAGGCTTGGGCCTTTCAGGATTATGCTTGAGAGACTTAAAACTGCCAATTTATCAGTAATGAAGTAACAACTGGTTGTTCACAATATAACTCCAATGACAGTGAAGTAACTGCACTTTTGCCATCCGACTTGTATGCAGCCATTCGACCTTTCAATCAACACTTTCTGTTGTGTTATATGTGAAGCTACAACAGTGTACCCGGGCCATGGAGCCACCAAGTTTAAAGAATTGACTGGGCATGTCCTCAACATCCTCGTGCATCCAAACACTTCATTGTGTACTCATTTTCTAACTCTACACAACTCTCTTCCGGACACAATCCATTGAGTAGAACCACTTTCGGCCATGCCTTTCTTTCTGCATTGTAGAACTATGGTCCACCTCACTGACTGACACCAACCCAGGATATCACAAAACATCCCTCCACCCGCTGCATCTTTCCCTCATGGCTGCACCACATATTTCCCTCTATCCCATCATTTTATGTTCCTCTTGCTCATTTATCCTTCAGTAGACCAAGCTCTGGATACCCCTGACGGGGGCACACTGTGCCAAATTGCGGGCAAGCCAGGCGCTCTGAGACTACTACGGTGCTGATTTGGAGCAGCATAACATTCTGGTAACATGTTGTGGGAAAGAAGAAAACAGCCCTGTGTAAGCAGGGTCTGCTGAAAGCTTCAGAACCACTGCTCTGCTAGGAGTTCCATTGCCTGACACAGGGGGGTCTCTTTCGTTGCTAGTCTAGTTTGAGGGGCTTCTCCCGCCGGAAAGCTGCCCCCTTAGCTCGGAGACTTCCACAGTGAACACACTGTTCTCTCCAAGCAGAGACATTCAATTCGATATGCTTTCTCAGGCCTTAAAAAAAAAAAAACCTTCTGCACTAAAACCTCATTAATCACCAGAGCAGGGACTCAACAGCTACAAGGGGAAATTTCTTTTTAACGGGGCCGAAAAGGTCAGTGATTTAAAAATAAACCATGTCTGAGCAGAGCCTGCAATTAAAAATATATTATAGAGACACTGGATGAGCTAGTGAGGGCCCTGCGCGGCCAAGACGGATGGATTATCCTGCCAAGATGCGGAAAGGTTATGGAAGCACAACACTTGGCACACGGCAACAACAACCAACGTGTTCTGAGGACGAGAGGCATGCTGGCACATGCAAGGGCGGCGAGGGCCTCCCCACTCCCGCCCCCGAAGTGTGGGAAAAACAGTACAAGGTGCTGCTTTCCAGCCGTGCAAGGTGTATAACATGGGAGGGACCAAGAGGTTTGTGTGGTGGGGTGTTCGGTGGAAGAAGTGAATGGGCCTCATTCCGAGTATGGTAGTCGTCATGGCGCTATTCGCGCCATGACTACCTCCCATACCGGTACTGACTCTGACCTGGTTCAATGGGGACTTACTGGTGTAGTCCGACCTTTGCGGGACCGGTAAGGCCCCACTGAAAAATCCATTCCCATTCCCATTTGAGCCCCTATAGGGCTCAATGGGGCTGGGGAAGTATCTAATAACAGTACCACAATTTGCGGTACCATTATTAGCTCTGAAGTCCCTTAACGGGTCCCGTCCATAACGCCTGGTCAGATCAGGCGTTAAAGGAGGGACCCGCTAAGGGACCTCGTAGTAGGGCGGTAAGGGATTACCGGCACCGGTCTCGTTAACGGTGCCCGGTATCCCTTACCGCCCTACTTGGAATGAGGCCCACTGTGTTGGAGCCACAACCCCCTGTCCTGTTGTGCATCCCTAAGGCAGTTACTACGGAGGAATAGTAATTTCCCTCAGGAGGAGGCAGTGATTAAGGGTGCAGGGTTGCCAAGCATATTGAGTAGGCCAAGAACAGGAGAGTGCCACATTTATAAATCACAAAGACTGGCAAGAGGGGGTAAAGACCTTGTTTACCCCAAGTACAGGGCTAGAATTAAATATCTAGGAATGGAGACATTCCCCAATTTGCAGAATCGTTGCACCATTTGGAGGTCGCTTAACCCTTTAATCCTTATATGCCAAGTGCAGGAAAGGGTCTAAATCCATGTACCCCAAAGAGGTAAGGTCGCCTAAGTGTACCCATTGGACGAGAGGGAACAGACATTCCTTGTAAAGTCCCATGGCAGGGGCTCTACGTTTCTCCCCGGAACCTGGATTTTGTTAATCAAAGATTCTTAGTAACAGGCTCGGCGACAAAAAGCTGAAAAGTATTCCAGCAGCCTCCTGGGATTGTAGCTGTGGGTGACTTTGGTTTGTGGCAGACTGCATGAACATAGACGAGTTTCACAATAGTGATGTCCAATAGCTAAAGGGGCATGGCTGGAAAAGGGAATCTGTGCTTAAATTCAGATCCAAAAGTGCACACAGCTCCACTGTTAACCACAGCATCAGCAGGCTGGAAACAAAGAACTGCAAGAGGGGAAAAGAGGAAGCAGGCCTTTCCTGTGTGCTCCCTGTCTCTGTAACACGTTACCGACGCAGATAAGACTGCCTCCCTACATCCTACACTCAGGAAGCACCTGAAGACCCTACTCTTTAAAAAGAACATCTTAACAATCACTGATCACGTCCCTCAACACTATTTTTGCTTCATTTGAGTTCCTGCACCCCTGCTCCTCCGACCCATCCCAGCTCTTCTGCTACCACAGCACCCTACTTGTAACCCCTTTAGTGCGCCCCTTTTACAGGGTCTGTTGCTTCCCAGCTAGGTTTGAGCATCCCATACATACATGTCTTTCGCTGAGCAAGTGTGTGGATGTCACTGCCATGTTGCCTATGATGATCGTCGCTGCTGTGTAGACAGAGCACTTTAGGGCCTGTTGGGGACGTTGCTATCCAGACCCGTGTTCTGAGACCTGCTCAAGCAGATGTCTGCATCCTAAAATACTGAGCCTCTTGCACATCCTGGCATGACACGACCGGAGAAAGAGCATTTATTGACCTCTGGAATAGTGGTGCTTCTGCCTTACTCTTCTTCCCAGAACTCTTGTTATGCCTCCAAACCTAGGCGCGGTTGGACATTTGAAGGCAAAGTGCACCACCCTGATTATTAATGCATGCAAATGAATGATCCCTCCTCCACTTGATAATCTGGGCCAGGGTTGCAAATTCGATTTCACTTTGGTGGAAGATTTTTTTGAATTGATAGTTTGGATCATGCCTCATGCTGAGCATACCACTCTTCACTGCCGGGTGGATGGATGGGTGGAATGAGGGTAGGGTCGGACTGGGGTATACAATTGTCTCGGGCACCAATGAAAAAGTGGTCCACAGTTGGAAATGACAACTCATTCCCCTTGTAACAGACTGTTTGAGTAGCACCTAAGGTGAGGGGTTGATAAAATGTGATGCAAATTGTGCATTTTAAAGAATATGTATTTAGTAATACTGGTCAGCATGACTAGCCGCGTGGTGAAGTAACTTAACAAACTGGCCCACATGGGCCAAAAAAGTGGGCCACTTTGACCAAAAAAACAGGCCCACACTAGCATTTTGTGTTTTTGGTTCGGGCATTGGCCGATTACCCTACAGGGCAGACTGAGTCTGAACGAGGGTATGCAAGTGTTGAGGAGGGGGTATAGCAAACATCAGGAAGAGAAAAGCAGCAGCGGGTGTGTAGATGTATTGCACAGCATTACGTGGTACACATTCCGGGTGCTTTAGCAAACATACATGCACACTTCCTGATATAGCATTAACTGTCCTTCATCCCATTGTATTGGGATCACCCGTAAGCACCTGATGTTTGGTGGCAGCCGGTTATGGTCATGGAACCCACTTGCAATGATAGGGTGGAAACATAGCAACTAAAGTTGTGGCCTTTGGCAGGGGCTACATTCTAAGGAGCAAAGTCGTGTTGCGGAAGTTAGTGCTTAAAGCCTTTCCGACTGGATGGAGGTCCTTTTCCAACCTTGGATTGTCAGGGAGCGCATTCCCTACCTTGAGCCTGGGGAAGAGATCAGTGTGCCTCTGCTGCAGATTTCCCCTTATTTTAAAAGTTCCTGGTTGGGATGTAAAGTTCTAGATCTGGAATGTATTTGGCCCCGTGCTGGAAGAAGACTGTTGCATGGTACAGAGAATTTCGAAAACTGTTCTGTGTCTGATGGGCAACCACTGTAGACTTTTTGAGCCAATAAGATGTGGTCTTGTTACAAAGGCACCTATGTCATCTATGCTGCAGGGTTGTGGTAAGTGCAGGCTACTGCAGTAAAAAAAAGAATAAAGTAAGACGTCTTGGACCACTCCAAGTTTGTCGGCAAGTTAACTATGGGTAGGAATTTCCTGAAGAGGTGTAGCTGGAGGGACAGATTTGGACACATCATTCACTAGGGTGTGAAATGCTTGCAATGAAGATGCAATGATGATGACACACAGATTGCCACTTGCTGGCTGCACTCCCACTGTGTGTTGGCTTTTTATATATTCATTTATTATTATTTATATATTTTTTTAATCCTCGCTCCGCACTCTCCTTTTGTTCCCTCTTCCATGCACTTCTCCCCCCCCCTCTACCATGCACTTGCGCGTTCTCAATGTCACTGGGCCTAGTAAGATCATTGTTTTGGTTCTCCCCTGTTCCCCTTCCCTTGTCTTGTTGTGCTCTGCAACACTTGTGTATGAACATGATAGAAATAAAATATCAATATCAATATCAAAGATTCCTGATAGATTTGGTAAGTTTGGGAAGGAGGCCGCTAGCCCAAAACAACAGAGATGTATGACGTTGTAGAAAATTGGAGAAAGGCATTTTGCAGGATGGAAGTTTGTTTGTTTCCCTGTTGTGGTACACGCTGCTATAAGACGACACTCTTTGATTCTCCTTAGTTGTTTGGGATTGGCAGAGGTAGTGTTGTCCACATCTCCTAGGTGCACTGGGGTCTGGCAGACCCTTTTAAATTTGAACCGGTGCATTGGAGGATTCATATGAAAACCAGGATCCCAAATCCCTGTTGTGTGGCATTAGAAATTAAGGAACCCATCTTGATTTATGTAGATTGGTCCAGAGATTGGTGTAGGCGTAGGCGGATATAGTGGTCAATGCTGTCCTAATCCACAGCTTATTGCAATCAACTTTGAATATCAGGAGCCCTTCCCTGACGTGGGTTATAGGTCATAGTTTCGAATCCTTTTGGTCGAATGCCAAAGGATCGAGTCAATAGGACCGAAAAAAAGGGTCGACATTTTTTTTTTTTTTGGGGGGGGTTCTCTCCCCAAACCCCTGTTTTTCTTGTTAAAAACACCTTTTTTATGTATACCAAAGCCAAAAAAAAAAATATACATGTAAAAAAAAAAATTCTACCCTTTTGTTTTCGGGCCTATTGATTCGATCCTTTTGGCATTCGACCAAAAGGATTTGAAACTTTAACTGGACACCCCTGATGTGTAGGTGTTGTTCTTGAGGCCAGGGAAGTGTTGCAGAATGAGGTCCGTCGGTTCACAAGATGGTGTAGCTATTTGCTCTTGCATGCGGCTGGCTCAGCACGTGTCTATTCTTGCGGAGGACACTTTTAGTCTTTTAACATTCTTAACCCTCTTAGGCTCTTTGATGGGTGAAGGTAATAGATTAAGGATCTGAGAACAAACCGATGGATGAGTGTTGTTTTTATTCTATTTTTTGGGTATTTATAATGCACACTTGTTTCAAGGCGCAACAAGACAAAATAGAGGAGGCGAACACGGATGATGACAAATAAAAAACGGTCCCATTAAGCCTTGTGCCATTCAGATCATGCAAGTGCAGTAACAAGAAGTGCAGGGGAGAGAGGAAGGAGGGATATGCAGGTCAGGGTGGAAAAGGGGCCCATGGGTTAGGTGAGTGCTAAGGGTGGGCCAGGTGGACAAGTGCCAGGGAATGCAGAGAGTGCAGGAGAAAGAAGGTCCACATGCTGAGTGCAAGGGAAGGGGCTGGAAGGGCTCAAAGGGTTGCAGACCCAGCCAGGCTAGTGCAGGTTAGTGGTGGGGTGGTGAGGGGAGACCAAGTGGGGTGATAGACTGGTCGAGGAGGGCCTGGTGCAAATCAGAAGGAACCAGGCAGCCAGTCAAAAAGAGGGAGAGGGAGACATTAGCAGGGCAGTGGGAGAGGGAAGGATGAAGAGAAAAGGAGGGTCTTGAGAAGCTTCCGGAATTCAAGGAGGTACAGCTCAAGTCTGAGAGGGGCATGGAGGCCATTCCAGAGGGAGGCACCTGCAAAGGCGAGAGATCTACCCAGACTCTCTGCTTGGAAAAGCATCTGATCTGCAGAGAGTTGGAGCTAGAAGGCTAAAGGGCTCTAGTAGGGAGGTATTTATGGAGAGAGAGTTGTATGTAGTTGGATTCCAGGCCCTGGCAAGCCTTGTGGATGATGCAGAGGGTCTTGAACTTGATCCTCGCAGCAACCGGGAGCCAGTGGAATCATTTTACAGCTGGAGAGATGTGGCCCCTGGGCTTGAGGCCAAGGATAAGTCTTGCAATCCTATTCTGAATTAGTTGAAGGGGCCGAAGGAGAAATTAGGCAGGTTGAGGAAGAGAATGTTGCAATAGTCCGGCCTGGAGAGGACCAGAGCTCTGAAGATATTGAGTTTCTGGGGGAAGGTGGGGAAAGGGAGAATTCCTCTGAGGAGGTGCAGCTGAAGGTGGGCTTTCTTGGCAAGGTCCATGAAGTGAGGCGAGAAGGAGTGAGAGGAGTCAAAGATGACACCAGGGTTTTTTGCCTGACAGGAGGGAGAAGGGAGTGGGCCCATGGAGTGCGGCCAGAGACTAGGAGGGAAGAAGGGAGATGGGGTACCAATGAGAAGGATATCAGTCTTACTGGCATTCAGGCCGCAATCGTTAGCAGTGCAACATGCCTGAATAGCAGACATGCAGTCAGTAATGAGAGAGGAAGAAGAGGAGGCAGTGGAGGGAAGCTTGAAGGAGAGCTGTGTGTCATCCGCATAACACTGGAAGTTAGGAGAGAAGGCCAGAGATCAAATGGGCTAGAGGGGCAAGGTGGATGTTGAAGAGCCATGGCGAGAGGATAGAGCCATGAGGGACACTACAGGTGGAGAGTGTGATGGAGAAGAGAAAAGGCCCTAGTTGAATCTGGGAAGGTGGGTCAGAGAGTAAGAATGTCACCCAGTCCAGAGCCAGGTCCATGATGTCAAGAGTATCACAGAGCCAATTTATAAGGATGGTATGATTGACCGTATAAAAGGCAGAGTAAAGGTCAAGAAGCATGAGAACAGAAGGAGAGTTGGAATCCAAATTAGAGAGCAAGTCTTAACAGGTGTTCAGGAGTGCAGTTTCCATGCCTCTGTATGCTCTGAAGCCAGACTGGTGGTCGTGGAGACAACCAACAGATTCAGTGGGGGGGATAAGCTGGGAGATGGCCTGCTTCTTCAAATGTTTGCCCAGGAAGGGGGTAGTGGACATAGGGCAGTAGTTAGTTGAACAGGAGGGGTCAGCAGAAGGATTTTTGAGGAGAGGGTGCACAAAGGAGTACTTGAAGAGTAGCAGGAAGGTGCAAGTAGCAAAGGAGTGATTGCAGAAGTCAGTCAAGGCTGGAGCAAGGGAGCAAGGGAGACAATGTTGTCCTTGATAGTTCTAGAGGAGCAGAGGAGCACCTATTTGGATGAGTCTCCCATAGAGCTGACTTGTCTATCAAACTCATTAGATGATATGGGAGAGAAAGAGGAGAGTAGGAGGGATGGGTAGAGGGGGGCCAAGCGAGGCCTGACAACGGGTAATGGAGTGATGGAGCAGGGAGTGGTGTAAAGGAGAGTGAGGAAAGGATGTCTTGAGTTTTAGTGATGAAGTTAGAGTGCAGTGCAGTGCAGAGGGTCAGTGAAGGCAGGGGAGAAATGAAGACTGCAGTAGGATTGACAAGTTCAGCCATGTTATTAGTGGCCCCAGAGATGTGGGCTTGAATATAGGCCTTCTTCTTCGAACACATGGATAGTCTGTATTGCCTTAGGAGCAGGTGGCTGGCCAGTCTGTCAGAGAATGTAATAGAAGCCTGACACTTCCGCTCAGCAGCTCTGTACTTTCATTTCAGAGAGGCATGGCTGGTGTCATAGAAGGTATTGTACTTGAAGGCAGGCTTCTTGTGGATCCTCATGGCAGGGGAAAGGATGTCTAGAGTGTTGGAGATGGAGAGTTGAAGGTTAGTAAGGCTGTGTCAGTGTGAGAGTCAGTAGCAGGAGTGGGATGAAGGTGGTTGCATAAGAAGCAACTGACACTTGCTAAATTGGTCAAAAGACAGAGAAGGAGACTGGCAGTGCGGGTTGGGGCTTAGCTGGGGGACCCAGAAGGTCCAGGTGAGAGGACAGGAGAGCATCATCAGACCATCAGACCAGGAGAGGGGTGTAGTGAGAGGGCTGGAGATGGGTATGCCTGCTCAGATGAGAGCATCCAAGGTGTGTCTGGATGAGTGCGTCGGACCGGAGGGAAGAATGGAGAAGGAGAGAGAGTCACAGAGGTTGCGGAAGAATACAGCCACGCATCAGGGGAGTTAAGGTGAACGTTGAAGTTTCAGAGCAGGAGAAGCTGGGAGGTGGAGGCTGGTAGAGAGGAGGTGAAGTCAGACCACTCTGAGAGGAAGAGGGAGACCGGGCCAGGGGGCCTGTAGATGGTGGCAAGAGTCAGCAAGAGGATAAGAGAGACACCAAGCCTGCAGACGAGGCATTCACAGAAGGAGTAGGACTGAGTGGGTATAATAGTAGCAGGGACTCATTCAGCGAACATCACGGCTACTGCGCTCCCGGACTGGTTTGGCCTGGGCGTAGAGAGGATCTTGTAGCCCTCCGGGAGAAAAGTTTCAAAACTTGTGACAGAGCTTTCCTGTGAACCACTTCTCGGTGAGAGCGAGGACGTTGAGGTCTTCAAGGAGGTGACAGATGTCAGAGGAGTGTTGGATGGCATAGCGAGAGTCGAGTGTAGCTAAGTGAGCTGGTTGGCACTTTTCAAGGTCTTCCGAGGAGGGGTACAGGAATGTGGTACACCTGTTGGAGGTGGCAGAGGAGCGAGCAGGAAGGCAAATGGAGGAGTTGCAGGAGAAGGGAAGTTGATGAGAGTCAGAAGACACCTATCAAGAAGGAGGAGGTTGGGCTGAGAGTCGTGGACCCTGACAGTGCCATCAATGTAGAGAATAATGATGGCCCTAGAGGATGAGAAATATGCCAAGAGTACTTTCCAATGGGTGCAACCATTAATGGGTGAGGAAGAGAAAAGGAAAAGCACTGAGACCATATGGGGAATCCAAAGGTCCAGAGCGGGAACGACAAAGTGGTTGTCAATGACAGTCTGCCTGGAAGAAGCAATGACATATGAACTGTTTACTTCCAGACTTCGAAATAGAGCTAGAGGTGATAGAGTAGCAGTTAGAGAAGATAGGGAAGATTGAAAGCACAATGGAGGGAGAGAGAGTGCAGAGGGAAGGAGGGGGAGGGAGAGAGAGGGAGAAACTGCAGTGCACAATGCCCAACGTCAACACAACAGCAATGTAACATCTACATTCAAGTGTTAGGATAAAGGGAAAAAGCTTAGGTTTCAGCATACAGCAGAAAAAGCAAAAACACCTAGATTTGACTATCCTAGATAGAGGGAACAAAGCCTAAATCCCAAACACACATCAAATGCAAAACAACCAGATTCGACTTTCCTAGATAGCGGGGCAAAGCCTAAATTCCAAACACACAGCAAATGCAAAACACCCAGATTCAACTTTACTAGATAGAAGGAAAAAAAACCCAATGTGGCTAACTAAAGATAAATCGCCAGAATACCAGAAATGGATAACATATAACTGAGAGTGATGTGCAGCAGACTGCAAGCTTTGCTAATAAGATAATAAGAGAGGAAGAACAGTTAAACAGGAAGCAGTAATGGCTGTTCCCCCTGCCCATACCTTTGTTACCATATCAGTCTCAGCTGGTTGACGGATGCGCTGCATGCTCCTCCGGCGAACACATGCAAATACAGTTTGGAGCGGCTACTGTAGGAGCGGCCCTTTGCCTCTGGACCCTTAGCCGGAGGGGGCTGCATGGGCAGGTGGCTGCCCTAGGGGGGTGACTCAAGAAAGTTCCTCTCAGTCCGGTCCTCTTGGTGGGTGGAAGGCAGGCTGGGAGGGGATCAAGAAGCGGGTGCAGAGCGCGCTCGAATCGCTGATACAAGAGCTGTTGGGTGCTGATGTTAAGCTTGATTGTTTACACTTTACTTTTAGAAAAAAATAAGATACATAATTCACCAGTCCTTGAGTGGGTGTTGAGTTTTTCTCTTGTTCAAGTTTTGAAAGCTTCTTTATTTTAAATGTAAATCTTTTTATTAGCATTTAGATCCAAGGCATGACATGAAAGAGACAACTCTTCCCCACCATGCACCTTCAGGTGTGTAATTCAGGGTACACCAGGAATGTCAAAGGCCAATCCAGCACATCCCACACATATAACAACCAAATTAGCTAATTAAATGAAGCTGCAGGTTATGCCAGTCTCTTAACATCCTCCAGGCACACCCTAGCAGCCAACTCCTGAGTGAAAATCAACACGTTTCCTTGGTGCTGGAGACTCATAGGTGAATTCAGTATCACCCCTGTATTCCACATTTCTGTCACTGACTTGTAGTGTTCAGCAATTCCCTTTTTAAAAACATAGTTTCAAGGGTTTATATCTGGGAAAACAAAATCACGTCTACCCTCTGGGACCACCTCCTTTTTCTGCATCACCATCTGCAAAACCTTCCGTTGCCTGTGTGACTAGAAAAGTATCATGACTCTGACTCCTCCCACATTCCCAGACCTTGGGCCCCTCATTGGAAGTCTGAATGCAGAAGTTTTTACTGGGCGGGCACCTTCTCCCTTCCTCTTCCCCAGGTTTGAAATCATATCCAACATTTCTTTTTTTTTTGTTAATCCTCCTCACTTGCAGTTGGTGGAATAACAACGGCATGGATTTGAGTGCCCCTCCTGTAGTTTACCAACTGCTCTGGCTTTTTTCCCTGCAACTCAGCACTAGCTACTGCACAATGCAAGGATTCGGGTGCCTTTCCTGACTGTGCCGCTTCAGAAAATGCTTTAAACTGTTGTAATTTCTCCTCTGTAGAATTGGTAAAAGACAGTGGCCCTCATTAGGACCCTGGCGGATTTTTTCCGCCATCGACGGACTTTTCCGCCATGGCGTAAAGTCCGTTTACGCCATGGCGGATGGTGGACTTACCGCCCCATTCCGAGGTCGGCGGGGCGGTAAGTCCCCATTGACCCATTTACCCTTCCCCATTCCCATTTCGGCCCCATAGGGTATAATGGGAGTGGGGAAGGAGTTAATTACGCCACCGTAAATTACGGTGGCGTAATTAACACCAAGGTCCCATAGCGCCATGGATTTTTACGCCCGCAAAAAGCGGGCGGAAAAATGACCATGGCGCTCTGGGAACTCGGAATTGGCGGTAAGGGGTCGGCGCAGCTAACGCTAGCGTAAACCCCTTACCGCCAGGGTCCTAATGAGGGCCAGTGATTGCTCTACCCCAGAAACCCTCCTAGTTCTGGACTCTAGCTTTACCTGTACAGCAACAACAGCCTGCTGAATCTCATCAGCTCTGTCGTGTAGGTCTGGCCTTAATTTATTAATGGACCTTAACAGCATTTTCTTAAGGTCTTTCTCTTTCTGGGAATCCTTGGATGAGAGCCCCTCATTTGTACTCCTCTCCCTACTAGATGAGGGGCGAAAGAAGGACTCAGCTCCGTGATTGTTTGACTTTATGCAGAGGATCAGCAATTTAAAACCTCCAGTGGGGAGCCTTCCTAATAAATACACCTGAAAACTATAGCCCGCATTCATCCTGAGAAATCTAAAGTTCTTCTAGTTAGAACTACCTGATTGATTGGTTACTTGCTCTGGGTGGTCATAACAAATGCACAGAGCAAGCGGAGTGAGGGCCCGCAGGAATCATACCTCTCTCTTCCCTTTGAGCAGCTCATCCACCAATGCAATGTATGTCTGGAAGTAGTACAAGTCCCTTCACAGACCCCATTGCTGCCGAACTGTGCAAACGCCAGAGACTGTCTCTGCCCAGTTACATCATCCCATATCTGGCGCCAGCCCCATCTGTGCTCTGGAGGAGCCTTGCCACTGCTGGCAGCGACATCTTGTCTCTGCAGTTCAGCACTTCCGAGGAGCGAGGAACTATCCAGTGGTGTGCCTGCACTCACGGAATGTACCCCCCATTTCGGACAGCTCACTCTCTCCCGTAAAATACAGAGTGAATGCAGCCTCCCAGAACCCAGAGCCCCTTAATGGAAGCCCCAGGTGAATGAGTGTAGCAAGAGATGAGAGAGCTTAAAGACAGCAGCCATCTTTTGACCTGGCTCACTTCACACCTTCCTGAAAGCTTGCTTTAACATACACAGCAGAGGCTGAAGTGTTAATTCCTTAGTTTCTCAATGGTGGATATTTGCTTCAACGCTGGCAATGGGATCATCCTGCTTGATACATCTGAGTTCATTTGCTCTGCCTACATTCCTGCTGCCCCAGGCCTCTCAGGGAGTTTGATGGAGTCTGGATCTCGTCCTGGATGCAGCCTTCTCCTTCTGCATCGTTATGAGCGCTTAAGGTGAATGAGCTGGCGTGTGTGCCTTCTTGTTTAGGAGTTGCAGCTTGTGTGAAAGAACCAAGATGGCGAGTCCTCAGATCTGCTCCTTGGAGGATTCAGCTGAAATGTTGCTACCAAAGCGCCCACTCTGAAGCGATGGATGGCAGAGACTGCTCATCTGAGTGCTGCCTGCCCTGGCTTTGCACAATGAGGGAGCTTTGGAGAAGTTAATGATTCCTGAAGAGACTTGTGGCAAGCACGAATGCGATTTCCTGGGGAATGGGTCTGCAACCTTTGGATCTGCAGATGTTTTGGATTACAACTACCGTCAGCCCTAACCAGCAGAGTTAATGGTGAGTGATCATGGGAGGCAGAGGCCAAACCATCTGGAGAGCTGGAGGGTGCAGTCCCCTACCCTGGGGTGTTTCCTGAATCCAAAACCTGCAAGACCCACTGACAGGAGTGGGAGGTGCAATGTGCTTTACTGAGAGACAGTCATTGAACCCCAAAAGGAAAGTGCAGAAACTCCATACACAAAGAGAAGTGCAAAGTTCCAGAGCTAAGGAAAGATTTTATTTCAAGGCGTAGCTTAACACTTTGGTATTGACTACCATCTTTTATTTTTATGTCTGTACGTATAATGTAAGTTAAAGAGTATTTTTTCCTTTTAAACTATTTTCTTTGCCCAGACAACCTTTGATTATATATGACTGTTGAGACAGAATTGTTCCACAGAGCTTTGACTATGCAATTCGACCTCTCCACCATATGGGAAACCAGTAAGCTGGGAAGCCATATTTTGCTAACCAGTGATAGTAGCTGGAAAGATAGGCTGGTAGGGTGTACCTCCGTCGCTTAGCTTTTGGGCGCTCAATTCTGACTACTAATTAGTGAACACCTCACAACTCAATGCATCCCAGAAATCGCAGAGGCTTGAACTCTGCCTCAGGCTAGACCTCCCCATCTAGTGACACAAGTAAAAGTCTACTTGCAGCCTCCTGTGTTCCTGGAATTTCAGCAAACGTAGATGGGGAAAACAGCAGGCCGATGTAATTGCAGGTTCAATGGCCCATCCAGGGGGTCTTTTGGGCAAAAGTGATTGTCTACGATTGGGTGGACAAAAAAAGCAGAATGACATATATCATGTTCTAGCCAGATCTCTACATGATTCCCTACCAGTTCGGCCCTCCCTAATTCTCTTAAATCTCCTTCATGGGTTGGATTTGAAGCACTCCTAATATGCCGAGAGCAGGAAAGCCGCTGAAGCTCTCTATACATTCAATTCTCTGTCTGCTTTCCACAATGTTCGGGTGGAGTGGAATTGCTTTCTCTAAACCACTCTGCCCAGACTTATCTTCCAGCCAGGATATTTGCCATTCACCACGTGAAACTGGATATATTCTTGAATATAACCCAAGACAGTGACAAAGAAGAGAATGACAGTTTTGGGGGTGTTAAACCCTTTTTCCATTAAAGGAGGAGAAAATAGGGATTTGCCAGAGAGAATATTACAAGCACTCTTTACCGTTAGTTGTCGCCAGGACATGAGACAGACTGAATCATGGTATCTGCATAGTTGAATAGAGGCTAAAACGCCTTATCAGCCCTCATACCTCTAGAAACCAAGGGTCAACACAATCAAAGGTCAAACAGGCACAGTCAGGAAATATAACTCTTGTTTGCCTTTTCTGGTAACGTGGATCGAGGGAAGGCTACATTCCTAAGAGGGATGTGAATGTGGCTCAGTAGCAGCCCAAACAGCGAAGTACAACAGTCCAAAATAAAGGAATGTCCCATCAAGATTCGATACAAATATATGTTTTAATTAGACATACCATATACAATACTAACTAACTAGAAACCAATGTATAAACCCACACCTGTAAAAGAAACACATACTATGCACAGGTAGAATAGATGTAGCACTCTGGATGATGATACAAGGGGACAAAAGGCATTCAACAGACCACGATACTCAAAAGGATATTTCCTTAAATTACAAGAAGTGATACAAATGACCTAGCCAGTCTCTAGGGCCTAAATATGGACTAAGGGGGTCGATTCCAGCCAAATACCTTCTGAAAATGTCTTGAGGGTTCGTCAACGGCATTGCCCATGGTGTCAGCTTTGGTCGCAGATGTGGCAGTCATGGCGGTCATGAGGTAAACAACCGCCGAGGTGGGGTTGAATGGAAGGGAGCTGCGGTCTAGAAACTTCTACTCGAGCTGTGCCAATCGGGTGACTAACAGATCTGGTTCGACAGTCAAAGATCGATGGCAGTCGGGCTGGTACCATGAAGTGCAAGAGAGTCGGTTTGATGCGATTCGCTCGGAGGTCACGGTTCGGGAAACATCAGGATGGAGTTGTTCGACTCACAGGAGCGGCGGTGAAGATGCTGGCATTTCAGTCAGCGACTCTAGCAAGACAAGAAAGCAATACTTTGTAGTTCGAGCTGGGACAATGATGCGCTTTTGCTAGCTCAGTCCGACAGGGAACAAGCTTGAACCACGGATGGCAGTTTGAAGAACAGTAGATGCCAAAGGGCAGCGTCGACGGGTCCTGCTGAATCACTCAGTGGCAAGGTGCACTTGAATCATGGTTCGGAGTGAGTCATCATTGAGAACAGGGATCTCCACTTTTATAGCTTTTTTTCGGTGCTGTGAGTCCCACTCCAGGGTCTCGAGGGCCAATGTCAGTCCATTCTCGGGCGCTCCCAGACACAGGGCAGGCTGGCACAAACCTTCAGTGGACCTGCAGCACGGTGAGGTCCTAGGTACAGGGTGGCTGGCAGAGAGGCAGACATTTGTTCAGGCATCAGTGTTTACCACCAATGGTCCCTGGGGATAGTTAGGGAGCATATCTTGCTTCTGCCTTTGAAACCTCTGGCTTCACCCGACAACTGGAAGACTTTAGAAAGGACTGTCCTCTCAGCAGGGTCCAACAAAATCTTCAGGATAGTTCAAGATGAGTCCAGATGATTCAAAGCAGTGGTGGGAGACCCCCTTTTTTATAGCAAAAAGTCCCCATGTGATTGGGCTAAATCGAGTCTGCTTTAGGGTGGCAATCCTTGCTCTTGAAATGAGTGGACCTTGACCTTATGATGTCACACCCAAAGGGCTTTGGTGCAGAGAAAGTGGAGAGGACAGGAAGGAGGAATAGAGGCAGAGAGAATCAAGATGGCAGCACCTTGCAAAAACTGTACAAACCCCTTTCTGGCCATCCTAGCTCTGCCTCCTCCCTTTCTCATTGGGATCAAATGGCTTTTAGAAATTCAGCACCCTGGTGTGAGGCCTGGCTCTCTGTGAATGGGTGTGCCACTTGGTTTCGGCTCCCAGGCCAGCATCCTGTGGAGTGGCTGTCCTGGGATAAGGAGTGTTAACTCCCCTTGCAAAAGAACAAAGAGAAGCAATCCCCGAAAGCTAGTACTGTCAGTGGGCAGTGGTGGGACTTGTCTGGAAGGAATACACACCATCTGTCCACAGCTGAACTGGTCCCAGGGCTGACACATGTGCAAAATCAATTTAATGTGGCTGGAATGACTCTGGGAGATGCTGCCACCATAGCCTAAATCTGATACAGCTTATTTGTACAGTTGTATGTGTCACCAGGACAGCATCTTTAGGGTCATGTAGATTTTGGAACGGGGTGTATATTTTAAATGCATACCCTGCACCGCAGAGACTGGAGTGCCACTGCAGCTGTCAAGAGATCACCCTAGGCTCCTGAACCTGCTCTGTGCCACTGATAGAGCCGGTGCTGTGAATCACGATACTGAAGCAGCCAGGAAAAAGTGCATACTATGCTCATGACATGGAGCTTATAAAAAGGGAATCTGATTATCATATTTCCCTTTCAGAGATGGAATTACCTGCATAGGTATTTAATACAAATCAAAAAGACCAGGGCTTTCACACCTGTGCCAGATGGCAATTCATCACTTTCCCTTGCTTGGATAAGCAGCCAGTGTGTATGTTTAATGTTGCTTTGTTAGTGCATCAGCACAGGGGACCCCACAGACTGGATGCCCTGAAACTCACCATTTTATGGTTGCTGGCTCAATCTGCGGCGATTCTCTTAATTTGGAAGTGGTCCTGTGCCTTTTTTGGTCGGGTGTCTTGCCCAACCACCTAGAAGGGAGACCTGGGGTCTGGCAGATAAGACATCTGGTATAAGCGGTCCTTCCATGCAGAGGTGAGCACCAAGTCAGCAGTCTTACCAGGGGCTGGAAGAAAGCCCAGTGAAGGTCTCCATGGGGCCTGCAGAGCTTTGCTGTCAAAGTCCTCTTTATTTGTTTTGTCTATAGCACTTCCCCTCCTCCGCTGCTCATGTGCTGTTGTTCATAGCTGGGATTGATCCTAAGCCTTCATTAAAGTATAATTGATAATCTCCCAGTAATCATCGAGGATCAGGGCTGTATGAGGTCATTCCCAATCCCAATCTACAGAGTACGTTCATTCAAACACACATGATGGTGATCACCAAAGTCCAGACATCATCAAACACCTTAAGCTTTCATATAGAGGGTCTCTCAGCTGCGCAGGGATGTGGATTCCATGGGAACACTGGACAGTGAAAAACCCTCTCCATATCTGGAATAGCGGGACCAGATCTAACATCTTATGTGGTTGCTTTATGACTTCTAAGCAGTGCCTGGCTGCTGGTGTCACCTGGACTTTCATAAGAGGGGCTGGTAGGCCTCATCTCTGAGAAAGAACAGCCAAGACCGTACTCCCAAAGACTGTTACTATTTACACCAAAAGCTAATCCCGCAAAGCCAGCCAAGGATGATAATCGTCTGGGCCAATTGGGGCACATGTGGTAACGTTGTAAACCCGATGCCATTCACTTGTGGGTCTCACATCACAAATTGCTACACATTGCTGCCCTGGTGTTCTCTAGGGACCATAGGCTACAGGGCACACAATCAAGAAACAGGTGGATTCAGTAGAGAAAAAACAAAAGTCATATGGATGCTGCAATCTTCTTGGGAGCTTAGAACCATCAGTACCCCAGGGTGAGACTAACAGCGCTCGATGCCAAGCCAGTTCACTGAACAGTTAAAGCCTCTCACGTTTTCAGGAGATGTACCATGAATATTCATGAGAAGACTGTATGCATGATGCATTCCTAAAGAGGTCATTTGCATATTTGTTCGGCATTCTGAAATAGCGATTGGATTTGGTTATTCAGTGGGACGAAGAAGGCAAGGCGCTATTGGCTTCTACATATCATCAAGATGTTGAGAGACTAATGGTATTGGAGAATGACACTCTGTTTTGCATGACGACTAACTAACATCATATGATTCCCGTGTGACCATGTCTGGCTCTCCAACACCTTTCAAGAACGTGTTTTAGAAACACTCTCTAAATTGTCCATGACCTCTCTGTCTCTGGTTGGAACAGTTACAAATCTCCATATCTTAATGCATGAACACTCACCTCCCATCTCAAGACGTTGCATCATTCACTAAGCTCAGTGCTTTAATTATGCATTTACATTTTCATTAATTATGGAATGCAAATGATTTTGTGTGTGAGATTTGTAAACTGCTGCTCCACACCCCATGGGACATGCGACAAGCAGCTGTTACATCAGAGGGGAAAGAACAGATGATAAACAGGTATTGGGAAAGTGATAGAAGCTGCTCAAGCAAAGACGGCCGCTGACACAATGGCATGTGCGTGGGAAACTGGAGGAACCGGATGGGAGTGTCTTTTGTAAACACCTCCATGCTGTCTGGGAACTAAACAATATGAGGCAGCTGACTTGCTACCTTCTGTCCTGTTAGGGCATCGGCGATGGCAGCATGACATACTACCACCTCCAGTGTAAACCAGGGAACAAATCAGGATATTATGGCACAAGCTGAGGTAGCTACAAACACATGTGATGATATGACTGCACACACACACAAGCACCTCCAGACACAGATGAGGATATGATGGCACACCCACAATAGCTCCAAACACAGATGAGGATATGGCGGCACACCCGCAATACCCCCAAATACAAATGAGGCTTTGACGGTACCCCCTGCCCCAATACCTCTGAACACAGATGAGGATTTGATGGCACACAAACAAATACCAATGATGTTATAATGGCACACCCACGCGTACCTCCACACACAGATGAGGATATGACGACACAGCCACAAGTATCTTCAAATACAGATGAGGGTGATGAGTTGGATTCTGCTCTGCAGGGGCACAAGGAAGAGTAGGTGCACAAACCAAAGGTCAACACAATCATAAAGGTAAAACAGGGACAGTTAAGAGATGCATGATCCTGCTTTGCCTTTTGTGGTATTGTGGTCCGAGGGAAGAGGGGTGTGAAGTGAACCAGTAGTGAACCAAACAACACAGTATCGCAGTCCAAAATAAGGGAATGTTGAATCAAGGAGTTAGAACCAGTGTCAAACGTTGATGTGTGGGATTAATCCTAGTTTGGGTATGTTAGAATGTGTAGATCCCAGTAGCAAGCGGGCGTCGAGTGGGAGTGAATGCTTTCGCTCAGTGCAGTAGAAGGGGGGCTCACAGCGATGCAGGTTGGGGCGGTCCCAGTATCGCTTTGCATTTGGGCCAGGTCTAGTCAGGCTTTAGCTGTTGGGAGGGGTCGATGAGTGAAGCTCCAGTGATTCGAGTTGGCTGGTGATAGTCATTGAAGTGGTGATCTAGGGGGCGTTGAAGTGCAGGTCGATGAGGCAGACGTTCAAGGGCTAACTGAGTCGAGCTGTGGATGTAACCCCTGGACAGAGCAGCATGTGATTCACCAGTGATTTGGATCAGGTCACGGTATTGATTCGGGCATAGCAGGTGACAGGCTTAACTAGGGCATGATGCAGCATCGAGCTTGTTTGAAGTGCAAGCAAGTTGAAATAGGTGGAGGACCGCAAAAGCCAGTGCTGGAGCCTTCCTCTCATTGAAGATGCGCTGAACACAGAGGGACTGGTCGGTGTGGTGCAACAGGAAGCTCTGGCTGGTCTGGCCCTCTGACTGCTGTGGGGCCAACCCACAGGCACTCGAATATAGGATGATTCCATTCAGTGTCTTCTCTCCCAACTCTTGGAGATTCCGGTGCAGAGTGGCAGGTCCTGGGCCACAGCAAAAGGTCACTCCCAATGTGCCCTGGCAGTGGGTAGAGGACAGATCATTATTCTGCCTTGGATGGCTCCTTCTTCATCTCAGCCTGACGGCTTTGGAAAGTACATCTTTCCCAAAGAAAGTCCAGTGAGTTATTCCCAGGTGAACGTTCTTGTCTTGAGGGGACCCGAGAGGATCTGGTCATATCGGAGAAAGAATCTGAAGGAGGGGTGAGAGACCACTTCTTTTAAAGGCACAAGTCCTCAGGTGACAGGGCTAAAGCAAGACTGCCTTTGTGGTCCAATTCCTCCTCTTGAACGGAGTAGACTTTGCCCTCTTATGTCATACTCAAAGTGCTTTACTTCAGATGAAGTGGAGGGAACAGGAAGGATAAAGGAAGACAGAGAAAAACAAGATTGTGGAAGTCTCCTTGCATTGACCAGAGCACTCCTGCCTACTCTAATCACAACCCTTTCTCTTCCTATTAAGGACAATGGCCCTTTAGAGAAGCAACACCCCTGTGTGAGGCTACTCCTTTTGAACGGGTGTGCAGCTTTGATGCCCGGGCCAAGGACAGCCGTCTGTTGTGCGGCTGTCTCTGATAGTGGGTGTTACCCGACCTCACAAAGAGATCGAAGAAGAGGCCAAATCCACCAGGTTCCGGTCCTGCCATTTGACAGCCTCCACCTGGCTAACCAGAATACACATCACCTTCCACGCAGAGCTGACTCACAGGAGCTGACACATGTGCGATATAAATTGGGATGTGGAGGCCATGTTCAGAATACAATGCAGCATGAGTTTAATCTGCCACAGGCATGGGTTCTTCCTCATCATTGTAGTGTTGGTACATGGGGGCATATCATAAATACCGTCCCTGCACTGCAGAGACTTGGCTGTCGTTGCGGTTGTCGAGTGGGCATCTTGTGACCTTTGGATCATGAGTAGAGCAGGCATTGCGGATCAGGATTCTGATACAGCAGAGCGCAAGTACACTATGCTTTTGGTATGAAGTTGACCAAATGGTGAATCTTGTTAGCAGATTACTCTCTTGGAGATGTATTCACCTGTATCATTGTTTGTGCCTAGAAACACTTGTGTACAGATGCATATTAAATGCCACATCATATCATATCATTTTATGCATGAATAAAAATCAAAAAAGCCGGGGCTTTGCACCCTTGCTAGATGGCAATTCCTCCAAATGAGGATATGATGGCACACCCTGTATACCTACATACACAGATGATATTATGATGGCACACCAACAAATACCTCAAAACACAGATGAGTATATGATGGCACACCAACAAATCCCTCCAAACACAGGTGAGGATGTGATGCCACACCACCAAATACCGCCAAAAACAGGTGACAATATCGCAACCCACCCACAAACAACTCATGCACAGGTGCGGATATCATACACACTTACAATTACCTCCAGCACAGAACAAGATACTGTGGCACATCTACAAATGCCTACAGTTCTAAGTGAAGGGTGAAGATTTTATGTTAGTTCCTTCCCTAGTGCCCTGACTCTCTATGGAAATCTCCTAAAGGCAAAAGGTATTTAGGTATTTAGCTGCCGCTGCTTCCCCGCCTTGTGTCTTTGCACTGGGATTTTTGCTTTCCGGACTTCCTGCCATTGCTGCTGCCGGCCCGCGGCCCCGTTTGACTGGAGCAGCTGCCGTGCTGCAGGGCAGGCTTTTTTGCCTGGAGGACGTCTTTGCTGGCAACACCAGCGTGCCTGACTTGAGGCGTTCCCTGTACAAGGTGGACCCGCCCCCTGCGAAGTGTCACGTCCCCTGAGCCTCGTCATAAACACATCTTCTGGCGCACCTGTGCCGCGCACCAAGTACTTGCTAACTACTGTTAGCTGCCGCTGCCTCCCCGCCTTGTGTCTTTGGACTTTGATTTTTGCTTTCCGGACTTCCTGCCATTGCTGCTGCTGGCCCACGGCCCTGTTTGACTGGAGCAGCTGCCGTGCTGCAGGGCAGGCTTTTTCACCTGGAGGACGTCTTTGCTGGCAACACCAGCGTGCCTGACTTGAGGTGATTGTTTGCTCATTAGTTCGGGACTATTGAACTTGCGAGATTCTTAGGTTGCGTTGCCCAACGGGTTGTGTGCTCTACAGTGCTTCACAGGTTGTGTTGCCCAACGGGCTGTGTGTTCCACTGGCTGTGTGTTCATGAAGTTGTGTGCCTGTGGTTGCGGCTCCACTTTGGTTGTGTGACTCTAGCCGCAGGCTCCTAATTATTCCTTTCTCTTTTACTTTGAAGGCGTTCCCTGTACGAGGTGGACCCGCCCCCTGCGACGAGTCACGTCCCCTGAGCCTCATCATAAACACGTCTTCTGGCGCACCCGCGCCGCGCACCAAGTACTTGCTAAGTACTGTTAGCTGTTTGCGGTGCGTGGCGCGGGTCGCATAGTCTGAACGCCCTCGTTTTTTGAGCCCGTAATCCAAAGCCGACAGCACAGTAGTTAACTAGATTCCTGCAGCTGGGCTATTACCACACAGGGTGCTCGATCGATAGTGTGAGCACGTCAACACCACCCTTGGAGACTGTGGGCTTTACGCCTTTGATCCTTGGGGGTGTCAACTAGAGTCCTGCAGCTGGGGCTATCACCACACGGTGTGCTCGATCGATAGTGTGAGCACGTTAACATCACCCTAGGAGACTGCAGGCTTTACGCCTTTGATCCTTGGGGGTGTGGCGCTCTGGGTAAGTTCTGTGCTGGGCTATGCTACCCACATTGTGAAAAGTACTGCCAAATGATGTGTGTTGTGTGTGGCACGTCTTTACTAGGTTTTTGAATACCTTTTTGTCACTCATTTTATTAGATGTTTTTTTTACTGCTACTTGCCATTTGCCTGCCCCTGTTTACTTTTGCACAGAAACTAGCTATTGTTGATATCAGCACCCCTCTGTTGGATAGCACCTTTTACAGTGGGTTTGGGTGTGGGGTGTAGATTATGAGGCCGGTCTTGAGAAGCAACTCTAAACTTGATGCACCTCCTAAATTACAAGGGAAACCAGTAAGGCCTAAATTGCATAGTATTAAGTATATCCAACCTACCCCCCCCTCACAAAGCGTCCATTTTGTCGCCATCTTTGTCTGATATGGAGGGGGTAGCCCTTAACCCCGTAGAGGCGATGAAGGTCCCTGGAATAGAGGATTCAGTCTTGTGTATGGAGCCATTGAGCACAAGCTCTCCCCCGTTTGTGCAGCTTTCCACCTTTTCTGTACAAGGTGCTAACCAAATTGAGGAAGTGAAGGTGTGTGAGGTCGCGCATGTGCATGATAACAAATGTACACCAAGGTTTGACTACGAAGGTTTCCCTCATGTTTCTGATACCTCGATGTTAGCTCCAACAATAATGACCGAATTGGGTAAAAGGGTGCGACTTTCTATGGGTCCCTCCTCTCCTGCCTCAAGGTCTTTTCCATTTCGTGAAGAAGTTCACTTTCATCTAGCACAAGAACCTCGTTGCAACAAGCTTAGTACTCATGATAAGGTGCAGACCCCTTCCCCCCAGTAAGGGGGGAAGGTAGTGGCAGGACCCTCTCAGACAACAACAGTTATGGGGCGGTCTTGGACACACCAGGGAATTTGATGTCCCACGATACCAAGCTGAACATGGGAAACAACAAGGCCGCCCCCACTCTATCTAATGAGGAGGCACATTTTGCTTCATCCCTAGAAAACTTACCTGCTGCCACATCACCAAATGACCCCTCTAACTTCCCGGTTATAACACGAATACTCAATCTCTTGGATAAGGGCCACGAGTTTACACACTGCTCTATGAGGGAAATGCAAGGCTCTTTAGCCTTCATGAAAGAAAAGTTGGCCAAACTGGAAGGGCTTTTCTTGGCGGAGGAACAATCTAAAGCATTTTACTTCACACAATTTGAAAAAATGCTGGCGAGCGCCGAAGTATTAACACCACCTGCTTCTATCTTGCCTCCAGTACGGTCACAAGGCTCACAGACAGATAATTTACATTGGAACACTGTCCCGCCGCAAAGATCCTACTCCCAAGTGTTGACGGGAGCTCCACCGGTTGGGTTCCACCAGCCCGGAGTTGAGGCTGTTGATCTGTTGGACATAATGAAATTACAACATGATCAGATTCTCCAGATGGAACATACCTTGTTTCAACTGGTCGCTATGTTTCATCCCTTAGAAGACTTCCAACATTCTGGCGGAGTTCCCGCACCGGACAACAGTGTGGAGCCTACTCCTGACAGCCCCTCTGCTCTGACAGCTATAATTGATACTCAGACCACCCCCGAGCCGGGTGGTCTTCCAGCATCATGTGAAATAATAGCAACACAAGACGAACAGGAAGGAAAGTATTTCCTCTCTAGGAAGGCCAAGAAGTCATTCCTGAGAGCACAGAAGCGCTCGAATATTGCAAAGGCCTCCCAGGAAAAATGTGCAAAAAAAGGGCCTAAGGCTTTGGACAAGCAGTCTGACATAGCCTACACTGTCGACCTGTGCTCCCAGAACTGCCAGGACGATCAGGCCTTAGATCTTCGTGAATTGAGTGAGGAGTGTAAGAAACACCTTCAGATTAATGCCATAAAAGGCGCCAATGTGCAGGTGCCTGTTTCTATTCCACCACGGACCATACTGGCTAAGTTCCAACCGCAACTTCATTGCTTCTTTCCAACGATCGAAAGCAAGAATGTTGCAATGCGGCTAGTGGGCGACACCAAGCTTGACAAAAATCCACATATGGTGTCTGAGTTCCCGCATGTGAGCTCACACGTAGCAGAGCAATCCGCTGGATTGGTGGCACCGGTTTGGGCTTTGGAGGAGTGGAAAGAGGAGGTGAATATCACACCTCCCTGTGAGGAAGGGCAGGTTTCTTCACCCTTGCCTCACTCCGCGCCAGGGAAATCAGCTCCAGCACAAGAGATCCCCCAGGGTGAGCCATCCAAAGGACATGAAGGTCATATTGGGTTGGATTAGCAATCCAGCCATAAACGGCGATGCAAGGATCAATAGGTCCTTTTTGATGAACCTTTTTTTTCAGATTCCATCTTTAAGAAATCTGTCGACAAAGGATCTCGACTGGGTAAAGTTTGCCTCGCACAACAACCATAGGGTATTGTCTAGAGTACAATCCCAGATTATAACAAAGATGATCCTTGAATTCACCGATGATTTCGAATTGTTGGGTCTCACTCCTTGCCTCTTCACGGATATGGAGTGTGCGTGGGCTTTCTTGGACTTTGTCATTTCAGTCCCAGCAGTGAGAACAGAGGGTCCAGTAGTGGCGCCCTTCGAGTCACATGCAAAACAACTGACAGTACAATTAGCATCGCTTACGCAAGCGTTGAGTGGCCTGTCATGGCTGGAGCCCCTGATTAAAGTGGCAGCTTCTTTGAAAGCTCCCCCAACGGAACTATAACGCCAGGGAATTGCGATTGTTTCTTGGAACTGTTGTGGGGTGTCTAATCTCAAGTCATGGCACCAGCAGGCAGACTCCAAATATAGACCTGAAATTTTAATCTTACAAGAAACCATGGCACTAGCTGCCCTTGTGTTAGATGGGTACATTTGCTTTAACGCCCCAGCACGACGCTCTTGTTTGGGACGTCCGTCCGGAGGTATTGCCATACTTATTAGCAATACGCTTAAGGTGGCCTCACGCACTCTGGAAAAATCGGACTCTTACATTCTGGTTGAGTTAATCTTCGATAACATCAAAATTTCTCCTTTATTTTTGATGTCGATATACTGGAACCCAAATCAAGTCTCACTGGATTCTTCCCTGGAAGAGCTCAATCAAATTTTGGGTGATGTGGTTCTCCACAGTCCCAATCATGAAATCATAATTGGGGGTGATTTAAATTCGTGTTTAGAAATGGAAGGAATTGATCGACTTGACAACCAGGCCTCCCTTTATGTTCGCCAAGCCCAGGCTAGAGGTGAGCGTTGGTTCTCCTTCCTTGAAGCATGGGACATCTGCCCCATCCAACTTTCCGCTGAGTCACCGACAATATCTTGGCATCGTGGTATTTCGTCATCCCTTATTGACTCTGTGTTTGCCTCAACTACATGTTCAGGCCTATTCGAGCCCATCTGCATTGTCAATGTGGGATTGAGTGACCATCAGATGTTGACTACCTATCTACACTCGAGGCACGAAGCATACGAAAAACTGGAAACCCTAGCCTTGCTTGAATGTTGCAGACATACCTTATCGGTCAGATGGAACCCCACAATCTGTCGCAAAATGGCGTTCCGTGTAAATCGCGACCTGGCTGTACCTTGTGACAAGTCCCTGGCGCCATGGTATAGGGAGAGAATCATCGACTTAAATCTGAAAATGACTTGTATGCATCTGGTGTGCCTCTCTAAAGAAGGAAGTGTAAACAAGTCTCTAAAAACTGTTTGTCGACATTGGACTGAGGTTGTAAACTTAAAAAGACAAAAAAACATCGATATGCGGTCCCTACGAGGATCGCTGTTGAGTGTGGTAAATCTACAAAAGGAACAAAACTTCATAACCGCCTGTTTTAAGCGCAAGATGAAGCTTTTGCGATTTTCTGCTTATAATCTTGCAAATCAACATATAGTTGAACTACTATGCAAAAGAAACGTTAGGAACCAATGGGCAATTCTAAGAAACCCCTTGGGCAAGGCCGACAGTCGTATGATGGCATCCAGTTCGGGTATGGAATGGAAGTCCTTCTTCCTCACGAAATACACATTGCCAGAAATACATAAAACGATGGAGTCTGTGTCTCTGCATTTGGAACTTCCGTCTGTTTGCCCTTGGGAAAACAAAGACATCATATGGGCAATTGCAGCCCTGAAGTTCTCTAAGGCGGCAGGTCCTGATGGGTTTCCGCCCTGTGTCTACAAGGACGACCCGCATTTCTGGGCCAGCTATCTGCTCCCCTGGTACCAGTATATCTACCAATCTGGGAAAATTCCTCCTTCCTGGCTCTCTGCAATTGTAATTCCAATCCACAAAAAGGGAGCCTTAACCGAACCGGCAAACTTCAGGCCAATAGCCTTAATTGACATCTCTGCCAAGATCTTCGCACGGTTGCCCCTGTGTGAATTGCAATCATATGTCAATACTGCTAACATTCTTTCCAAAATGCAGGTCGGCTTTCGTAGAGCTATGGGCACGCAGCTAAACGCATCAATTCTTGCCCATCTATTGTCAACATCACATGCCTCCACTAATGAGACGATCTATATGGCATCCTTAGACCTATCAGCAGCGTTTGATAGTGTATTGAGAAATAGACTCTGGCAAAAGATGCTGTCACATGGCATCCCCCACGAGTTGGTTGCGATCATAGCAGCGCTCCACCAGAACACCTCATATAGGGTGCGTATCAACCCGGTGGGCTTGCTGTCTGACAGCATCCCGACAAGAATTGGTGTCAAACAAGGCTGCAACCTCGCAGTGATACTCTTTAATCTGTATCTCGCCGACCTAGAGCAGATATGGGAGGGAACAAACCCCTTTGCGGTAAATCTAGGCAAGCTACGTCCCCACTGTCTGGCATTTGCTGACGACGTCATTCTATTTGACAAGGTTCCATTTGGCTTACAAAACAAACTTAACATCTTTTACGAATACTGTACCCTGAATAACTTAACCATCAATACAGCTAAATCACACATCATAATTTTTGCACCTAAAAAGAAAAACATGACATTTAAGTTAAGTTAAATTATGAGGAAGGAAGAAATTACTTATTTGGGGTACTCAATGTCAAATGGCATGTCTGTCAGCAGGTGGCGCCTTGTGCTGTCCTCCAAGGTAGATCAATTAACTGCTCAAATGAGGATCATCTCTGCGAGGTACTGTAGATTTTCGCTTCTTCCTCTTCTTGACTATTACACTATGAAAATAGAGCCCATTTTACTCTATGCCTTAGATATTTGCCTAGCGAATCTGAGCCTGTTACTTAATTCCCTTCAAGGTAAGATCTGGAAAAGGGTACTTGGTCTTCCAGGCTATCTGCCTAATCCAATTCTCATCCATGAATTAGGACTCTATTCTTTGGCAGAGAAACATAATTGGCGGTTGTTAAATTCCTTTTATAAAATGACCTCTCCTGCCAACTCCCTGTACGAAGACCTTGGCTTACTGCTGATCAAGGAACATCCCGCTTCTATTCGTGAATTCTAATTGCGCATGTTGAAAATCTTAAATTCTATGAACATGACGCAACAGGATTTCATTGATTGTCCACGCAAGGCTAAAATTCGTTTCCTAGAGAATGCATGGGCACATAATGCGGATCTAATCTCAGGTTACTCATCGTTTCTCTTGTATGCGAAATTCCGACAGGCTGTTTTGCCCCGTTTGCCCTATCTTTTGTGTTTTCCCGACCTCCATGCAAGAAGGACATATATGAGGTTTCGGTTGGACCTTGTTCATACTGGTTCTCGCATTGGTAGTTGGTCAGGTTATAGGGAACTAGGGCTGTGGGATTGCTGTCGGTTTTGCTCCAAGAGTGGAGAACGTGAATCCTTGGAACATCTGTTTATGTACTGTCCAAAATTTGAACTTGATAGGTCTTGCTGCTTGGGACCCTTCTTGGCTTCATATTCGACCAACGAGAGTCAGCTGGTCTGGTTACGTTGTATGTGGGGTCAGTCAAATGCTATTATACTTGCAACAGTGAGACTTGTCAATAAGATCGAGAAAGCCTTACTGCCCTTAAACAAATCAATGTACATGAAGAAAGTTACCACAGATGTAAACAGTTAAGGCACTCTATACTGCCACCTGTAACCAGACTAGGCAACTGCAGCTCAGGGAATGAGGTTGGAAGTGGAAGGTTTAAATTTAGATTATCAGCAGAGGAGCCTAGCAACCCCTAACAGGGGCCCAGTTTCGACAACAACATAGAAATGCAAAAAGGTTTGTTGGCAAGGCACAGTAATTTATCGTGCAGCAACCTCTGGCTGTATCCTTAGCAGGGAACCTGCCTATTGAAAGCCACCCTAACCTGGAAGTGTCTTCACGGCCAACCTCTTATCCCCACTGTCGAACTGGCTGTTTAAGGTCATTCAGTGCCTGTAAATCCTTCAGTATTCCTCTTTGGGAACACTGGTGCTTGCAATGAGGTGGCCTTGATGTTACTCTGGATGCTACACGTAACACAAACATTCTCTAGTTGAAATCTAGGAACAGCCATAATGTCATTTGCTTTATTAACTCGGTCCATCACACTTGTTTGCCTTTTGTTACTAACAGCATTCACTTTTCACAGGTCCTACTTTTGGGTTAGGCGGCCTTCTGAGTTGACTTTTCAGCCTCAGAATCATGATTCAGGAGTCTACCTGTAGAAGCATGAAGAGATATGTCAAGTATTTTAAGCCTACCTGTCTACCAGGATTGCCCACACACACTCCAGAACCCCCCACACTGCCAACACTACCCAATCTCTACCTTTTAATACTCCAATGCTGCCTTGGAATGCTAGTGCATACATAGCTCAACACATACTCTTCTGTGTCGCCTCTCTCTACAATTGGGATCTTCACCCTATGGCTATCCATATGTGTTTGGCTACAACTCTCATCAGTCATAGTAAGCATGGTCAATACAGAGGAATCATGGGAGTCGTGGTCGGGGGACATCTGATGAGCTGCGGGTTGTGGAGCCCACGTTTAGAAGATAGTTCATATATAATGGACATACACATCCATGCTAACACAAGCGATAGCCCTAACTCCCTCCCGGTGTCGGCAAACTCCATTTCTAATTTCCTTCCCTTTTACTTCACCCTTGCTCCTGCTATTCTTCCCGGCGGGGTCACAAAACAAGTCAGACAAGGATTCACTGCTTTGGTACTACTACAGTGGTGATTCAGTATAGATCAAAAGCAGAGAAACATAATCTTTCATTTATGTATTTATTTATTTATATATGCAGGAGGAACAATGCTCTTTTTATCACAAACGAATGCACAATAGATAAGAAATCAGATTTGACAGGAAGCAGTAAGCTTCTTACAATGGTGTGAGTTTGAGGGACAGTCTGACCAGGATGTTGAGGGGAGTGAATGGAGCAGTCACCCGGGACAGTACATAAGTGGACATATATAGATTAAGCACAACCAACATTGGACATTTTTAAGTGCAGGTAGGCGATAGGGCCAGCTGTGCTTGGGATGTGACCATAATGCGTGAAGTGCTAGAGTAGAGGCAAAGGAAATGAGAGACAGAGGCAGGTTAGAGGCGAGGGAAACATGTTAGCTAGCAGGCAGATGAGAGGTAGGTTAAGAGGGTAACTCAGAGGCGAGGAGATAGGCTTTTAGTTTGGTTGTGAACATAACATAAGATAACATAGAAAATCCAGTCCTTATTAGGGCACAGACACTGTTTGATAACACACCAATAATTGGCTTCACAGATTATGCTGACACAGCACCCAGTAAGTCCAGACATGACTGTGTCAGAGGTAGAGAGGGGACATGATGCCACCTTCCACGCGTACCTCTAGACCCGGCAATGAGCCAGGTCAGGATGGAAGAGTACAGACAAAGGTTTCTTCAATACTATGTCACAGGAAAGGATGTAACAGCACAACTGCGTGAAGCTCTGACCACATGAGAAAATGAAGGATGTCGCAGTGCTCACATGAGTTCCTTCAGCCCAAACAAGACAATGGTCATAATATAAAGGAATCCCATTGAACAGTTTCAGTGCTACCAGGTAAAACATTCAATAGCATTACTGCACATCAGTGAGTGAATTCACTCCTGCAACAACCGCAGAAGGCCCTTTATTTCGGAACACAGAGGAGAGCCTTTCCTTACACGCATTTGGAAAGGTGAGTTTGTTTAATGCACCTTCTGGTAGTTTAATGAGTTCTGCACAGTTCAACCTCACAGTTGCTATTGCCTGGTACTCTAATCAGGATCATTGAACATATCAGTACATTTCACACAATGCATAGACATGTGCCCATTGCACTTTCTAGACCATGGGATCCAAATTGCCAAATAGTGCTATCATGTAATACAGACTGTCTTCGAGAAGAGAAGAGAAGGTCTAGGCAATGCAACAGCTGTTCGGATGATCCCATTGGATAGATCTGTTTCAAACTCTGTGGCATCAAGGACTCCATACACTGGGTATGTTTAAATGAACACTGAATCATTGAATAGTTCTCTTTGAGGAACAACGTGGACAACACTTCTCAGTGACTTCACCTCTTAAAATATGTGAAAGGTATTGTTTGATTAATTTGTACTAAACTGTTTTATTGACGGACTTTAAATGCGTAATCTCGCGCTGGTCACATTATTCCGATAAAAAGTCTAACACGAAATGTAGAGGCATCATTGATTGCAACTAAAGGAATGTTTTTGGGGCATTGTTATTGAAGTTTTCAAGGGGCTCATTTAGAGTGTGGCGGATACAAAAATCTGCTGGTGGAGTGCCACCGGCGAATTGAAGGCTGCTTAAGGATAGCACTCCGCCAGCTTTACACTGGTTTTCCGCTTTCGGAAAGCTGGTGGAAAAAGCGTTGGTCCGGATTGTAATGCATGGAGACAGGAGGATTTACAGCACACCTTTCTGACGGCAGAAAACAAGTGTAAAACTGGTGTGGTGCTATCTTTAAATAGCCCTCAATCCGCTGGTGGAAACCCGCCCGATGTGTGCATCCGCTACACTCTAAATTAGTCCCATAGTCACTTTCCTATCTTACTTGTCGATTCATGCAGATTGTCCAAACATTTATGCATTCACTATCCAATTTGTATTCTTTAAATGCATGTTCACATAAATTGACTTGATGTTAATATATCTTAATACTTATTTTTACATTTAAACATGTGGTATTTCCATTATCTACTTTTTGAAGCGCCCTGTTTTTATTAACCGACTGTCGGTACCCAATGAGGCTGAGATATCTCTAAGGTTGCTTGTCATCTCGAACAGAACGCATGCGACCTCCCTGTTCAGGCTGGACTGCCCCTTTTGGGGTGGCACCTAGCAAGATTTACAGAGGGTCTTTCCCCTTCAATCTTTAACGCACTTTTTTGAAGCAGATAGGCGGTGTTCAAGGAAGGTGACCCTTCCACTTTGAAAAAAGATCAGGGCTTTTTTTTGGCTTTTCATTTCACTAAATGTCCAAAAGAAAAGATGTACACAATCAAACGATATTTCCTAAAACATCACTTGGAAAGGAACTTGAAATGAGTTAAACAACCAATGAACATCTCCTGCGCTGTATAATATTTCACACAGCCTGGATCCCTCACATCTTTTCTGCCGCAGAAAGAGAAGCATTTTCTCCCAACAGCTTATTTCCGGTATACGAGTTCTTGAAACCTTTTGAGGTAGGTCTACGTTTCAGAAGGTTTGGTTTCATAATCATAAATGTGTAGGAAGTGTGTGTTCCTTTAATGATTAAACTTGTCTGGTTTATTCTGCTTTTTCTTAACCTTTAGAGACCTTTCTTTCATTTGTGTAGCAATTTAGGGTATGTTTGTTTTTTAGTGGTAACCATTATTAGGGGATTGCATTCTACCTTCCTATCACTGTGACAAATGAACTTCCGGGGCACCAGTGCTCCAGGGATAAATAACGGATTCTAAAACATCAATCAAATCAGATCCACACCTCCAGTACAGCAGAAGGGATCTGAACAGTTTGGAAACACAAGCAAATTATAAACCTCTTTGTCCAATTTTGGTAATGTGGACGGAACGGCAGGATTATCTCTGAAAGGTCATGGATCGTTGGCTACTTGCAACACAGTGAATACACAATTATTACCCAAAGATAAAAGGAACTGTCCAGTCAAGGTTGTAAAACATATCTAGTTTATGATTATTCACCAGACAGTTCTAGAACATTACAAAATACAATCCATCTTGTAAAGGAATGCTTTGGAGAAAACCAGGGGGACAGAAACACAATGGACCTTATGCTTGTAGAAGTTCTTGGTGACTGACAGGGTCGAGTCGGTTTCAGGGTGCTTTGCAGCTCCTGTGACAGGTATCAAGATGGGAGACAGCGGTGGGAATCAGGCAGCAGGCAGTTTGGCGAGTGAGGCTGTTTGTTACAAAGTGCAGTACATTGAAAAAGGTGCTTTATAAATCAAAAACTAATTGACAGGGACACAGGCTGCCAAGTCTGGAGGAGCAAGACCCTTTATATATTGGTGGACTAGGAAAATGCACTTGAAAAATGCGTGGTTGCACAATGAGAATCAACCAGCATAGTGTTGGTAGGTAAAAATGGGGTGGGGGACATCTTGGTAGGTTGTAAAGAGTGTGAGTAGCAAAGCAAGGAGTAACGAGGGCAGCCAAAGAGTACGCAAGACCAGAAGTCAAGCTCGGTGAGAGTGAGGGTGGAGATTAGAGTTTTTGTAGAATGGTGAGTGACAAAGGGATGGATTTTCTGAATGCTGAGAAGATTAGAACGAGCAGCAGATGAGGTGGTTGTGATGAATTGAAGCAGTCAGAGGTTACTTTTAAAGAGGACTCAGTGGTTGCAAGCAGGTTAGATGGGAAGGAGAGAGGAGAGGGGAGGGGAGGGATGATGTTGGAAGTGGTGAGAAAGCAGACTTCTGTTTCTGAGCAGTTCAGCACAATCTACTTTTCAAATAGAAACTCAATGGCCACCGTTTCTTCCAACTAGCATCTATGCATTGTTCCGAAGCCTTCACTCGAAATAGTTTGTATCCTCAGTGTGGTTTTTATCACATAAAGAGGTCATACAGGAACAAGAACCTTGAAAACGCTTTCCCCAGTTTCAAGTATATCTGTGAATCGGTATTGTGCATCAGTGGTGCAGCAAACATATTGTCATGATTGGGGTACACATCTCTAATACTGTGATGATAATATTTTGAGGATTTAAGCTTCATGAGCCTCAACCATGGTTAGACTTTCCTCCCAGCACAAGAACATCTGTAACAATGCGAATGAGAATTTGGGACTCAATTATGACTCAAGATTATCATTTTGAGAAGGAAAACTGGGCAGGGCTGAGCAGGATTGAGCCTTTTTGGTACAAAGGGCGGCATGAGACGCAGACTCTGCTGTTAAAGTCTTCATCCTCCACTGCATTTTCTCCATCGTCATTCACATGCACTAAATCCACACTGTACATTCTTCCAAGAGCCTCACGGCAATTCATTTAACATGTGCTATACAAAAAGTAAGCACCATAGAACTTGTCCGGGGGACATTCATCGAGTGTGGCTATTTCCATTCGACCTCTGTACTCAGATAAGTGCAGCTGAGGACTTGAGGACAATTGCTGTATGCATGGACAACACAATTGCGACTGTTTGCACAAATGATCTAAAAGCACAGTTTAAAAAATGTGTTATTTTCTGCACGACAGGATATAAAAAACATGTTTGCACTTAGCTACCAGCACCACAATTTGATGTATATTTGAATATTACTCAAAGATACAATTTCCTTGTAAAAAAGTCCATCCTTATGAAATAACAAAAACTCTGAAAATTCAAAGCACTTATTCCACTTCCTCCCTCCCCCAAAATCATTAGGACGTGCAGGACAAAGGACCTCGGTTCAGAGCCTCTCTGAAGTATAAAGGGCATGCTTGTACCTTTTTTGGTAAATGAATGAGCTACTAACACCTCTGAAAGGAAGATGGTGGTTGTGGGATCACTATCTCTCTATCAGAGAGATACGTTTTTGATAGAGGGGGAATGATTGGAGCAAGTCTACTCATTTGATTACTTAAGAATGAATTAAGCAATAAGACCTGTGCCACGGGGGCATTAATGAGTCAGGTTATGCCCTGGGGCCCATAGGTACCCTTCGCTCGGGCCTGTAACTGTGGACCCGGGGCATTACCTGACTCGGTAATGCCCCAGCGGCTCAGAGCTTATGGCTATTAGTACCCCGGCCCGCAAGACCAGGGTACTAATAGCATTGTTTTTCTGTTGCGAAGCGCTGCAGCGTTTCAGGACAGAAAAAAAGTAAATGGCAACAAAATGGCTGCCTGGGAAGGGAAAACAGAGTCCATTTTCCCTTTCAGTGGCAGCCATCAGGGGCAGACGTGCTGGGGACAGAAGTGTTCCCAGCACGTTCTCTCTTGAAAAAAGGACCAAAAAGAAGGAAAGTGGGGTGGGGAGCGGATTGTTTGAGGTGGGTGGAGGATGGCAGCATCCAGCTGTGTGGTGGCTTGGAACAGGGATTACCCCGTTCTGAGCCTCCTCATTGGATGACGGGTTGCCACACCTGCCCGCCGGGGATGTGAAGGAAGTTTAAGCTTCGAGGGATTCTGCGTCGGGTAAAGCCCCGGCGAGAGCCAATCAGATTGCATGTAACAATCTGATTGTCTTTCGCCGGGTACTAATTTGACTTCATCTGACCTATGGAATCACCAGATGGAAAAACTACCTCCTGCTACCACAGGCAGTTGAGGGGTACTTTGCTTCCATAGTTGATTGGGATATTTTCCAGAGAGGGTTTGTAAAGTTACAGCTGGTGCTGGGTACTGAGTTATGGGCAACATAATGCTTCCACTGTGGCACTCAGAAAAAAATGAGCACCTCAATTCTCTCCTTCAGGTGCCAAGGGAACATTGCATCTATTCTAGTGAGGGAAGAAATGTTGGTGGGGCCAATTCATCATTAGCTACCCTAAGACCCCCGCTCCTATGGTTTAGCTTCAGGACCAATTGGGCCTATATGTGTATAAAACACACCCGGTGGAGATAATGCAGCTGAGGGGCTGTGAGGAATTGTTGTCTGGCAAGGGTGTAGAAGCTCTGTCTTTTTTTGATTTTGTATGAATTAATACAATGATGTAGGTAATTCTATCTCTGGAAGGTACTCTTCCAATCAGATTCCCATCTCATATGCTCCATGCCCAAACCATTGTGTGCACCTTTGCCCTGCTGCATAAGTATCCTGATCTACAGCAACTGTTCTACCAGTGGCACAGAACAGGTTCAGAGGTGACATGTGCCATTTTACAGCTGCAGTGACAGCCACGCCTCTGCAGCACAGGGACTGCATTAAAGATATGCCCTTCTGTACCACGACACTAGGACTATCAAATTATGAGCCCACCCTCCTTGGGCAGAGACATCTTTAAAAATAAGCCATACCTGAGTTATGGTAGATGGTATCTCGCGTAAATATTGCAAGCCATAGCAATTTGATATCACAGAAGTGTCAGCCCAGTGGACCTAGCACAACTGTGGATGGATTATGTTTATTCTCCCCAGACAGGTTGGACCGTTGCACACCTGGAAGGACTATAGCCTTTGGGGATTGTTGCTCTATTTTCCTTTGGAAGGGTAGGTAACACCCTGCCCAGAAGACAGCCATCCCACAGGAACCTGTCATGGGAACAGGAATCAATGGGTGCACCCATTGACAAAAGGTTTGGCCTCACACCAGGGTGCTGAATTTGAACCTATTGAGAAGAGAAGGGGCTGCTTTAGTACAGGCAGAGGGAGCTCTTGACAACTGGAGGAAGGTTCAACCATAATGTTTCTCTCTACCACTATCACTCCTTCCTGTCCCATTCACTTTCTGTTGCACAAAGCACTTGGACTGTGATATCTGAAGGCAAAGTCCACTGATTCCAGGAGCAGGGATTGGAAGCCTAAAGCAGGTTAGCTTAAGTCCAATCACCTGTGCACTTTTACCTTTAAAAGAAGGTGTCTCCCACCACTTTTTTTATTTATTCTGCAACAAACACCTACAAATGATTCATTGAACCTCTTTCGGGAGGGTTGCACTTTCCAAAGCCCTCAACCACTGAGATGAAAAGGGAGCAATCCAAGACAGAGGAGAGCTCTACCTCATAACCAGTCCCAGGGCACAACGGTGATGACTCTTGCTGTGGACCAGGACCTGCCACTCTGCATCAGAATCTCAGGGAGCTGGGAGAGCAGACCTTGACAGGACTCATGATGTCCTCAAACCCCCAAAGTGGGTCTCAAAGCATCTGGACGATCAGATCAGCTAAGGCTCCCTGTTCTGCTGCCTCAAAACTAGTTGAACTGATGTTGAGCCATGTTTGACAGCGAGGGATCCCGGGGGTGCTGCTTTTCGGCTCTTTTGAACACGTGCACTACAGTACCTGCATTTCGATCCAGATTTGCTCTGCAGTAGGCCCCTCTGAGCCCGTCATCTGCCAGGCTTGAACTGACTTCTTGATTTTGGGACCAGACTAGAACCCCCAGAGAGTCACTTGATGACTTGAACAAGGGGTTAACACCATGACTTGACCCAACTTGCCCTCCAGCTGCCTGTCTGCCGAACTGCACAGTGGAGCAACAGGATCAACATTTCGACAATTACAGCACGCTGACTTGAACCGCTGGAGCATCATTCCTCGACCCTTCCATGCAGTTACAACCCAACTCACCCCGGCTTCACCTCAAACAGATCCTTGTGTTCAACCCAACCTGCTTCGCTCAAAAGCCACCTTCGAACAGCACAGAGCTACCACATTTGAACCTGCCCACAGCCTGCTTAGCGCTTGGGCACACACGATCCAACATACCCGAACTGAGCTTGATTTGCTTGCACCATTGCTCAAAGCTGGGTTTGACAGAGTCGACACAGTCGACCCATCAAAGACCCAAAACAAGGTTCTATCGGCTCAAACTGGCTTCTTGCTCAATTATGGGGCCTTGGGACTGGTTAGGTCACATGCACCTTTTTCATCCAAGGACATATCCTTTTTGTGGTTTATAATTTGCCTATCACCCTTATATTCATGCTCACAGTGCTACATTATTCTATCTGATTAATGTTCTCTGTTCTTTCTACAGGGGTAGATTTTGTAGTGTTTTCTATTTTGTTTTTTGCAGATGGTGTGTTTGATTAAAATACATATAATTTCATAGAACCTTGATTGGACATTCTCTTTCCCTTTATTTTGGACTGGGCTCCTGTGTTGTTTGGGCCACTACTGGATCACATTCACACCCTTCTTAAGAGCTTAGCCTTCGCACAGCTCACATTATCACAAAAGGTGTACAAGGTATATCTCTTAATGGTGCCTGTTTGAATGTACCCTTATGAATGTGTTGGCTCTTGGCTCTTAGAAGTGTGAGGCCTGAGTCGGCATTTTAGCCTCTACTCAAGCTTGTACTTCTGCGGGGCAGGAGTGAATTCGTCACAGGGGCCTTGACATGGTTCCCTCACATTCAGAACTATATTGAAAAGCTACAGATGCAGTTGGCATGGGAGCACCTAGATTTTATCAGAAGGGAAGACATTAAGGAGTTGAAGAAGTGTTATCTGGAACATGTTGAAAATGAAATCCTGGAACCAAATCGCTTTAATCCAATGTTGCAGGCCTATTTTGCTTTAAAAACCTCACAGTCATTTGAATGCTCCTTGGGCTTCATGACCTGTACCAAGAAGAGGACTTTGTTTACTCTTCACACCTTTGTGGGGAAATGGCTTGGCCTGGAGGCTCAGGATTGTTTCCGCCTCCATAGGTGCGGGAGGTGAGAGAGCTAATAGACAGCAACACATATTTTAGTTTTTTGGCCAGCCTACCAACCCTATAAGGTAGATGGCTTAAGCCCCCACTTAATGAGGCTTGGGTAAGGTATAAACAGGAGTGCCTGATTTGTGGCCACGCGTACCATCTTACCAGGGTTGCCATTTGTAGTTGCAAATTATATATGCAGGGTTTGGAGGATCAGGTGCAAGTTGAGGACTATTCAACAGAAAAATAGTAATGTATAGTTTTGTGATGTAATGAGGGACAGCAAAACTGTGTGAATAGATGCTTTTGTCGCAGCTTCTTCCCCTTTGAGCATCTCACTATTAGTGTCCTATATGGCTTAGGCGGTTATCGTGTTTTAATGGCGTTTGATTATGTTATGGGGAATGTGTATTCATGACTGAGCTTTTCTGGATCTATCTTCAGAAAGATTGCAATGTTGAAAATAATGCCCCATTCACATGGAGGGCCTCAATCTTTGCTAGATGAGGATGTATGGGTCTGAGAGCTGTGACGGTATAGCTCACTGAAGCTATGCTGAAGGCCGTATCCCCTATGCTCTGTTCCGCCACCCTCACAGCTGATGTACAGAGGACAGGGGGTGTTGAATGCTCTGCTCGGCCACCATCACAATTGCTTTAGAGTGGGGAGAAAGTGTTTCTATGCTCTGCTCGGCCACCAACAGAATTGCCCTAGAGTGGGGAGAGTTTCTATGCTCTGCTCGGCCACCATCACAATTGCCCTAGAGTGGGGAGAGTTTCTATGATCTGCTCGGCCACCATCACAATTGCCCTAGAGTGGGGAGAAAGAGTTTCTATGCTCTGTTTGGCCACCATCACAATTGCCCTAGAGTGGGGAGAGTTTCTATGCTCTGCTCGGCCACCATCACAATTGCCCTAGAGTGGGGAGAGTTTCTATGATCTGCTCGTCCACCATCACAATTGCCCTAGAGTTGGGAGAAAGAGATTCTATGCTCTGTTTGGCCACCATCACAATTGCTTTACAGTGGGGAGAACGAGTTTCTATGCTCTGCTCGGCCACCATCACAATTGCTCTAGAGTGGGGAGAAAGAGTTTCTATGCTCTGCATAGCCACCATAACAATTGCCCTACAGTGGGGGGAAAGTGTTTCTATGCTCTGCTGTCCCATCATCACAATTGCCCCAGAATGGGGAGGAAGTATTTCTATACTCTGTTTGGCCACAAAACACAATTGCCCTCAAGTGCAGATAACGTGTTTCTATGCTCTGTTCGGCCACCCTCAAAATTGCCCTAGATTCGGGAGAAAGTGTTTCTTTGCTCTTTTCCCCCATGCTCACAATTGCCCTAGGGCAGGGAGAAAGTGTTTCTACGCTCTGCTCGGCCACCACCACAATCGCCCTAGAATGGGGAGAGTGTGTTTCTATGCTCTGCTCGGCCACCATCATAATTGCTCTAAAGTGGGTAGAAATTGTTTCTATGCTTTGCTCCGCCACCATCGCAATCGCCCTAGGGCATTGAGAAAATGTTTCTGTGCACTATTTGGTCACCCTCACAGTTTTCCTAGAGTGGGGAGAAAGTGTTTCTATGCTCTGCTCAGCCACTCTCATAATTGCCCTAGGGCATTGAGAAAATGTTTCTGTGCTCTGTTTGGTCACCCTCACAGTTTCCCTGGAGTGGGGAGAAAGTGTTTCTATGTTCTGTTCGGACACCCTCACAATTGCCTTAGAGTGGCAAGGAAGTGTTTCTGTGCTCTGTTTGGCCATCCTCATAATTTCCCTACAGTGGGGAGGAAGTGTTTCTATGCTCTGCGCAGCCACCATCACAATTGCCCTAGGGCTTTAAGAAAGTGTTTCTATGTTCTGTTTGGCCATCTTTAAAACTGCCCTAGAATGGAGAGAAAGTGTTTCTATGCTCTGTTTGGTCATCCTCACAATTGCACTCGCGTTGTGAGAAAGTGTTTCTATGCTCTGTTTGGCCATCGTCACAATTGCCCTAGAGCGGGGAGAAAGTGTTTAATAAGCTAAGCACTAGCCGTCCAATCATTTGGCACCCGATTCACTGATGAGCTGCTACCTCCAGTTATAAGGAACTGGTCTGTTATCTGCAGGAAATCCTCCCGCTCTCAAGACATTAATTTAATGTTTATAAGGTTATGGAAGCAGTGCAACATATTGAGACATAAAGGAGTAGGAGTGGCAGGAAACAACCTCAGAGCTGTCTCATTTGTCCTAACCATCAGTTTCTACATAGGACTGACGAGCATTATCAGTGCATTACTGATGGGACGAGGATTCTGTCTTCATTGGTGCAAACTGGGTGTCTGGGAGATGGCTCAATAATTTGCGAATTAAAGCTCCATGCCCACATCTGGATTGCACGCCCTCCAAGGACGCACTACTTGGTGAACCAGCTGCCTCAATGTGAAGAACCTGGGGACAGCCATCGAGCCATGACATCAGGGGTCTCTCAGGTTTAGCTCTCCAGATGATTTGAACTACATCTCCCATCAGTCCTAGCCAGTAGGGTCAATGGTGAGGGACCATGGAAGCCATAGTGCAAAGCATCCACAGAGCCACATCGTTCTCCTATGTACCATCGTTCTATGCAGGCTGGCTCTCAGATCGCCAGATTCACAACTCAATGGTTGTATTCGACAGGGTCGCAGGTGGAAATCCTTTGTAGTCCTTTGTGGATAACTGAGAATGGATTAGACTGATTCCTATCGAGGCGCAAGAAAAGGCCATATCAAGCAGTCTATATGGGCGGCAATTAAAACCATTCACTTTCGAAGTGGCACCAGACTTAATTTCAGAGGTGAGGCTGTAACAAGGTGAACACCTTTACAGGTAGGCTGGAGAGACACATGTCATTGCAATTAAGAAACTGATGTTTGGTATTTGGCTGCTTTTGCAGAATTCTGTGGGGTTGTGGCATGGGGGTTGCATTGAGGCAGAATTCCAGCTCCGCAGCAGACAACATATCTTAAGGAAAGCCATATTTCCTTTAAAAAAAATCCTTTTCACTTTTAACGTCAACAAGTTTATTCTACTTATCACAGCATCCATAGAAAAAAAGCTCCTAACAACTGACTGATATATATGTAGATACATTTCACTTGGAATGCAGACCAGTTTGGAATAGCTACAGAACGCTGCCAGCAGCGATTGGGGTGGCAGGACAGGGAATTGCCAATATTGGTAATGTGGGCATGCATTTTGGGAGGACGGCCTTCAGTGGCTTTTATAAGGATGAGAACGGCGACACCACACACTGGCGATGGATTTCTCCAGGGGAGAAGCGAGGAAATGTAAGCCAGCCATGCACGGTCCTATTTTCACCGGCACATAATGGTCGTGGTGGCGGCATATTGAAAGGACTTGTGTGCACTCAACCAACTGTTTTCCAATGGCCTGCAGTGTGTGGGCATTAGCAAAACCTATTTCCGGTCGCTTTATCTCATCATCTCTTCACACAAAATGAAATACCACTTAGGAAGAAAAAGGAACATTTTCCTTCATTGCTTTATCTTTGAGTGCTTTAATGTGCCTGCCCAAAGGAGGACATAGGAGGAGGGAACAGGGGATAGGGTGGGGCGGTGGGGGCTATTTCTGATGACCCCTTTATTTTTTTGGAAGCAAAACATCACAACATCGACCCTGCTCATATGGGCTTATAGACATTAAGATACATATAATTTTATTATATATAATTTAGAGTGGTTATTATCTATTCGAGCAAGCCCACAGTCAGAGAGTTCTTTCTAACCGATTGCAGGGTTCCGGGGTCTTCGCCTTCCAAGGATATATGGCGATGATAAGGTAATGTGAACCATTTTTGCAATAAGTTTCATTTTTAGATGGTGTGATTCTTCTGGGCTGCTAAACATCATGCCGTTATGAATGTTGCTCTTTTTACATAAGGAGTGTCGTCATGAGAAGTCAGTAGTAGTTAAGTGACGTGACTTCCATGATGCTGGCGGCTAAGGAATGCAGTCAAGAGAGCCGCCAGGAAGCACGAGGGGAATAGCAGCTCAGCCAATGGAAGGCCTCACCGTTATTACTCATTCATCAACTTGAATTTGACTCATCGTGATGGCATGTTTTTGGGGTGCATAAACTATTGCCAGTGGAAACAGAGATTCCTGGAGCAGGGCTTACAGGATGAAGGCTGGTATTCTGTCATTAGAGTAAATTCTGCCCGTCACAGTTGCAAATATATTTGTTATATTCTTTTGGGTGAGAAGCTTTAAAGTTGTCCATTTAGCTATTTCCCATGGCGGCAAGGCGGTTGTGGTGCTCCTGTACCTGTTACCTGGGGACTATTCAGCCCCTTTTGCAGCCTTCCTGTATGCATGCATGTGTGCCAAAATACACACGTCTCAGTTTCTCTCGTTGCATTTCCCTTCCTATATCTATGCATGTGTAGCTCCCACTGTACATGTTTCTCGTTTTGTAGGCATTGCTGTGTGTATGTGTGTATGCATGCATTAGACTTACTGGAGGTAAATGAATGACAAAGCCATACATTATGCTGTCCTTTCCTTCCTGATAGCTTTCTCAGGATTGGCTTGTGCACATCCTGTTGAGATGCAGCACTAAATGTCCCAAGATTCAGGGTTTTAGTCTGTATGGATTAGTTCCGTTTTTGCTGAACATCAGGCAGGGCCAGGTATCCCAGCATGCAACTTCTTCTCAATCAGTGTCCTACTCTGGAAAGCTGGACTCACTTTGCCAACATCTTTAGGGCCAATATGTTGCTCAGTTTGTTCAGGGAACCTGGATTCATGGTTTCGATATCCAAGGTTTCAACGGCCAAAGATTCTCTCAGTTTTCTTTGGGAATTTCGGGCTTAGTGTGTCCCACGAAATATTATTTGCAGCACTATTGTTTCTCTCAGCCAATCTGGGCCCTTGTACTCAGTGACCCAATGGGCAGGGGTTTCCAGCCCAATGGGTTCTTTCAACTTGCTTTGGGACCTTAGCCCTGGTGTCCCAACATTCAGCATGTTTTGAGCAATTGGTCTCCTTATTCTTTATGACCATCTTCAGATGATCCTGTTCAAATTCCACTATGAGTTTTACTGCTTCTACTTGTCTCCTTTTCACTCTTGACCTCAGTCCATTGTCTCTATCAGGTCTGTGTGGGCATGGATGGCCATTTCCCTCTAGCCTCTCCATGGACTCTGTTGTTTGTTCTCCTCTTTCTCCCTCTGCTAGTGCCTTGTTTTTCTCATTGGAGTGTGTCATCTGGTTGGATGTGGTTGAGTGTTAGTGACTCCAGTCCTTTCTTGCCACACCACTTTTGATAGCCATCAGCGCTTCTCGTTCTGCCAGGGTTCCTCTCTCCTCGTCCTCTGTCTCTATGGTGACAGTGTCAGATAGCGGCTACCCTATTTTGGTAGTCTCATTCTTCTGGTTTAATCCAGACACACATGAAATAGGACAATACACCTTGGTACTACCCTTCCCTGGCTATCACTGTCGACTGATCTACTATCAAGGCACTCACTGCATGCTCAAATGCCTGCATGTATTTTCAGAAGTCTGGTGTTGAGAGGCAGATGAATATGTCATCCATAGCTTCTGCCCCTCCCCCAGCGCAATACCATACAGGTGGGAAACGTTACTTACTAAGACAACTGTACCACCCTTATCCCAGGCAGGTTCAGCAGGAGATGGGCATGATCTAAGCTGAAGATGGTCCAAGTAACCAAACTAACATTGTGACAATACATCTGCATCCATTAGACATGAAGAAAATGCACACTCAACAAAAAGTAGATGTACACTAGGTAATATATGCATTTATGCATGAAGAATATTAACACATCATCCATAAAACATGAAGAATACTAACATAAGCAATGTATAATCTGAATATAACATGAATGACTCGTGAATATAGCTCACTAACTTAGAAACGCAACAGTATTGGGCAGCCATCTGGTCTAAAAAAAGAAGCCACAAAATGCTTCTAATTAAGCGAAAAGCCTCAAGGCTTCAGGAGAACTCAAAATGCTGAAATCACAAAAATACAGATCCATGCATAGATTCAGAAGGAGCTGACAACCACATCCAAGGGTACCGCAAATTAAGGGAGGGTCAGAAGGTTTATCATGAGATAGCAATTTACAGGACGCAAGAAGTATACTCCCAGATTAATTAAAGTTTTACAAGAGTACAATCAGCCTTTGTAAGCCAGGTGCAGGACAACTATAAGTCAATAGACACCATGAAGAATAACTCAAGAGTGTCCCCAGTGGCAAGAGAAAACATAGCACTTGCATCACTATTAGATAAACTCTCAATAAATGAAGGGTGAAACAATTGCAAACATGGTCCCATCACACGTGACCGATAATTGAAGAACACTGTCTATTCATTTGCAAAGAACACATATAGGAAACATACCTTACTCCTTACAGGTATCACCAGACAAGAGATGCCACACAAGGCTAAATACAAAGAGATCACCCTGGCTTATGGCTTAGAAGTAAGGGATGGTATCTTCTTTAATTGAAAGGAAATCAGTCCATTGACCTCTCTCCTCCTACTCCTGTCTGGCACATGTTTTGACAACCTGTCAGTTGTCCAAGGTTGATTAGTAAAAAGCCAACCAATGAAAATCGCCAATATGTTACATCGCTGGTGAACAAAGGTGCCAGCCAATTACATATTGAAAAATACAGATCCATGCATAGATTCAGAAGGAGCTGACAACCACAGCCAAGGGCACCACAAATTAAGGGAGGGTCAGAAGTTTGCCGTTTAATCATGAGATAGCAATTTACAGGACGCAAGAAGTATACTCCCAGATTAATTGAAGTTTTACAAGAGTACAATCAGCCTTTGTAATCCATGTGCAGGACAACTATAAGTCAAAAGACACCGTGAAGAATAACTCAAGAGTGTCCCCAGTGGCAAGAGAAAACATAACACTTGCATTACTATTAGATAAACTCTCAATAAAAGAAGGGTGAAAACATTCCAAACATGATCCTATCACACATGGCCCATAATTGAAGAACACTGTATATTCATTAGCAAAGAACACATATAGGACACACACCTTACTCCTTACACGTATCACCAGACAAGAGAAGCCACACAAGGCTAAATCCAAAGAGATCACCCTGGCTCATGGCTTAGAAGTAAGTGATGGTATCTTCTTTAATTGAAAAGAAAGCAGTCCATGGACCTCTCTCCTCCTACTCCTTTCTGGCTCATGTTTTGACAACCTGTCAGTTGTCCAAGGTTGGTTAGTAAGAAGCCAACCGATGAAAATACCCAATGTTAGATAGCCCATGAACCAAGGTGCCAGCCAATGACATATTGAAGAGATTATGTTTTTTTATCTCTATCAATTCAGAGGTGGTCGCAGGAGGAGCCATCAGACAAGCTTTAGCCAATTCGAAATGTAACCACTATAGAATGTATATGTAATCACCACCATTAACCAATCTCAGTTCCCCGTAGGTTTTGGTAACTAAGATTACAGTATGATGTCAGTTGTGACAAATGTTGAATATATAAACCCCTGTTTTTATGTAACCAGCGAGAGCTCCAAGTATTCTATGCTTGTATGCTGTCCTTGCTTTATTTTGACAATAAAGCTGGATTTTGCCTTACACTTTGTCTATTTCTGTTATTGAGTCCGGTTTGAACGGGCTCCAGAACCTCTGTGTAATTTGGGACTTTCCAGGCTATTTTAACACTGCAGTGCCCTGTGCGCATCACATAACTGTTACCAGGCATGAGAGTCTGTCAAAGCATATGTTTTGTCTCAAGAGTATCCATGATTCATCAGTTTCCCAGGACACGTGTGTTCTCAGGCAGTGCTTCCCTTCCAGCAAAAATATTATAAAAAGGTATATATATATATATATATATATATATATATATATATATATATATATATACATTACATGGACGCGGTAGTGGTTAAGTTGGTGTTTCCATAGGAAGAGCATTTTTTGGGTGGCTTATAACTTCGCTCTCTCTGGACGAATCCTCACCAAACTTTGCAAAAAAAGTATCTGGCCCACTCTGAATTCTTTTGCAAAGTTTGGAGATGTTTGGTCCAGGGGGGGCACGCCTACAGCCCAAACCGCTGGACGGATTTACACCAAATTTGCGGCAGGAGCGGGGGCTTGGTCCTGAAAGCGTGCTTTTGCAAATTTGGTGTAAATCCGTCCGGTCGTTTTTTTTTAAATGACCAAGATGTAAGGCAAAAAATTAGTGATATCTCCGTTCGCTCTGCGGACGGACTTCCCGGTTCGCTCCGCAGACAGTGCCCTGATTGGCCGAGCGGCTTGCTTGATGTCCGCGGACATGCGACATCTTCGCTGATTGGACGGCGTGGTGCGTGAAGCGCGTCAGATTTTCTGTGGCGCCTGCCATCTTGCATTCGCCGACGACCGCGGACAGCGTGGTGAAAATTGGATTAAAAATTGTATTTAGTGGAGTGTGTTGGTGTGTAAGAGTGTTTGGGGAGGGTGGGGGAGTATGAGATATGTTCAATGTTCTGTTTTTTTTATGTGCTAGACACTTTTGTTGTGTTCGATTTGTCTGCGGACAACACGGCTGTTCTGAAATGTTCTAAATAAACTAAATGCGGGGGTGTTCTGAGGACGGAGTATGTGTCCGTTTTGTTCGCAAGAAAGCTAAAATTGAGCTAAGAACACTCGCGGTGTTCTTAAATGTTCGTACATAAACAAAATGGGGGTGTCCTGAGGACGCTGTCCGTATTGTACTCTAGCAAGTTGAATGTGTTCTAAGAACACTCGCGGTGTCCTGAAATGCTCTGATTACTTACCGGTAATCTTCATTACTCCTAGTCCTACTCTTCCTCATCACAGTACTGACGACCCTCCTCACCCTCCCTGCGGGGAAGGTCCCATGCTCCGGCTTGGTAATATGAAACTGAGTGATGTGGATGTGCGGGAGGAGTTATAGGAATTTAAAGAAATAGAAGAAGGTCCTGTGTCGGAGGCAGGGGCCTCATGAAGTAAGTACTGGGACGAGGAAGAGTGGACGTGGAGGTAATGTTTGCAATTAAACAAAATGGGGGTGTTCTGAGAACGCTGTTCGTATTGTTCGTTGTCAGGTTGAAAGTGTTCTAAGACCCCTCCTTATGTCCGTTGACATTACAGTTTCCTATGGGCCTTACTCGACTTTTTGTCCACTAAACAAACGATAAATCAGGCTGCTGTGCGCCGACATTATGTGATAATCCTATCACTTGCCCCATCGACCTGGCTGACCTGCTTTTGCAACACTAAATCATATCTCCCGCCCCTAAGCCTGACATTATCAAAGCATTCATATTCCCCGTCTCTCTCCGTGACGTTACAGGGTGCGTAGCCAAACGCGCCTAGTCGTCGCCAGTCCTACGCGACTTTACACAGAACCCAGAAAACAACACAGATCATTTCACAACACAGCGCGCCACAATTCGGAATATGAAACTGTGATTTAAAAGCAAACAGCAAGATTGTAGATTTCGTAAAGTACTTTTATTTGACATCAAATGTTTAGAGAATATTCAGCGATTTGCATTTGTCTTTGCTGTCAATCTGCAAAAGTTCATCTTGAATCATGCACTGTTCCTTTGTGGTACACAGGGTGTTGGTTTATGATAAAAGAAGCACTATGGTCGCACTGATAATCGGAAGGCTGTTCCAACAACAAGGCATTAGACCACCCTAATGGTTGGTATGTTGCTTCTAGCCGCTAGTACCGCGTAAGGCCCAGTCGTCTCCAGTCCTACGCGACTTTACACAGAACCCGGAAAACAACACAGATCATCTCACAACACAGCGCGCCACAATTTGGAATATGAAACTGTGATTTAAAAGCAAACAACAAGATTGTACATTCCGTAAAGTACTTTTATTTGACATCAAATGTTTAGAGAATATTCAGCGATTTGCATTTGTCTTTGCTGGCGATCCGCAAAAGTTCATCTTGAGTCACGCGCTGTTCCTTTGCGGTACACCGGGTGTTGGTTTATGATAAAAGAAGCACTATGGTCACACTGATAATTGGAAGGCTGTTCCAACAATGAGGAATTAGACCACCATAATGGTTGGTATGTTGCTTCTAGCCGCTAGTACCGCGTAAGGGCATATTGGTCCTTGGCGATTGTCCCATAAAATGGTGATGGTCATGAAGTTGTTTAGAAGTAGCTGCACCTGGCAGTTAAAAAATCCGTCGGCGGGGGTCTGAAAATCATGGCATTGACAGTAAGGAAGGATGTACCTGTTTTAAAAACATAAATTAGTCGCACGAGGCGATCTTCATTAAAAATATTCCTTTTATTTATTAGGGCGTGAAACTATTTGCTAGCGAGGATAGTGCAAACAGAGTATGTTAACTTATTCCCACTAACCCACCCTCTCTCCTCTGCCTTTTTCAGAGCCGTCTGAACGCCAGGGGACCACTTCGGCGGTGATAGTGCGCGGTACAAAACAATATGCCACATTGAACAAACAAGTACAACTTAACCGGGCTTTAACGCCACGCTATTGTTATTATATTCCGGTATAAAATAATCTAAAGGGTTACTTACATTATATTGGCATTTTCCATTGTCTACGCGTAATGCAGTACCTAAATACGACTCCGTCTGTGCCAACGATCTTTCTCATAGTGATATAATATATAAAAGCGGTTTAGTTCCAGAAATTTCATCCTAATCATCTCTTACGTTTTTGCACCCCTCCTTCAAAAGAAGTCTTTTGGCACGATCCCTGTCTGTTAAGGTCAAAAAACAATAGAACCTTATAGTGCGAGTCGTGGGCCACTTACTTACTTTGCAACATTCTGTGTAAAGCCATCCCTGAGAAATTGCTTATGGTTCCAAGTAAAACCGAAAAACCCTTGAAATTCGCCAGTTATGGTAAGCTAAGCAACCATAACTCGCGCCACCACTGTGCACTGCTAAGACTAACACCCAGGACATCAAAGATGACATCACAAATGTCATTGATGACATCACTGATGACATCACATGTCTGGCTCCCCCTTTTTTCCTTTACTGACATATCTAGGCCACATGGTTTTCTTCAGTAACAGTCAGGAATTAAAAATTGAAAAGGTACTATATTTGTAGACTTATCCTTCAAGTATGTTCTTACAGTAATTCCCTTAGCAAGACACATGTAATATCAGTTCATGAAGATTCTTTGGTGCAAGCACATTGCTGTCTGAGTTTCACGAAGACAATGGAGACGGTCAATATCGCGTAATTTTTCTTTTGACGACTGTACACCGGAACGAGATTTAATTTTTTATTCCCTGAACATTAATTTTGGCAATGTAACTGAAGCATTATCTTTCTGTTTAGTTGTCATTTTTTTTTAGTTATGGAGAGTGCAAATTCTCGGCGTTTGTAGGCTATCACTAGATTCACCCATGTTCAATGCTAATATTTCTTTAAAATGTCATGTATGACCACATCGATTTGTGTATCAGTTTCCACGTTCTTTTTTGTCTTTTTTGAAATAACGAGATTTCATTTTTTATTACCTGAACATGATACGTATTTTCTGTTATGTTTTACAAATAGCTACATCCTGCCCTACTGTGATTGCCATGGATTCCAGATGCCAAGTGATGGATTTTTCGCACACAAGATGCACGTACTCGTAACCGGCTGCCTAACCGTGACAGTTTTGTAGGACGATCGCGCAGGACCCATTTGTCCGTACGCTGCAGTGGCCATTAGGAGTAACATAACATCTTTTATGGTGGTCTAGGCCCAAGTTCATGCCGACATCCTGGAATTCACTGTGCGACTGAAGTGGTTGCTTTATCGAAAACGAATAGTTTGTGCATGGGAAAAGAACAATGTGTGCCTCACAATTAACATTTTCAATGATGTAATGGACAAGACTAGTGATTGCGAATGATTTTATAAAGTTTGTAGGAATTTTGTGCACACCTAATATGACAAATTATTTGTGTATTCTTTTCACAGTTTTGAAGAAAAAAAAACGTGGGTGGATTTACAGTAAATTTGCGTAAGGCTGATTGACAACGACCGAAAAGCATGGTGTTGGAGATGTGGGAGTGTTTTCGTATTTGTCAAGTGTCATAATGTAGTTAAAAAATAGCGGTATACCTTTACTGACTGAGGGGTGGGCTGTAGCCATGGGGAGTGGGCAGAATGTCGGGGTCATGGTAACCCAGTCCCGGTTTAGGACGAAAAAGCCTCTTTTTTAGTAGCACGGGTTACTGCTTTGGAAATCTAGATTGTTAATGGCATTCATCCCCGATTTTAGGGGTGGAAGGGGGTAGTGACCCAGAGATCTCGTTATGCACTCTCGCTTCGATTGAGCTGATAACTTGGCCTGCTAGCCCTTTATTCACCGTTCCAGTCCCTGGAACGGAGGATGAACGCTACAATATTTCCATTAGCATAACACAAACTGCAAATGGAAATGTTGGAAAATCTTATTGCGTCTCTTTACTTTACTGAGAAATATAAAGTAGATCGAGTCTATGCAATTTTATTTTAGTTATATTTTTTAACTGTGAAAGGTGGTTCTTAAAGGAACATTTATTTTGTTTACGTATGGCTTTTTTTTGGGAGGTCAGCTAAGAATGAAAGTTGTGGACGGAAATGAGAAAAGAGGCACCAAACAGTAATATGGAGGGGTAGGTGGAAGGGGGAAAATGTTGTGCGTGTGTTATTTGTAAGGTAGGGGCAGTGTTTCTCATGCTCCTTCATTACAGCAGTGGTGCTGTTTCTTGGGGAGGAGGGATGGCCTTAGCTCATGTCGTTTTCAGATAAATAGTATGTACTGTGTACTAGATTGTTAATGGCTGCGTACGAATAGATGTTGGAGCTGTGCAAGGGAAATGTTGAAGTTGCAAGTTCCTACATCAGTAAAAAATGTAGTTCCACACTGTCCACGAGGCATAGATCCTATTCTTAAGTGTGTACGGGTTCTCGGACACGTCACCAGGCTGTGCGCCAGCATATGGTCATGTGGCATTCTCCGGAAGGTGTGCAATGAAGTCAGATGTTCGTTTACATTATGGTTACGTGCCACTACTAGAAACCTATGAACTTCAGTAAAAAAACGTTGTTAATGGGACAAAGTTTTTTTTACTGAATTTCACAGGTTTTTAGTAGGGCAATTTAACCATAACGTCCCTTTAACAAAGTTTTTTTACTGAATTTCATAGTTTTTTAGTAGGCCAACTTAATCATAACATCCCTTCAACAAAGTTTTTTTTTACTGAATATACACTTTCATCATGTGAATTTGGGAGATATGTACTATAATTCCCTTACTTTATATACATGAACCCCCTCGCTAATGATATTTGAAGGGCACAGACTGAGCGCCTGTCCGCGTAAGGGCGCGGACGAGATCAACACTACCCAAACACTCAGGGGGTATCTGAAATTGTTCTATCATGCCATATGAAAAATGCAAAAGTTTAAAAAGCAGCACATACACACATTGTAAGTAGTAATAAATAACCATTCAAACCTACATGTCTCACATATAACCCATTCATTTAATTACCATGTAAAATGAAATGGATTATGCCATAACAAAAAAAGATATGCCTCCAACGTAATTACCTCACAGAAACTGTGCAGCTAGGAGCCACAGTAGACAAACACACACAACAAATACTAATTACAAGAAAGTAGTAAGTGAACTTCATTTTTCTTATATGTGTGTATACTTTTTGTATGAGGTGCAGAACAAATAATGTATTTCTGTTGTTTTGACACAGAAATGTGCAGTACTTTGGAGTGGCTGGAGGAGAATTTTCCGCATGGCAAAATGTCGGAAGATAGCGATAATAATGGTACACACTTCTCTGCATAAGCAAATTAATAGTCAGTACTTTATGGGCACTTAACATATATATATATATATATATATATATATATATATATATATATATATATATATATATATATATATATATATTTATTTTTAAAAGACTAGGGAAAAATTGAAGAAAGTCCACCAAAAGACACAGTGCAAGACACCCTGAAAAGCATAGAAGACAAAGTGGACATGCTAAAAGAGAATTTTAATGGGTTAAGGCAATTTGTGGTGGACCCCGTGAAAGGAAAAATCAGATATCACTGTCCCACCTGTACCTGTCCCCCTTCTCCATTTCCCAGTGAACTATCCCCAAACCCTCAAGAACAACATAAACGAAACTTCCATCCCTTCATCCCCTCACAACCAGTCTGTGGAAACCCCTAATTCCCCTATATTTGTTTCAGGCGCTGCTTCCCCCTCTCTCTCTTAATTGCTGTATGTGTCTTTAATAAAACATATGTTATGTTAGTTTTAGTGGAATTGTTTGGGTCTATTTTTTTTTTAAAGATTTATAATGTCTGTGGACAGCGTGCCTGTTCGGCCTGTCCGTAATTAATAAAATATGGATATTCTAAGGACAATACACCTACCCGTACCATTCGGAACCAACTGTTCTTAGAACACACCAGCTGTCCAAGATGTCCGTAAATCAACAAAATGCGGGCATCCTAAGGACATTCTACCTCTCTGCACTGTTCATAACCAAGATGAAACTCTTCTTAGAACACACCAGGTGTCCGGGATGTCCATAAATGAACAAAATGGGAGTGTCCTAGGGACACTGAACCTGGCCGTACAGTCAGCAGAACATCTATGCACATTCGCACCACACCCGTAAGTCTTGCGAACATCGTGCCTGTCCGTAACTGTCCGTCTCACTTGTGTCGCACTTTTAAATAGTTTCAGGACCCGAACACTGTCCATAGAACACCCGCGCAAATGCGCACGACCGTTCCTGTGCATTTGCTGTACTGTGAGCACCCATTTCCTTCGCGGAAGTGTTCACAACATCATCATGTGACCACACCCACGCTGAGCGTGTGTCCTAATTTACGCACTTTGTCCGCTTCCGCAACATTTCAAAAGACCTATGCAAACATGGCAAATTATTTTACAATACAAAATCACCATTTCACATGTCCCATACAATGACCCTAGCTTTCATCATATTGTTTGGAACTTTTTCAACGCTTTTGAGTGATCGATATGGTCCACCCCTATAAAAGGCCACACCCCTGAGCTCATCTTCATTGTACTTCTGGCGATTGTAGATTGAATTTTGCTGCCTTTAGTGCTGTATGGGAGATTATCTCACCAACCCTAATGGCATCCATGGCTGCTGTTGCTACATCAGCCTCAGCACCACCCCCAAACCCTCCACCACCACAACCTCTCCAAGGGCGTGCAGAGGGAAATACGCGTGAGGATGTGGAGAGCGAGGAAGAAGAGGATGAAGACAATGAGGTGGAGGAACTCCCTACTACCAGCACTCGCCGGGAGTCGTGGGTGTGGCGCTTGTTTACCGTTTTTGGTAACATACCAAAAGCACATGCGAACCTGGTCACCTGTAAACAGTGCAACTTGGTGCTGAGTCGTGGGAGACTTGGTGCGTACAGCTTTGGTACGACAACCATGAAGCAACACCTAACTTCGTTCCACGGTGCGGACATTCGCAAAGTTGCTAGTACAATGTAAAGAACGTAGTAGGTTGAGTTCCTCCGCAGCATCCTCAATGTCCGAATCTCTCACCACAAGAGACACTCCAGTGGGAGAGCGCATCCCTCCAGCTGCCTCACAGGCCATTCGCAGTGCTGTTGACCCTTACCTTTCGGGGGTCACAATATTGTGTATATACTGCGACGCAGTACTCTGCAGGGGGAAAGTGCTTTCGAGAATACGGTCACGGAGCAGCAGAAGAACTGCTACCTACCTAAATAAGGCCCACCCTACATCTTTCTCTCTCCACCTGCCCTTTCTTATCCCCGTGGTTGGTGTCCCTTCATTACCCTCCTTTCCGCTCCTCTCCTAGTGTGTCGTGTGTAAAAAAATAAAAAATATATAAAACAACAAAAACCACAAAAAAGAGGTTCTTTTCAGAGCCGCCTTTCACAGTTTAAAAATAGAAGTATCAAATAAACAGTGGAGGGCCCTGCGCATTTTTTAAAAGTGCGGACAGTCCCAGGACAGATGCAAATTTGGGGTGCAGCCCTAGCAAAACCAATGCACTTTTCTCTGGGAGTAAGTGGTGGCTCTGAAAAGAGTCTTTTGGTGTTGTTTAGTGCGTTTGAAAAACTTGGATTCGTCAAAATTGAATGCAAAATAGATGAATATGAATACAAAAAAGCTCGCAATGCATTTTGTACATTTCGAAGAAAAATCTGATTGCCAGCATATGTAAGATGGACTCCATCTCTGCGAAAAATGAATGTGCTACGAAACAAAATATTTTCATTGTGGAAAGTGGACATGCCAACATCTCTTAGAAAGGCACAAACAGCCTTATTGACATTGCGCCTCGCTTTCTCCATTTGTGGACCAAATAAAGCAGAACGCAGCCACATTTGTCTTTGTGCAATACGAGAAAAAATTACTTGGCAATTTGGAAACATGTCCATGACCTTCTCATGGCCATAGCTGTCTGTTCTCCTCTCAGGAAAAAGACATTCTCACTAAATCTCTCCGTTCAGAACACACCCACAGAACTTTACTGACCAATCCCTAGCTTCGCTCATTCTCATTTACATGCCTCTCTACCCCAGAATCCCCGTATGTAATACGCGCTGCCTGCAGACTACCGACATGTCCGTGGATATGTAGAGGATCTGAGCGTGACGACTGAACATTTAAATAGTATTCCCCTTTTCCCCTTAAGGTGGGCTCTTTTTTTTGCAGATGCCTGACAGACACCTGTTATTTTGTATTTTTTTATTTTTTTCTCCTTAGTTTACTCCTACAATCATCAAATAACCTTCTCCAAACCAAGCCTTACATTCCAAAAGAACATGCCATTTTCCAAAAAAGATAAAGAAACACCATCTGCTTCAAAATAAGCCGCATTACTGGAAATAATGTTCTCGTGGCTGCAGAAAAACATACCAGCTCTTAACATGAAAGCACGCATGCCGCGATTGATGGCACGCTTACCAATACTTTGATCAGGACAAAAAACAGAACTGCTGTCCCATTTTGCTCTAGGGAGTAAGCCAGAAAAAATTATTTTTGCAGTTGGAAAGATGTTAATGACTGCTTGAACCAACTGTTCCAAATCTCCCAACAAAGTAGGTGAACTCACGTAGCCCAAATGGCAAGCACCATAGCGCTCCACACCACCTCCACTCCTCGGACATCGAAATTGTTTGCCACATGCCTACATTCTGAATATTGCTGTAAACCATGGACAAAAATATCTCCGAGCACCAACGCCCTGACTGTCTCCACCTCTGCCATCTTCATTACACACACTCTCTTTCTACACAAATCAACAATGTCAACATCTGATTGGCTGATGCCTACAGTCCCCTTTGCATGCTGGATTTGCTGTAAAACACCATATGTGGCATGCCCTACCCGCGGACAAGCGCGGTGTCTATGCGGCACGTAACTCTTAGCCAGTCCTTCTACCCTTTCCACATCACTAGCGAATCCATTCCCTCATTGGACACAGCTACGCAGTCACACAACCATCCACCAATCACATCCAAGACCTCTACATCTAACTCGGCCATCAGAGTTCCGCACTTCAAATGTACTGTTGATCACTCTGAATACAAGTCTCATATCATTGCAAAGCACCTACTACAAAAACTACTGTGCAAGTGTTGCAGATTTCTACTTACAGCTCCATGCATACCCACATGCATGATTACAAAGTACAGGTATGCATATTTTATTCAGAGTACATGTGCAACTCTTATGATTCCATTTAAACAAATTAATGCCACTAAATCTGCAGAGCCAATACATACCTACCAACGCTCCCGCTTTAAGCGCGAGACTTCCGATTTTTCATTGAAAAATGGCACTACTTCTTACTATCTCCTGCATAACCTATACATACGTACCAACCCTCCTGATTTACACCCGAAACTCGATTTTCCATCAAGAAATGTCACAATTTTTTACTGTCTTCCCCCTAAATTAATGTTACTTCCAGTGCGATCGTATGAGAAAAATAAACATTCCCGATGGCTGTGGTGACATCTCCCTCTCAGGTGCTCCCGATTTTTCGCATTCCTACTTATAATATGAAAGTATTCAAATTTTTCCCATCTACTATAATGACCTATCACTTCCAAACCTCTCTGCTATGTACAACACAGCTGAAAAAAACAAGGGAATTTCATGAACTGAAAATTGTACTCATTTGCGAAGCAGGTTCAACTAACATACTGCAAATAACATATAAAGGCTGCACATAGTGAAATGAAATGCACGCATACACTGTGTTGAGATATCAAATGAGAATACTCCGACGAAAGCTGAACAATGAGTGTGTACATTAACATCACTGCTTTAAACACACAAAATTACTAACTTCTTCCTTTTACAATTGCAGTGAAGACCACTCTCCTGAAAATCAACAGCATCTACACTGCAAACAACATATCCAAAGACACCTGGTCATTCCACAAAAAAGAGTAAGTACAGTACTACCTTTATATTCTTGCTGTTCCTCAAAGAGACTGTGTGGGTTATTCATGTAATTAGCGCACCAAAAAAAACATCGATTTCTGAACCATTCTGTCCACAAATCCCCATTCATTAAACAAATACTAACAGGCAGAATGGCACACAAATCCCTGTGTTTTTGGAACACAAATAACATGCACAAACCTTAGAATGTTAGTACCACAAAACAAATAGCTGTTTTAATTTGATACCATTACGTTTAGTATTAATGCTTCTCCTCACCACTAGCTCACTTTCTACTCTCATCTGAAGCACAGTGTAGTCATATACAAACAGAAAAATAGCCTTCCCAACTCATTGTAACTGCCCAATGCACATTCACACACCACCACAAACATCTCCCCCATCAAACTCATTCACTCATGCACACAGCACACATACATTGTAAAACAGACCAACCCATACCGTCTTTTTTTTCAACAGACCCCAAAGAATGCCTACCAAAAAGCAAGTCCGTAGAAAGGAACGCAGAAATGAAGCAAATGACAATAAAAGTGTCCAAAGTAAGCGTCCATCTCTACCAGAGTTTCCACAAAATGTTCAAACAAAACAGCTAATACAGTCATTTAGCGAAACAAAGGAAGCTTCAACTACAGAAACGTTGCCTCCTCAATCAAAATGTGGCACAAAACAAAAAATGCTTTACAAGAATTCGGCTACCACTACTGCTAACAATGCTCCTATGAATCCTGATATACTAGCAAGAAACCATAGTAAAAAAAGTATTTTAGCAAAAATGTTCTGCCACAGAGTCCTTCAGAATTTAATAAGAAGAGGAGCGAAATCATCCTCAACCCTTAAAACCTAGACCGTATCCAGAGAAAATATTTTGGAAGTGAAAGCCACTTAAAAAATGCAATAGTTTTAGAACAGACTAACAACAATTCTGCACATGGCAACCTTCTATTATACACATACAAAAAAGTAATACTAAAATGTAAAAGTACATGCGCTGAAGTACCAAACCATGTGTGTGTGTGTGTGTTGCTGCAGAACTTTTTATAAAAGTAACACAAAAACTATAGACGTAACATACAAAATAGAAGACAATGAAGATTCCAAATGGTTTGAATTAGCTCTCTACCTTTTAGCAGAAAACAAATATGAAATACGTGAACCCCTAATATGTTGCAGTTACTGCACTACAAAACTTGACAACAACCAAACTCCTTCACGTGCTATCACAAATAATTTGGAATTATTCCCACTACCAAAACCCCTGCAACAACTCAATTTGTGTGAGAGCATCATAATTGAAACAGTACACCCATTTCAAGCAATAATACGCCTTCAACCAAAAACAGCAAAATTACCTCCCTCTGAATTGGTGAAAGGCATTTGTGGCGAAGTAGTTTATTTGCCATTAGATCTGACAGAAAATGTGCACACTCTAGGAGTGCAACGTCCAATAGAGCATTGTTTAATTGTCTTAGTAAATGGTGTACCAACAAAAGACAAAAAAATGTGGCAACAACTTGTGGACTTACATAAAGTTAGACAAGCATTGCAATATCTGAAAGACAATAATGAATACTACAAAGAAATAAATATTGAAGAAAGCTTAAGGGAAACAACTGAAATAATTCAAGAGTCATCAGAAACTGGTCAATTTGAACTTCTGGATCCTGCTGCAGTATCCACTCTTTTGGACCATTATCCATTGCACTGTAATGAGAGCATAGATGATGCACTAGAAACTTACCAAATGCGACAAACCAAAGGGTCAACAATGAGCATATGGGAAAAAAGTATAGAAGCACAGGCTTTTCCACTGCTATTTCCTACTGGCAAAGGAGGAAGATACGATGATAGACCCACTCAGATAACAGCATCAGAATACCGCTCATTACGAATGTATTCTGAAGATCCCAGATTTAGACAAAATGTGGAATACATTTTCCACCTACTCTTTGAAAGAGAACTAGCAACCCTATGTTACGGAGTTGCACACATATTGAAATCTGGAACCCACTTTCAAAATATGTCAGCTACGCAATTAATACAAAAAGTGCAATAAAAAGATGAGGTTTTACAATCAAGCATAACAAATCTGTTTGCAAACATGCATGGTACGAAAGAATACTGGTTCCGACAGCAGAGAGATGTACGTTGTATGATCAGAAACCTTGGACCACCCACTTGGTTTGTTACATTAAGTTGTGCAGAATATGCATGGGAAGATTTACTTGATTTCCTACGCATATCAAAAAACAACAAAAGCAACTTAGACATACTAACACCTGGAGAACTTTGCTCTCTAGATCCTGTTAATGTTTCAAGATATTTCCACCATTGTTTCATTGCTATGCTATACTTTATTTGTAATAAAACTGTTCCTCCCCTCGGAGAAGTGCAACACTTCTTTTGGAGAAATGACTACCAAGCCAGAGGAACACCACATATCCACATGCTTTTATGGATTAAAGGTGCACCTAAATTTGGTCAGGACAGTGATGCCACTGTTTTGCAGTTCATCCAAAAATATGTCACTTTTGAAATCCCTTCACAGAGGACACATAGTGACCTTCATGGACAGATTGTACAATTTCAAAGACACAAATGTGGCAAATATTGTCGCAAATACAAAAGCAAAGGGAAATACTAAAGCAAATGCCGCTTTAGTTTCCCTAGACCAGTTACAGAAACAGGTGAAGTGAACAACTTCATGTCTTCATGTCTTCAGTTCGACATAATGTTAAAGGTAAATCACCTAAGAATACGAATTACATAAAAAGAACAGAAGACTCAAAATATATCAATGATTACAATGCAATCATGGCCCTCTTATGGAATGCAAACATAGATGTGCAGTACATTGCTGACAATTCCATTGCAGTTGCCCGATATGTTACAGCCTACTTAACAAAAGCAGCAAAAACAGAGCTTGAGCTTCAAGACCTCTGGAATGACCTATCATCAGACAAAACACTATGTCAGAAATTGTACAGCCTAGGCATAAAAATGCACTCTCATAGAGAATGTGGCGCCTATGAAGCTGCAGATCGTTTAACCGGTACTGCTTTGTATGGAAAATCTGAAAATATAGTATGGCTACATCTTGGTCCTGCTAAATCTAGAAAAAGAGTTCTCAAACCATATGAGGACATAGAAACAATTGCCAAAAATGATCCCAACAGTCAAGACATTTTAAAAAACAATTTACTAGACACATACTATCCGAACAGGAGTACCACTTTGGAAAGCATGTGTCTATACCACATAGCCCAAACCTTTGCATACAAAAATGATATAAAACCTGATGAAAGCAAAGGTAGATATAGAGTGACATATTGTGAAGGCAGCTTAGTGAAATTTAGCAAACGAAGCTTAATGAATCATGTCAAATTGTCATTAAAAACTCCTCAACAGAGAGAACTATATTACATGTCCCTGCTACAACTTTTTAAACCATGGAGAAAAGAGGAAGAGATACTAGATAACTATGACTGCTATGAAGCGCTATCACCGATGTGAACTTTACGCAGTACAATGTTGCACAATGAACAGCAACACGAAGAAGAACTCCAGGCCCAACTAGATAAGGACACTTCTGACAGTAGTCAACCTTCTGTTACAGGAAGTCAAGAACCACTAGGACAGCCACTAATAGCAAAGGAGGCAGAATTAGCTATGACAGAAGTGGAAAACACCATGTGTCGCTATGACGAAGATATAGAAGACTTAACTGTACTACTTCAAAAGTTAACAAAGATCAGCACACCATTTTTGAAGAAGTAACAAAAGAAATTGCATATGGTGTACAACATGAAAATAAAGAATGTACCTGCCAAAATTACAAACCTATACTGCTGTACGTCAGTGGTGAAGCTGGTTCCGGAAAAACATTCTTAATCAAAATCATCAGCAAGTTCCTTCAACAATTGACAAACAACAAACTCTCAGCTGTTGTAACTGCCCCACAGGTTTAGCTGCCTACATCATAGGCAGTGTCACTTTACACCGATTACTACTCCTTCCAGTAGAACCCCAAAACAAATTAGACTATTACAAACTTTCTGCAGAAGCTGCAATGGAACTATGCAGAGTATTAAAACAAATGAAAAAGCTACTAAAAGATGAAGTGAGCATGGTCATCTCAGATTGCAAGAAGTACTTAAAACAAACTACGAAGAACTCTTTGCAGGAAAACACATTATCGTTTTCAGAGATCTTCTACAATTGACACCTGTGGAAGGTGAACCTATTTTTAAAACCTTAGGACACAAACTCTGTCGTAAAACTGTTGGCAGCATAGGAAATGTCAACCTTTGGCAACATTTCCAATACAAAGAATTAACAGAAAACATGCGTCAATCTGCAGACCTCACTTACGCCAACATTTTAAAAAGTATTAGAATTGGTGTACTATCTCAAGAAGTACAAGCAATATTGAAAAACCGGCACATCCATGCACTTTATGGTGATAACGCATGTGCTACTGATGTTATGGAACAATTAGCGCAAAAAAATGTCAATTGTATGGCCTTAATGCCAACTCTTGCAAGCTGTTTCAAATTCAATGAAACAATGTTAAAAAAAATGCAACCAATAATTGAAATTTGCTCCACAGACAAACTGGACGTACATGGTATGACACTACCCATGTGTCAGCAAGCCACAACAAGACTAAATACCTTAGAAAATTCAATCTCCAACACAGCTGGGTTGGAAAAAATATTAAAATTATCCTTAAATTGTAGAGTAATGCTTAAACGTAACCTTGATGTGGAGCAAGGACTAGTTATTGGGGCACTGGGTACAGTTGTTGGCTTTCAAACATACCCATTTGACAACAACATTCAGTTTGTCAATATTCTCTTTGACAAATTTTCAGTAGTAAAAAGGATAGGGCGCTCAACAGCTCGATTCCTTCTCTTCAAAGACATGAATGTACGTAGAGAACAATTTTCTCTAACTCTTGCATATGCAGTCACCATTCATAAATCCCAAGGTCTTACCATAGACAAAGCATTGATAGATATTGGAAACACAGTTTTTAAAGAAGGCATGAGCTACGTAGCACTATCACGCTTACGTACACTTGACGGTCTATTTCTAATCAACTTTGATGCAAGTAAAGTAAACGCTGATATTCCTTGCATTTTAGAATACAATAGACTGCATACTGTACACCGCCCATCTAAAATCATATCCTGTTCCAGAAAAAGGAAAACGTTGTAAAAGAAAACTAATTCAAACAGAAATGCAACAGGATCTGACTGCAAATCCTTCAAAGAAAACAAAAGAAGCTAATACTTCATCAATTCCCACAAGCAAAGAAGAACCTATTAGTGAAAGTAAATCAAGTACTTCTTCAAAGAAGGAACAGAAACTCTGAAAAAATCAACTCGACACAGAACTATCTGATCCATTCAAATTTTCAAATGAAACTGGTGTAAGTTGCTATGCAAATGTAGCAATGAATATTCTATTTCAATTGCCACCAATTGTTAACAACATTTACTTACACAGTACAGACCAATTGTGTTTGCAAATGTTAGTCCTTCATAGAAACGCAACAAACAATCCTGCCAACACATATAGTGTTCACGGAATAAGACAAGAATTGGACTACTGTGCTGGAATGGTGAGGTTCACTATAAACTCACAAGAAGATCCACAAGAATTTCTAATGTACTCACTACAAGTACTCGAAAACAAAAACATACCTATAAATGAAATCTTCCAGATTTCATACATGTGGAAACATACATGCACTCTCTGTAACAATGTGACACAGGAACAAATCCCTAAAGAGCGATTTGTGTATGTATCCATACCTAATTGTGAATCCATTCCATTTCAGCAACTTCTACAAAATGCAAACCATGGCAGATTATGTACTATCTGCAATTCAGATAATCGCTCCACCTTACTGATACAAACACATAGTAACTACATAATACTAATGCTTCTACGTTACAATGCAGATGGTACCAAAAACAACTGCAAGCTGACTGGATTCACACACGGTTAAGTAAACCTTCACAACAATAGGTATAATCTACCACGCAGGAGCCACAACCAATGCAGGTCACTGCACTGCACTGCATATATTAAAAAGAAATGTGGATGGTTTGAATGTAATGATAGTAGCATTACTCTAAAGCAGAGATTACCAGAAAATCTTACAAACGCGTATTTAATCTTCTTAGAGCCAACATTTAATAACTAAATGTGTACTTCAACATTAACAAAAATTAAATTAAAAGACTATGGGCCTCATTCCGACCCTGGCGTTAACCAAGGCGCTATTAGCGCCTTGGTTGACGCCATTATTTTTCCGACTCCGCCATGGTGAATGGCGGAATTACAGCCCCATTCCAAGGTTGGCGGGGTCGGTAATTCCCCATTCACCAAGGGCCCTTCCCCATTCCCATTTTTGCCCCATAGGGCTCAATGGGAATGGGGAAGGCGCTAATTACGGCACCGTAAATTACGGTGCCGTAATTAGCTCCTAGGTCCCTTTGCGGGTTGGTTTTTTAACGCCTGCAAAAAGCAGGCGTTAAGTACCAACCCGCAAAGGGAACTCGGAATAGGGCGGTAAGGGTTTAACGGCACCGGCCTCGTTAACGGTGACCGTTAACCCTTACCGCCCTACTCCGAATGACCCCCTAGGACCAGTTAGAATACGCCAACAGGTAACTGGCCAAGATTGTGTAACAACCACACAGATAAATGAATACCACTGATTTGTAACAAAAAATACACAGTTAGAATACGCCAACAGGTTTCTAACTGTTTAAAAAATCTGCAACAAATCAACATACAGAACATTAATCAGAAACAACAAGTGAACACTCAAAGGAAACAAAGAAATAGTTTGTAGCATAGCAAAGAAAGTTTTTTTTTAATCCGACACAGATTTCTTTTCCCCCAGACCTAATGATTTGAAAAACAAACACAGAAACTGAGCAAAATGCACAGTACACTGGTTTGTAAACTAAATATGAGGGTAATAAAATAAGCTAAAATGTCTATTATACAATATAATAAGTCTTTATAAAATACAAACACTAACATGCTCTTTTCTATTAACCCAGGAATTGAAAAGTAATATTTCCTCAAAGACTAAAGTCATGTAAGAAATATATTGAATCTCAACAAATTAAATAGTAAGTATAATTTCACACATTTCATACATAATCAAATCTATACGTCTGATCTATGGCAGTAATATGGTGCAGTGGCTGTGTTTGGAGAGGTGTATGATATGATATGGAATTTATACTGCGCCTATACACATGTGTTTCAAGGCACGAATCCCTCATTTCATCACCTTATGTAACACTTGTCAATACTTACTTGACCTCAAACCGGGATTTCGACACATCTAATTTTACCTAGCAACTTTGCAATTCACGATCTCAATACTGTCTCTCAAATACCATGTATTCAAATCATAACAGTGCAATGAAATCTTTTCCTTAGCCTCTCCAGCTCACCACCATCACCGCGGGCATGCTCTGTGCACCGCCCCACTGTGGACCTTCGCCCCGAAGGCTCTAATCACAACTACACTTGTATGCTTCTCAAGCTCTGCCCCAATGGACCAACACTAGTTCTCAAGCTCAACAGTCTAACTACTGAAATCCACTATTTCCAGTGCACCTCGAGTCCTATTAAACAACCTTGCTGGTGACATCACCAATACCTTAGAGGAAGAATTCTCAGTGCCTGACCCTTCAACATATATGTCCGCTTATCAACTGCCCAAACACAATGACAAACATGACGTAACATATACATGGCCATCTTCCTGCCTCACGAACAGGGTAAACCATTAAGTCACATTGTTCCTCTTCTATAGCGTCGTCGTATACGAATACATCTCAGAGAGATAAATCAGGATACCATCTTCCGTGATATAAGCTAGCTTCTCCCGCTAACACCTACACACAGGTAAACCCTATCTAATCATCCATAAACATTTGAGAAACCATGATTGATTTTTTTTTATCCACAAGCTAAGCTGACTGTCCAAGCTGGCCGCCCAAACTGACCACCTAAAGAACCGGTAATCCTTACACCGAACAAAAACCACAACACAAAACATCAAGCAGAACATTTCCCTCCACCCCATTTGCCATATAGCCGAGTCTATAATTGCATTCAGTTGTTCATTGAAGCCTCTTGGAAACACCGAATCTTCCACAACCTGCCACTCTGCTGTCCGGTCTGCTGGGCATCCCTCGGGAAGCAGGCAGGAATTTCTTCCTAAGGTAGCTCCTGTCAACCTCTTCGCCTGTTGCCCACACGTGGTTTTAGGTGTCGATTTCCACAGGTCATCGCCAGCCCCTCGGGTATGCAATGGCATGGGGCGGATTCCTGCCAAAAGGTCTGAGCGACCATCGCTCTGCTACCACTTGTTGTGGCAGTGGGGCTCTATTGCAGTCACCCCAACCCCAATTACCAGCATAGAGACACTCAGGCCCATCAAAAGTTCCCCACCGCAAGAACGGAAGACTAAGCCATGGGGCAAAGTTGACTGTCTTTATTATCTAACAAAACAACAGGGATCACACTAGAAAAACGTACGTTTTCCAGGGTTCTCATCTTCTGATCGTGTGTCACCTGGTTTTATCCAGGTGTGATACCACAAAACCGAGCTCCGTCCCTGAAGCCTATCAGGCATTCACATTGGTCAGTTTAGGCGAACTAAGTATATGTCCAAAGGTGGGTAATTCTACTTTTGGATAGCCATATCTGATGGCTCTTCCTGAGACCACCATTGCATGTTTCAATTTACAATGTTGCAGGATCCCACGGAGGCCATTGGCTCCTACAACATATTATATCTACACGTAAAAGGTGACTCTAGATTGGGCAGAATGGATCGTCCCAGCCTTGGGACCCTGGACTCTAGGCTGAGTGTACCGCCTCATGGAAAGAGAATGAACATGGAGGGGCTGTGTGTTCCCTAATGTTGCCACCTCTGATTGCCTAAGCCTGGGAGAGTGCATTCAGTTGGCAGTTCGCAAGCAACACTTGCATCTTTCCACCTATGATTTGGTGGGAACAGCTTCTCTCCATCCACCTCGATTGAATTGGCATTTTATTGTTCTGCTAGGTCACGTGTGTTGGGACCCTGAAATGGAGCTTTCTTGCTTGTAATTATGAGGATTTTAGTCTGTTTCTCGCTGGTGGCTTATCGTCTTGGTAATTGGAACTTTCCGTCTCCACGCGTCCTTTGCTGGGTCATCGTCTCTGCTTGCTTCTGGCTTCAGCGATCATGCCAGCACTTCCATCTACTCAAAGCTTGCCTCCCCTTCTTCATTAATTTCAGTGGGCCTATAGCTTTCATATTTGTCCTTATGGCTTTTCCAAGTTAGCAGCAGTCAAGCATATGAAAGCTTGGTGTAAGTGTGTTTTGGCGTATTGCGGTTCAGCTTTGGTGAAGAATGTGACTATATATAGAGACATGCATGTATGTCTGTCATCTAGCTGTGTGAATCATAAGCATGTGTTTTGTGTCTGTATACAATAAGTTAATGCATGTTTGTGTGGCTTTGTGAAAGGATGGCTATGTACGTCATGTCTAAGTGCGGCTACATCATGATGTCATTGATGACGTCATTGATTTTTTGATTTGCGATCAGTTGAATTGTTCGATTGATGGCATCTCCATCTCCTCCAGATCATCGACTGGGTATCGCCTGAATGGCTGTCTGCGAGAGTAACGTTTCTCACATCTGCGATACATTGTCCATGGAGGTGAAGGGCCTAAGAATGAGGTAGGTGCATCTGATGTGTCTCCATTTTTTTTCGAGCTGACTGTTGTGTGGGGGGTCATGAGGGCCATACTTGGACCTCTGTCTTCAACAACCTGAGTCAAATCCTGGTAGGCAAATACTTCAGCAAGCTTGCAAACCGAAAAAAAAAAAAAAAACAAGGGGTTGCGTCCACCCTCTGGAAAAAAGTTACGCTGTCCACATACAGGTGTCCTTTACTTGTGCCCTGAAAAGAAGCCACAATTAGGGTAAAATAACTGCACCAGTGTCCAGGATTGCAAACTCCCTTGCCACATCATGGGTAAATGCTCATGACTTACTTACCCTCTCATCATATCTTACATGTCTGACTTTCAACAATGCTGTGCTTTATACAGATAACTTGAAAAGTACACATACCATAGTGTCACTCAAATATATAAATCGTTATAGAACTATGTTGGGCAAAAAGTTAACCTTTTACCAGCAGAAGGTGGTCCCGTCCCTCATATATGGAGCTGAAAATGCTTTTGGATGCCCAGATGAATTCTGGCCAACCCTAGAACACATCTTCTGGGTAAGAATTTTACACCTACCAAATAGCATCTCAACAGCCTGCCTACGTTATGAGTTAGGCTTGATATCTATTGAGGCACAGATCACGTGGAATGCCCTGGCCTTATTTAGGAAAACTACGCTGCCAGACGCTGCTCCACAATTTAAAATACTGAGCAAACCTGGAAATGCGAACCCAGACTGTCTGTCAGCTTTATGGTTTAAGAAATGTGAAGAGCTTCTGACCATGTATGAGACCAACATCAAAACGCTGCAGGACAATCCGCTTTTGGTAAAGAAAAAGATCTGGGAATTAGATTGGATCCAAACCAGTGAAGACCGAAGGATTTCCAAAACAATGAGGGACGCTCCTAGTGAAGCAAGAGCGTTCAATAAACTGCAAAATTATGTGGTCTTATTCCCAGACAACAGGAGGAGAGCCACATACATGAGATTCCGCCTAAACCTGATTAGAACTAAAGATCGAACAAAGAACTGGGCTGGAAAGGATAAGTCCAATATTGAATGTAGGTTTTGTAAAGCCTGCGACGAAACGCTTAAACATCTAGTCTTATTCTGCCCCTTCTTTAGATCTCTAAGAACTAAACATCTTGGCCAAATGTTAAATGAATATCCACTGAGGAATGCCGAAGAATGGTGGCAGCAGATGTTCATGGGTTCAAACACAAAACTGACAAGGGTGTTAACCCTGTTTTTGCATGAGATTGAAAGGAGCCTTGAGATATCTGACACCAAGTACAAGGACATTAGGGTAGTGTTTAACATGGCTTAGCCATCACACAAAGCAAACTAATCACTCTCTGACAAGGCTCCTTTGGCACTAAAGACACAAACCCTGTCAAAAGGATGGAACTTTATCTCATGCTTATGTTTTGTTTTGTTTTGTATTGGGTCTGGACTAATTTGATGTGTTTTAAAGGTTTGTACAAACCAATAAAATAAAAACATTAAAAAAAAACAATCATGGCATTATTCCCCCCATTTTGAATTGGAGACTACAAATACCAGAATGCAATTCAGCAAAAAGCAAAAGAAATGGTCTCTGAGTGCAAAACGTTCAAGGACTGAGAGTAGCACAGTTTAAAAATAAATAATGCACATGCTGTGTGTTATGAGATATTGAAAACTAATAAAACACACAGGATTTGTAATTGTGGACCGTCCCTGCTTAGCTTCAAAGTGAGGAAGGATCTGACCCCCTTAGGCAATGTTGCTCCAAGTGGTCTTGTAAGATGGGCTTGTTTTTTGGGCAACATGCCCTTAGGAGGCTGCCCCCTTCCTGGCTTTGAAGCTAAGCAGGGTTGGTCCTGGTTGCTGCACGGATGGGAAACCCACTGTAGATGTACAAATACCTGTTTTTTTTTTATTATTAACTGGGAGACTACAAATTCCTGAATGCAATTCAGCAAAAGGCAAAAAAAATGTCTCTGAGTGCAAAACTTTCAAGGACTGAAAGTAGCACGGGTTAAATGCCCATTCGGTCACCCATCCATGCAGTAAATGGAACCAACCCTGCTTAGCTTCAAAGCAAGGAAAGGGCTGGCCCATTTCTCTAAGTGGTCTTGTAACCTTAGCTGCTTAATCAAGCAACATGGCCTGAGGGGAGAGGCCGCTTCCACGCTTTGAAACTAAGCAGGGTTTGTCCTAGTTACTGCATGGACGGGCGATTGGGATGGCTATTGTGTAACAAGCCTTCGGCCATAGCCACTGATTTTTCACCCCCAACATCACTATAGTTATACAAATATATATTTTTTTAAACTGATATGCTTGGCCATCTGTAGTTGTTATAGCCTCGAATATCGGAAAAGTAGCCGGGAAAAATAAATGCTTTCCAGGCCCTCACTAAGTGCCCCCTCATCTGTGTGAGCTCCCTCCACTCTGCAGATGGCCTCCTTACCTCCCTTCCACCCCACAACACACACGGTTTCTGTGACACAGTTTGCTTTGAGATGTCGACTATTCCAAGCTACTGAAAGATTTGTGTTGCAATCTCAATCCCTCGATACCACTCCAACTCCCAAATTTTACTTAGTGACCTCTATCCACCCCACCTCTAGCCTGATGGCATTTGCATCTTTTTTGACCTGCAAATGGCTTTTTCCCTACATTTCATTTTCCCATAACCTCGGTTACAACCTCGAATATCTCTTGCATCGAGAGAAAAACAAGATGGTGCTTGTTTCATTTCTATAAACACCCAGTTTTGTGTAAATCTCCGAGAGATATATATAGCTATGTATTTCTGAGAAGGGCTCAACCCTTTCTCCATCAAATATTTTAAAAACTACTGCACAGAATAACCCCAAACCAAGCATGGATCGCATGTTAATGTGCTCAAGTTGTTTCGGACCTGGCACAAATCCGCCCAGCAGTTTGGGATGTGTGCTTTGTCAAAAATTGCCTGTGTTTGAATATGGGAAGATAATGGGAAGTAGGCCACGTCTTTGGAAAAAAAATATTGTTTGTCTTCTTAATAACTTTTTTATTTCTTAACGATCTTCATGAAACTTTGCAGTCTGGGTGGGTCAGCGAGTCCCTAATTACTTTCAGAATTTCTGTCAATTTCGGTCAAATCTGTTACTCGAATCAAAAGTTATTAACAGTAGAATTTTAAGGGGTTTCTATGGGAGTCTGACACCTTAACTGTAGGGCAGCTACCATCGCCCTATAATATATATATGTTTGTGTTTCCCAGCATGCATGATTATGTGTCTGTCCATGCCTATCTCAATGTGCATAGGTTTTACTGGGTCTGTAAATAGCTATGTGTTTGATTACCAGCATGCATGAGTACGTGCTACACTCATGCCTGCCTCGATGTACGCTATGTGTTCCTAGGCCTGTATCTCCCCTATCGCTGCGTGTCTTGCCCCGTCCATAGGTACACCCCATGCTGAAGTCCCAACCCAGGGAATCCCCACCGCAGCTGATAAGGAATGAGGGCCTTGCCTCTGCGCTTTCCACACTGGTACATTTTACATCAGCCCTCAATTAGGGATGCTGAGGAGCCGGCAACAGTAACAACACACTTGTGTGCAGTAAAATTGATTTGCACGTCGTTTAATAACCCAGGAATGTCTCTCTCACTCCCTCTTATAATGGCTACAAGATTTCTACACCCTTCAAAGAGACGATAAAGACAGGGTGATGCCAGAAGTAAGGGAGGAGGGGTGTGAAGAGCGAAGAGCAATAGGGATTGGGAGGGGCGGCCCTGTGACCAAAGAAAGGATCTGTACGGACAGAATTGTGACATATAGGGGGTCATTTTCTAATCCTACAGCGCGCTAAAACAGGCTCAAACCCCATGTGTAAAGGGTATTTCCATGGTTATGCCCAGGGATTTTCCTGTTTCTGGGGGGCGGAGTGAGGCACAGAGCAAAAGGAACTGTTCTGTCCCCCGTGTTCGCTCAACCTGCCAGAAACGCTTGCGATTTTATTTTGGTCCTTTGGATTCTGGCAGCTTTCAGCGCCTGCCATCATGTGACATGCTTCCCACAGTGCGTGCATGGCAGAAGCATTCACCAGTCCTCTCAGAGCAGGCTGCTTACGCCAACGATTGCACAATTCCTGGAAAAATGTAAAATTGAGCAAGGGAAGAGGGGACTGCAGGACTCATGAGTGCACGTCTGGCAGCCCCTCTCTGCCATTTGTGCTTTGGTGAAAATGAGTCCCTTACTCTGTATATGAGGAAGTTCCAGGGTGACGTCACCGAGTGGAAGGCACGACTGACAGACGATAGTAAGACTTTAGGAACCAGGACTGCAAAACTATATGGACCAGGAGGCAATTTTGTTAGATACGATAAGGACCAGAGTGTATAAATCAGGGGAATGTGATGCAAAAGAAATGGACATTATACAGGAAGAAGATCTGAGAAATGCAAGCACCAGAAAAGAAAACTGTCAGGGTTTTTGGAGAAAAGAGTCGCAAGGATACCTATATAATTATTCACTGATAAAACCTTAGTTAAGGTGCAGTTAATTCACACAGATGTAATGCAACAAAACACTTGAAATTCAGCGGATGTGGGAAGTCATGACCAGCTTAACTCTGCAGTCAAATCCGTCATGCCTGTCAAATGTTATTAGCAATTCATTTTTTGGGCACCCTATATATCTTGATACTCAACTATAGAGCAGCGAGACTGCTGCACTAATATATAAAAATATAGGGTGCCGGTCGCCACCCTATAGTGAAGGTGAGTCGGACTCCCATAGGAAACCCAAAATAATGAATTGCCAATAACTTTTGACACGTGTGACAGATTTACCTGAAATTCTGAAGAAAATTAGGGACACATGTGGCACCTGGACTGCACAACTTGGGAAAGTTCTGGAAAAAAAAAAGTTATGAAGAAAACAATCAAAAAACCCAAAAGTTGCGGCCTAGTACCCATTCATTTTCCCATAGACAAAAAAAATATTTTTTTGTTCCACCGCTGGCTGTATTTGGACCAGGTCTGAAACAACTTGGACACAAAGTGTTGATTTACGATCCATGTGTGGTTTGGGGTTATACCGTCCAGTAGATTTTTAAATATTTGATAGAAAAGGGGATGCCCCCTTCTCCAAAATAGATAGCTATATCTCAGGTAGATTACCAAGAAACTGGGTGTTTTTAAATTGAACAGTGGCCATCTTTTTCTTTTTTTTCGATGTAAGAGTTAGCCGTGGCTATAGCCGAGGATATAGGAAAATGAAACACAGGAAAGAAGCCATTTGCAGGTCAAAAAACATACAAATGCCATCATGCAGGAGGTGTGGGGGTGGGTGGCAAGATGACACCAAGTGAAATTTGGGAGCTGGAGAGGGTCTAGGGAAGGAGTGAAAGCAGTGAAAGTTGGACATTCTGTATAGATGTCGATCAGTAAAAGCGCAAAAGGTGAGCAAAATGGAGAAGTGCAGTGTTATCTCCATGTATAGGGGATCTTTGGTGAATATGCTAATGACAACATAATATAGAACACTCTACACATTGGCTTCTTGAATGGATAAATAGCAACGCTAGATAATTGACGCTGAAAGATACTTCCTATATTACAGGTCACTGCCTGCTGCTCATAGGGTGAAATCCTCGCAGACCGCATCTGTGTCACTACTTCAAGCACCAGTTCAACCACACTGGACACTACTCGAATACGTCTCAGGTAAATGGCCAGAGCGTATCTAATAAATTTATAGAAAGTCATAATCAGATTACCAACCGCTACAGCCATTCCAATAACACAATTATATCAATTGCAGGGCACTATTTAAGACATCTGGGTAACCATCACTCTACATGGCGAACACACGTGATTTGAGATGTTAAGGGGCCGATTCATGGAACAAACGTGCGGCGAAAATTTTTGCGCAAGCATGAAAAAGCAGGTGCACGTGCACGCGTGCGATTTATGGAAGTCCCTGCGCGTGTTTTCCTTGGGATGTGCGCCAAACCCGAGCGTGGCGCACACGTCATTGCAACAGCTCAAACGCCGTGCATGATGCGCACAGGGAAAGTGCACAACGTCCGCACACACACCAAAAAGGGGGCAGGACACGGGGCGTAACACGCGGAATGGGGAACAACGCGTGAAAAAGAAGGCGTAACTGGGGAAGTACTGCTGGGAAGTACACGGAATGCCCACACGCACGCGAACCACACGTATTCATGGAATCGAATAGGGCAAACCCGCGCATGGGCAAAGACATGCACAGGCCTAAACACATCCGCCACACGAAGGCAGACGGTAGCGTCCCTGCCCATTACAAAAGTGTGCACAAATAAAAAGCACGTATATACAACTATGATGAATGTCCCATACTGTGGCCCCCTAGGATAAATGACGTGCACGCAACACACAGGCACCCCATAAAAAGAAGAAAAAGAGACAAGCGCCCCCCAGTAGCCCATGTGCGTGCACAAATGACACAGGTAGTACGGTGTGGCAGCCAGGAGCCCAAATAAAAACATACGCGATCAACAGGCAGGCTATTATGCCGGTAGAAAAAAGGGGCACACGACAAATACGACACTCGCTGTGTGAAAAATAGCGTGTGCGTGTATTTCGGGGGTGCGCAGGATGTTTTACACGCAAAAGGGCCCTGTGCGAGTGGGGTACGTGTATTCCTGGGGTTCGCGGGAAGTTTCACACACAAAAGGACCCTGTGCGAGTGGGGTACATGTATTCCTGGGGTTCGCGGGAAGTTTTATACGCGATTGGCCCTGGGCGAGCGGGATACCACTCACCTTCTGCCTTGTGTGTAGAAGAACACGTAGCCAACACCCACGCGCTGTGAAATAATAGCGTGTGAACCCGAACGGCTGGAAAACACACGCCCGCACCCCACGAAAAGCACGTACAGAGCAATGGAAAGCCACGTGGGATCTTCAACCCGTGCCAGGGCAACACCTGTGCGCGATACATCTCAGACGCGCTCACGAGCTAAGGGCCTTTGGTCCAATGAAATCGCGTACGTGTGCTTACGCGCTAAGGGCCTTTCCTTGGATTTCACACTGACATGCACTTTTTTCACGTGCCAATTCACTCCGTATCAAGCTGGCCACCCGTACACACGCGGAAGACCACGCTCCTGCCCTGAAGGCCATTTTCCTGCCCCCCAGAGCCCCGAGCACGCTCCCACCTGCCATCTGCTGCTGCCTGACTGCCTGCTGCCCACGTGCCCCGCTATTTGGTGCCTGCACGTCAGCCAGGGTTCAAGTTGCTGTGTCCACCCCTGCTGGAACAGAAGACTCCCGACTGGGATACCATCGCTCCACAGCCCAGCCCCAGGACCCAATTGCCCACCCACGCCTACCTCGGGGGTCGCCATGTCGGGGCAAACACCATCTGAGACCACTGGCGACCCCCAGCCAGAGAGGCAGAGGGCCACCAGCTTCAGTGTGAAGGAAGTTGGTGTCCTGGTGGAGCATGTCCTGGGGCATTATGATGCCCTCTTCGGAACATCACGCGCCAACAAGGAAGGACGGGAGAGGATCTGGGACGACATAGTGGTTGCCATCAACGCAGAGGGGGTGGCAACCCGCGACATCAAGCACGTCAAGAAGCGCTGGGAGGACTTCAGGTCCAGGACCCTCCACAAGGCCCGGCACCTCGCGGAGGGAGGCCGGGTCAGCATGAGTGACATCCAGATGAGGGTCCTGGAACATGTATCCCCAGCGCTCCACGCCCAGATCCTTCAGAGGAAAACCTGTCTGGAGTTGAGTGGTAAGTGGCCAAGCATTGGTGTGCGAGACAGGGCATGTTGCAGTGTGCTGGTAGTCTGATACTTGCCTGTATGTGTGACATGGGCCTGTATGGATGTGTGTCTGCAGGGGCATCATGGTCATGCATGTGAGACCAGTAATGTGCGAACCACATGGTTGGTGCATGAGTTCCAATGCTACATGGGGTGCTGTATGGCAAATGCACACATGAAAGCATGCCAGTGTCTGTTCTTGCACATGGTGGGGGTGTGAGGGATGGGTGCTGCTGTCATGTACATGTATGGTGCTCATGTGTGTGTGTCTGAGAAGTGTGTCTGTGACTTCGATACGCCATGGATTCATGACACATGTCCATGATGATGTGTAGATTCACTCATGCAGTGTGGTCACCGTTGTATGCACTGTGTCTATCCACTGTGTCTGTGGTGTACAAAGCATGATGCATGACCCTCCGGTGATGTATGTGCATGGGATCAGTGTGAGCCAGGAGTTTGAAAACAACATTTTGATTAATAGAGGCCCTTGTACATGGATGCTGATGTTGATTGCAGGCGCCATGCCTGTTTATGCATGTGTGTTGCGTGCATTCACCCATGTGTTGTGGAGGGACAGGATGGAAGTCACGTTAGACACTGCCACTCATGTGTTATTGCTTCCTGTCTAGGGGAATATTGTACTGTACCCTGATGCTTGTGTTCTATGTCTCCCTCTATGCAGCGTCAAGTGAAGAAGAGGGCGGAGACGGCGCTGTGGAGCCAAGCAGCGGGGATGTCTCCACTGGGTGGCGACGCAAGGCCCAGTAACCCTCCCAAGACTTGCCATCATCCGGGAGCGAGGGGGCTGGTGCCGCGTCTGCCACTACGGCTGTGGCGGAAGGGCCGGGTGAGCCCCCACAGGGGCTTGCAATGGCGGAAGACGGTACGGAGACATCCAGGTTGGTGGTCTCCACAGAGGAGGAGGAGCCCGCTACTGAGCCGCATATGGGACCTGGTGGGGGTAGTACCACTGGTGCAAGTGGTGCAGTCCAGGGCCAGGGTCAGGAGGCAGCACAGGTCACCGCGGAGGGGCCTGTGCATGTCCCTGTCCTTGACCCTGTGACTGCACCACCATGCACCAGCAGGGAGGCCCCGTCCCAGGCCCGTCTGCAGGTAGGGGAGAGTGCCATGTCATCTGCCTCTCCACTACCTGCGGACGAGGGGTCCCATGAATGTATGGGCTCCGTCCTGATTGGTGTCGCATTGCGCACGCGTGACATTCGTGATGACGTGCGTTCTTCCTGGGCAGAGAACGCACGCCATCACGAAGAGCCGCGTTGCGACGTGGCACTGTTGGGAGGGGCCCTGGTTGGTGGGTTCCTACATGTGATGCACACTCTGTCGGACCTCTCCTCCTCGGTGGAGACTATGGGCCAGTCGTTCTCCCTGCCGTCTTCCGGCCCAGATTCCAGCAGGGCCCCCTGTGGACCTGGCCTGACCAACACAGCCAGCTTGGTGGAGATCCCATCCCTGCCACAGTCGGGAGTCGGCGGTCCAGCAGGGGTGGACACCACAACTGGAGACCAGCTGATGGAGGATGTGCAGGCATCATCGGACAGGGCACATGGACAGCAGCAGGAGCAGGCTCTAGGTGGGAGCAATGATGGCTTGGGGCTATCGACATCAGGGGGGCAGGCATCAGCCAGAGGGCAGGAGGAGCCTGGAATGGATGTGTCTTCCGTGTGGCTGCGGTTTGGCCAGCGCATAGATGCGGAGCGGCGGCGGGCGGAACAGGCGCGGCTCACCATGGTCAGGGCGGAGTTCTCCATGCGTCGGGCATTGAGGCGGGCAGAGTGCCTTCGAGGCGACTCGCAGGGAGTTGGAACAGGCCATGAGTGTCTACCTGCGAGGGACACCACAGAGTGAGCCGCAGGACTTGCCCGCCGCCATTGTATATAGTTAGATAGTGTTAGGTTTCCTTTCCTTTTCTTTTTTATTTTGGTTGTGCTTGGACAATGCACCACGTTTTTGTAAGTAGTTTTTTATTAGGTAGTATTTTTGGTAGGTTTCATTTCATCAGTTGGGCTCATGGACCCTGGATTGTTCATTTGTACATAGTTCACCATTGGATTATTCTCATTTTTTTATTTTCACCATGGAGCAATGGATTTCACTTTCTTTTTTTCCCTTGGATTTGCTTTGTTGGACTGTGACTTTGGACACCATTTCTTTTGGATTTCTTGTTTTTTATTCTTTTACAGACATGCAGCATTTCTTTAATTATTCCCATTGTTCTGTGTTTTCTTTTAATTACATTCATGTTGTGTTTAATACATTTTTTCCTTCATACTTTGATGTGTGGTATTATCTCATTGGTTTCATGCATGTCATGATATGGGTTTTCACATTCACTTGCACCCATTGTGTGTGTGTGTGACGGACATGTGTTCATTTACATACTTGCCTTTGGGGTTGTATCATGTAATTGCCTTTTCTATGTGGGTGGATGCAATACTTGGTTGGGTCTTTGGGCTGGGGAGGCTGGCCATAAGGGCCATGATTGAGGATCGTCATGATGAGGGGGCAGGGGGACATGATTGGGACATGAGTGGGGGCCTGTTGGCAGGTGCCCCGCACTGCTGGGGGGTGGGGGTGCAGGGGGACATGAGTGGGACATGAGTGGGGGCCTGCTGGCAGGTGCCCTGCGCTGCTGGGGGCTGGGGATGCAGGGGGACATGAGTGGGACATGAGTGGGTGCCTGCTGGCAGGTGCACCGCACTGCTGGGGGGGTGCTGGGGGACATGTGTTGGTGATCAGTAGTGCAAGCTGACATGTGGCTTGGCTGGGGGCATGCCCATGGTGGATGGGCTGCCTGCGGGACATGACCTGGGGTGCAGGGTAGTCCCCTTGTGGTGTGGGCTGCCTGCAGGGGCCGTGGAGGGTGTAGAGGGAACACCTGGGAGGACCCACACTGCCAATTCACGTGCAGGACTCCCCGCGTACCCCCGAAATACACGTACCCGTATCCAGTCGCATGTGAGACTTCACGCGAACCCTAGTTATACACGTACCCCGCTCGCACATGGCCAATCGCGTGTTAAACTTCCCGCCACCCCCCGAAATACATGTACCCTGCTCAAATCGCGTGTGAGACTTCCCGCGAACCCCGGTAATACACGTACCCCACTTGCACAGGCCCTTTCGCGTGTGAAACTTTCCGCGAACCCCAATAATACATGTACCCCACTCGCACAGGGCCAATTGTGTGTGAAACTTCCCGCGAACCCCAGTAATACACGTTCCCCGCTCGCACAGGGCCAATCGCGTGTGAAACTTCCCGCGCACCCCCCGAAATACACGTACCCTGCTCAAATCGCATGTGAGACTTCACGCGAACCCCAGTTATACACGTACCCCGCTCGCACAGGGCCTATCGCGTGTGAAACTTCCCGCAAACCCCAGTAATACACGTTCCCTGCTTACTATGCTGGTACAGGGTTAGCTCACCCCTTTGCGCTGGATTGGGGATTTTGATGGATTTTCCCTGCGTGAGGGGCGTTCTTGGGGGCGTAACTGGCGCTGCTGCAGGGTCGCTGCACCACTGTGCGCCACGGCTGGTTTTGGTAGCTAAAATCCATGTATACGCTGTGCGCGGAAATGGATTTTAGTGCACGCGGCTGGCGCAGAGATTCGCACGCGCACACTGTGCGCCAGCCGCGTGTGCCACTTGTGCGCTAAATTCTATGAATTACCCCCTAAATGTTATCATGAAGTTGTTAAATGGATAACCCTTGAAGACTACATCACAGATGGACTCAAAAGCACCTAAGTGATTGAGAGACTTAAGGCATATTGCTCCTGAAGAAGAGAGTTGATCTCTCAAAATGCGTTGAGCTCTTTTTGTTGATTTAAAACATTCTATGTTGAATTTTGTTGAATTTTTAATTTAGTATTTTGAATTGTGTAATATTTTGTGAAATTCTTTTGCACATGGATTGCCAAAATACCTTAATGGTACAAAATATTTGTATGAGACAAATACATGTATTATGAAATTCATCTCTGAGTATGTTTTCTTAAATAGTTATGTGAACAAAGTTATGAAAGTAATAACAAATGAGATCATTTAACAACTGATTGCACCAAACGAAAGAGATATACTTATTTTGACTGGTTATAATTACCAGTCCCAACAGGTGTGAAGGGGAAGGGAAGACTCATGCTCTATGAGTTCTTCATTTTCTTGGTTTATTTCTCTGACTTTCGATACCAGAGTCATTATTTTCTCCCCCGCACCCTTCTAATTACCACTGGTGAGCCTTAGGAGCTCCAAATGTTAAAACTTGTTTTCTGCCTAAAATCTGTATAAATACATGGTGTGTATGTACTCTATTTGTTCAGAAGACCATGGGAATCTCATGAGATTACAGCAGCAATGCTGCAAGACGTGCTCAGAAAAAAGATTTGCATCACACACAGCGATGAGTGATACAGAGTAATGGGAGAGGGTTATGGATGGAAAAAGCAATTTAGTGAGTGAGGGGACCTGGAAAAAAGAAGGGGGATGCATGTAGTGTGCCTGTGAGGACGCTGAAGACTTTTCAATTCCAAGCATTTTTTACCATTATAACGGGAATTGGCAAACCATATTATCTTACAAATATTTAAAGTACATTTACCACAATCAGGTGCATTCTATGCAACGGGCTATTTTATTGTAAATAATCCTATTGGTGCAAGATTTACAGTGGCCACAACCAAAGGCCATGGCTAGTGGGCCCCAAAGAAAATAGTATAAAAAAAAAAAACCTTGAAATTCAGTGAAGAAACTTTACTTAAGAGAAAGTTAAGGTGATCAGAATTAATGTAAAATAACATAGCAAAAAACCTTTGAAATTCACTGAATGTACAGATTAACATATTCTGTTGCTCTTTTAAAAATAGTATATCAATATACTGCATTTTTTCTAAATGAGAAGTGCTAACAAAAACATGTAAAACAAAGTACCTGCACTTTATGTACTTATATGTACTAATAAGAATTATATGTACAGGTATTCAAGTATTCTAAAAAAAATATGAATACAACATATTTACATATAAATACATCAGAAATGAAGCTCAGAAATTGAAGATTTACTTTTAGACATGCAGTTGGATTTATATTAATAATGATGTGTTATTTATCTAGCGCCTTGATCCAAAACGCTTTACAGAGCACATATTTATATACAATATCACCCAACTGAAATTGGTAGTCATTTATCGACCTAGGAAGGATGAAAGGCTCAGTTGGCCTTGCCGGCATTCGAACCTACGACCTGCAGGTCACGCTCAGATTGCAGCAGCGAGCGCTCAACCCGCTGACCTATCGGACCAGCTTCCATTATTATTTCATATTACTTTCATATTACTTTCAGTTATTATTTTCTAAATTAAGTTTGAATTTTATGTCAACTCTAACAGATAATCTGTCAAAGGAAATACATCTTTCCATACTATAGGATTTTCTGTTGTACTCATTTTTCTAAGTACTTCAAATTGTTGAGCATGCACTAAATTTAAAGACATTACAGCAGAATAAAATGTACTTTGATGATATGTATACATATTTTATGTGAAAGAAAATAGTCCTAACAATTTAAAATGTAATTAATGTAATCATTGCTTTTATCAGTCGTCATATATGATGTTATGTCTGTGTCATCAGTGATGCAATCAATGATGTAATCAGTGATGTCATACATGATGTATTTAGCGTTGTCGATGTCTTTAGTGATGTCATCAGTGATGCCATCGCTGATATCATTGTGGTCATACACTGCGCAATCGGGGCTGAGTAGTTAAAGTGGCCTTGCCTGAATTGTCTGACGAATTTCTAATGTTTTGTCGCGTTAAATTTCACCTTAACATCTCTTCAACTAAGGTTTTTTCACTGAATATATATATATATATATATATATATATATATATATATATATATATATATATATAAAACATATCACATTTTTATATAGCATTTCAGTTGCAAATTCTAAGTACAGTTATAAACAGGTGTTGTTTTGCTTCCCAATATAGCAGTAGTCAATCAATCAAATTGAGAGGCATCCCTCGCAGGATTACAATCTGTGATTTCAGGTCTCTGAGTAAGCATTCAACTCACAGAGCGTTCTTGCAATATTTACCAGAGGGCTAGATCTGACTTGCATTCGGGCCTGTGGGTCCATGTGTGGTTTAAGAGTAAAGTAAGATGCAGACTGTGCATGTAGAACTGTGAGATACACCAATGGTTACTAGAACAATGCAATAGAAATGGGACTTGGCCCCAGAACTGGGGATACTAATGAGTCATGGAAGCACACATCATTATGCGATTGCAACAGGAAAAAAATAGAATCAAACTGTGAGATAAATGACGGCACAGAAGAGCATAAATGTTTGAGAGACATAAGAGAGCATGGATGGAAGTGCAAAACAGTTTGAGAGACATCAGAGACCATGGATGGAAGTGTGAGAGATTGAGAGACATTAGAGACCATGGATGGAGGTGAGCCCGATTGAGAGACATTAGAGACCATGGATGGAGGTGAGAGAGAGTGAAAGATATTAGAGACCATGGATAGAAGTGATAGATATTGAGAGACAACAGAGACCATAGATAGAAGTGTGATACCGTTTCAGAGACATTAGAGACCTTGGATGGAAGTGTGAGACAGCCTGAGAGACATTAGAGACCATGGATGGAGGTGAGAGACATATTGAGAGACATTAGAGACCATAGATAGAGGTCATAGAAATTGAGAGACATCAGAGACCATGGATAGAAGTGTGATACTGTTTTCAGAGATATTAGATACCTTGGATGGAAGTGTGAGACAGATTGAGAGACATTAGAGAACATGGATGGAAGTGATAGAGATTAGAGACATTAGAGATCATGGATAGAAGTGTGAGACAGACATTGAGCTCCATTGTACAGTTCTGAGATATACCAAGGAATGCTGTAGCGTGAACTGTGACAATAGACCAGGGCAGGCTGCATAGAACTTTCATAAACAGTATGACTGGGTGCTACAAGAGTGAGATGCCTTCAAAACTGGAGAACAGATAATATGGACCAGTAGATAGAATTGTGAGACAGAGGCAACCGGGAATCTTACATAAGGGCCAGGAGATAGCATTGGGTAGCAGTTCCCATGAAAAGGAACTGTCCCACCTGCAGCAACAGCTCTCCAGAACGTGTTTCATGGGTATACACTGATCAGTAGGCTTCTTACTGCCAGGGTACCGACTCAATGACACATTATCATTGCTTTTGTGATCAGCCTGTGGACCAGCCCAGTATGGTTTAGAGTAACACTGTTCTCCAGCATCATATTACATTATTTTAGGTAGATAGAGAAGGTAGTAAGCAGTTTATTATGAGTTAGGCATTGTTGGTAAGAACAGCGGTATTTGTGAAATGCCACCGTTTTTACTACCAGATTAAAAGTCCAAAGGTATTCCAAGGGAATTCAACCAGAGGTCATGTCTGCCCAAATATTTGCCAAATTGCCAATTTGAAGTCTTCCAATATTACCTCCACCCAAGCGATGGAAGTACAAATTGTAAAATGGCCCTGAAACATGTTTCAAGAGGATCGACTCGCAAGCGTTTCCCTTCAATAGAGTGAAAAACTTTTTTAATGGGGATATTGGAAGGGGTGAGAAAATGGCCATTACCCATGCAGCACTTTTTCCACCTTCCTCACATTATTCAAACAAAATCAGAAATTAATCTTTTGTACAGTAGAAAAAAATGTACAGTGGTGTACTCACTCACTACGGTAAATTGACCACTTTGGCATCAATATGATTGCGGAAATCGACAAAAAAGTGGAAAAGAAAACAGTCCAAGTAGCATTTCTTGAATAGTGTTGGGAGTTTTCCAGGAAAACCACTAAATTAGCACTGGGCCTGTGGAAAACTGTGAATTAGGCCAAAGTAAGGACAATCTTCAGTGGGGTTGGTATTTACCTCTGGCGGTATTCCTGAAAAAACAATCTGCCCAGCTTGAAATGCCCCCTGTGAATATGGCTTTATAGATAGAGAGCATCCTAGGTGGCTCCTCGGAAGGTACCCCGCCTTAGAGTTGCCTGATGTTTTGTCTAGAGGAGGGGTCAGCAGGACTCCTGAGGCGGGAGGGGTGAGAGAAACTTTCTATCCTATCAATGATTTGAGGGGTCCGAGGCCCGCCTGTAGCGAGGCATGACAACCAAAGGTACATGTCGACTGCAGGCAGCCTCCTTCCTTCCTTCATGAGTGGGCGGTGACCCGAGAGCGCCGCAGCAGCAGCCATGCCTCAGAAGAGAGCCCGGGGATGACTCACGAGGGAGCCATGTGCTAGTTGTTCACAGTATTTAATGCACGGTACTCGCATGCACACACAGCCATCTCACTGCTCGGGAGGGCTCTGCGCGTCTAAGTAGACTCGCGAGTTATTGTGACGTCTCAGATGAGCAGTAACTGCGCTGCACGGCGTGATGAATTGCGATGTTGTGACGGCAGGGAAGCAGGACTGCCAACGCGAAGTTTTCTAGCAACCTTTAGTATAAACCCGGGAGAAGGCATCAAGACAATGCTTTCCGTGCGTAAAAAGGACAAACATTATAACAGTGAAGAGAGAGAACATTTGTATAACTCTTCTCGGAGAAGTGACACAGGAAATTCCTAAAGTAACTATCTTGCCCTATTGTTGCATATTGAGTGATGTAGAACCTGCCACTGCTCCCCTTTAAAGAAGAAAACACACACGTCTTCTGGCCAGGCAATCAGGCAACTTATTAGCAAGACGCCTAACCTTCCACAAGGGGAGCCAATTTATGAATTTCCCGAGGTCTGTCCAGATATAGGGAATTGACATCACCGGCAGGTATATGACCACATTGTCACTTAGTAGCTGGGTAAAGTGGGGCGTAGAACAGTGTGCACACTGGCTAGCATGTACTACACACACTAAAGTCAAGTAAGAAGGAGATGCAAGCCTCCCAGTTGCATTCCAGTAAGCCATCACTGCCCCTAATCCACCCCTCTATAATCGTCCAGATTGCAGCAGCCCTCAAAAGGTGGAGCAACACGACTAGGATGGTCGAAAGACATGCTCGCTAAACAGAAGGTACAGCTGCAAGGTGGAGTACCACCAGAACACCAAAAAAACGTTACCGATTCAAGTGAAAAAAAGAAGTAAAGAAGTTTCTCGATTAAAAGGGCAACAGTGCTTTGTCATGATCTACATCATACACTTCATACCGGAGCATAACCATCACCCTAAAGGTGGTCTAAATGCCCACCTGAAGCTGTGGCAGGATTACCACCAGGCCGTATTGCTGTACCAGAAGGACGGTGTTGTAATGTGGCTTGGAGTAGCAGTGTAGTGATGTCATGAGCTGGTGGAATGTGAGGGTCGGAGTGTTCTACTGTGTGACTGTTGGACTGAGAGAGAGAGCTGAGAAGTATGGGTTTGGGGGTGAGCCCGGTGTTTTCCTTTTGATGTTGTGCCATCTGTGTCCCCTGCCATCCCCATGTTTACTGATGGAGTACAGGACCAGGACAATAAATCACCATAAACGTACCTTTGGTGTCCAGGATAGCCACTTTGTTACACTGGCGACGAGGATGGGATGGTAGGTGGATTGCCTCTCCATTGGTGCTGCTGGGGGGGTGCAGCACTTGTGGAACACTGCCCCCGTAAGGTCCCTCCACACCCAGGCGGGTCTGTGTTGTCCTGGCCCGCCTTGCATAATCAATTGCCTCATGGTTCTGTCAGAGGCGTTCCCCTTCAACCAGGGTCACCGTGGTAGCCATTGGTTCCAGCAGGGCCAGATGGTCAGCAGAAGAGAAACCCTGATCTGTGACGGCAGTGCTGGGGAGCTGACGATCGTGCTGGCGTTCCTCCTCTCAGTGGGGAGTTGAGCACACTTTCTGTGGTGTAGCGCAGTGTGCCCCTGTCGTAGGGCAGGCCTGCGCCACCCGCATTCCCTGTCAGGAAGTGGTCTGTGCGCGGCAGCAGCTGAGAATGGGTGATCAACACTGCCGGATGGAGTAATACATGACCTTTGGACTGAGGTGTCGCAGGGCCATAGTCTGCCATCAGAGACGTTCAGGTCCTCCTGCGTTCCCTGTCAGGAAGCAGTCTATGTGCGGAAGCAGCTGAGAATGGGTGATCCGCACTGCCGGATGGAGTAACACATGCCCTTTGGACTGAGGTGTTGCAGGGCCGTGCTCCATCATCAGAGACGTTCAGGTACTACTGCATTCCTTGTCAGGAAATGGTCTGTGCACAGCGGCGGCTGAGAAAGGGTGATCCGCACTGCCGGATGAGTAATTCGTGCCCTTTGGACTGAGGTGTCGCAGGACCGTAGTCCGCCATCAGAGACGTTCCTCTTTTGTTTGTGCCACTGTAGCTTGTGCCGGTTGTAGGGTGCGTGAAAGTCCCTATGGATAGTCCCGAAGGAAGTTGCGGGGACAGTAGCCTGATGTGAACTGGTGACGTCACAGCTGGGAGAGGCGTTCCCAGCTGGTCACGTCTGAGTGTTCTTTTGTTTTCCTGCGTGAAAAGCCCCGTTCTCAACCTGTCAGATGTAAAGAAGAACGCATTGGGAGAGTGCATGTTATTGGCGCACAAACTGGCTGTTTTTACGTGACTATCGCAAGCCAGTTAGTCCAGATTCAAGGAATTTCTCATAACATTAGATGATCTCAGACCATGCATAGGGGTTCAGAACCTTCCTGGTATGAGCGGAGTTATGGGACATTGGTCAGGTTAGTGTTTCGGGCCGTATGTGTGTGGGTGAGTGTATGAGTGTAGTTTATGTTGTGGCCCACGTTAAGGAGGAAAGGTACGGGGCATCCCTATTTTTAGGTCCCCGGGAATAATGTTAGGGATGTGTCATTGAAGCCCGTTGTCTTTGTTCTGGTGTGTTTCGTTGTGGCCTTCTGTGGAGTAATGCCCTGTCTCAGAGATGTAAATCTAGGGTTTAGCTACCCCTCTCCTCTGGTTTGGGGTGGGGGTTGGAGTTGGAGGGAGTATCGTAAGGTGTACTAGTTTCAACGGCTCATGGTGTGTTATCTTGGAGTGCGTTATCTTGGACTCTCTTCCACCTAGAAGTTCCTTTCAGGGGTTTGTAGGCAAACTGAGTGTTCTGGGACAGAGGTTTCATGTGGCGTGGAACATTTATATTTCATTCAGCGTGTCATTCCACATCTATCTCCACATCTATCAGCGGATGAAATTACCCGGTGACTGGATGACATTTCAAATTTGTCTGCACCTATATTTTGTCGTGCATTATGTAATGTTATCAACATGTCATAGCTTTGTGTGCTTAATGTTGTGAGTGTTGGAGTGTGGAGTGTAGTGTATAGGTGCGAGTACAGTGAGTATGTGATTGTGTGGGGTCGCATGTTTTAGACTGCATTAGGGTCCATGGTGCCTGGTTCTAGTGCCAGTGTAGGTCTCTGTCTCTGTATGTGAGGGCGCGTGTTGGAGCAGTTTAGAGTGGTAGGTGTTGTCTTTTCCCATAGTGCCTGGTTCTAATGCTGGGCTAGGTCGCTATGTGTTTTGGTCTGTGGGTTGAGTTGGATTGCCCATTGCGTTTAGTGATGGACCTAATTATTGCAGGTGGTCCTGTTAGGTGTGTTCAGAGTGTGTTTGGTGTGCCTGTTTCCAGAGTGTTGTTCTGTTGTTTATGTAGTGCTTGGTCTAGTGCCGGGTTAGGTCACTATGCTTGTGGTGTATCTCAGGGCAGTGTTTTTCTGTTGTTCCATAGTTCCTGGTTCAGTGCCGGGGTAGGTCGCTATGGTCTTTTTGTATCTCAGTCGTGCCTGTTTTCTGAGTGTTGTGGTTAGAGTTGATGCAGTGTTGTTTTGGTCATAGTGCCTGTTGCAATTTCAGGGTAGGTTGCTATGGGGTTGTTTCTCAGGGCAGTGTTGTACTGTCGTGTTTCATAGCGCTTGGTTTAAGTGCCGAGTTTGGTCGTTATGCCTGAGGATGTAGTTGAGTTTCCTGTTTCGAAGCGCTTTGTCTAAGGGTCGAGGTAGGTCGCTATGGTTGAGGGTTTATCAGTTTTGCCAATGTTTCCATAAGTACCTGGTTTTGACTGGGGTAGGTTACTATGTTGGATCTCAGGTAGTTAGTTTCCCTCCTGATTTCTAGTTTGGTGAATCAGGTGGTCTTACCTGATGTGTCTAGAGTTGGTGTAGCGTAACAGAGAGAAAATGGCCAATGGTTTAGTGGTAGTGGAGCAGGTTTGTGAGTGTGGTTCTTTTTTGGTACTGCAGTCAGAGTTGTGCTTTGTGGGTCCCTCGGTTTCTGTTGGGAATTTGTTGTTGCTCCGTTTAGGGGGCGGTTGGTTTGTGCACAGAGGGGCAGCTCTGAGACTCCAGGGGGCAGACCGGAGTGGAAGGTGTTTGGTGCGTAGGAGGGTAAGTTGGTTAGGTAGTTGTGTTAGTGTTCTCTAACAATAGTATGTCTAGGGGTGGCAGTTCTAGGTTCTGAGGGGCAGCTCGGGACAGGCGTACGTGCACTGTTTATTGTTTTTAGTTCTCGAGGGTGAGTGTGGAGGGACATGGGGAGTTGGTGTCAAAGGTCGTGGCAGGTTGTTTTCATGGGAGTGAGTGTGCCGTTGGCATTTTCTATGTGGTCCAGTTGGCCTGTGAATGGTTCCCTATGCGTGTGGTTCCTTATATGTTTTGGGTTGCCAGTAGCTCTGGAGATAGTCATCCGCTGTGTGCGGGATTTCTGGTACCGTGTTTGTGTTTGGATTATTGGGGTTTGGTGCTGGTCGCGTTACCTTTTTCATTCTGTTGTGTTCCCTAGGGAGGGAGAGGCATTGTAATGTGGCTTGGAGTAGCAGTGTAGTGATGTCATGAGCTGGTGGAATGTGAGGGTTGGAATGTTCTACTGGGTGACCGTTGGACTGAGAGAGAGAGCTGAGAGCTTAGAAGTATGGGTGTGGGGGTGAGCCCGGTTTTTTCCTTTTGATGTTGTGTCATCTGTGTCCCCTACCATCCCCGTGTTTACTGATGGAGTACAGGACCAGGACAATAAATCACCATAAACTTACCTTTGGTGTCCCAGATATCCACTTTTATACAGACGCTCATTGGTAAAGTAAAAAAAAACACAGGTTTATGTAGTGGAGGTAGTGGAATGCCAATGGCCCCATCCCAGTGAGCTGGGCCTTCACAGAGAAGAGGGACATTAACACTCTCCATTAAGACTTGTGCTTGCCCCACCCATTAATAAAAGAAACAGACCTGGTGCACGACCAGTGAGTGGCCTGTGAATCTTTGCTATGACTTGAAAAATACTTTTTTTTCAGTCTGTTTATAAAAACAAAAATTAAAAAAAACTCCATGAAATAAATTAAAAAAGCATCCTTCACTTATTTTCAGGGACATGGATGTATACCACACAGCAGAGCACCTTGAGACTCAGACTCTGCCATCACCTGGGGTTTGGGACTGGTGGAGACTGTGCGGGAAACAGTGTAGGTGAGTGTATGGGGAGCTGTGATTAAAATATGAAGAGGCTGGAGGCCAGGAAATAGAGATCAGGGGGTGCTTTCCGACCTCACAGGGGTGGTCTTGCACTTTGAAAATGTCCAGGTAACATGACAGCTACAGGATGTATGGGGAAAAAACATTGATTTGTATAGAATTGGCTGAGGCCGGACATTCAAGCACTGCCAGTTTCCCAAGTCACAGCTAGGCAGACACACATGTCTTGATTCTGAAGTGGGTGTGAAGTACCAAAAAGGTCGGAGAAAACCGTTAACTACTTTTTCGGTACTTAAGACCTTTTCCAAAGGTGGCGCATACATCCGAAGGTAGAATGAATGCGCCACTTCCAGAATATATGTGGCAGTTGCTAGGATGGGCGGGAAAACAATGAAGCAACCGCCACATTCAGTAAATGCCATTTAACATGGCTACTCTTGTGGCACTCCTCCATTTTAGAATGTGCCCTAAAGTGGCGCATATATACAGTACCACGTTTGTGCAAGTTTTGTGGAGTGCCAGAGGAAGCCCCTTGTTCAGTTCAGGTGGGTAAATATTAATGTAACTGTATCACAGGGAATGCCCAATCAAATTTCAGAAAGCTTCATTTATTGATTGCAGTACTACCTCATCTCTGGCACAGATAAGCTACAGCTGGCACATGATTGTTTTACTAATATGTTTTGAAATGCTTTCGTTCCGGTGCCACAAACCACTGATGTACAGGAGGATTGATTTGTGGCAGAAAGGGTGTGTACCGACTACCTGTGTCATATGTATTTTGGCTCAGGGCCACAGGAGTGTGAATGAAAGGGTGCCCTGTTGAGGAATGTGTAAATGAGGAAAGGAATGATGTACGTGATTCCTCTAAGGGTACCGCTGTGATCTCGGCAGCAATTTTGTAAAATTATGATTTTCTCGTTATTTAACGAAAGTGCTGCCGATAGTTTGCATTCCACCCATTCTCTCCACAAACAGGCAGAAGGCGGGGCATTATCGTGCACTCTGAGAATCCCCGGGCCCACTTAAGAATAGTGGTGGAGCTTGGGCATACAGATTTGGCACAGTGAAGCGTGCTGTTTAGCATGCTCACTGCGCCAAGACAGGAATCGGGCGCACAGTGTCCATGGCTCTGCAGGTCGTTAAGGAGCACAGGTTCCAAGTTCAAGCACAATTCTATTTTCACCTCCAGAGCTTTTCATGTGCATGATGGAACATGTCCTACTCAGAAAGCTCACAAAGCACCACCTTGTACATCTTTGATAGTTAAAGTGGGCAACAACACAACATCATAACAGCGAGCTGGAAATTGTGAAAAAGAATCTACATATCTATTTTTGTTTATTACATAACTTCTTCTATTACATGTCTTAAATCACTGAAAGTACAGTGGGGTCTAACTAGATTTTTTAGGTTGCCATTATATTACATTCTGGGACTTGTTTACCATTCATGTTGGGAAAATTAAAGCCACAATGGTATTATTTTGGCTTAACATGTTTTAAATGTTATCATGTGGCTTTATTATGCAATTTGTGGTTTTTGTAAGTAAACCATATAAGACATTATTACAGTAGACCTTGAAATACAACAATAGGAGCCAAAGTTTGTGATACTGGTCACTCCCCACCTCACCCATACTCAACAAAAGTGCCCCCATCCCCACTCGACAAAAGTAGCCAGCCAAACCTCCCTGACCACCCCACTCCCTCTATTTTGCATGCAACCAGAGTACCAACACTTATATAGTACTTTACTTCTCTTTGTGGAATGTTTTTTATTTCTTCTTTTATTTTCTTTCTACATCGTCTTTACCCATCTTCTAGTAACAGACCTCTTGTTATATTGTGAGGAATTTGATCATCTCCACAGGGAGTGTGCGCTCGCCTGGGCTTTTTTTGAAGTTTTGTAATGAAAATGAATGATAGGAGATCAACCTCAGAACATGTGTGGGGCTAATCTGCACACATTTTCCTCTGCTCACCGCACAACAAACACATAGTCATATGTACTCAAGGGGGACACAGCCTACAGGCAAAGTCCTCCCTGTCACATTTAGCTGGAATGTGACAGCTCCAAGTACATCAAAGCATCTCAGGAAGGGGGAAGGCAGCACCTTCCTGCAGCCATGGCCAGCCTAAGTTAAATATCAAAGACTCCATGGATCTGTCCTCTTTATTGTCTAAGTTCGGCTGATGGCAGCGCATATTGATGAGAGTTAATTGAAGCAATCCTGCAGAAGGGGCTTGTTTGCAGCACTGACAAAAGGTGACAGGAACCCCAACACCTCTTTGATCATGTGGGGTGCATTTAAAGACCCCAAACAGAAGTCCCTTTCACCTGAATGGCAGGCATTTAAACCCTGCAACAAAAAATGGTCTGGCTTTTGCATTCACATGAATGGCAAGCATTAAAACACTGCAACAAAAACAGCCTGGCTTTGCTTTTGTTTCATGTAAAGTTAAAGAGCCATGTGGAAAGGGGCCTACCTATCGTTATCAATAGACATGCAACAGTTTGATTTCTAAAAGGAGGAATCAAGAATCCTGTAACATATGGAAAGCAGGTTTTTCAACATTGAAAGCAAAATGGCCTGCACATGTGTTTGCAAATATAAACGGCTTTAAAAAACCACAATGATAAAAATATCACTGCTCACAGAAAAATGTCAGGAAAGCAAAACATGATGTGTGGGTTGACCAACACAATGTATATTATGTTTCACCCACAAAACTCCAGTGACATTTGAAGAGACACTTACTTCAGGAAAAACCTGTTTCTGGCTGTGGGAAAAAACTTCACAAAGGAAACTCCACTTCCAGCTGGATGTCACATCTCTGATCTAATGACCCTGCAATAAGATCTGGTGCTGCTAAAAGTGTCAGAATTCAGTATGCTCCAGACCTACTGACTAGGGAAGCAAGGACTTCAAGAGAAACCCATCCTTGGCTGGAGCATGACCAAAAGGTGTGAATCCTTGTTGCACCCACTTCAAAGAGCACACACTAACTTCAATGAGACTCATAAAAGCCTCTTATCACAGGCTAGCCCAGGGGCACAGATGGTGGTGGGGGATGAAACAGCCATCCCATTTGCTGAACAGGAACACTCAAAATCAATGTAAAAGACTATTTTCATTTTAGGCATTTTGTCCAGAAACCATACTGTGGATTGATTTCATTTTTACACAATTGTTCATGTCATTTCCAGGCAGTTTTAGTGGTATAAAATGCACCTACCTCTGACTCTGGGGACTGCAATGGGCAGTTAAACTAGGTTTCTGGCTGATCTGAACATGTTACAAATGTGAGAGTTGGTGAAAAGGTGGGAAATGAAACTAGGAATATGCTTGGTAACTTAAATATTCATAACTGTTGTACATTTTATGAAAATGATAGAAATGTGACACATGGCCATGCTACATCGTATGAATTTGGCGTTCGGTTTATCGAATTCCCCATGATTAGCTAAAACAGAAAATATGTTTCGTATTGGCAGTTGATAGTACAATTATGAAGTTGTGATACATAACTCGTTTTTGCCAAACAGTTGAAAGGAGAACAAAGGATGATGACCAATGGGAAAAGGCAGATGTTGCTCCAAAGCCCTAAACCAATCCCGACTGGGGGCGGAGAGAGAGAGGGTAACTATCCAATCCTAGTGGCAGGGATTATTGCAGGATACTTCCCCTAAATTGTAAAATTGGTGATGTCATTCCTGCTATATAAGGGGGACTGTACTAGGACACACACACAACAAAAACTGGGGAGACAGAAAAAGGAGGAGGACAGAGAGAAGGCTGCTGAAACTTACCACCTTTGAGAGTAGAGTGACCAGACCCCTGCCCTATCTTTCCAGGGTATCCTGATATGTAGCTGGCTTTCCTGAACCTTAAACAAAGGCTTGCCACGTAAGTAGCAATAGCCCTAGCCCTAAATTGCATAAACCCTTCATTCTTGTAGCATTGCATCCAATATTTCCCCATTTGAAAATTCCCCATTGAAACCCCTAATCGCCAGGGCATTTTAGTCATCTCCCTATAGAAGAATCTCTTGTGTGCCAGTATATGTTAGCATATCCCCATTTAAAACACGCTCCTTTGTCTGTGTAAATCCTTAGTATTCTTGTAAGTAAATCAATTTATTCCCCCATTGATTTTCACGGGATCGGGATTGGTGCAATTCGAAACCAGCAATCTTTTTCCCACAGTTTTTGTTAATTGTTATAGTTATAAATTGTTGCCCCAAAAGAATTAATCCCATTGTGATCTGAGAAACAAATGTGTCTGTGTGTTTAAATTGTGCTCTGGTGAATGAATTTCTCTTTGAATTTGCTATCCAAACCCAAAACCGATTTGCCATGTGTGAGCTACCCCCTTTCCCAGAGCTTACCTGTCATTTGCAGCCTCAGTCCATTTGAATTTTCTATTCCATTGAAATTAAGCTTAACATCCCAAAACCAATTTCCCTTTTCTTTTCCTCTTTCACTATTTTGTGGTCAAAAGTTTTTTTTTTGCATTCCCTAAAAATCAATTTCCTCCTTGTGTGTTAGTGTTTCCTAAAAGCTCTGCCTGTCTTTCTAAACATAAGCAAGCACATTCGCTGTTTTTCCATCTCTTTCCCCTAGCAGTTGTGAGAAATAATGAGAAAAAACATTCTTCCATTGGTGCTCCAAAAAACAGATTTACCTCTGTTTTGCTGGCTCCCAATCTTGTGTCTGTGGGCACCACTCCAAAACCGAATTGTCCCCTGTATTCCTACTCCCTGCCACTGCCTTCCATTCAAAGCAATTAAGTCCAATTGATGTTTGGGGGTTGAGTGTCGCAGGGGGAGCACTTAACCTTCATGCATCATTTTGAGTTGAATTGTTTTTGTCTAGCTTTGTCATTAAAAAAGGAAGTAGTATCACAGTATATCTTAACCTGGTTGCCTTCTAGAAGTCTTTGTATTTGTGTTTCCACAACATTGGTGGCTGTTAGGTTGATTTTCCTTTGACATTAAATAATAAATGAATACATATCTTATTGATATACATCAGCCTGGTTCCTAGTCCATTGTGACAAAGGGTGTATGTGGAGGTTGGGCGCAAGACGGGTGGGAGGCCTACTCAAAAGAATCTGTACTATACTAAAAAAATAAAAAAGTGTTTTTATTGTGCGCCACATTCATTGTAGTGGAAGGAGTTCCCTGGCTTGCATGTGCCGTGTAATGAACTGCAATATGTCAACTTGAAGCTATCTCCCACTCCTCTGTATGAAGGGCAGTAAATGGCACGTCTGGGACAACTGTTTACAGTAGATAACACCTGCCGAGAGACCCCCTTTCAGAGGGAAGAAGTATGTGATTTGATGGAGGTAGAAATCTGTTCTCGCTGCAAACTTCAAGGGAGACCTGTGCTTTGATCAAGAGTCACAGAGAGCTCAATTAACCAGAGAGAAACTTTAATCCATAACAGACAGGAAGATGGGTTGGACTTAGTAGCACATGTTGTCACCACTTACCTTTCCTGTTGCAAAGCACTCTGGTTATGACCTCAAGCATAACAGAAAGTTGTTGGTGGGGACCCAGGATTGGTTCAGTAAGGTAGTGTTAGCCTGCACCAATCACTGGGGCCCATTTGGCTTTAAAAGAGGGATGATCCCCTCACTTAGAATATCATCCAATGACTTCAAAATGAGTAAGAAGGAGGACTCATTTGGACCCTGGCTGAAGGTACAGTCTGCCTTACATCTTCCACCAGGGAAGGAAGGCCAGAATTTCCAAGAGGGAAACACAATATCTCCCCTAAACATCTCCCAGGGAACAGAGGTGGATACACCCATCCACCAGCTACTGAATCCGTACCCAGCCAGCACAAAGCCTGCCCTGCTAGGTTCTGCCAGTAATCTCCCTAGGTGTGAAGTGCCAGAGTGTCTCTGAACGAAGGACCCTAGTGACATTTACGACCCCTTGCTACCTTGGTGCTGAAACCAAATAACCTTGAACAGTTAAGACTGATTGCTTTAAAGCCTACCCTCCTGTCAGTATCCTCAGTATTCAGAGTGCATCCCTTTCCTTCATGAAACTGTCCGCCCGCTGTGTTTCTTTATAGGGTGGGTTGTATTTTGTAGTCTGCTAGAACGGTTCTCTGTCATTTCATTCACACCCGTTCTCACGATCTCTCTCTCTGTCTCTCTCTCTGTCTCTCTCTCTCTCTCTCTCTCTCTCTCTCTCTCTCTCTCTCTCTCTCTCTCTTCTTGTGAGTACCTACGTGAAACACAATAAACTAGTGAGGATCCAACGTACATCCTCACAAAGATAGGAAAACACAGGATGTGTTTTTGGGTGTGTTGCAGTTTAATCTTCAATGTTCCACTATTTACCATGCTTATTCTAGGGAAGCATGGTAACTCGCATTTCACCCATAGACATACATCAGAAATATAGGGGTTGTACAACAACATTTTTGCTAAAAGTGTCAAAGGGCAGGGTCCCACAGTTATAGCAAGACCAGTGCTTATACACACACACTCACACACACACGCACACGTACTCTCTCTGTCTCTCTCTTGCTCTCTCTCACACAGGTGTATTCTCAGATTTGTCTGGACACATTTGGAACCTCATCTATAATGAATCTTTTCATGAAAAGAACCACCCCTCTCCCTCGCACATCTTATCGCTGTCTCTTTGTCTGCATTAGAGGTACTCCCTGATGCCATTTGTTGAGTGAGAGAGGTATCCACAGCACAGGGAGGCTTCTTGGGAAGGCGCGGTGTATGCAGATGTCTCCCAGAAGATCAAAGAAGTGGTTACAAGTGGCCCCATAATTCAACACAGCATGACTGCCAAAAGGCAACTCCCAGGACAGGCGCTCAGTTGGGAACTTGTGTGTGTTATCAGGGCAATCCGTCCATCCCTCCACCAATATATGGAATTCCGGGGCTTCTAGGAGCTTTTGCAGGCTTCTAGGAGCTTTTGCAATTCTCATGGGCTTAGGGGCCTAAGTATCGGTCAGCAGCAAAGGCCCTCTGGTGCACAGATGCATGGCTGAATGTGAATCTGGACTATTTCCGGCCCTGTAACGTGCCGCAGGGTCCCTCAGCACTCGGAAGGCAGAATGCTTATACAAAATACAAAATACAAATACAAAACAAATACAAAATACAAATACAAAACAAATACAAAATCAAACAACAGCATTCCGCCTGGGTCAAATCCTGTAGCACTTACTAGCGCTAGACTTATTTTACAAATCTAGGAAGTACATTGCTTATTGCAAACTCAATGGATGTGATAGTCCTATGAGGTATCTGTAAACATCAACCAAGATCATAGACTTCACGCTAGCTGTGGTGTCCACTAAAGTCCTGCATGGATCTTCTTAAAGAGCCTTGGAGTATTCCCTGAAAAGGAATACCCCAAGCAGTGGAGGGCCAGAGGGGCCACTCAATCTGGGAAAAGGCCAAGGCGTTAAAGAAGACACGTTTGTATGGGGAATTCCATTGTACATAGATTCACAAAGGAATTTAGTTGCAGGTTTATAAACCACACTGCATGGAGAACGCCTTGGTATAGGCCGGCATACATCAACTGGTTCATACTTCAGTGCAGATTTAGAAATAGCATACACACCACTCAGTCCACGTGGACATAACAAAGACACACACCACGCTAATGATTCCTGGGAAAAAGATACAGACATACATACCACACTAGCTATGAATGTCATGGAGTTGCACTGCGGCATACACGTACTCAATGGTTCTTAGGAAAAAACTACAGAGACGCATGCCGCGTGTCCTGGAGAATGCCATGAAATCAGACAGGGGCATACAGGGGCATGCACATACTTAAGGATTCTTAGGAAATAAATACCACACTATCTGGAGAATTCAATGGCAACACAGGGGCATGAGTAACCCATTACATGCTGAAGAATTAGACACTTGTAATCTACTACACCACACACATCCCCGAGCACAAAAAAACAAACAACTGGTTTGTCTACCTCTTGGACTTCTGTGCCATCAGAGTGCAATACAAATGGTACCCCCAAACCCTGCCCCTCCATTTTCTTACATCCATTTCACTGCATTTGAATGTGGGATACTTAACTACATTACACCATGGTAAATGGGAGGAAGATACAGGGTAATATAGGGGTATGGGCTAAAGTGGAAAAAGTACAGGAGTATGAGGGATTGGCCGCCACGAAACTGGGATCCATATGTTATGTTATGTGATGTTATTTTGCATTTGTATAGCGCCTTATGTGCCATTTGTATGATCTCAAGGTGCTGGTAGGTTGAATGCCCTCGGGAACCGCAGTTCAAGTCATTTGAGAGAGTCGTAAAGTGCGTGGGCGCACCAGGTATGTGTGCAGCAGGTGTGGTTGTTGCATGATAGCTGCTTCTTAGCAGTAGGTGTGGTGCTGAGGAGATCAGTTGAATGTGTTCAGTCTGGAGGGTTGACAACCAGACTGAATTATAGCTGCGTTAGGCCTGAGGAGATGCCTAAGCTAGCCGGAGTGTGCTCAGCTAGCTGTGTTTTATTAGGATGATGGGTCATGTTAGTAGGAGAACAGCTTTACCGAATGTGTCATAGTACTGTGGTGTTCTAGTTGAATGGTAGTGTATAGGAGAGAGTAAGCGTAGTAGTGTGATATTGTGGTAATCAGTGAAGTGTTTGAAATCAGGCACAATCTACCTACTAAACACAGTGACGCTATTAGGGTACATTCAATGTTGTTGGGGATACTATCTTAATTCAACTCTAATACAGTGACTCTAATAGGGGATGCTCTAGGTTGAACTTTAACACAGTGACGCTATTGGGGTACACTCATTAATGTTGGGAATACCGTCTAGGTTCAACATTAACGCAGAAATGCTACAAGGGTGCGCTTTCTAAGTTCAGCTTTAACACAGTGACGCTATTAGGGCACACTTTCTAAGTTCAATTTTAACACAGTGACGCTATTAGGGAACACTTTCTAAGTTCAATTTTAACACAGTGACGCTATTAGGGAACAATTTCTAAGATTAACATTAACACAGTGATGCTATTAGGGCACACTCTCTAGATTCAACATTAACACAGTGTCGATTTTAAGGCACATTTATTAGATTCAATTTCAACATGGTGACGCTATTGGGGCAACCTTTCTAAGTTCAACTTTAACACAGTGATGCAATTAGGCACAATTTTTAAGATTAACTTTAAAACAGTGACACTATTAGGGCAGGTACGCTCTCTAGGTTCAACATTAACACAGCGATGCAATTAGGGCACACTTTTAGATTCAGCTTTCTCATGGTGACACTTTCTTGATTCCACTTTATCACACTGATGTCATTGGGCACACTCAATGATGTTGAGAATACCGTCTAGCTTCCATATTAGCACAGTGACACTATTAGGACACACTTTCTAGATTCAGTTTTCACACATTGACACTATTAGGGCACATGCTATTTATCAGAATTGTGTCTAAGTGCGGCACATGCCACAATTCACAATTAAACTAAGAGTGGGACATGCCATCAATCACAATCCAACTAAGAGTGGGATATGCCATCATTCACCGTTCAGCCAAGAGTGGGACGCGCTAACATTCACAATTCCAACTAGGCGCGTGATATGTTAACAATCACAATTCAACTAAGAGTGGGATATGCTATCATTCAGCTTTCTGTGAGAGTGGGACGTGCTAACATTTATAATTCCAACCAAGAGTGGGATATGCTAACAATCACAAGAAATCACAATCTGCTGCGAGTTTAATAATGCTAAAAGGGCGCGCTTTCTAGGTTCAGCTTTAACACAGTGACGCTATTAGGGCACACTTTCTAAGTTCTACTTTAGCATAGTGACGTTATTAGGGCACACTTTTTAACTTCACCTTTAACACAGTGACGGTATAAGGGCACACTTTCTAAGTTCTACTTTAACATAGTGACGTTATTAGGGCACACTTTTTAAGTTCAACTTTAACACAGTGACGGTATTAGGGCACACTTTCTAGATTCAAACTCAACACAGTGGCGCTGTTAGGACGCACTTTTTAGGTTTAGCTCTAACACACCGACACTATTAGGCATATTCAATGATGTTGGAAATACCATCGTGATTCAGCTCTAACACACTGACCTATTAGGCATACTCAATGATGTTGGGAATACCATTGTGATTCAGCTCTAACACAGTGACGCTATTGGGGCATACTTAATTATGTTGGTAATACCGTCTAGATTCAACATTAACACAGATATGCTATAAGGGCGCACTTTCTAAGTTAAGCTTTAACACAGTGGCGCTAATATGGCACACTTTCTAGATTCAACTTTAAGATAATGACACTATTAGGGCACACACATTGATGTTGGGAATAGATTCTCGATTTAACATTAACACAGTGACGCTAATTAGGGTACACTTTCCAAGTTCAACTTTAACACAGTGACGCCACTAAGGCACGATTTCTGAGTTTAATTCTAAGATAGTGATGCTATTAGGGTGGGCACACTCTCTAGATATCATTCATTCAAGTGTGGGATATGCTATCATTCACAATTCCTTTCAGGTGTGGCACATGCTATCGTTTGCAATTCTATCTATCATTTACAGTACCAACTAAGTGAGCTATATACTACCAGTCATAATTCTGTCTAGATGAGGTACATGCTATCATTTACAATTCCATCTAAGTGTGGTACATGATATCATTCATGATTCCATTAAAGCTGGCTCTTTGTAACATTGTTGCACCTGTGGTAGTGTGAGGCTGGTTATTCTTCATCATTGTCTCTGGGAGTGGCACTAGTTAACATTGGTAAGTATGTTAGTATGTTATGCAGGACAGCATTTACAGTCCAGCCTTGAATGGATTTAGCTTGGTGGTCAAATCTCTCTAGGTGTGCATGGTGTGAGTCTGTAGAATGTCATAACACTTCATAGTGGCTTATGCCCACGAATTTGCCTAGAGGCCCACACTACTACTCACTGATTTATTTTTATTTTTAAAATGTCTACATTATTATAGCGCACAGACAGCGCAGGGGCATTGTGGCTCTCACAATGACTCTCACTGAGGCCAAAAAATGACTGGGGATGATTGTGGTCTCGTGCAGAAGGGATGTGACCTAGCAGTTCATCTGGACTGCCCCTTTTGGGGTGGGACCGGGCCTGATTTACATATGTTCTTTCCCCTTCGGTAATGGCTTGGCAGGCTGAAGACTGATGGTCCGGAGGTTTGCCGAGAGCAATTCCAGAGGTTAAGATTATTTCAAAACCTTCCAGCCATCACCTCTATTGTTTTGCTTTAATAACCCCGAGTGGGACGGGTATGCCCAGATGTGGGTCCCGTGCCTGCTGGGCCTTGAGATACTGCTACTTCTCAGTGATGAGGCCCAACAAGGCTGAAACATATCTGGGAATGCTTGTGGTCTCATGCAGAAGGGATGCAACCAAGCAGTTTGGGCTGGACTGCCCCTTTTGAGGTAGGACCAAGACGTGTTTTTATATGGTTGTTCCCCTTCTGTAATGGCTTGGCAGGCTGAAGAACGATGGTCTGGAGAGTTGCCCAGAGCAATGCCCGAGGTTAAGATTAATTCCAAACCTTCCAGCTATCATCTCTTGTTTTGCAGGAAATTGCCACAGGCACATATGCTACCTCACATGTGTAACTGGGCTCTGGAATCCATTGTTGGGGAAATCCACATGACTTTGGGGAGTAGCATAATTAACCCAATGAATTCACAGGAATTGGCCACAAGCATATGTACTACCACACATGTGGAATTGGGTACTGGCATACATATTTGTGGGAGTTGACATAGCATTGGACAGTAGCAAACAAAACCCAATTAATGCATAGGAATCAGCCACAAGCATATATACTACCACACCTGTGGAACTGGCCACTGGGATTTATGTATTGGGCATTTCGTGACATTGGACAGTGGTATACACTCAGGATTTAGCCGCAACTAAGCAAGAGCATGCTGGGAAATCCATTCTCTCGGGCAGTAGTATGCATAGCCCAATTAATACACAGAATCGGCCACAACAATGTAGGCAACTCCAACTGTGGCATCCAACACTGGCAAACATTTCCAGGGAGATCCATGACATTACACACTGGCATATCCCCGGGAATTAGCCACAAGCAAACAACAGACCCAGGGAAACCCATTCCTTCAGGCAGGGGACTACTTAACCCAATGAATGGTAGGGAATCAGCAACATGCATATATGTTTCCACCCCAGCTGTGGAATCAGACATTGGAACTCATTACGAGTCCGGCGATAGCTGCGTCGGAAAAACCGGCAGGTTGCCGCCAGACCCAGAATGAATTACCGCCTCAGTGACTGACGGAATCACCAGGCCATTACAACCCTTGTGACCCGGTATTCCGGAGGCGTAATTCCATTAATCCCATGGGGATGGGGACAATGGAAACACTGGCACCGTAAATAACGGTGCTGGTGTTTCCATTTCCATCTGCAGGCGGGGGGCATTACTCCTGCCAGGTCAGACCTGGCAGTAGTGACACCACCCGCCTGCAGAACTCATAGTCTGCCGGTCCGGAGACAATGGTGGCAGTGGTTTTACCGCCACCGTTGTTTCCGGACTGACAGGCTTGTAATGAGGCCCATTGACATATATCAGGGGGAATTCCATGACATGTGAAGGAAGTATACATAAGTCAAAGAATGTGCAGGAATCCGCAATACGAATATGTCACCGCAGGGAATCATGGGCACTGGGTTATAATTATAATGTACGTAATACCCAGAGGTTTACCAAGGTCAGACCCGGGGATCGAACCTGTGTTGCTCCACGTCATCTTGCTTCCAAGGCAAGCATGTTGCCCCTGAACTATCCTTCTGAGACAGGGGTAGACATAACTCAGGAATCAACAACAAGCCAACTGCAGCACCTGTCAAAAGTCATTTCATCTGGCATGACATATGAAACCCATGAATGCTCAGGCATCAAACAAGCAAACAAGCCGGGGACCTATGTAACACATCAGTTGAGAAATACTTACAACGCAGCCAGTGGAGTCCACTTTCCGGTCCGACACACATTTGAAATTACGCAAGCAGCCGCCATTATTGCGGGAGCAGTCTCTGACGGGCCCGAAGGAAGACAAGAGGTCATCGATAGACTCGAAGTAGGTTGACAGCATTGCTTCTTCCCTTGGAGAAAAGGACGAAGGGTTAATGTTCAGCAGAGCATAGAGAAGGCCTACAAACAAGGCAGGCAGGCTCAGTGTGGCAACTGCACTGTCATGCAGAAATGGCTAGACACGTGCACCTTCCCGGCAGTCACGCAGACCAAGGAACTCAGAGTCACCAGCATAATCTCTAAGGCATAATTAAACAGTCACACAGGCACACACAGGCACAATTAAATGCACACTAACGGGCATAATGAAACACAGTGCCCAACACAGTGTCACGCATAATGAGAATCACAGTAACACAGACGATTGCACAGCCATAATCACACACTTGCAAGCACATCATCATAGACACCATTGAACACACAGTGAAAAATATAGTGAGAGGAAAAGGAAACAGAGTCTAATCAGACACATAGAAGGGCATTTGCATTTCTTGACGAAGAGAGAAGAGCATTTTATACCAAATAACCAGACTCTATGCACAGGCAGGGACAATAAAGCAGAATGCTACGCTAGGACATTTTCATACTGTGCAACATCAGTGCCATATTGTGCTTCCACCTGGAGTGTACAGACCATAGTCCGCTACCGATCAAAGATCAAGGTTGCCGAAAATGAGGGTACATTTGAAGGTGTATGAAGGGGAGGTGAATATTTGAGTGGGGACAGTTCCAGAGAGATAAATAGGTAGTACTGAAAAGAGTGGGCCTAATTTGCGACGTGCTTAAGCGGGCCTATACAGCCCGTTGCCTTCTATTGCTTGGGTGTACCTGTGATTTCAGCCCCCAAAGCAAACTCCAGAATAGTAATTCTGAGACTGCCAAGCCTAGTGGCCATGAGGGGCCAGGATGAGAAAAGACTCTGTAAAAGGCGGATGCGGACCGAGGCCACCAGCATCAGTAGAGAGACATTGTATCAGGTGTTTGTTCCTCTGTCTGCAGTGGGTATCTGGCAACCTGTTGTGTGAAAATGTTCTAGTGATGTGAGCAGGTCTCTGACACAGGGGTGGTCAGGATTGCAGTCTTCCACAATGCCTGGGTGTGCTTGTTAGCATGAGTGTCATTGTTCGTCTGGGTGTGTTGAAACAACGCACAAAGAAACAGGAAACCACACGGTTCTATGTTAGAACACCGCATTAGTGCTGATTGTGGGTAAAAACGTTACTTTTTTGTAACCAACTGTTTTATGGCAAAATGCAGGGTGTCACCCACCACCCCCTCTCTCATCTACCCTTCGCCCCCTTTTCTATATACCTAGGCCCCAATCCCCATATACCTGGTGGTAAAAAAAAAAAAAAGTATAGATGGTTCGGACAAACAAAGTCATGCTTTTATTCACGACCATGGTGTTGAGTACCTATTTGCAGATCTTGCTGACACCTCGCCGACAAGCGACACCATGAGTTTTTCCGTTCCACTTTCGCCTATGTCACTGGTCACCAAAGTACGTCCTTCAATAGTTCGATCCTTTATGGGGAACACCCTAAGTGGGCCGGGATGGGCTAGGTTTTCCATCGCCCGCTTGGCTGATTGAATGTGGGCTATCGCATATCTTCCACTTTTACCAATTTTATTCTGCGCGTGTCTGGGACCCGCTGCTCCTGCCGGTAACGTCTTATGGACTTTTCAGCCACTCAGATGGTGATGACGCGCAGATTTCATTTAGGTCTCAGCCAGTGGTGGAGGTAGTCAACCTGGGCTCTTACATCATTGGCAAAGGGTGGGGGGCTGGATTAAAGTAAACTGTCTGAAGATGTACAAAGATGTAGTAAAAAAATTGTGCGGCTCGGATGGGCCTCCAAACTAACACTCAACCTCCAGATAAATGCAACTACAGGAGCTATGCTCTGCCGCAGTCTTAAACATGTCCACCCTTCATTTAAAAACATCAGGCCTGCAGCAACAAGTTATAGGTGAATCCATCACTTTTCCTCTGAAAATCTGTGGTTTTACTGTGCAGTAATTCCGCCGGTGGTAAATCCGCCGAAAATGATAATTTGGCAGTGCTGGAAAAGTGACGGTAGTGAGGCCCCTTGATTGCTCCTGCTAAATAGGCACAGTTACCAACTTGAGAATGGGCTCCGTGCAACAGCTAATATTCAGGCCTGGCTACTGGACTACTACCATAACTGCAGCTAGCCCACAACGCAACGAGGAGGCACATTTGGAGTGTGAACAATTCGGGTAGTAGCTGGATGCGAGTTGGTGCAGTATCTTTGGAGCATGTTTTGGACGGTGGTTTGAAGCATGATTTTAAATCTTCGAGACTTAAATCCAGACCAGCTGAGAGTAAGGAAACTAGCTATGATGTGTTGAGAATGTAGTTACCCGCTGCACTTGAGCACCAATTGCAAACACGTCTTGTGAAGCCAGACTTAGCAGTGTCATTGATTTCCAGTCAATGTTTGCCACAGTATTTGCATTATGATGCAACATATCCTGGTGCAAATAGGCATTGATAGAATGGAAAGAAAGCTTTTTTACATTAGGCCAATGTTTGCCCTACCTATTATTTCCCTTGCAACGAGGCAGAAGATTCTGTAATTTAGCCACAGATCTATGTACACTATGGATGCAGCCCCCGGGCAGTGACCCTTAAGCAGAGTCCTATGTGCTCGGCTGAAACTGTTAAACCACTCCAATTGCTTTACTTGAACATAATGATGCTGACCAGTGGCTCGTGCTCACTCACCAAAGGATGTTATGTTATGTTACTGTTATTTGTCAAGCGCACGTACACCCGAAGGCATCATGGGGTGAAAAGAGGGAGTGAAGGGTGGAGACACCGAGGCGATACTATTTGAAAAGCAGGGTTTTCAGCTTCTGCCGAAATGCGAGATGGTCGATCGTTTCAGACAGGGAAAGAGGCAGATTGTTCCACCCTTTAGCGGCCGCTGCCGAGAATGAGTGGCCACCTTTGCGGGTGAGTCTAAAGCGAGGTACCATCACCCGACAGGCCCCTTGAGAACGGAAGGCATGAGTAGGCAGGTAACAGGGGAATTTGGCTTGCAGGTATTCAGCTCCGGTGCCACAGAAGGCCCTGTGCACCAAGCACATGGATTTGAACATAATCCGCTGAGCAACGGGAAGCCAATGCAGTTGACGTAGCAGAGGGGTCATGTGGGCACCAAATGGTGGATGGATGATTGATCTGGCCGCAGCATTCTGAAGTAGTTATAGCCGTCCCATCAGGTGGGCAGGTTGGGCCAGATAGAGTGAGTTGCAGTAATCCAACACACTCAAGACCAAGGACGCAACCACAGGTGCCTGGTTTACAGCCGGGATGAAAGGGAGAACCTTTCGGAGGATCCAGAGTTTAAAATGACTGGATTTGCATACCGCACTGACCTGTTCATCCATGGTCAGTGTGGCCGAGATCCGCACAGCAAGATTACGCACGGATGAAACAGGTGTAGGAAGAGGACCGAGGCAAGGGGGCCAGAAATCACCAGTCCAGAATAGGTGCGGACTGGGGGTGCCCACAGTAAGAACCTCAGTTTTACTTCCGTTTGGTTTCAACCAATTCTGTGACATCCATATTCCTAGTTCTTCAAGGCAGTGTCTGAGATGAGATGCCATTTCAGATTTAGTTAGATCAAGACGGACCAGGATCTGGGTATCGTTCATGTACGAGTATAAGCAGAACTCATGTGCCGCAATGAAGAGCAGGAGATATCATATAGATATTAAATACGATAGGGGATAATGCCGATCCCTGAGGGACTCCCCAAGAGAGAATAGCAGGGGCAGAGCGGAAGGGAGGAAGAGAGACTGAATGAGAGCGATCCGCAAGGAATGCAGTGAACCAGTTCAGCACTTGGCCATTAATCCCAGGCTCAGAGAGCTGGGCGATAAGAAGAGCGTGGTCAACGGTGTCGAAGGCAGCCGAGAGGTCTAGTAATGGGACTGACCCAACACCGCCCTGATCAACCATACACAAGTTAATGAATACATTGGACCGGATTTACGGGTCCCCGTTCTTTGCACCAGGGGTGCCACTAATGTGTGCCGGCCCCTCCGTTCAATGTTTATCCATTTTGCAAGAGGATGTCAAAGGAACATGGAAATTCAGGGAGACAGGGTTTTCTGTGTTACATTTGCAACAAATACAAAATGGATAGATCCCCCAGCTTTGAACAGCTGTAAACAAAACGTGTGGAATCCATAGGAATGAAACACATCTCTGCCGGCATGAGAATCAGTATCTGGCGGTGATACTCCCGCAGTGGAAGGGGCTCACAGGGTTCTAAAATAGATTTGTATCCTGAACTTCATTTGTCAAATACTGGAAAATCACCCGAAGTAGTAAAGGGGGCTTTAAACCATGCACAGACCATTTACACATGGATTCAACGTCTCCTCTAGCACTCCAGGAAGATTTGGAATGAAGCCCATTCGCTGTATTGGGCACTGTCTAAAACGTTAAAGAAGGTCTTCAGAAGGATGAAGAAAGGGGGGCATGTGATAAGGGGAGAAGGAACCTTTCTCAAATTCTCTGCTCAAGCAGCAAAGTACAAACCTTCTGGGAGGAAGTTCTGGAACGAGTTTCAAGGGTCTGCAACCTAAGTGGTGCAATATGTTTAGGACTACAACTGCCACCTGCCCCAGCCAGCGTAGTCAATGTTGAGGGATCATGGGAGATATAGTCCAAAATATCTGGCAAGCCACAGGTTGCAGACCCTTGCTACACATAGATGGGGGCTGCCAACTATGAACTCTTCCTGATAGTCTTCAGCTTCTGCAAAGTTCTGGAAAACATCCTGGGGTTATGGAGTTCTTGTTTTCCCGACTCACTCTTGCAGCTGAATAAATAATGTGAAGCACCATTCTTAGCTATGCATGAGAACATGCTGCATGAATGAGGCTAATACAACAATTATTTCAAAACGAATGCAAGAGGTTCTTAGAGTTATGTGATTATAAAGTATTTTCTAGTTTATCTCCCCTACAAATTGTGAAACTCTGTAAGGGCAGAAATTATGCGTAGAATAGATTCCTGCCATGCTTGTCTCTGTGGTGCCAGTAAATTTAATTTACACAAACTTAAGTTCTTCAAAACGATGCGGTTCGTATTGTAAAGCATGTCCCTAGAAGAGGGCCTGTTCCATGCTTTAGGAAGGACCTTCACTGGCTCCCGATTCCAGTGAGAATCACGTTTAAATGAACACCCTAGTTCATATATGTGTTTTTGGCCAGGCCCCACGCTACCTGACAGAATGCGTGAAGCTGCAACAATACCCATGTGCAACCAGATCTGCAGAACATACAGACTGATCTGCCCTTGAGTTAAGCGGACAAGGGGCGGGGGAGGAGGGGTGGGCGTTCTTTTCCCGTGCATTTGACTAAGGCTTGGAATTCACATGGGCCAATAGCCGCACGGAACAGTGTGTTTCGCAAGAGGCTGAAGACCCTGCTCTTTGCATAGTTAGTTTTGTTTCTGCCTTACGATTTCCCTGCTCTTTGACCTGTTCTGTGAGATTTTGTGTTGTTTTTGTGTTCATACCTGCACTTTGATGCCTGTGGGCTTACGCGCTATATACATTTGCAAACATAATCATGAATTTAAACAAAGTTGTCTGAATGTTGCATGCTTGACTGCGGCCTATGGCATTCTAACGTCTATTGAGTTTTTGTTGTAAATTGCCCTTGTTAGTCAACAATCTTGATTCCAGCAGTTTGCTTAATTGATTAAGATTTTAGTGTCAGATTTATGATGACATTTTGAGTAATATTGTGATTAATAACCTTTTTGCACAACATTTGAATTTCCTGTTACCCTTAATTATTTTGCAACTTATTCAGTCGAACTATGACAAATGGTGCCAATAAATAGTTTAAATGTATAAATAAAGTAATACCTCCTCCTGTGGCTGTGTTGAGAAAAGCCTTGCAGTCATGACCCCTTTAATCCAGATTGCCTAATTCACAGACTGTTGTTGGGGCATTCCCCAGCATATGTCCATGTGAATATCTGGTTTCGCAGTCCAGCTCACGCCAACTCCTTCTGTAATTTGGCTCTTCTGCAATTTCTTTTTTTTCCTTACAACGAGGATGTATTAGGAGGAGGGGTTCATGGGGAAATGGGCATCCAGTACAGAGTAACCTACATTTTAAATTCAACTCTTGCAGCAGAACCCCTTCACAGCCTCTTATTCCTCCCTCCTCTTTGCCTGCCCCCCCCCCCCATGCCTCCCCTGCCCCTGGCTCTCTCACCGATAGAGGTTAAATGATGACCAGGCGGTCCCTAACAAAGAATAGATTCAGAAAAAAATGTTGATACCCACTGTTTTTCTGCTTCTGCCAGCTGTCCCAATTCTCACCTCTCCTAACCTTCCCTTCCCAGCCCCCCCTCCAACTCCTCCACTCTTTCATCTCTCTGACCGCCTGCAGCTCTCCCATTACAACCCCTGCCCCATCTCTCAACCCCTCAAACTCTTCATGCTCTCCAACCGCTCCCGCATCACTCACCCATCCATAGCCTGATTCATGGAATTATTTGCGTGAAAAACGCAGATTTCCGCGCCTTTCTGCCCGAAAATCCTCATACTTCAAACAGGGATTTTCGGGCAGAAAGGCACGCAAATCTGCGTTTTTCACGCAAATAATTCCACGAATCAGGGGCCCAATCTTTTACTTGTCTCTCTCCATACCACTCCCTTCCAGCATGACCATGGCCCTCATTCCGAGATTGGAGGTAGCCATGGCGCTATTTGCGCCATGGCTGCCTCCAATACCGGGTCTGGCACCGGTCTGGTTGAATGGGGACCTACCGGGACATTCTGACCTGTGCGGACCCGGTAAATCCCCATTCAACCAACCATTCCCCATTCCCATTTGAGCTCCCAAAGGCTCAATGGGAATGGGGAAGGCGCTAATAACAGGCCCGCAAATAGCAGGCCCGTTATTAGCGCCCTGGTCCCTTAGCGGGACCCGTAAAGGACGTGTGGTCAGACCACGTCCTTTACAGTTCCCGCTAAGGCACCTCGGAATTGGGCGGTAAGGGATTATCGGCACCGGTCTCCTTACCGTTGCCCGGTATCCCTTACCGCCCAACTCATAATGACCCCCCATTTCTCAGTACTATATTCTTTCACTGCAGCTCTATCATGTTGACCACTTCCTTCAAATTGGCTGCCACAAGCTCCGGCTCTATCATATCGCCCACCATCACCAGCGCTCCCTTTGCTTCTCTGTATAGGCTAACATGCCCCATGTCATTAGTGCAATGTCCTTCAAGTAAATGCTTTCTTTGCATTATCCGGCTTGTTGTCCTGGATGTACAATGTGCAAAGACAAAATACAATTCCCAGAATGCAAAGAGAAATACTCCGCTGCAAGACCGAAGGGTCAAGGCAATAAGGTTCGGAGTTTTTTTTAAACATCTGGCAGCTGCTCTGGGCAACCCTCCTGACCATCGTTTTTCAACCTGCCAAGCCCTTACAGAAGGGGAAGACCATATGCAACTCAAAGGCATTTGGAAATGGATTAGGTGAATTGCGCTTTATTTTGCCGAAGTTACTGAGCTACAAATTGATGAGCAACTGATTTAAAGTCCTTCAGATATCTTTAGAGATGTGTTTAATTTTTGATAAGATTAGCCGACACATGTTTCGACCTTGATCGTCTTCAAGGCCTTCCTCCTACTTGTTACATTGGGGATTCCATAGAATGTCTGTAGAAAATGCTACGAACTGTTGAAGTTGAGTAGAAAATGCAACAAGAGTTGTAACGATGAACCCTATCCCAGGTGTATCCTATATGTGTTCAGTCGTGTGCATCAGCATTAGGTGATTGCCAAATGTGGCTTTGCGATATTTTCCTATTAGGTGGTTTTCAGTCTGTCTGCCTAACTGGGCGATTCACCTAATCCAATTCCAAATACCTTTGATAAATCTTTCAAAGCTCCAGTTGGGTGCACTTTGTGGAGTGGTGGACGCAGCCTCTAACCATCAAAAATAACCAAAGTGGTTAATACCACACTGGCATATTTTTCGAACCCAAACGGCATACAATTTTCCCATATGCAACTCAAGCCTGGCCCCACCCCAGAAGTGTCATTCGAGCTCTAACTTTTAGGCCATTCCTCCTGCACGAGACCGAAGGCAACTCCAGGCATGGGCCGGCCTGATTACGCATCATCAGTCAGGTGTAGCCTGGGCCTCTAGGCACAGCTGGCTCGGGACCCATGACTGGGCAGACATGTCCCACTCCCCCTAATATGGTGCCTCAAACAATGCAGTGGGGCCCAAAAATAACAGGTCAGACTACATCACCCAAGAAACATTGATGTTGAAAACATCTTCCCTACACACCGGACATAGAACAGCAAAAGGAGTAACACATACATAGGGCCTCATTACGAATAGGACGGTAAGGGATACCGGCACTGGTAAGGAGACCAGTGCCGGTAATCCCTTACCGCCCTATTACGAGTTCCCTAAGTGGGTCCCTCTTTAACGCCTGGTCTGACCAGGCGTTATGGACGGGACCCGTTAAGGGAAATCAGAGCCAATAATGGTACCGCAAATTGCGGTACCTTTATTAGCTACCTCCCCATTCCCATTGAGCCCTACGGGGGCTCAAATGGGAATGGGGAATGTTTTTTTCAATGGGGACTTACCGGTCCCGCAAAGGTCGGACTACACCGATAAGTCCCCATTGAACGAGACCGGTGCCGGTACTGTTATTGGAGGCAGTCATGGCGCAAATAGTGCCATGACTACCTCCAATCTCGGAATGAGGCCCATAGTCTGCAGATACACACTCTTAAGTTACAGCAAGCAGGAGAAAAGCCAACTGTGCCGGGTTTTCTATAGTCAGACGTGTTTCCTCTAGTCATATCATATTAATAATACTGCTTTCATAACTTAGGGCCTGATTCACTGCCAACACAAACCCTGATTCATGGTACCGTGCAAAGTGTATTTTTGCCGGGCAAAGTCCGGGCGGCAAAGCCATTTTGTACTGCAACAATGACTATGCACCGACTTTGCATTGACTTTGCACTGCAATAATACACTTTGCACAGTTCCATGAATCAGGGTTTGTGTCGGCAATGCAAAGTCACTTTTCAGCAGTGCAAAATCACTTTGAACCGGGCAAATAGTCCATGAATCGTCTTCGGCATACAATCCCATTAAAATTGATACCATGTTGCTCTTAGCTTTCGCCTTTTCACTACAAAACTGAAAATAATAACGTTACTATAAGCCTTTAGTTTATTCTTACAAACAATGAAAAATGATTGAAGTTAAGTGTGAATTTATTGCTGTGTTCTGGAGTCATGTGTTGTTCAGAAATCCAGCGTCTGTAAGCACGCTTGCTTAAGGATGTTCTGAAGTGACTTTTTTTCAGTGCGGTGTGCTACAAAACCCCATTCAAAAAATACCATAGTGTTTATTACACTTTATAGCAACAGATAACCCATTGCAATACCTTTCAGAGAGAGGTTTTAGAAATGGCAGTTTTAAATTCCTTTAATGTGACAGCAATTGAGATAACACAGCGAATGGGCTTCTGACCAAGGCAGTGCTCTACACATACAGGCGGTTGGCTTCTGCCACCTCTTGGAGCAAAAACGAAAGAAAACTGGTGGCAGCTAAGTGTGCCTCGCCCTTAGATTTGAGAAAAATGGCAACACGAAAAAACAGAAGTGATATTTTTAAAGAACTCAGTTAATATACTGAATATTTAGCGGGGGAAGAAAAATAATACGGTATCCTGGGCAAATACATGACTTTTATAGGAAGTGTTTGAGAAAAAAAAGATGACTGGGACGCATGAAATTATCAGGAAAGCCTACAAGCAAAATAGATACCATTATGACAAATAGGGGTGACAGAAAAGCAATTCGAAGCATAAATACGCTGTTTGAACACCACCGTTTACACCTCAGCGCAGCAGTCGGCTTTCATTGCAAAAGATAATACCCAAGGAACGCTTACATCTCCTTGCTGACACAGTTAGTAAAATGCAAAACACATTCCCCCAGAGATACCTGCAAAAAATGCAAACAATAGGCACTAACTCAACAGAATCATCGTCCTGACAAACTCCGACGGAAGAACGGAACACATATTAAACAAACAATTACTGAAACCAAGGCATCAAGACGTGACCTACATCCTGGCCCAGCGTGGCGCCTACAGGAGGTAAGAGATACAATTATGACTGCCAACAAGCGCATTAATAAAATATCCATGAGAGTGGGGAATACACGGTGGAATAATACATTGTGTCCCAACTGAGGAAGCCAGCGTTGGACTCGGAGGTGCCAGCAAATCGTAGGCCTATACCCAACTTGCCATTGTCTGGGCAAGTGTAACGCCTAGAGATGAGCGGGGTCTATTCTATACCCTCCATTAGCACCCGGGGTAGGAGGAGCAACCAGGTTAGGTTGCAATTAGTTTGCTTGGATCGTGGGCTGAATCCCACGATCCATGCCCACATTCCAAGCAACTTGACGGCTGCTTTCCCCACTCCGCCACATTCCCCTCACCCTCCCTTCCCGTCCTCTTCAACTTCCCGTCCACCCACTTACTTGATGCCATCAGGAGCGGCGGTAGCGCCATCGCCACCGCTGTTGATGTCGCTCTGTCTTCCTGCTGGCCAGCATGGAAATTAAAGAGGCACTCCGCTTGTAGCCCTGTCTTCCAGCTGAGGGGCGGCCATCTTTCATCAGTTTTTTTTGTACGAATGAGGCGCCCCGTTAATTCATACAAATGACATGGCCATCAGCACCCCAGGTTACCAGATTGACAACCCTGGCTGTTAAGAGCAATAATCACCATTCCACACTGGAACGAGTGCTAACAGCACCAGGGAACCTCATTAAAGGCCCTCGCTATGCTTGGCCCAATTAACTCGGGCCCCAGGCCATTACCAGCCGGTGCAGCGGGTGATCATTGCTTAATCATCGGAATGCTGACAAGAGTTCCATCCCATGGGTTCTCTTCCCAAAAGACCCAATGCACCATTCAGGATTTTTTGCTAGGTGGGCAAATGCCTTAATGCGTATTCCTGCTACCCAGATTCTATTACGTTCACATTAGTCTACACATGGCTATGCATGGCTATGCCAACGTAGGGGTAGACTGACTCAAGCCCCCACAGCATCACTAAATACCTTTCTTCTTTTTTTACCGTTTACCAAATATATGCTGCTGGTGCCCCGCTGAATTTTCCACCACCAATTTTATCTACTGTTCATTGATATGTCCACTGCCTGTGTTATTTGGCATAGACTTAGGGTACCATTTTGAATTAGGTAGTGTTTTCTGTGAAATAACACTAAACTCAAACAACGTTAGTGCATGCAGTAATGGGAAGGGCCCGCGTGATTTAGAGGCATGCAGACCATTCTTTGGAGTGTTGTAGGAATGTCCTGGCGACAAATGGTATTACCGCATGTGGTAGCACATTCATGTGGTAATTACCTCTACATAAAACCCCGAAGTGTAAGTAGCAGCCGGAATCCTCATGACACGCCCCCATGCAAAGCAGATCTAGCCACACAAAGTGATGTAATTTGAACCCACCCCAAAGTGACATCACGGGAAGCGATTGAACACGACCTTTCACCCCTTGACAAAACAGGAAATGACATCACATAGCATTGTTCCTAAATACACTACAACAGATATGGTTACGACATCACTGTAATGTGATATATATTTCATACAAGAATGCACCACCATATCTATCGGTAATATCCGTGTCTAGAAGCCCATATTACCAAATGACTGTGAATGCAGACATCTACAACCAAATGATAAAGATGTGTTATTATATAGCTCTTACACTCTTTATAGAGAACAAATATACATACAATATCACCCAACCTGTGTTGGTACTCATTTATCGACCTCAAAAGGATGAAAGGCTGAATTGGCCTTGCCGGGATTTGAACCTGCAGACCACACACACATTGCAGCAGCAATCGCTCAACCCACTGAGCTATTTTACCAGCTATAAATATTGTACCAGCTGGAGGAAAATAGAAATTACATGTCTGAATGTTCTCAAAGTCAGAAAGCAAATTACACTCTGTAGTGGACACCATCAATCTGGCAACTGAGATTTAACAGCAGTTCAGTTCATCTCCAGTTCTGGTACAAAGGTGGCCACATGTCAAGCCTGTGTGGACCTACTTTTCAGGCTTCAGATGTTGCCAAAATACATACCATTTGGAGGGTTCATAACTGTGTATTAAAACGTTTAAAGCAGTGCAGGCAAAGCAGCACACTCACACAGCATCCCGTGCTCTGGGCACTCATTACCTCATACATGCAAACAAACATCCTTAACAGCATGAAAGGGAGATAGGAAAGATAGACACATTACAATAAAGCATTCATTGTGACACAATGAAATCAAGGGCCACTTTATATGGTATGGTCAAACATGTCTACACTGTACACAAGCTTTTAGGCACAAGGATTTTGTCAAGTGACCGAGGACACCGAGATGGAATGTCTTGCGATAATTGTAACAGAGACAACTGCACACAAAAAATGCTATAACTGCAGCTTGCGAAAATCAAAATACACAGTCCTAAATGTAAGCTTATTCTACTCTACATGCTTTTTGGAAGTTGTTGTCTGCATTGTGAATTTGAGTTGTCTTAGAACAGACTAAATTAGTGACTCACCTCCTGAAGTGTGCCTGAAATAAACCTTTAATGAGTCTAGCAATTATTGTATAGAATCCCAGGCAGAATACAATATGTGTTATTCCTATTCTTTCTAATTTAGGTTCACTGCTCAAAGTGCTACACTTGTGGGATACTCTGTTTTTTAAGAGACCTAAAAAAGAAAGCAGCCACTCCAAAAACAAAGAGCCAGATGGTGCGGCCACAGCTCAGGATCTTCCATAATTCTTTTTTTTTTTAATAACTTTTTTTAGGGGTTGCAAGAGAGACCACTGGAGTAGCAAAGAAGACCACAGGGTCTGGCACCACCCTCCCCCCCAAATAACGTGCCTGCCCTTAGATCCCCCTCTGCTGTACCCCGTACCACCACAAAGATGGCTTATTCATCACTGCTTTAGAATGACTTGATTTTGAACGCAAATGTTATTCTGCTTCTGTTTTCCATAGTTTTGTATTTTATGCAGTTGGGGTTAATGAGCTCATCGTCGTGAATCTGCAAGCTTATTCCTTGCTTGTTTCTTTTTTTGCATTTATAAAGTGCTTTCGCCAAAGTGCTGTACAGTTGAATTGCATAAACATTGACAAATTCATGAAAACAAAGGGTAATCGACATGAAGCTGTAACTTAGTGTTGTCAAGAAGATTAAAGATAAGCATAAAGGTAAAGCGACAAGACGGCACATAGACGCGGTGGGGAATTCGATAGTTTAGGAGCAAGAGGAAAAAACGAACAGAATCAGGATTGAGCACAGGGAGGACGGAGAATGGCCAGAAGAAAAAGGGACGAGGAATGACTCGCCCACGGGAGAAAAAAAACATATAGTGAAGGCGAGATAAGGAGGTGCAATGCCTTTGAGTCATTTGAAAGCAATACATGAAAAGCAAACTGGAGGCGGGAAGGACAAGACATCCAATGACAATCCACCATAGAAGGAGAGATGTGAGAGTGGGGAGGAAGCAAACAGGGAAAATGAGTGGCAGAATTAAATAGGCATTCAGGGGTTTATGGTATTTGCATCCATTTTTTTTCCATCGAGGGACCTTTCCATTGAAAATTTTGCATCAAAAACATTTGCATCAAATGCTTTTTTTTAATGGGGGTCCACCTCAACCCCCAGTTTGTTCCCCTTTAACCCCCCCAAAAAAATTAACCCTTTACTCTTTAAAAAAATGCCTTCAATGCATATTTTTTTCGATGCAAATCCCTCGACATGAGCAAGAGAGGACTGGTGGGTCAAAGATGACACCAAAATTCTGAGGAGGTGAAGAAAAAGGAAGACACTTGGGGGGGGGGCAGATAGAGGGGGTGGAGGGCAATTGCATGGAGAAAGAACAGAGCAGTGGGAGGACAAGTGGTCCTTTGTGGTGCATTCGTGGTGCATTCTAAGTATTTTTGCAGTTACCATCATTTGGAGGCGGAGCTTTGCACCCGTGAGCAGCAGCAGACTCTACAAAATACCATTTCCAGCGCGGAGCACGCGCGGAGAAGTGGGAGGACAAGTGGTCCTTTGTGGTGCATTCGTGGTGCATTCTAAGTATTTTTGCAGTTACCATCATTTGGAGGCGGAGCTTTGCACCCGTGAGCAGCAGCAGACTCTACGAAATACCATTTCCAGCGCGGAGCGCGCGCAGAGAAGTGGGAGGACAAGTGGCCCTTTGTGGTCACTTGTGGACGGCGGTGGACTGCGGAGGACAATATCCTAGAACCTGGGCGTGGACTCGTCAAAGGGATATTTGAAGAGTGGTAAGGCAAATACTGTTTGTTGACACCGAGGCAGCGTCCCGGTTGAGAGAGGGGAGAGGGTATTCCACCCCTCAGATTCCGCCCGAGGCTTCACTACGCACTGTGGGTGGTTACTCTCTCTGACTTTTCAGGGACATCACATAAAGTATTTGTCTACGAGGTATCACTTACGATATTCTAACTGTACATCAAGGTGAGCCCGGTAACTATGGCTAAACCTAAAACAGGGAACACAAGATACAATCTACGTAAAGGCAATGGGGGAAAAGGGGAGAAACAACCTTTAAAGTCAACAATAAAGGCTTCCACAAATGGAGACTGTGTCCCACCAGGAAAAGGAACCATCCCGGCCTTGTTTGGGCATGGGCTACCCAAACCCATTACAGGGAAGGATTTGGTGGATCCTGAAATAGAGACTCTCTCCCCCCCACACAATAGCAGTGGGGTGCTTGACTCCACCAACTACTAAGACATCGACAACAACTCACTGTTGGATCTCTGTATTTCGATTCAAAAATCAATGGCAACTTTAAATGAACAGCCTGCTCATGTTGGGAAAAGCCCAATTATGGTGGAAGCCCAGGTTATGAGACCCGCCCAAGATAATCATCAAAAAATCAGTGTGACTTCTAACTCAAAGCACACGGACAATTCGATCTCTGACTTATCTGGCATCCTTCCTACTCAGTCCATTCCTACATTCTCCATCGAGCCAACATTGGGTCGATTATCGGCTTCCCCTGGCCTCTTCATCGACCCAGAAGAGCTGGAGCATACGGATGAGGAGCATAAGGGGTTGACGGAAGATCCCAATGGTGTGGCAATAAGTGAGCTACAGGCTTCTATGGCGTCAGTACAATTTGCGCTGAAAATTTTATTAAAGCTGTGTGGGAGGATCCACACAAACACAATGATTCAGCTTAGACTACCAAACCCCTCGGGTTGTTTAGATCTAGCCCCATCAACACCGTCTGTAATAGAAGAAGTTTCAATCCCTGTGGGCCCAAGGGACAAAGCAAATTCTGTAGTGCCTGAGGAAGTCGCTACGGTTGTCCCTTTGACCAAAAAGCAACGCAGACATCAGAAGCAGGAGGCGACTAAAAACGTCGTAGTAGAAATTGCCTCTCCCTTACCAGCCACTATCCCGCCAGTGGCGCGTACAAAAAAGAGCAAAAAAAGGGGGCGGAAAGCGAAGAAACGTGCCAGAAGAGGGGCGGGATCCCTATCTGGCTGGATTATCCCAGATCCTGTACAAGAAGCTGAGAGTGCGGCCCAGGATGTTACGGACTCCGCAATGTCGATTAGCATTATTGGAGAATCCACTAAATGCTCGTCACCCGTGCGAAACGGGGAAAGTAAGGGGGAAGAGTTTTTCACATCCCCCCCATAGATGAAGCTGAAGATCAAGAGGATATTCAAGCAAGTAAAATCTGCATAATTAAAAACCTGAACCAGAAAAAGAGAGATTTATGGTTGACAAGAACTGAAGTTCTAGCCAAACTCCACTTAATTCCTCAGCTGCGTGTAATACGCTCGGAAGATTTCCTCTTTGTCGAACCATTGGAGGTGCGTAACCCTAACGTCTCGGCCCTTCACTGCTGTGTTCTAGCCTCAGCTCAGCTGATCCGGTCGCACAAGAAATCCCTAAAACTGATTGGTGTGGAGGTGGATGCGAACAAAGATACGGAAGATCCATCCCTCCCCAGCAAGGATTATGTGGTACCTAAAAACAAGGCTGGTATACCCCCTCAACCATCCACCGAGAAGGTCCAATTAGCTGATATCCAGAAGACTCTGAAATGGCTAGCGGACTCATTGCCCATGGTGTTGCAGCAGCCATGAGATTTTAGTATGCTGAGCTGGAACACTCATGGCTACCAGCACCTTCTTTCTGATAAGGGCTCGTTGGCTCTTATAATTGAACACTCAATCATTCTACTGCAAGAAACTTGGCTGACATCTGTCATAGATATAGATGGATACAGGACATATCACACTCTGGCGAAGAAGGGAGAAAGGGGGCGTCCGTTTGGGGGCCTATCCATTGCAGTGAGGAACAAGATCTCGAGCAGACAGATTCCAGTTTTTAACTGCGACTATATTTGTGCTGTGGAAGTGACGCCTAATATAAGATCGCCTAGCGACAGAATGCTATTTGTTAACATTTACAACCCTCCAGGAGCAAGGATAAGAGAACTTATTCAAGACATCCTCCATGATCTCCTTGTTGAATGGAGAATGACCAATGAAAAGTTTCTTTTTATTATTGCCGGGGACCTAAATTGCCATATAAATTGTGGTGGAGGTACCGGCAATAATCCCTATCTGTCCAGGAATAGTCTCTGGGACCTCCCGTCCACCGACAAGGAGGGGGAGGGCTGGTTGGGTTTCTTCGGCTGTTGGGACCTAGAGATAATTAATGGTCGGACTAAAAGTGACAGGCCTGGTAAGACTACTTGGAATAACGGAAGATCGGGGAGTACTCTTGATTACATCTTCACTAGCGGGGAGGTTGCCTCAATTGTGTACGATATGTTGGTAAAAGAATGTGAATGGAGTGACCATGACCCTCTGATCCTGACTATGGGAGTGACTATCCCTAGGGGGGCAGAGGTAAACTTGGGACAACTGACTTGTAATCACTCCTTAAATCGCATCTCTTGGTCGGATAAGAACATAGCTAATGCCTCTAGAGCAACTGCAAGATTGGGCCCAGAAATGATTGACCAACTTAATCGTATGTCACCAAGGCAAATTGAAAAATGGATTAGCGATTTTTCGGGTGAGCATGGCGCCCGTAAAGCGCAAATGGTGGCGGGGAAGATCCCGAAAGAGGCTAATTATGACAGGGCCATTAGAGATAGAAAGCGGAAATTGAGAAGAGATATACGTTGGACCAGAGACGGCCCGCTATCTAAAATGGCCGCTGCCATAATGACAAGGAAGTTGAAAAAGGAATATCGATGGTGGCTGATATTACATAAGAGAGCGAGAAAGCTGGCTAATTGGCAACATACTGTTAGCACTATATGCAGTAGAAATACCCGAAATATCTGGTCAGTTTTGGGGGAGGCTAAGGGGCCGAAATCATCCAATATGGTCAATCCCATATCCCAAAATGACTGGATTTCTTTTCTGGAAAAACGCAATGGTGAGGCTGATAATAACACCAGTAGCACCGCGAGGAGGAAACCTAGGGCTCCCCCTTTTGTGTCCTCCACTAAAGAAATCCAAAGTAGAATTGAAGAACTTAATCCCTCCCGAGCACCGGGTCCGAATGGTCTCTCAAATGTGGTATTGAAGTAAAATCCCCCTTTCTGGGCATGCTTGCTTAATATACTGTTTAGGAAAATCTTCCAAGAGGGTCGAATACCAACATCTTGGCAGGCAGCAATCCTTATTCCGGTGTTCAAAAAAGGAAATAGAACGGAACCGGAAAACTACCGGCTATTATCCATGCTGGACTTCACTGGAAAGATGTTTGCTGCCCTTATACTCAGCGAACTTGTAAAATGGGTGGCAAGTGTTGGCATTCTGGACAAGTTCCGAAGCGGCTTCAGAGCAGGCTACTCTACCACCCACAATTTGTTCATAATGAATGCACTTAGAACTAAAGCCTTGAAACACCATTATCCGCCAATATATGCACTTTTCATTGATTTCAGGGCCGCTTTTGACTCAGTGAATCGATCCCTTTTGTGGGAGAAGCTAAGGAGATTTGGCTGCCCTGAAACTCTATTGTACTACCTAGAACTTCTTCATTCAGATAACACGGTGCAGGTGCGTCTGGATAACTGCGGGACAATGACCAATCCCATACCCCAGACCAGAGGGGTGAAGCAGGGGTGTGTTACAGCCCCTACTTTGTATAACCTATTTGTGTCTGATGCACCAGATTGCCTACAGGGAGTCAATAACTGCCCCCCTAAAATCGGCTCTTGCCATTGCCCCATGCTTGCCTATGCCGACGACCTGGTGATATTAGACCACACCTTTAGTGGACTGGTTAGATCGGCTAAGCAATTATGGACCTACGCTGAGACTAATGAACTTGTAATTAACATCAATAAAACAAATTTGATTTTGTTCTCGGCAGGGAGAGTCGCTAGACCCCGCATGATGATTGGGATGACCGAAATCGACTATACCCTTAGTTATAAATATTTAGGTGTTGAGTTTGATCATAAGGGCAATTACCTCACCTGTATTCAACTGCGGAAAACTAAAGCGGCACAATTGACAGCACTTATCTATAAATTCACGCGAGAACGTAGTGGGTTCTCGATATGGGCGGCTCGCCAATTATATATCCAATGCCTAGTTCCGATGGTTACCTATGGTTTAGATCCTCTCTATAATATGAATTTGGGATGGCTACAGCTTATAGAGGGTATCTTTTGGAAGAAAATGTTGGGTCTCTCCCAATGTATACCCATGGCTGTGATCAGACTTGAACTGGGAATCAGCTCTCTCAGGGCCATAGTGCTAAAAAAGCGGATGGAATTCTATATTCGCCTTAAGAATGAACCGACAAACGATCTTCTGAGATGCATTAGTAAGGATATGGAAATAGGCAAATTGGAAAGCTATGAACATCAGCTGATTAAATTGTGCGATGAAGTGGGATGGCAACCGGAGTGGGGTTGTGATAATGAATGTCTGTTCAATAAGTTTGGGCAGCGACTCAGGCCCAGGGACTGGCAATGTAACTATGTCCATCTTGAAGGCCTGAAAACCTACAACTTTATCACATATGTTCTATACACCTTTATGAAGCCACAGCCATATTTAAATCTATGCCCGTCGGATGAACTGAGGCGTTTTATCCTACTCCTTCGCATTAATCATTTACCATTATTGGCTTCCAGGGGTCAGGAGAAGGGTCTAGTTAAAATTGATAGGTTCTGTAGAATATGTGATCTCCCTGAGGAACCTGAAACCGCACAACATGTTTTTACATTGTGTACGATGACGATAGTCAGCCGCATTAGACATCTGGGCGGATTTGTTCATAACAAAGAATACATTGAACAAACAGAATTCTGGACACAGTGTGTCAATACCCGCAACCCTAAATTACACATGGCACTATTTCAGGTCTGGCGGGATGTTAAGGTCTGTATAAAACATAGTCCCAGAGGGTCCCTTGGTTTAATGTAGTAGAGACCGTTTGGTTGCTTATGCTGTATAGATCAATGGCTACAGTCACGATAAGAGTTATTGTCCGAATACGACGACAATTATGCCTAGGGGGCTGTATGGTTTTTATTTATTAATTTGTTATCCTATGTCATTCATTATTCGTTTTCCTCTGTCATTTTATTTATTAACTTGTTTTAGATTTGCACATAGAACATGGTATGTTTAGTGGATTTTAAGATTTTAAGATGATCTTCTTTTTCTTTGTATATTTATTTTCCTTTCATTTGTATGGTTATTATGTGTAAAGTTTGTACTTGTGTACTAAACTATATCACATTAATAATAATAAATAAATAATCTTAGTTTTGGTAGAAGTGAGATGGAGAGAATGAGAGAGCATCCATTGCCTGGCAGCAGCAAGGTCTTAAGAGAAGGACTTGTGAAGTTGGTCAGACAGGGAATAGAATGAATAATAGATCTGGGCGACATCAGCAGTGATTGACTGGCCTATAGGGAACTCGGGAGAATTCCCGGTAGGCCTCTGCAGCCTGGGCCTCTTTTGTGTAGGATTTCCACATTTTCCCTTAGGAAATGGGCTTGCGGAAAATGTGCAATTTGGGTCACTTTCAAAATGATTTGGACATCAGCATGGCAATGGCACTGAACACCAATGAGTGCATAATACAAGAGTGAGTAATAGCATAAAAAGAGACGACTCCAGGACCAGGAAGGTGACTTCTGGTACACAAACGAGAAAAGGGAGAGAGCAAGGAGAGTCGCCGGAAAGAGGACGGGTCTGAGAGATCAGAGGAGAACCAGGAAAGAGCTGAACCATACCTACCCAGAGAAGAAAAGAAGGTTTAGAAGGGGAGGTGGGTAGAGGGAAGGAAGTGTGTGATGTGCCGACGAGCAGTTTCAGTGCAGAGAGCAGAATGGAAGCCTGATTGTAGTGGAGGCAACAGACAATTGGAATGGAAACAGGGGATCATTGGAAACAATGAGAAGTCTCAAGAAGCTTAGAAAGAAAAGGAAGAAGCCAGTAATTAGAAGCAAAAGAAGGATCTGACACAAATGATTTGTTAAGGATTGCACGAATAGCATCATGGATAAAGAAAGAGGGGCAGATATTATTTGAGGCAGACGAAAAGAAACGGAAGGTTTGTTGAAAAATTAGAGCTGAGAAAAGTGGATTCAACGGAACAGCTGTAGGGTCAGAAAGCTGAAGCAAAAGACTGGGGAAACTTCAGAAATGGGAATAAAGCTGGGACATTATGATAGGGTAGCAGAGGGGGGGATACGGCAGAGAAGGGGAGACAGGCGAGAATGTTAAGAAGTAAAATCAGAAGTGGAAAGGGAGGAGTGAAACATTCGGGTCAGGAGGGGGAGAAGACCGGAGCTTCTTAAGAAGGGAGAGTAGAAAAGGCTGCGGGAAAGACACGTTCTGAGAGATCGATACTACCTTACCTGGATGGGGCAGGGGACGGGTCACCAACAAAGCCCTGACCCTTTTCCTCTTACATCCCCATCCCTACCCTCCGCTACACACTTCCCAATGACCCATACTGTTCATTCTACGTTCTTTAATCATTTTAAAATGTATGTTAAAGAACTCCATGTTCTGGAACATGTGTTTTGAAGTTTCGATTTATTCAAATGTTTGTGTGAAAACTATAACTTGGCATTATGTTCATAGTGACAATGTGAGCACGCGATATCAATAGTGACATCATTGTGGGTCGGCCAGTCTACCACTCACGTGGGCGCAATGTCCAACGGGAATAAACATAGTCCAGGGGGGCAAACAATGACCCACATCCGGGACTTTAAATGAGGAACAGAGGAGTTAATTGTTTTGGATACATATGCGAAATAGTGTATTTAAAAGCACACTGGGGGCAATATGCTTGATTAAAACGAGCAGATGCACATTCAGTAACGGGGGCCACAGCAGGCCAGCACAGTGCTCCGCGCTGCTCTCTTGTGCACCCTTCGGGCACTGCCCCATGGGCCAGTCCCAGCCTCTGTGCTTGCCCAAGCTGTGGACTCTCACTGCAGCTGGGTCTCTGTGTCGCTCAGTGACCTTGTGTGCTTTGTGAAGGGGCTCTTGGCTAGTGTCTGACGGTCAGTGTGTAGATCCACGTGTCTGTCTGTGTCAGTTTCAGCCTCTGCTCACATCTGTGATGGTAGTTGGGTAATTTTGTGTTTAGTGTGTGTGTGAGAGAGAGCTAAGCTATTTGTCAGTCTAACTAAGTGAAGGTGTTTGAATGTGTGCCTATATATTAATGCAGCTATGTGCACGTGTCAGTTTGTATAGAAACAATTGCTGTGTTCATCTGTGTGCATTTTTGCCAGTTTACGTCAGCGTGCGTTTGTTATTAGTGCTGGCCAGTGTGTGTATTAGTGCCAGTGTGCATATTGGTGCTTATTGTGTGAGTCTATTTGGTAATGTAAGTGTGAGTCAGTATTGATTTTGAGTGTTGTGTGGGTGTGTGCATAGATAGAGGTTAGTCTGTCTGTGCTTGAATGTATTGCTGTGTGTGTATCATTGTCTACATGCCTGTTTCTGTGTGTTTCCGTTGTCCAGTATTTTATGTTGTTGTGATGCACCGAGTTCAGAGTACCTGCGTCTGTGCGCGCTTGTGTAACACTGCCTGTTTGTCCGAACGGGTGTGTTTGTAATTTGTATTAGTTTTAGTCTAAAGTCTGCACTGTGAACCTGTGTTTTGTGGGTCTGTGTGTGTCTATCAGTATTGTTGTATCTCGTTATGTGTCTATATGTAGTGTTTAAGCATATATGTGTCTTTGTATAGGAACGTGTTTCCCTCTCTACCTGTGTTTGTACCAGTGTTTAAACTAGTATATGTGCATGCATCTGTGTGGCTACATAGGTATGTGGGTACGAATGTTTAAAACATGTGTGCGTTTAAATATTACTGCTGGTCTGTCTGTGTGCCTTTGTATGTTTGTGCATTAGTGGTGGCAGGGTGTCTTCATCTGACTGTGTATGTACCAGTGTTTTAACATAGCGTGTGCATCTGTGAGGCTATATGGGCAGGTTTGCATGTGTGTGTTTTTGTGCATATATGTATTGTGTTGGTCTCTCTCTGTGAATAGTATTTATTTATTTATTTATTTGCATTTGTTAAGCGCACTTGCAGCCCATAAGGCATCGATGCACTGTTACAGAAGATAAGCAGACTTAAGATTACAGACAGGTGCCCGGAGGGCTCGCTGGGGGTCGCGTGACTATTGGCATTGGTGTGTCTGGGATGAGGAGAGTCCATTGGAGGCAATTTGATTCTCTATTTGTGTTTGAACCAATACATGCAGCATAGTACGTGTGTGCGTCTGTGTGGGTTAATGGGCATGTGTGCTTGTGTACTTTGTGGGTCTGTGCATGTGACTAAAAGTGTCGATCTGTGTGCATGTGCGTGCTTACTAGCGGTGGATGGCTTGCCTGCCGCTGGTGGTATTTGTATCAGTATTCGCTTTATAGTCCGTGTCTGTGCGGGTGTATGGGGGGTGTACACTGTCCACCCCCATGAGTCTTCACCTAATCACCGCTGCCTCTAACTGACAGAAGGGCTACCTGCAGAGCTGGGAGGTCACCGCACGGTCACTGTTCGCTCAGCCTCGGGAATCCTCTGGAGAGCCGCCTCCCCAAGACTAACGAGCTGCCAGGCGGCCGCCACACGTATGCCTGCATCTTCCATCAACCTGACATCAGCCCTCCCAGTAGCAGGGCCGCCATGAGGGCGCGGCTCTCTGCACGCTCTGCACACGGATGCATCGGTATTGGACAGGTGCTGGCAGGAGGAGTGCCCGCTGTGCTGTGCACCGTAAGGTTTACAGACAGGGGCAAATATTGCTTCTGAAGGGGTGTCGTGGCAAAGCTTCAAGGCAAAAGATGGTGTGCCGAATCAAATTATGGGGTACCAGTGGTCCAGGGGTGAATAGCGGTTTCCAAACCATCAATCAGCCCCACACCTCTAATACAACAGAATGGATCCAAACAGATTGGAATAAACAAGCATACAATTAAAATGATAAACTTCCTTGTCCAATTTTGGTAACGTAGACGGAACAGTAGGCTTACCTCCTCTAAAGGCTGTCGATCACTGATTAGTTGGAACACAGCAAACATATAATAATTGCCTAATGATATAAGGAGTGTCCAGTCAAGGCTGTATAAACATTTCTACTTTGTTATTACACAACAGACAATCTAACACTCCACCCTGTAAAGGAATGCAGACGACAGACAGTTCTAAAAAGGAAAAGGGCTGCACTGTGGATACCGACGGGAGGGTGGTCAGTATGGTTACTACCCACAATAGTTGGCAAGGGTTTCTTGGCTTCAGCAAAATGGGTTAAGTGTCTTGAAATGTGTCTAGGAGCCTCCCGGGAAGGACTAGATTGACAGATCCACAATCCACCTTTTCCTGTTGTTGTTCTTGGTGTTCAAGAGGGTTGAGTCAGCGTAAGGGTGATTTGCAGGCTTCTGTGACAGAGTTTGACACACGAGTCAGCTGTGTGTATCAGACAGCAAGACGGTTCAGCAAGCAAAGCTGGACGAATGGCTGCAGGCAAGCATACACAGCCGTTCGGGGTCAGGAATCGTCTCAGTGCTGTTCGTCGGTTCTGAAGCACTGGTCGAGACGTCTTCGGTGTCTTTAAGTGACTGCCGCTTGACAATGGTCAGCCTTGCAGTCGTTGCAGATCAAGGAACTGGACTGGCTCGAAAATGTCCTTTAAGGCCGATATTGGTAGATGCTTCTCGATGCACTTCTCCTACCTTCTTCACTGGGCTTGTGTTTTCTTTTAAGGCGAATGGTCCAAAGCTGGGGAGTGTGTTGTAGACTCAGAGACCCAGTGGGGAGTCATGCGCATAGGCAGGCATTGCACGATGCTGGCGTAGGTGGCTGAGGGCCAGTGGGGAGTTGTGTGTATAGGTGGGCATTGTGCGATGCTGGTGTAGGTGGTGGCATATCCAGGAAGCTTGCTGTAGAGGCTAGCAGGGCATGCTATGTGCTTGCTGGGTACCAGTTCTGGAGCATTTGGACAGTCCTCAGAGTTTTTTTCTCCCTCTGCTCCCTGGGAGAAGTTTGGTGGAGGGATCTTGCTTCCCTCTTTGGATATCTTGGCTATCTTGGGATACAGAACTCAGAGGACTCTCCACCAGCTTCAGAACCGGTACTTAGACTGAACAAAGCATGCACTGCTAGGTTCTGCAGCAAGCTTTCTGGATGAAAAGTGCCAGAAGGTCTCTGGTCTTACAACCAAGGACAAGGCAGCTGCCTGCAACACATTCCACAGCTGTGGTACATCCACCTTAAAGGACAACACAAGGCCCTTGAAGAAGCTGGGAGAAGGTCCTTGATTAAACCATTGTGGTTATTAACAATACCGACTACCCACTTGTATCCAGAGTGCATCCCTTTTCCTTCTTTGAAACTGTCTTTCCTCTGCATTCGCCTACAGGGCGGGTTGTATTTCATAGTGTTGTTAGACTGTCTGTTGTAATATAAATAATATAGACATTTTTGATACAACCTTGACTGGACAGTCCCTTTTATCATATGGTAATCATTGTATTTTCGCTGTGCTGCATCTAACCAACGATCCATGACCTTTCAGAGATAAGCTTGCAGTTCCGTCCACGTTACCAAAATTGGACAAGGAGGTTTATAATTTACTTGTTATTCCAATCTGTTTGGATTCCTTCTGGTGTGTTAGGGGTATGGGGCTGATTGATGGTTTAGAAACCGATATTCACCCTGGACCACTTGTGCCCTGGAAGTTGATTTGTCACAGTTTGGGTTCCGGTGGGCTAGTAGGAACCTGTGTTGGCTTTATTTCTTTGAATGCATAAACAAAATCGGCCACTATCTCTCACAATAGACTGGGAAGTGGGATTAGGTTGTCAAGAGCTGGGTAGGATTAAACCTCTGATTGTATATCTTGAAGATCTTTGCTGGCATGATATAGTATTCAGTAATTTGACAGTGGGGATAGACCCATTTCATATGCCATGTCATCTTCCGGTATCCCCTAAAATGAACTTTGGGGCAATTTGTCTATTTTCGAGTTGGACTTGCACTATTTTCTTTCCAATGTTTGATATTAATATTTTATTTATATCGCGCTTGTACACATTTTCACAGCTCGAAAAGGCAAGGGAGGGGAACAAGGAGTACAAAAACAAATATATTACTAGGCCCAGTGACACTGAGAATGCACAAGTGCATGGGCGAGGGGAAAGGGGAAAATGCATGGGAGAGGGGAGAGGTGGAAAGTGCTGAGTAAAGGAAAACAGATAAATGAATAGATTAATAGTAAAAAGCAATAAACAGTGATAGTGCAGCCAGCAAATGGCAAGTGCTAGGTATGTGGCAACAGGCGGGGTGTGTCTGACAAGTGCAGAAATAGGGGGGGGGCTGTATTGTTACAGATATAGACCCCGGTGTAAGGGATCTCAAGGAGGCAGTGCGGGTGGTTGGCAGGGTGAGCAGGGACCTGGGCCCGAGAGTCACAGGGTAAGCCAGGTGCACAGTGCCAAGACAGAGCAGATCAGCAGGGCAGAGGAGGAATGAAGGCAGAAGCAAAGAGGAAGGTCTTGAGGTGCTTGATGGTTCTCCTCAAGTCTTCAACTTCAACATTTTATATTTTTTTTATATTACCATTTGTTAGCCTTATTACAAGCTTTATTCCTTAAGACAAACATGTGATTGGACTTTCTGTCAACATACAACACGAGGGAAAGACTGTAGTGAAAATGCAAGCGGATGGAGTAAAGAGAACAGAAGGAGGCTGCCCTGCTTCCTAAGAAAGTGCGGCTACACTATCCCTTTTAACATTGGATAAAGAAAAACTGTGCTGTCTACGCACATGGAGTGTGCAAAGAGCGCAGGAGAGGGCTCTACTTCCTCTCACGGTGGAGATTCAGCTGTACTGACTGTTGCAATATTGGGGAAGAGCCAGTCTCTATGGAGAGTGTTAAGGTCACAAAGAGGCTTTGCTGCCTCATTTCCCACTCCCATGCACCAAAGCATGCAGGGTCCGAGTCATGCTAAATTGGACTCTGTGAACAATGTGACCAGGACTATTACCACAGTGAGTCTCAGCCCCCATTTGTGGTCTTCCAACAACAATGTAATACCCAGTTAAGGTGAGGTCTCTCTTGTAACTTGTCGAATATGAATAAATGAGAAACTTTGCAGTCCATCCCTCTCGCACCCACCCCGACACCAAACTGCACTCTGCACCCACTTACGATAGCCCTCTACGAAGTCTGCCTATGCGCATGACTCGCCACTGGACACCATCTAACTATTCCAGTATTGTGCAATGCCCGCCTATGTGCACAACTCCCCACTGGCCCTCAGCCACCTACGCCTGCATCGTGCAATGCCCACCCATGCGCATGACTCCCTATTGGCCCCCAGCCACCTAGGCCAGAACCGCGCAACACCCGCCTATGCGCACAACTCCTCACTTTCTCCCAGCCACCTACACCAGCATCGCGCAATGCCCGTATATGTGCACCACTCTCCTCTGGCCCCCATCCACCCATGACAGCATCGCACAATGTCCGACTTTCGGCACAACTCACCACTGGCTCCAGCCATCTATGCCAGCATCACGCAATGTCTTCCTATGCACACAACTCCCCAACTGACCCCCAGTCACCTATGCCAGCATCGCGCAATGGCCGCCTATGCACATGACGCTCCCATTTGCCCCCAACACCTATCATCATCACCCACACAACCCTCCAACCTTCAACCGGGTTTATGGGGACCCATCTGAAAAAGAGGCCACATACCTCTGCTCCGCTATGGACTCTCTCAACTTCTCTCGAACAATCCTCAATCCCACACTCCACCTTGGCTTCACCCTAGGCTGGTTGCTTGACCAAAACTACCATCCCCTCATCATCTCCAACACTCCATGTGCCTGATCAGACCACCACCTCATCCTCTTCTCCATCCCCACAAGTCAACCTGTTCCCCCGTGAACTGGAAATTCCCAGCCCCTTTAATGAGCAGCAATTACCTTTGAGATGGATGGGGGTGCAGACCTTACTCATTGACCAAATAGTAGAGCTGACTAAGGAAGTTGACAAAAGCAAGACTGTTTTAATATCAATTATCTAAAACAGGGAGCATAACGAACATCAATGCAAATGTTTGATCTTCAAACTCAAAGAATTTAAGAAAAAAATGTATTTTTATAAGCAAAATGCGTCATCACTGACGTTGACCTGTGTAGCTACCAACGTCATCCTACATGGCAAACTTCAAAAACCTAACGGAGGGAGTGATTGGTTCTAAGTGAATATCTAAGTATATAATCCATATTAGTCTAAGAAAAGTGTAACTATGTGATTTGTTATTTAACATCAGGTGGGCAACTAAGCCCTCTTCTAAAAATGACCACTATGAACGTTACTAAATACATGACGTCCCATTTGTTTTCGCACTATCGAACCCCTGAATATGCAGGTCCTTTACAATTGGTTGGTACTCTGTCCATCTTCAGTATTGTTCCACCTACGTTAGCAGCCTGCAGGCTGGCCATCCAGATGCTGGTGAGGTTGCCTTAACTTTAGCTTCCCACCAATTAGCATATCAATCCATCATCACCTCAGTGGTCTGCTGTCATTTAGGCCTTTGAACTTCATCCTTGAGAGTGTTCTTAGCTCTGAGAAAATGAGGGAGTGAGCAGCACAGTCTACCTCCATGCATAGGTGTGACCATCTTGTTAGTTCACCTTCATGCATCCATGTGACTAGAGACCATAAAATCAAGCCTTTTTGTGTATTTAATATTTTATTCCAATAGACCTCTGACATCTTTGTTATGTTCAATCCTTCTGGACAGGAGGTTTGTTCTTTCACACGATTCGTATCCAAAGTCAGTTTACACCAGTTTGATAAGACCATGGCCTCCTGGGGCTTGTCCAACTTTGCCTTTCTGGGCTCGGCTTCTGTAATTCAATATCTGCTTTTTAAACTATGACATACTGAACTGAGGCCTTTTTGCTAATGTCCAACCTGCTTTATTACGTTTAGTGGAAACATCCATAAATCTCTCATCCCTATGTATGTATACATTGGCGCTTGCCGCAATCTACTTTACTATAAGCTTAGAGCTAGCTTCACGATTACTTTGCTGCTTGTGTTTGTTCTGCATCTGTACACATGTAAAATGATTTAATATATTCATCTGTTTCTGTCTCATAAGTTTCTTTAGCATTCTCTGATCACTGCATCTTTTTATGTACTTCATCTTCAGATCCATAGAACATATACTTGGTAATGGCTAGTAACACTACCATTCATCCTTGCCGTTTATTGGTTCAGCTTCTTCAGGGATCTCGTTCAGATGGCCATCATATTTCTTTGTATGTAAATATGCTTTTCTCAATGGGTACCTTGGCTCCAAGATTCTCTTAGGTACTGGCCCTTTCACTGGTACTGGACTGAGTCCATATTCTGCTGTTTGTTGATTCAGCTGTTCAGGATACATCTCATACTCTGTTTTCCAGCATATAGTCAAAAGATGTGGGTTGATTGAGGTGGGGGTACTTGGCTCCTTCTCTACACCTGCATGCCTCCGTTCAGCCCCCACACACTTACTCCAGCTGCAGCAGCACCCTCACCAGCGACAATATCCTACCCCTCCTCAACCACCACACACCATCAATGCTGCCAATGACATCAGCAAACTTGTCAACCCATACAACACCACCCTCACCACAACTGTGGACACCATGAAAACCTTAAAGAAAGCCTCCTCCGAGCCCTCCTCTCCTACAAACACCTGTAGCTCCACAGCATCCGCTCCAAAAAGTGGGCCAGCTCACATGCCCCTCCTTTGAGAACAAGACCCGATATCACTCCAATGCTAAAGCCTGTAAGAATGCCAACCACCTCGCCAAAGCATCCCCTACTCCTTCTGAATTGCTAATGCAAAATCTTGTGAACTCTTCCGTATCCTCCGAGAGCTAGAGTCCCCTACCCCTCCCCCCTACACTGTCTCCAAAGATGATGCCTGGTGCAATAATGTGCAGAAAGCCCTCTCAGACAAAATGTCCCTCCTTCAAACCAAAATCCAGCACAAACGCGCTTCCCTCAATGCCCCCACCTCAGTCCCTTCACCCCCACCTAATCACTTGCGCAGCACCCCCCTCTTCAAATTCTGCCACATCACCACCCAAGAGGTTACATCGCTCCTCAACAGCCTCAAGCCATCTATATGCAAAGCAGACATCTTCCCAGCTCCCCTCATCAAAGAATGCTCAGAGCCCCTGATTCCTCTCATCACTGCCATAATCAATACATCATTTGACTCCTGCTCCATCCCTTCCTCCATCAAAGATGTCTGGATCACCCCACTCCTGAGAAAACCCTCCCTGGACCCTGACATCCCTCCAACTACAGGCCTATCAGTTTGTAGAGAGGCAGCTGTGTGAATCTGCTGGAGATCCCGTCCCCCTACCTCCCGTGTATTGGAAAAATGAGATCGTGCCATGTCTAACACCAGCCATAATACCAATATGGCAGCCAGTGTTTGAAAGAAGATACCCATTGAGACAACCCTATCGAATGTACCCTTGATGTGATAATGACATACAGGAGGAAAATCAAGAAGGAGTGTGAATGGAAGCCAACCAACAAATTAATGACATCATAAAGAAGTGTAACCGACGTCCTGAATTGTCGGCTGAAGATGATGTATGACTCTTGAAGAAACTAATAACGAAGTAAAGAATTAAGAATCAACTCTCTCTTCCTAAATATCTGCCTTCACGAGCCCTTCGCTCATCCGTCTCCAACTCCCTCATGGTCAGCCGCTTCTCGAAGCAACGAGCTGGGGGTAGATCTCTCTCCGCAGCAGGGGCCTCCCTCTGGAACAGCCTTCCTGCCTCCCTGAAACTTGAGGAGAACCATCTCCGGTTCCGGAAGCACCTCAAAACCTTCCTCTTCGCTTCTGCCTTCTCTCTCCCTCTCCCCTGCTAAACCTGCTAAACTCCCCACTGAAGTTTGCACTAAACCCGCATCTGGGCCACTCTGTGACCTCGGTCCAGGGCCCAGCCACTCTCCACTTGCACTGCCTCCCTGGCTCCCCCTGCACTGTGGGACTGTCACTGCATCCCTACAGCCCCCTTCCCAGCACTTGCTCTGAACTTACCTCGCACTTGCCACCAGCTGGCCCTTTTATTATTATTTATTATTTTATTACGCTACTTACCTTGTACTGCACTTTCCCCCCCCACCTCCTCCCCCTGCACTTTCTCCTTTTCCCCTTACCTCTGCACTTGCGCGTTCTGAATGACACCTGGCCTAGTAGGATCGTTTGTCTGTCTTCCCCTTGTTTCCCCCCCTCCCTGCCTCGTCGCGCCTTGAAACACTTGTGTATAGGCGCGTTACAAATACCATATCATATCATATCATATCATAAGTGAGCTTTTCAATTTAATGAATAATGATTACACGTGCGTAAATTGCTGAAGAAAGACAACCGTTCAATAAATGTACAGACGCTGAAACGCAAGGTAGGTTAAGTCATCAAAGAAGCTGCCTATAAGTAGTAAATAGAATGCAGGGGAAGTCGCCATTGTACAGAAACTGGACATTGGTGTCATGAATTTAGTAATCCCGAACCATGAAGCTGGAATGGAAAACTATGTTGCAGCAAGAAAAGCAGGCTCGTGGAGCTGCATGGCGAGATTCTAGGAAACAAGGTCTGCTATCTACAATGAAGAACAAGTGCACAGAGGATGAATCTTCTCAAAGCAAGGTGCAATCAAAGATACAGGAGATGCCAAGTTTTTATACATTTAGAGCATTTAAAAGCTGCAAAATGGACCAAATAGTCGTCCCCTGTCACATGAGCAGAGGGTGGAAATAAAGTTGAACTGAAGTTCCAGGCATGATAAGCAAGTGCCTTCACTCCCGTACATTCTCAAAGACAAGGATACTTTGCAAGGCCAAGTACAAAGACAATTTCATGGCAGAAGGCACGGACGATGAGAGGTGTTGGGTTAATTGGGTGGTGAGGTAGCTTCATGACCTACTCCATGCACCTGGGTCTTAGCTTACCTGCTGCTAAGTGAACCGAATGTTCCAGACATGGCACAAGCATGCCAATCAATTTTATTAGTCCATATAACGAAGGACCTTATAGTTTGAAAACCAATGAGAAACTGTGTATCTAATGTTTCCAAAATGACATGTTTGTTAGAGGTAAGCATAAGTTGTCCACCTTATAATGCGAGGCCAATAACATTCCTAGCTCCTATAGAAAAATATATTAGATGTTTTGCCTTAAGCAATCCCAACCCCCAATCCTTAGAGACATTTTGTCAATTAACCTGCAACACCTGAAAAGAAAATGAAGACACGCCTGGAAAAGTAAAGAAATATAGCCTCCCCGAAGATTGATGGAGTCATGAAAACATTTGTTTGGAGAAGTCAATGTAGGAAAACTTGACTAGCAACAGAGTGCGCGCCTTGTCACTAATTCTTAACCAATGATCCAGGAGTCCCAGGCTCAAAAGGCTGCAGCACCAGGGCCATCATGCCTTACAATAGAGAGCCATAAACATGGCTGTCCCCCTCCCCCTATCCAGGGTAAGATTTGTACTATGGAGGGAGTTGTTTCCAGTCACCTGCATGCGAAACAAAGTGCGAAAAATACAAGTACCGGAATCCTTAGAGACATTTTGTCAATTAACCTACAACACCTGAAAAGGAAATGAAGACATGCCTGAAAAGGTAAAGAAATATAGCCTCCCTGAAGATTGATGGCGTCATGAAAACGTTTGTTTGGAGGAGAAGTCAATGCAGGAAAACTTGACTGGCAACAGAGTGCGCGCCTTGTCACTAATTCTTAACCAATGTTCCAGGAGTCCCGGGCTCAAAAGGCTGCAGCACCAGGGCCATCATGCCTTACAATAGAGAGCCATAAACATGGCTTTCCCCTCCCCTATCCAGCATAAGATTTGTACTATGGAGGGAGTTTTTTCCAGTCACCTGCAAGAGAAACAAAGTGCGAAAAATACAAGTACCAGAATCCTTAGAGGCATTTTGTCAATTAACCTGCAACACCTGAAAAGGAAATGAAGCCACGCTTGAAACGTTAAAGAAATATAGCCTCCCTGAAGATTGATGGAGTCATGAAAACATTCGTTTGGAGAAGTCAATGCAGGAAAACTTGACTAGCAACAGAGTGCGTGCCTTGTCACTAATTCTTAACCAGTGATCCAGGAGTCCCAGGCTCAAAAGGCTGCAGCACTAGGGCCATCATGCCTTACAATAGAGAGCCATAAACATGACTGTCCGCCTCCCCCTATCCAGGGTAAGATTTGTACTATGGAGGGAGTTGTTTCCAGTCACCTGCAAGCGAAACAAAGTGCGAAAAATACAAGTACCGGAATCCTTAGAGACATTTTGTCAATTAACCTACAACACCTGAAAAGGAAATGAAGACATGCCTGAAAAGGTAAAGAAATATAGCCTCCCTGAAGATTGATGGCGTCATGAAAACGTTTGTTTGGAAGAGAAGTCAATGCAGGAAAACTTGACTGGCAACAGAGTTCGCGCCTTGTCACTTATTCTTAACCAATGTTCCAGGAGTCCCGGGCTCAAAAGGCTGCAGCACCAGGGCCATCATGCCTTACAATAGAGAGCCATAAACATGGCTTTCCCCTCCCCTATCCAGCATAAGATTTGTACTATGGAGGGAGTTTTTTCCAGTCACCTGCAAGAGAAACAAAGTGCGAAAAATACAAGTACCAGAATCCTTAGAGACATTTTGTCAATTAACCTGCAACACCTGAAAAGGAAATGAAGCCACGCTTGAAACGTTAAAGAAATATAGCCTCCCTGAAGATTGATGGAGTCATGAAAATGTTCGTTTGGAGGAGAAGTCAATGCAGGAAAATTTGGCTGGCAACAGAGTGCGCACCTTGTCACTAATTCTTAGCCAATGTTCCAGGAGTCCCAGGCTCAAAAGGCTGCAGCACCAGGGCCATCATGCCTTACAATAGAGAGCCATAAACATGGCTTTCCCCCTCCCCCTATCCAGGGTAAGATTTGTACTATGGAGGGAGTTGTTTCCAGTCACCTGCAAGAGAAACAAAGTGCGAAAAAAACAAGTGCCAGAATCCTTAGAGACATTTTGTCAATTAACCTACAACACCTGAAAAGGAAATGAAGACACACCTGAAAAGGTAAAGAAATATAGCCTCCCTGAAGATTGATGGAGTCATGAAAACGTTCGTTTGGAGGAGAAGTCAATGCAGGAAAACTTGACTGGCAACAGAGTGCACACCTTGTCACTGATTCTTAACCAATCCCAACCCCCAATAGGTTTTCTATTATTGCCATGCAGTATGATGTCACTCTGATGCATTATTGTTATAAAAAGTATATTGTTTTGCAGAGATCATTGTGGGAATGAACGTACATCCATTGATGTTTGCTGTAACCTCCCTGTTTTAGATAATTGTTAATAAAATAGTACTTTGCCATCTAACTGAGGTGGTTCTGTTATTTGGATTCAGAATTATTCTGTTGTGATCCCATCCATTACATATGCACGTTCCTAAAGGGCCTTAAGCTCACGTGGTAGCGATGCGTATGGTTTAAAGATCAAAACTAGTTTTACTCCCAAATTCCAGATGATCGGGCATCCTATGCCATTAGCTGGAAAATCGCAATTTCCTGTGGAGAGTGGCCGATAGAAATAAACTTGCAAAATAAATCGAGACGGTGGGCAGGCCCCTCTTTGAAGAAATCCCTGCTTGGTTTCCACGGGTCAGATTGAAGAAGGAGTCAATACCGAAAACCTCGAGTCGATTAATGAACGTAAGCAGACTAAGGGAAATAGCAATATAAAGGGGTGGGACTGTAATACTTTTAAGTAACGGGAAGTAGTCAATAGATAAATTTAAATGCCTAAAAGGTAATCGTACTTCAAGGGAAGTGAAAGAAGACATATCACACTCCAACTGGAGTATTGTAGAGAGAAATCGTATGGTCAGGACTGTGAAAGGTGACGTCTTAAACCCTGTATAGGGTAAAATAAGTAAAGGCGGGAGAAGTGTACCCCTTATTATAGAGGATAATAATAGTGGAAGATGATCATGGGGGTTATTAATTTGTAGTGTGTGATTAGTTTAAATATTGTTTTTTGTGTAAAGTATTAAGGAGTAATAGAATTGTGAAAGATTGACAAATCACAGTGTTTGAAGTTAAGGTGTAGTTAGCGATTGGTGCCAATCAAAAGACAAATAGGTTAGTGAAACAAAGAAGGATTGAGCAGCGATTGATGGTGCATGCTCATATTTGTTGTTTTAAAATGATAGAAAGTGGAGATTTGAGTTAAAACAAAAAGTTCATTTAATAATCTGGTAAGTATTGACAGTCAATTGAGACACCCCTCTCATACACTTTTGTCAGAAACTGATAAAACATGCGCCCAAACTCTAACAGTACAGCGCAAAATGAGTACAGGGCACAGAGGATAAAATGTGTATGCCATGGCCGCAAGGGGGATCATTGTCAAAAGTAGTATTACAACACATGACCACATATGTGCATGCTCCATACACAGCAAAGAAATTAGAGAAAAGACTGGCAATTTTAAAACTTTGGAAGATGTATCAAGAGGAAAAAGACGACCCACCACCGGAGGAGTGGAAGCTTAATCAGCATAAGGCTCCTCTTACCTTGCCCGAAAGCAAAAGTGTAAATCTAGAAGAGATAGGAATTTAACCTTCGAAGGAATTGAAGGCAGCAGCGGGCATACAGTAGGGACGACATTCCAGAAGACAGTAAAAGAAAGGAAGATGTTTGTAAGTTTATACAAAATACGGAAGAAAGGGGTGACAGGTCAAACTTATCGACAGACATAGATTGAGAAATCAAGCGATGGAAGGGAGAAAAGGACAGGGCTGACGAGGTAGCACTTGTACAGAATGAATGGATGGGAGGACAGATACTAGTCAAATTAGATGGAAAAAGCATTGAGGAAGTTAGGCAAAGAGAGGATAATGACGAGCAAGAAAGGAAGGACAGAGAATGAGAAAAGAGATTGAGAGAAGATGTACAAGGAAGGAAGAGCAGAGAGCAACGGGAACAGATATACAGGGAGGAACAAGAGAAAGATGAAAAACGAGTAGAGGAACAAAGGAAGTATTACAATAGACAAAGGACAATAGAAGAAAGGGACAGGAAGGAAAGGAAGAGAGAGGAGGAAGAAGCACAAAGATTAAGAGACAAGGATTACAGAGAAGAAGAAAAGAAGAGGAATGAAGAGAAGGGGTAAGGAGGGAAGAACGAAGGCAGGAGGAAGAACAAGCTAGAAGGTATGCAAGGAATCGAATGGAATTAGATGAAGAAATATAACGAAAAAGGAGACAGCAAGGTTTCAATGCTAGTCTCATCCTAAAGGAACAAATGAGGCTGAGCCCAGATATACGATGGTATAGAGTGGAAGAGATTCACCCGATAAAGGAAGTAACGCCAGCAGCATCTAGAGTAGGGCTAGAAGAAGAAAGCTATGATGCGGAAGGCAATGGAGAAAGGATAGATAAGGCCTATCAACACTTAAGACGAGATAGCGAGTATGAAACTCAAGGTAGCAGTAATCGATCCTTGATACCGTTACCATGAGTTGAAGAAGAAAATATGCTCACTAGGGAACATCGAGAATAGTCCTTAAGTAGACTAGAATTAGACCGAGAAGAGGATGATAGTCACACTAGCTGGAGTCCGGAAATGTCAGATGAGGACAGAGAGTCAGGTCGTGAGGCAGATAGAGAGGGTGTTTGCTCTCCCCTGAGAAAACAACAGATGGATAAAGAAGTAAGATGGTCAGATCTGGAAAATCCTAAAGAAAGAACGCCAGATCCCATAGCATATCCTCAGCATCCTCGAGGACGATCATATAGTGAAAAGGGAGTGTCTCCGCCATATGTAAGTAGGTTAAGGTCACTACCATCAAGAAGGCGAATAGGGACGATTACCCCCGCTATAAATAGACTAACAGTGGGGTCTGACTATGGGATGGGGTTCACACAGATCCCTTAATTAGAAAAAGGGGGAGCAAGACCACAATACATTACATGGCCACAGATGGATAAGGATGATTTGAAATGTAAGCTCCCTAGTTTGACTTCAGGGGGCTGGGAAATGGATATATGAGTTAGAGAAAATGACAGGAAGAAATATGCTGCCCATACGAGACATAAGGGGTCTCTTGGCAGCCATTCTTGAGGAGAGGGCTGATGAAATATGGAGAAGAGCAGGGTATTCAAGTGTGACTAAACAAAACACAGCGCACAATGAAGCGCCATTCAATAATTGGAGGGCAGATGTTTGGAGGGCTCTTTGGGTACAGTATCCTGACACATCAGATATGGGTACAATTATGACACGTAAAATTAAGGAAGATGAACACTGCATTGCTTAAATTCAAGATATTCAGGAGAAATGGTAGCTTGAAACTCGCGAGCTGTGGGAAAAGACTGTGGCATTATTTTATCATATTTTATGTCAAGGGTGACCAGAACCGGTACAAAGACAGATGAATAAGCAAGCGGGGATGGAAGTGAAGCCATGGGCTGAGTTACAGCTGCCGATTATTACAAGAAAAGAATCAAAAGACAGATGAAAATAGAAAAATGGAGGAAGCCAAATTAGTTCAGAAGAAATTGTCAACATTTGCCATCGAAGGGGTGGTATTGACAAGAGCAGAAGGATTGGGAATGAAGGAAGCAATAGGTACATTGCAGGTGAAAAATTCACTCCTGATGGCTGAAGGCGGTTATGGATTTGCACCACAGGGCAGAGGTATGGGTTTCAGGGGAAGAGGAGGTGGATTTCAGAATAATCAAGGTGGATTTCAGAATAATCAAGGTGGATTTCAAAACACTCAGAATGAGAACCAGGGTGCTTAGGCAGGATATAAACAAGGAGGGTTTTCCAGACGGCTACCCCTGGTGTGTTGGACTTGCGGAATGGCAGGACATATTGTGCGCGTATGTAGGAGCCAAGGGAATGTACAAAATGGTCAGTTTTCAAGAGGGGGAACAGCTTATCCACTGCCATATAGTACACAAACCAGAGGGGGCTTTGCCCAGGATCATACATCGAATCAGGAAAAGGCACCTCAAATACAGCAAGCGCAACAGCACGGACAAGTGTGAATGCACCCACCACAACTGTCTAACTTGAATAAATTTAGCAGCAAATATGCCTCTTTCAATATTGATGGGAACGCAATCAAAGTTGTAAAGGAGGTGAAGACCTTAGGTTTTTACCTTGATTCTGCCCTAACCCTAAGTAAACAAGTTAATACCATGGCATCGGCAACTGCGTACACCTGCAAGTTAATCAGGGCTTGTAGGCCTTTCCTATCTAAAGAAAGCTGCATCATCCTAGCAAACGCCCTTATCCTCTCGAAGTTGGATTACTGTAATGCCCTGTATCTAGGTGCGAGTAAGTATATTGTTAATAGAATCCAAATCTTACAGAACAACGTGCTTAGAACTGCCTTAAGCATTCCAAACAGAGAGCACATTTCTGAATTAAGGAGACAAAATAAATGGCTATCCACCAATGACAAAACCCTGCTTAAAATGGCCTCCCTTACCTACAAATGCCTTAATAATGCTGCACCATTGCTGCATTGCATTGCACCAATGCTGCACCTGGCAGAGAGAATAGTCAAAAAGTCTACATCCCGCCCCACCAGAACAGCTAACTCCTTCTGTCTGGTGGTCCCTAGATTCAAACTAAAAAAGCTGGAGGAAGTAGTTTCCCGGTTATGGGAGCACAGACTTGGAATGCACTTCCATACCCCCTGAGAGTGGATCAATCCATCCACAACTTCAGGCGCAACATGATAAGCTGGCTTAGAACAAATGACAAGTGAATGTTGGTGCTCGTCTGCTAACATATGACCATGGCTCTGTAACCCTCTATGCCATCACACGATGCTCCTCACCACTACCCCTGCGTCTCATACACACTGTTCTATGTACATAAAACTATTTTATGCAATATAGCTCTCTTCCATCCTAGCTTTACCTTCCTCTGTTTATTGTATACTGCATTGGATTATGCAATACTATGTTCCTCCCAGTTGTCTCCCAAACTTATACACTTCCCAATTGTATTTTGTGTATATCCTAATTTGTAAATATGCTAATTTTGTACATTTTCTGTAAACCTAAGCTTAAAGTATGCTTGTAACCTGTTGCGCCCAGATACCCCTGGGTTTGGTGCACCCTACAAATAAATAAATCAAACAAACAAACAAAGGCAAAAAGCACCTATGCAGTCACAACAATATGCAAATACAGGACAAGTATTGACGCCTAGAATAGGAGGTGTCACTGTGGTAAGAGGATACCCTTTCACGGGGTTGGGGATGAGCTTGTATCCTCAATAGGACAGCCCACAGGGTGACTTGATGTGTTCAGTACTAGCTGTGACACCAGACCCCCAAGAGGAACCAACGGTCGATGTGACAATAGGGGACAAATCCTTTTCTTTTCTTGTAGACACTGGGGTAACTCATTTGTGTATACTGGAAAGAAAATACCCAATGTCTGGTATTGCTATGAATGCTCAAAGGTTCTCTGGAGCTATGAATTTAGTTCTTTTTACTGATAAATTACTGGTCTCCATAGGGGAATGTGACATGCCTGTTCCTTTGTTATACTCACGGAAGACACCAGCTAACATTTTGGGAAGAGATTTAATGACAAAACTTAAAATGGCAATTTCATTTACCAATCAAGCAATAGTGTGCTCCACTCCAGGAATACACTATTTAAATGTGGGAGAGTACATATTGGTGTTCACAGGGCAAGTAGGTCTGTGAGGTGTCCCGGTAGATCCGGAAATCTTTTTATATGGGGTAAGCATTTTGTTAACATGGCTAACCGGCATGGTAGAGCAGATTGTGAGGATACCTGATGAATTTTTATTTAGGCCACAAATACCTATGGATGAGGAAGATGGACAGCCTATCCAAATAGAGTCAGAAGCAGCTATAGTTCGAGGTGAGATAGCCATAACTGAAGGGGTGGATGACGAAGGTATATCATGGAGAACAGTGATAGATCTTTTGGAAGGACTGACTAATATAACAGATGAAGATATGTTCAGAAACAAAAATGTCGCTGACAAAGTGCTGTTCTTTATGAGCATTACTTACAGGATAAGGATTGAGAAGAGAGAGATCCCACAGCGAATGGCGATAGTGCAGCTACGACCAGCATTTTTTCAGGATGATCTAGAAAAGGTGCCAAATGTCCATTGGACCACAGCCTCCTATGATGTAGGTTTGTTGAAGGGAATAGGGAGGTTAAAATAAAACTCAAACCAGAAGCAATTTTACCCAGAACAAAGCAGTACCCCATTTCGCGAGAAGCTGATGAAGGTATATTCCAAACAATTTCATCATTGATGAATCAGGGGATCCTAGTACCATCAGAGCCATTGTGCAATACTGCGGTGTACCTGATTAAAAAATCTAAAGGGTGGTCGTGGAGATTCATCCAGGATGTGTCACCTCTTAACCAGATTGGAGAGGCAGAGTTTCCTTTGGTTCCTAATCCTGCCACAATATTGTGCAATAATAGGGTCTTACAGATGGATCTAGGTGATATCGATCTTAAGAGTGTGGTGATACAGTACGTTGATGACATATTGATTTGCAGCATCACAGAGGATGAGTGTAGGCAGGACTCTATCCAACTAACTAACTAACTAAAGAATTTCTTATATAGCGCATTCACTCACCCAAAGGTCTCAGGGCACTTACATCGACATATACAAACACATAACACGTAAGTACCAAAGTGGAGGAATGAGAGAAGACGCCATGAATCATGGCGACTAGCAGGTCCTAAGGAGTAGCCAGTGATCTTATGGCACCATGTGGGGACTAGACGTCAAAAAGAAAGGTTTTAAGGCATTTTCTGAATTGTTGCAGTGTAGTGGACTGTTTGAGATGAAGAGGGATTGTGTTCCAGTTCTTTGCGCCCCAGGCCACAAAACTTGCTTCACCCAATTTCTTCAGGAGGGTACGTGGTTGTGCCAGTAGCAGAAGACTGTTTGAGCGTAGCGTACACTTAGGTAGCGCTATCTGAAGCCTGGTTTTTAGATATTCCAGGGCTTTGCCTGAGAGGCATTTAAAAACTATTACTAATCCTTTGAATTTAAGCCACTGCTCAATAGAGAGCCAGTGTAGCTTTTTTCGATGCTCTGTAATATGAGTTTGACGACTTAAGCCACATACAGCTCGGACAGCTCCATTCTGTATGGTTTGGAGACTCCTAATATTTCTCTTAGAAGTGCCTATCAGGAGGCTATTGCAGTAGTCCAGCTTGGTATTAACTATAGCTGCTGCAATGGATGCTCTATTGGCTTCGGACAAGTACGGTCGTATTTGCCACAAGAGATGGATCAAGAAGCTGCATGATGACTTAAGGTAAGATACAAGCTTCTGAAATGTCAGATGAGCATTAAAGTAAACTCCAAGCATCTTTACAGAGTCTGATACATGAATGTTGTTACCGCCAATTACAAAAGCTTTGTAGTCTGGGTCCATATTTTTATGCCTAAACGGTGTACTGATAACCAGCAACTCTGTTCTTTTTGTCATTAAGGGCGAGAGAGTTAAGAGCCATCCATTTTTGAATAGTATCATAGATTTCATTTACAGTAGCCAAGTCGTCCTTGTAGACCCCTGATAGTTTAATCACTATCTGTGTGTCGTCGGCGTAATTAGCAAATTGTATGCCATTGATTTTAGCAGATCACATAGGCATTTAATGTAAATGTTAAAAAGTAGTGGGGATAAACAAGATCCCTGAGGAACGCCACATGTCACAGGAATTTTTAGAGATTTAAAAGATCCCTTCGCGACACACGCATTTCTGGGGCCCAGCAATGATTTTAGCCAGTGTACTGCTTCGGGAGAGCATAGGCCAGTTTTTTGGAGTCTTTCAGCTAATAATTCATGGTCGACCAAGTCGAACGCAGAGGACAGATCCAGCAGGAGCAGTAGAGCAGAATTGCCTTCCTCAAGTATTTCTGTTATATTGGCCTTAAGGTCTGATAGAGCCGTCTCCGTTCCGTGATTGGCTCTGAAACCGGATTGTTCCCTGGCCAGAATGTTAATATCTTCGACAAATTTCTCCAGCTGTACATAGGCTAGTGACTATTTCATCAGGCAAAGGATAAAAAAAGTGGACAATGAGAAATTACAGTATTGCCAGGAAGAGGTGTTGTACATAGGTCAGTTCATTTCGCATGAAGGAAAGAAAGTGACACCTGAAAGGGCTGAAGCAATTATGAAAACCCCAAAACCCAACACAATGAGACAAATGCAACAGTATCTGGGTTTGTGCAATTACATTAGAGCTTGGGTGTTTGATTACAGCATGTACACAAGCCACATCTACAAACATTAAAGAAAGCACAAGTTGGTAAAACAAAGATAGAATGGACTGAAGAAATGGAGGGAGAATTTGAGGTGTTAAAAAGAGCAATTTTTAAGGCTCCAGTTTTAGGGATTCCAAACTATAGTGAAGAATTTTATTTATTCTCACACACAAATGAGTCGGTAATGACAGCAGTACTTACACAAAGGACAACATTGGTGTACAAACCTTTGGCATATTACAGAAGGATTTTAGACCCAGTTATGAGAGGACACTTCCCTTGCGAACAATCTTTGGTGGCTGCCGCGTTTGCAATGGAGAAGTCTACAAGTATTGTCATGGGCTGTTCTATGAACCTTTACTGGCGCATGCTCTATTTGCCAGTCTAGAGAAACCCAAGGGCAGATTAACATCCCAAAGAGCTTCAGCTTATGAGGTAAGGATTTCGAATCCAATGATTAAAATTGTAAGATGTAAAATGGTGAACCCAGCCATGTTTGTAGCTGAGCCAATAGAAGAAGGCAATCATGTGCATTACTGTGCAAACTATGTTGAATTCTATGATGATACCTTGTGTGAAAGAGAATGCATTGGCGGGAGTGGAGATTCTTTTTATTGATGTTTCTTCAAAAATTTAGCAAACTAGTGGGAAGAGGCATTCAGGCTCTGCAGTAGTAAGACACAGATTAAATGGTCTGATTAAAGTAGTGGCAAGTGCAAGACTACGTCTCACTTTTCAGCCAAGCAGCAGAATTACTAGCACTTACTGTCCTGCTCGAGAAACATGAAGGACAGGAAGTAACAAGCCTATGTGACTTCAACCATACACGCACGGCTGTCATGTTGGAAAAGGAGGGGCTATCTCTGCGCAGACAGTTCTCCAGTACAGCATGCATCCTTATTAGACAGACTCATCAAAGCACCACAACTCCCAGTGGCCATAGCGGTTGTACAATGCGCAGCACATACTGAATGAACAGACTTTATCTCTTGCGGAAATGAAGCCACAGACATAGAAGCCAAAAGAGTTGCATATTCTCCAGATATTTCAAGTTTCGATACTGAAGATATTAAGGAGGGTTTAACTAGAACCATGTTAGTACGAGAAGGGTTTAATATGCTATCAATTACACAACTAATACAGATTCAGGGAAGAGCTCCACAGGAAGAGCAAGAGCTATGGACATGAAGGGAGTGTTCTTTATCCCCCATCGAAGCATTATGGCGACAGGAAAGCACAGGAAAACCAGTAATGCCGACAGCATTATTGAAAGTCACACTTGAACAACTATATTACCCCGCGCATTGTGGGATGTATTTACCCATGCATCCGAGCCATACCTCAAAACTGTGCAGTACTGACATGGAAAACATCATGATGGCCAGAGCTTCCCAGAAAATGCACAGGGAAATGCATGAAGAATAGGCTGCCACTCATTTTTGCCGATGTTATGGGCACAGAAGGACACTGCCTAAAACCACCAGTGGACTACCCACACAGTAGTCTGAAACCATTGGGAATGGCAATGCTGATTGCCAAAAGCAAACCCATAACTGTTGGGAATTCATTTTCTTAAATCCCCAAAAGGGGTGCAGTACCAGTACTCACCACTATCCAAAAGCCGGCGTTTTCAAACCACCAGATTTTGTAGAAAACTGAATAAATGAACCCAAAACATGCCAAAGAAAGACATTTTAAGAGGTGGATCCAATGTAAAGTTATATTCTGAAGTGACTTGAAGGTTTATAACAAGACTGGCTGAGCTGTGGATTTCAGCAGTTTAAGTAAATTTGGACTGAAAGACACTAAAAAATCTAAGTGTTTAAATTGAATGAGTGACCTACTTTTGAGTGTCACATAGGTTGCAATTGTTTAAATGTCATAGTTTTGAACTTAGAATCAGCATTCTAGCTGCATATGTAAAAATGTTTAGTTTTATTTGAATGCAGAAAACTGGGGAACAGAAATGACATGTAGCTAAAAACTGGCTTAAAGAGATTCCAATTTTGCCTGGCAGCTACCCCCATCAGGAGTGAAACTTGAGTCACAGCTGTGTTCCCAGGCCCATCTGCCTTTTGCTGGCCACACTAAGGATATGCCATCTCTCTGATAATTGAATTAAGGGGAGCCCCACAGAATACAGGAGCTCTGAACAAAGCCCTGTCCTGACCCAGGCAGATGGTTTATTGCAGACGTCGTAAATGTAGCTTCCTCTTGGCAGAAGCTGGGAGGGGCAGGGTCTCTGAGCTTGGCAGAAACTGGAAAGACTGGTTTCTGTACCATGTGACATGAAAAGACACACCTCTATAGCCAGAATATGGTTTTAGAAAAAGATGAATAACTCATAGTACGGACTTGTGAACATTTTTATAAATGACACCATAATTCTTGTGATTTTTCTGCCCACATTTTAAGAGGTTTTTAGAACCGGTGGCATGTTTAGGGGGGTTTTAGCGGAAAAGAGGATATTACTCAAAATGTGTGCATGTGAAAAATCTGACACTTCATCAACTAATGTCCATACTCCTTGCGCACATGTGTGTAAATTTGGGGTAATGTCCGGGATTGCAAACCAGTTAAAAAGTGCAAAATATCGCTATTTCTGAATGCAAGCCCCCAGGAAGAGCAGAGTTTGAACAGGGTATACCTCCTGTGATATGTGATGGGTGCATGTAATTTCAAACCACTGTGTAGCTATGAAATATGTATTTGGTTCAAATCTAGATTTGTGTGCAAGTTGACAGGAGGAGTGGACTTTCTGCAGGCTGTAAAATGACATCACTCTGACACAACTTAGCTCCCCCAATCAGGGGAGAAATGAAAGCTTGGCCAATGATAAGTGGAGAGGGGCTGGCTAGTGATGCTGCTCACACACACCCATTTTAAAAACACATAAAAGCAGAGAGACAGGACAGATAGGGACCTTCAAATCCATTTGCAGCTGGAAGCTCTGCCGGGAAAATCCATACTTTACCTCCATCAATCTCCAGAGAAAGCTGTGCAGAAAGACCCAGAGAAAGCAGAGCAGTATCCAAAACCAGAGAAAGCTGAACCGGAGTCCAGTCCAAAACCTGACCAGATCCGTGGCGAGGCATATTTCTAAATATAGTGTGAGTACATAGCAAACTGTGCAGAACCAATCTCTTAGTTAAAATAATATAATCCAAGCTATTTTAATCTAAGTAGAACTGCCTCCTGTCACCTGTCATTTGTAAAGCTGTCACTTGTCATTTTCTAGTTGCAAGCTGCACTTGTCTTTTTGAACTTTAAAATTTCAAATCTGAAAAACGACCTTTATTTAATCGCTCATATCTCCGTAACCGTTCTTCTGTAATAGCGCCCGGCGCATTCGCGAATTTTACCGCGATTTGCAAATTTCTCCACGTGTGAAAACAGAAGCTTCTTGCTTTCATTTGCCAAAAATTCGTTTAACCTGCTAGTTAATCCTAGATCATTGCTAGTGTGAGCCTGGACTAATATTAACTAATATTAACTAGATACCACTCACCCTGAACCTCTAGAGGGAATTAAAAGCATTTTAACATATTTTCACTCCATTGCCAGCATATATCAAAGCATTTTGCCTGTGTTTTCAACTTCTGTAGTCTAAGTTGCTGGGTGAACTGAATTACATTTGAATTGCATTTCTGAGAATTGTGTGCCTTCCTTCCATTTCCTTGCATTGCATAAAAGGGGGGGGGGTGAATTGTACAAGAAAGTGATTACATTGTTTTTGCTGAAATCCTATCAAGTTATTTTCTGTACTGCATTTCATTCCACATTGCATCCATTGGAAACCATAAAAGTATTGTTGCTATCTTATCCATTTCATGTCAACTCCTTAGTGATTATAAAGAAGTGTGCTAGTGCCAGATTCTCCTTGTTAATCTTTATCATATCAGATTAAGTGTGATATTCAATTATTAATTTATTATAAAGTGTGATATATATACCTATTGTTGAAACTATCAATTAAACCTTTTTAACTTGCAAAACAGAACTACTTCTTGGCTCAGTGGGGTCAGGGGGATTCCAAGAGAGGGGTGTTATATAGGGGTAGTCATCCAGAACGCATGAACTGGACATAAAGATATATCAATAAGGGTTTTCATTCAGTATTCTAGACTAGGCGTTGACTTGGCTGTAGTGCTGAATTGAATCCTCTTACAGCATATAACCAGAGAAAGTCTTGATGCCACTATTGCAGAAGACTGGTTAATTCCCAATTTGTTGGAACACGTTGCACTGTTCATGGTGAATTGCATCGTGTGTCAAACGTTTACTGCTGGGTACACAAATAACAATTAGAGGAGTAATACCTCAACTGAATGGTCCATTTCAGCATCTACATATCGACTATGTTGATATGCTGCAGACATGTAATGGCTATAGGTATCTATTAGTGGTGGTGTGCCCCTTTTCCAGGTGGATCGAAGCCGGTCCATGCGCACACCCTGATGCCACTTGCACAGCTACATTTTTAGTGCGCAAAGTTTTTCCAAGATGGGGTGTGTGCGACGTACTAAGATTCGATAATGCAGCACATTTTGTCAATGAGTTATTTGAACAGATAGGGCTTCTATTAAACATAAAACACACATTTTCTTCTGCTTATCACCACAAGCAAACAGGATATGTGACAGACTCAACAGCCTCCTCAAGGAAACGATTGCCAAGATAAAATTGACTTTAAAAAAGGGATGGCTATAGTGCCTACACCTAGCATATATGCCCTTCAGAATCAATCAGGTTCTGACCACCACCTCACCCCACACAAACTAAGGGCATTGTATGAGAGTGCCTTTTACACCTCCATCTAGGGTTAGGAGTGATGCAAAAACTCTAGGTGATGAAATGCACCATTATTTGACATGTATGACTACCAGTATTTCTGTCATTTTAAATAAAGTCAAGCATTGAGGGGAGAGGTCTAAGGACATGGAAGAGGACAGTCCAGTGACCAATCCAAATGAACTATTGCCACCACCAAAGTTATATGTTGGAGATTTAATATTAATAAACAACTTAACTGGGCCATGGCACACACCGAGGTTCAACGGCCCCTTCATAGTTGAGGAAGTTTCCCCGTCTGCAGTCAAGGTATCAGGAAGACAAGCTTGGCTGCCTCTTAGCGATGTGAAGGTTTATAAAGGTGAGGCCACCCCCCCCCAACCAATCCAACTGAATTATTGCCACCACCAAAGTTATATGTTGGAGATTTAATATTAATAAACAACTTAACTCGGCATTGGAACAAACCTAGGTTCAACGGCCCCTTCATAGTTGAGGAAGTTTCCCCGTCTGCAGTCAAGGTATCAGGAAGACAAGCTTGGCTGCCTCCTAGCGATGTGAAGGTTCATAAAGGTGAGTCCCCCCCCCCAACAACGGTTGCAGATCTAGAAGCAAGGTAAGAAGAAGAGTTTCTGCTTGTGCAGACTCGGTGGATGACCAAGAAGAAGGACGATGAAGCAGCAAGTAATTAGTACTTGCTTTTAATTAACTGGAATTCAATGGAGACACCTTATAGATTTTAGCAGGAAGCACAAAGACTTACAGAAGAATTCCAGAGGTTGAACTAAACTATTAGAAATATATTGAAGAAATGAATATTATATCCATACTATGCCTAAACATCAGTTTTTGATAAGAAATTGAAAAAGGAATCAGTATCCAGATTCATTTTGTCGAGCATATTTGTTCTAAATTGATAAAATACAAGTCACCTGTCAACAGTAGTATACATCAGCTTATGGTTGCTATCTTTGTGTTTATCCTTCAGTCTTATCCTGCTCTTGCTAGAAGAGACGTTGATATTCATACATTTTTACATGATCCCAAGAATGGTCCAGTGACAAGAAGACTATTGACAGCGATTATTGAGCACATTGTACAATTGCAAATGCAAAATTGAACACGTACAAAAAAAATCATTTCAGAAAAGGGCAATGTGGTTGTAAGAAGAGCATTAGCTCAGCATGCGTTAGGGTGGCACAACAAATGGTTTTCCAGACTTTTATGCGTAATATACATATACATGTGTATTCTTTTTATATTTCTTTATCTTATATTTCATAGCCTCTATTATTCTAATGGTCCTGTTGAAGAAAGGGCTCCTATGATTTTCCATACTATGAGTACGAATTATGAAAATTTCTTTGATCTTTATGGATATGTTAGATGCCACAAAAGGGATGTGGAGGAAGACAATCATGGGATAACTACCTATCTAGAGAATTCAGCTCACCTAGGAAATAATATGTGGTATCAACATATGAAAAAGGTGGGGGAAAGAGCATCTGATGGGAAATGGTACGTCTGCTTTCTCATCCCCTATGCCATGAATACAGTAAAGACTTTCATTTCAAAAGAGGTGTCAGTGCATGATGCAAAATGCCTCAGTCATCTTGCAGCATGTACCACTCAGGGATTATTCCAAGGGAATTGGGCAAACTTGCGATGGAGAAATAGACAGTCTTTCCTGTGCCAGGATGATTATATCACATCTACTCAAATGAAAAAGGAGCCTGGATGGACAGACAAGATGCTTGTGTATCCTGCTGGAGGACATGACAAGGTGATCATTGAATAAATGGAGAGAATGAACTTCTCTGATATGACAGAAAAAGCTTGGATGCCTGGATGCTGGGTACGATCACAGCTCTTCGTCTATGGAAGCGTGAGCACGAGTAAAGTATGGGAAGATGGCATGATGTCCTGTGCAGCTCCTCTGCTGAGGAAGGAAGCAGTACAAGGAATACCGAAAGTGAATAAGGACTGTCTAAAATCATGGCCAAAATATTCCAAACTACTGACATGGGTGTAAAATGAAGCAGGCCCAGTGGCAGTAGTCCCATTCATTAATGCAATGATGTCTTTCGGAGGTCGAGGAAAGAACTACGTCAGACAGAACAAAGGATGCAAGACTACCATTGGTGTTCCTGGAATGAGAAAAGGGACAGCGGTTCTGATGGATCGATATTGGGCCTGTAGATCAAGAGAATATATGAAATTACCCAGGAATTGGGTTGCAGTGTGTTCTTTTGTGTTTGTCCATGTTCCTCAAAGCGACCTGAACATTGATGAATTCCCAAAGGTAGATGGCCACATGAGAAAAAGAAGATCTCTTGAACTCTGAGGAATAAAAATAGAGAACTATTTCTCATCTAATTCAATAGAAGCTTATGAAGCCATTCCTGATGAACATAAGTTGTTTAGTAAGACTGCCATGATAATGACATCTATATTCATGCCTGGACTTCAAACAGCAGTGAATGCCAAATGGCTACAAATCACCAGGTGGGAGCTTCTACAGACAATCAATGCTACTATAAAGGGATTCAATGCCATAAAAGAAGAGCTGAGGCCCATACGACGATGAACCTCCAGAACAGATATGTCCTCAATATGAACACACAAAGAATCCACTTTTTACTGAAACACCTCTATTCACGAAACGGAAAATCAGGATGATGTGTGGCCTCTTTAAAATCTGTCAGTGTAGAGGGCGTCAAGGCATTACCATTTATACAAATCCATTTCCTTCTGCAAATGCAATTATCTTAACATATACATAAAGAAGATGGGAGCGAGCTGGGATGATCTAATGGCGAACCCCTGCAGTAATTGGGTTTCTGGATTACATTAGTCGTGGGTTTCTCGCGCCAGTATTGGCCAGGCTCCTAAAGCTCACAGACAAGAAGGAATACAGTTCAAAGAGAAAACAAAAGCAGAGCACGCTGCTTACCAACTAAATCATCAGAGTCCCATTTGTGCCCTTTCGCCTGTAGATCTAGTGAAGCATAGGTTTAGCTTTGGGTCACCATGTTTAAAGCACCAGCAAGTGACGGACCACCACTAAGGGCGGGTGGTGTGGATGCTGCCCCCACCTGAGCAGCAGGCCATTCAATGTGTGCTTTATTTGCAAAGGGGACTGTGCTAGCTGCCTCTCAGCAGTTGCGTATCCCTCACTATATTTTTTTTGTGGCGCCACAAAGCTCCACAGCAAACATAGTGGCTAATAATGGGAGGTAGTGGGGCATCAGTAGACTGGTCCTGCCAGCTCTCGTTACTACGCCAGCAGTGCAGGCATGCAGCCAGACAGGAGAGACCTCCACTCCCATCAGGCAGCGTGACTGCATCCTGAGAGGAAGGGTAGGCCTATATTAAATGCAGTTCAGTCAATCCACATATTAACACTTGTCTTTGCTTTATACTTGATGCACCAATAGTTACTGTGCATCAAGGGTAAAGCAAACAAGTCAAGGGTTATTACCTGGCTAGACTGTCCAACATTGAACGTAGGAGATTCTAGCATCATAACACTTGACTTTGCTTTACCCTCCAAGTATCATTACTCTGCATCAAGGGTATTATTAGTACAATGGAGTGTGGAAGCCCCTCTACTGAGAACGGACATGGGACAAATGCCCAGTTCTATGGAATTTCTTCAACTCAGGAGAGTCTCCAACCACGTTTCAGCTCACTGCACCCTTCACAGAGGAGAAACATCAATTTGCATGTCAGTCTTTGTCCCAACCACAAGGACACTCCAGCACCAAAATGCTAAGCAAATCTCCTCTGACCAAGAGTACCATCAGCAACCCCAGACACATGTTTCAGCCTTGTTGGGCCTCCTCAGTGAGGTGAAGCTAAGCATCTGTAAGGCACTGTGAGCAAGGGGTCCGCATCTGGATTACCCAGGGCTACTTAGGGTGAAACCCCACATTTTACATAATTACAAAGAAGTGTGTGAGCCCCTCCACTGAGAACGAACATGGGTCAAATACCCTGTTCTACAGAATTTCTTCCACGCATGAAGGTCTACAACCACATTTTAGCTCACTGTACCCTTCAAAATTGAATGTGGTTCAGTCTATCCACATGTTAACACTTGTCTTTGCTTTATACTGGATGCACAGATAGTTACTGTGCATCAAGGGTAAAGCAAACAAGGTAAGTGTTAGTACCTGGCTAGACTGCCCTTCATTGAACGTAGTAGAAACTAGCCTCATAACAATTGACTTTGCTTTACCCTTGATGTACCGTTACTGTGCATCAAGGGTATTGTTGTTGTTGTTATTATTATTATTATTATTATTATTATTATTATTATTATTATTATTATTGTTATTATTATTATTATTATTATTAGGCTATTTGTTGAATGCCAACCTAGGGTAAAGGGTAAAGCAAACATTGCAAGTGTTATTTCCTGGCTGGACTGTCCTACACTGAATGCAGGAGAGTCTAGCCACATAATAACACTGTGCTTTGCTTTATCCTTAATAATAATAATAATAATAATAATACCCGTGATGCACCTCAATGGTATTATTATTATTATTATTAATATTATTATTACTATTATTACTATCATGGTATTTATTGAGTGCTGACCTCATTTCAGGAAAGCAACCAAGCACTTTATAATCATAGGGGGGAGAACAAAGGGAGGGAAGCAGAGAAAAAAGGAGCAGGGAGCTTCCATTGGAGTGTGGGCAATTGATAGCATGTGGGAAGACAGTGGGGAGCAGATCACTAAGTCTCAGGTAGGGTGGAAAGTGTAGGGTGTGTGTATGTAGGTGTTGATAAGGGGCCATTCCTTGAAGAGGAAGACCTTGAGCTATTTCCCAAACTGTAGACGTGAAGGTGCAAGTCTGATGTTGACGGGGAGGAGGTTTCAGAGTCTTGGCGTGTAGACAGAGAAGGCCCGTCTTCTGGCACCTGCCTTCCTGCACTGTCGTAATTCAAGTTTGTACATTTCCTTACTTCTGGTGGATCGCAGGCCTCCAGAGATGCTGAGTTTTTCAGTGGGGTAGCTTGGGGACCAAAGGATAACACAACAGGATTTGAAGATGATACAGGTTTACAGTGGAAGCCAGTGCAGTTCGATGAGGTTAGGTGTGATGTGGTTACATTTGCAGAGTCCCTTAAAGGGTAATGCAAACATGACAAGTGTTGTCACTGGCCTACATCCAATGTAGGCCAGTCTAGCCACGTAATATTATTACTTATGTTTGCTTTACCCTTGATAGACAGTAACTGTGAATCAAGGGTAAAGAAACCATAGTAAGTGTTATTACTTGGTAGACTAGCCTATCTTGGTATAGTCAGTCTGGAAATACATGCTTTCTGTGGCATGGCAGGTTTTACTTGCTAGGAACCCTAACTTGCTAGGAACCCTTCGGGAGGATAGATCAGCGGCAACATGCTCGCCCTGGAAGCAAGACAGCACGGAGCAACACAGCTGCAATCCCCGGGTCCGCGCTCAGAAACCTCTGGTATTTAGCACATTATAAATAACCTATTATATATTGTAATACTAGCATATATCGGTGCAACCAGTATGCGCAGAAATGTATGGGCACATCTAGCATGAATATGATTTCCATACGAGCATATGTTGTGTGCAAATGCATACTGAAAATGCATTGGAAAACAGCCCTGTACACTGTTGGTAACTTGCATCCATTGTGTTTTTCATGTGCTATGATACAAAATGTATTGAAAACTGTTTGGCTTTTATCCAATTTGTCACAAAAAGTGTTGTAAAATGCACCATTGTAACCCATTATCCTAGGGGGGAGAAGCGCCCCAAACCTGTCTTGATTATTTCGGGCTCCCTCACTGCGCTCGGTCGCTCCTGCATATTAGGCTCATACATTTACACCCTTCCAGTTAAAATAATCACCAGCTGCCACTGGTGCTAGTGCTTTGGAACAGCTTCCCACAGGTGCACGAGAGAACCAGAGCTTTTTCAGATTCAAAAGGGTGCTGAGCAGATACCCAAACAAGCGTTCACTTCTGCTTGATCTGGGGCCTCTCAAAGAAGTCAGAATATTCTATGCGGGACATTCCTCAGGAAAGGCTGAAATCACATGCTAAATGAGTGCAGTTCCCTGCAATCCAAAAGTGATTTCTGTGTATAGAAATGTGTATGTTCCTCTTTCCCAGTATTTCCTCCCCTTACCATTTTCTTTTCTGTCACTTCCTGTTGTGTGTCTTTAAGCAACTTCGACCACATGTGCAGCCTTACAAAATACAAGAAATAAAAATAATAAACTAGCTATACCCATTGTTATATGCAGAACTAGCTCACTCTCGCTCTCTTTTTCGCTGTATCTATGATCTCTTTTTGTCTATGTATTCCTCTACGTCGCGAGAGTCACTTTACCAGTGTGCATTTGATAGAGCCATCCCAGCCGTTGCTGACATCAACACAGCCAGACTAAAACACAGCTATCTTGTGTGAAGCCAGGTTATGCTATCAGCTGTTTTGGGAGGATAACTCAGGGGCAACGTGCTTGCCTTGGAAGCAAGACAATATGGAGCAACACAGGTTCTATCCCTGGGTCTGCACTTAGAAACTTTGGGTATTAAGCATATTATAAATAACCTATCATATCATATTTTCAAAGAGTGTACTGCAAAATAAGCTATAAAAACCATTGATTTCTAAGGATCACGTCCACTATACATTGCAGTCAGAACAAAATTGCCCTTGTCTTGCTAAGCAAAGCACATGACCAAATCCTATAATAACCATATGAACTATTTTCCGATAGTTTGTAATTCCAAGATGGACTGTCTGGTAAACTCCTTTTGTACTCTTTAGAAATACCCTTTTAAGAAAAGAGAAGGCGATTAATAGTACCAATAAGGGTTCCTGGATTATATGCATACAAACAGAAGAATAACAACAGTTCTTTATATTGGATGGATATGTCTGGGATAAGATGGTGCTTATCTTATTTTTTGGCAAAACTCACCATATCATTAAAGTGCGTGTAAGCATGAACGAACGCTATATACAGATTCAGAAAGACTCAGGATTTGGATGCAAGTATAAAATGACCGTAAATTCTGTCACTCTACTGGAGTTAGAGGCTGCTCCTGCTTTGATGGTACATAATATTACAAGGGGAGGTGTTGAGTGAGGAAGCAAGGTCGTAGGGGAAGGGTGGCTCTGCACACGCTGAGTCCTCAATACAGACATCCTTTGGGATGTTTACATATAAAGATGATGAAATGCTTTCAAATGTATACATAAGTACTTCTTCTGCACGAGGACGTCAAATGGGCAGTATTCAAAGCATCTGAAGAGCCAGAGGTTGCAGACCCGTTTATGGAATATTATTCCCGACCTATAGGTGAACTCAGAGTGCACAGAGAGCTGCACTTTGTTACAGCTCTATAATTACAAGTGCTTGAATGCCATCAACCAGGGCTGATTCAGGCTTGAGACCGAATCCAGGAAACCCCTGCCCAGATGTAATGTCCATCCGTGTGTGATCAGAGCTAAAATAAAAAAGAAGGCATACAGTAGGGGGGGTGCAAGTGCTAAAGTGCCGAAATCGCATCACGGTTGTTTGAATCAGTCAAGCTCCTGTAGAGAGGAGTCGTGAGAGGCCTCGTACAAGAGTCTTAAAATGCTCTGCACGCCTCTTGTGTTCTTCAGATTGGTTTGAAGCAGTTTGAACTGTACAAAAAAACCGGTCGGTTTGAATCTAGTCGCGATGATTTGAATCTGAATAAAGGCCTATAGCTGAAACAATCCGATCAAATGAAATAAAACCAACCTGAAAACCGAATAACATTAAAAGGGGAAACCGTCAAAGCAGCCAGATTGTGGGGCCAGGTTATGCTATCAGGTACTCTTACACAGTTAGTTGCTGCAATCTGTCGTCATCTTTCAAAGCGTGTTGAGTTATAGGCCCAAGTGGTTTTAGTAGTTAGTTACTTTGAACCATCCCTGCTTAGATAGGGTGATGGCTGATTCTGGCCTATCCCCACCCCCCTGTACACGGGAGACTCCTCGTGGCTGTGTCAGGTCTGGATCAGGCCTGTTTCGCCTTCTTTACTGGCCACACCCCTCCAGCGTGGGTCAGCAGAGGGTGGGTGCGGCTGGATAGGAATAGGCAGGTGACCCTATGTTGACCACTAGGGGAGAGAAGCGAGCCCACCCTCTGCACACCTAAACATTTTCTGAAGCAAATATGAACACAAAATGGACTCTCGGTTCTTTGCCCAGCCAGCCTTAGACCTTTCTGTGCATTCAGAGTCAAGCACACAGACAAGCATTTGCTGTTCCTCTTCGTGAATGTAAACTTTGCAAAAAAGGTAGCTCCAGAAGTTTAAGTAGTGACACAGGGCCCAGAGCCTCACCTCTTGGGGGGCGGGGGGGCGGGGGAGAGTGGGACACACAGACCCAACCTTTAGAGGTGCAAATGGCTCCTGGTCTGCCTGGCGGCTCCATGTAGCTGCCTTGCTTTATTATTAAGCCGTGCGTGCACACATACCCACACACACCGCGGCACGCAATGTATACTGATAATTTGTGTGCCATGATACCTCAGAAGATAGCTCAGTGTATTAAGCACTTGTTGCAGAGTTCATTGTTTATATGCCGGATCCTAGATCATTCGGGCAAGGCTGACTCAGCCTTTCCTCTCTCTCAGATACTCCCGAACGTGTATGCATACTTTGGTGATAGTAACACCAACTGAGGTACAAAACAAGGCATGTGCACAAGATGCTGCTAGGTAACCATCTAACACATCATCAGCACGGTGCAGGCCTTGAGCTCTGTTCCCCTAAGCAAGCCACCGCCAAGGAAGAGCATAACGTGTTATAGAGTAAACGTGATAGCTAAGTTCTAGGTTGTGTAAGCAGAGTTGTGGTTCATATCCTGGAATTTCCACCTCACAATACAGTGACCCTGGACAAATCGTTGTATCTAACTCTACAGTACCGTGCAGTCTTCTGTGGAAAGGTGTGCCTTCTCGCATGCTGGTGGCATTGTTAATTCCTTTGCCTGCAATTACTTTTAAAGAAGCAATTGAGTGGAGGGGGCCTAGACAGAAGAGGAACAACCACAAAACACAGGCCTCTTGCAAGCTTATTTAACACAAAAAGTTTGCTGTTTGTACAATTTTTCAAATGTTCTTCAGCACATCAGTAACACCAATATGCAATTATGTGTGCTGTGGGTATTTCATGCTTGAAAATACAGTATTAAATCCCAGATGAGATTTTTTATGCTCACATCAGTCATGCTGTCATACCGACTATACTCCTGGATGATGAATAAAAGAGAGCCATTTTCATTTTGCATAACAGGTGCCTGTGTTTAAAAAAGAAAAATATTTGGCCATTTTGGGTTATTATATACCAGTGTTAAACGTCCAAGTTAGGATTACAAAATAGGGTATTATTCTAGTTAATGGAAGTCAAAATTCACAAAGAATTGCACCTTGCTTTCCAAGAACTGGGAATCAATGTGGTGAAGTGCAGCAATTACAGGCTGTTCTAAAATCTCAGCTTTATCTTTTAACCAAAGTGTGTGACTCTTGGCTACTCATTTAAGCACATAGTGCCTAACTTGTCAAATTGACACTCCCTGAGTGATTCAAAATGATTAGCCCATAAAAGAGATTTAATTCACAGGCTGCACGGTTCAGAAAATCCTCGCTCGTTGCTTAACTGCCTAAGCTGTTGCCTTGTAAGCAATCAGAGTGCTCATTGATATATTACACAACACACAATCATGTGCTACTTAGCTCACTAATGGCAACACCACTTGAAAAACACACCCACCTTCTAATCTCAGTCTATGCCTGCAAACGTGCACCGTCCCGGTAGCTCCTAACCGGTATCCACTACCTATGCTACAGTACTGGCCCCTTCCTCGTAGTTTCCAATCATTCTCCTGAAGCCAAAATTGATCACGTGTGCCTTCTAAGAGGCTGGTGATCTTCTATGCCTATGCCTTGTCCTGCCTATAAACTGCATCTCCTGCACTTCCCCGTGGTTGCTACTTTTAAAAAGTGTGTTGTACTTAAACTGGAACAAAAAAGTACTCGCACTGCAAGCATGAGTGAACATACTCTGGTGCTAGACAGGGTGCAAATGTTATTTTAGTGATAAACAGAACAGCAACACCCTTCGGGGTGCTAACTGCAGACACAGTGAGGCACAGGCACTCAGATTGATTATCGAGGATGTGGGTGTGAGTTCGCTGATCGTACTCTGGGATTGTTATCTGTTACACTGCAGAGCGCCAGCCTGAATGGGACGGAAGGGATGGTATGTACGCATGGCACAATGACCACAGAAAAAACCTGCATCTACATGTAAATCTGGCTATCTCCTACCCTCACATGTGCACTCAGGCTCTTCTCTGTTGAGCAGGTGTCGGCCACTGTATGCAGGAGGATGTGCTGAGTCATAGCCCAGAGCCTGCACTGCGCGGGTCACTGCATAAACCTCTCACCTCACAGCCCACCTTATGCCTTTAAGCCACTTCAAAGCATTGCAGTGTCAGCTTGTAGCAATTCACCACAATAAGTCGATCGGAAGTGAAACCATCACCCATGCAAATACCAGTCCCAGGCCCCTTGGATTTCTAAACTCTTCAGACAAGTCGGCAGTGCTGCCAAGACACACCAATGCCAGATGTGCACTACACAAAACTCCAGGTTGTTTCCTTCCCTCTGCTTCTCCCCTCTCTTCGCCTCATCCTTCAACACCCTCTCCTTCACTCTTAGCACATTGAAACGGACTGACGGTGATATAAAGAGCTACATAAGAAACAAACATAACATAACACGACTGAGCATTCAGAAGGAGGTCAGGGGGATCATGTGCTTATAGGGTGGATTGGGTGAAAGGTGATCCTTGCATCTTGTGATAAGGGACGACAGCACTGCGGTTAATAAAAACGGGAAAGCAAAAAGGGGTGGGATCCGGATGTCTTGTCAGTCAAGAGGCGAAGGCACTGGACACAGTGCACAAAGAAAAGTAGTGGCGCTTTGCCCGCTCCCCCATAGCAAAGTGCCCCTTCAAAAGCCAAAACCCCCCTTCTCCTGCCTACCCTGTGCCACCAATACAACCCCCCTATGAGCCATCATGTCTATCCTCCCCTCCTCCCCAACACTGTGTTTTACAACTAAACTATCTAAAGTGAAAGAAGTCGCACCTTAAGATCACCATTAATTATGCACCCCTCCCCTTTCCAAGCACCCCCAATTCCTATCTATTAAGGGACACACCAAAAACCAAAGCCTCCCCTTAACACACAAACAGCTCTACTCGCATCAAGTATTAATTATGTTTAAATGCAGAAGACACATCGGAGCCCTTAATTAAAAAAAAGGGTGCGTGCCGTTTCTTGATTTCATCGTTAACGGCGATCTAAGAGAACCGTAAGGGATTTGTCCTCCACAGGGTCCCTGCCCTTGAAGGAGGGCTGGCAGAGCTGCCTCGTGCGATAGCTCAGTGAGCTGTGACGTCAGTACCTTACCCAGAGCACTGGTTCGAGTCCTCCTACGAGGCCAGCAAAGGACAAGGTGTCCTTTGCACGCGCACAAAGTGCCCTTCACCAGCCTCACAGAAAAAGTGCTTAAGACCAACAAAATCAGGGGTAAAAGGGCTAAAAAGCAGAGGACCGTCGTACCAGTTGGTTCCTGCTCACTTCGGTCACCGAGTGCAGGATACAGTTTTACTGTCTAGGAAGGAAGAGTGGGAAGTCTTCTCCAGTGAGCCTCTGTCACTCGCATACGTTCCTCCCATTCCCAAACCCATCCTGTTCTTAAGCTACGCTCTGCACTCGCCACTCTCCAGGGTATGCCCCGACTCCCTGCGTGCGGACGGTGAAGCCATGCAGGCTGGCAGACTAGGGGGCTTTCTTACCAGGTAGAGTTGTTTTTCAGAGGGCCTTGACAGCACTGCATTGCCGAAGACCGCCATGACTGTCATGCACGAACACGCAGAGACAGCAGCGACAATTGCACACAATTAGCAAGGGAGACAACAGGACCGAACTTGGCGATTAAATGAGACCCAGACCGCACCACGGTGCATATCAGTGCTCAAGCGAGGGTGTGTAAAGCCAGCATGGGTGTCTGCTTGCTTAGTTTATTTTCTCCTAAATCAGATTTGCAGGAACCGAAGCATGGGCAGAGAAAGTGTATATCGACCCCCAGCAGGTTAATGAGAAGAGAAATTGACTGGAAAGTTGAGCAATCGCCAATGGCAAGCTGAAGTCAATATTTACCTACAGGGATAATGCATATTGCATTCATAATGCGTACGATAATATGTGAGAGTGTGCGAAAACGTGCTCGCATACACCATGGTAACATCGCACACATATATGTCTGTTACTTCTCAAGCTCCCATACATTCCTACAACATGCACACACACGCACAAACGCACACGGACACACGCCCACAATACACACATAGATCTCATCTTTACGACCAGTGCCTCTCAAGATCTTGCACATACCTATATCCCGAACTCTCAAACAAATACTTCTAGTGCCTCTCAAGTACTTGTGCATAAATACAACAGCCATAAACGCAGTGGAGGAACTTTGCTGTGTAGTGATTTATCAGGTGGTCAAACTCAACTCACGGAGTTCCTTTCTCCCCCAAGCAAGGTGGCACGCACCCAAAGCGCTTACACAGATTCATCTTTAATTAGGCCTCCCACTTATCTCGCACCACCCCAACAAATACCCTATGTACGCAGGTAGAATTTTGAAATATGCAGTCAGAATTTACATCAGATTTAATTACAAATCAACCAAAAGAAAACATTCATAATCCAATGGAAAAATCGTTTTGGCTCGATTTTTAGAAAGGCTATGTTTGAGAAAGAATATGGATGTGAAAATCATTTGTTAGGCTTTTATTTGAAAGTTACGGTTAGGAAATGGGAATAAATGGGGAATTTCGTTTTGCAACACGCAGACAGTTGAGATGTAATGCTTGGTAATACTGGTTTGGAATGCAAGGGAACAAAGGGGGAATTTAATTTTGCACCCTCTACATTCACTTGCATAGCGGAATTTTAGGGTTGCTTATTTTGGGATTATGCACACCCACCTTCGTTACTGAAGACAGGTGTTTCAGAAAGGAAGAGTCACCCAAGTACTTTATTGTCTATTCTGGCTCCAACACACTGGGCATGGATTTTGTTAGTTCCAAATTTTAACAAAACTCATTCCGTGATTTTCTATATGAGAATTCATTGATTTATCTTCAATTCAATGCACTAAGCAGCTGCACAGCTTCCCCCCTACCCACAATTTAATGGGAAGGATTAAGGCAGGCTGTTCCCAACACAATTCAATGTGGATGGATTGGGTGTTTTTCTTTAGGGAAATTTATTTTAATTGGATTTCATAAAATGTGGCAAGGTCCTACCTAGTTTCACCCCACCTACCCACTAATGGAAAGAAATAAAGTCAGGTAGCTCCCCACACAATTGATGGCTTTTGGATTAGTCTACTTACATGGTAGGGTTTGGTCAGGGAAAAACAGCAGGGCTCCTCTGAGGACAGAACTGATCTGGTCAAGGGCTTCAGTCAAGGATTTTCCCCTGTACCCAGAGGTCCTCTGCTCCTCTGATGGAGGTCCTACCTAGCTTCTAGATTTCCCTGTCATTGTCTCCAATGCAAGGATTTAGGCCTCTCTGCTAGTTGTTCCCCACAAGAGTCCGGCAGCAGGCTCCCTCCAGGAATAAAGTGAAAACGCCTGTTCTGATGCAAAATTGACCTTTTATAGGACTGATGACACTCCCACATTACCATAATTCCCACAGTAAGGATTGGCTAGCACTCTCCCTTCACCTCCCAACAAGATGCCCACTGGCTGCTGATGGGAGCAGGAGTTGGGAAATGTGCATGATGTATGTTGAGCGAGCAGGAAAAATACATCATTTCAAAATGACAGGATGGGTTTTACCTTTTTGGGTCTAAAAATCTCAAAACATGGCATCTATGCACATTTTTCAGATAACTACATGAATCTATATATTTTCTAATTCGGCATGTTATGGCGAGTGGGAAAATACACATTTTATTTCAGCACGCCCTTCCTGGGCAGGGCTACCATTTTTCGTGGTTGGCTGTTGTGCCGAAATAGCTAAAAATGGGTCACTTCCCAATTCAAACATTAATTTAACGATCTAAAACGTCACCGATTTTCCAGTTCCTCAGACTTATGAAAATGCTGCCAGCATCATAATTTTGATCATAACTTAAGTTATGTACATCACAAAAATGTCCTTTGTACATGGTCCCAGCTGTCTTTCTATCTCCTTTAAAATGAACGCAGGGTGAGCCCACTGGGACACACAAAGCTCTTTTTATTCAGCAAAATGTGTTCAATGTTAATCAATGGCACTGCATAATATGAGAAGTAGTTTCATTTCTCCTTTTCCCCTCTGAGTTTCCATTTCTCCTTAAACATGCAACCAGCCACCTGCTCAGGCCAATGTTTATTCTACCCTCTTCTCCTGAGCTTCAAAAAGTATTTGCTCAGAGCTAATGCACACTTTATGGGGAACCTGACTTTAAAGGTCTTTTCTGTTGGTCATGTTATGTGTATCACTGTAGTTCCAATCTCTCTTGCAACATTTCTTGTATTTTTAACTGAAGCCTCAAGCCTGTTTTCTTGATAAACCCAGCCCAAAGGTCTGGGCTTCACAGTTCCTGATACCACCAGTTCAGTTACATGCACAATTCTGAGAAATAGCATTTAAATTTAAGAAACACATTTACACGTGACATTTTGTATTGCATCCAAGCTTGCTAGCAAGAAATACACTCTTTACAGAATGCTTGAACAGTAATAAGTCCATTCTTGGTATTATTTGCACAGTTAGGCAATAGTCACATAAGAAACCAGTGTTCAAATTTACACTAAACGAAATAGGCCTTTCTCTTTAAATGCTGTGATTTTATGTTGAAAGTAAGTCCGTTTATTCCTGCAAACAGTCTGTCATTCAACTTTCTTTCCTAAATGTAACGTATCATTCCTCCTTTTTGTCTTTCTAATGCACAGTATTTCAAATGTATTGATTTCCTTCCATGCGCACTTCCACAGCCTTAAATCTATCACATGTGCCTTTACACGAAGTCAGCATCGCATTGCCACATGTGTTTTTTGGAATGCCTCGGACAGAGTTAACAATATTCCAGTTCTAAGTCACACTTTTCTTCAGGTGAGTGCCTGTACATTCTAACAAAATGGAGGGAGGCCCATTCTCACTCATTCATTAGGCCTTCTGTTAAAATCACTGTTTTCTACTGGCTTTTATATTTCAATGGAACTTCACACTTAACCAGCTTCATTCTCACAATGGGCCCTAGCATGGCCTCTCCATCTCTATCGCACTGGGGCTGTCTTTTTACCAAACAGCTGAAAATGTTGGGGGGACATGACATCTAAATGAAAGGGGTCCCTTCCAAATGAATGGGACATAGTGGTGTGCTGTAAAAGTTGAGGCGGACAAACACCCATGCCCCCCCTAAAATTATGCCCATGCACAACCATATAATCTTTAGAAGTAACACTCAGCCAAACGTGTGATGAATAACATGGTTCTCCAATGGAAACATGGTGTACAGTTCGCTCTTAAGCAAAGCACACAACACAGTGCACTCAATAATATACATGCACTGCTGTGACATAAAGATCTTACACACACACACACCCTCATCTCAAATACCAAAGTGCACTCAAAATCATATATCCCCTGCTCTTACATAGTCTGGGCTCACTCTGTTAACATGTGTATGATACAAATCAGATGTGGCTTTAACAATTATGTGAACTATCAGCTGCATACGGTCAAACATTGATATGGCTTATGTTTAAAGAGTAAACTACCAGCAGGACAATAGTTCATCATAATGATGGGGTTTTGGAACAGAGGTTCAGATTTTGAATTCAGCCTCTGCACTGCAGGGACTTTGCTGTCACAGTAGCTTCAGACAGGGCCCCTGTCATCTCTGAATCTGCTCTATGCCACTGGCGAGCAGGCTCTGTAGGTCAGGGCACTGATGCAGCAGGGTGCAGGTGCACACAATGCTTTTGGCATGGAGTTTGATGAAAGGGGGTGGCTGATTAACAGACCACCCTTTCTGAGATGGATTATCCATGTCATTTATTATTCATAAAAATCAAAAGAGCAAAGGCTTCGCTACCCATGCCAGATGGAAATCCTTCACAGTCCCATAGTCGTATTCTGCCAGTTCTAGGTTCATTTTTCACTTCAATTTTTTGATGTTTTTTTGCTTAAATATTTTCTTCGAAAAACCCATAAAAAATATTTTTTGTTTGGGGGCTCCTGCACCAGCTCCTCTTCCCCTATGAATGTAACTCTATTCCCAACCTCCTAACCTCCCACCCTTTATATAGCCTTCCCAAAATCCCCTATGTTTTTCAATGTTTTTATGGGGGGGGACAAATCGTCAGAAAACCCAACGAAAAAATTACTGGTGAAAAATTAACTTTGTACCAATCCTGCCATGACCAAGTGCCCTCAGAACATGCTTAGACTGTCTTCCAAATTGCACTCTGTCTTTGGCATGGCTGATCACCTCTAACATACCAAATTCTACTGAGTGGAACTGTAAAGGTCAGGTCGACTGGTCATGAATATAGAACTTTGCATCGTGGTCCTTGCAGTTCTGTTATCAAGTATGGGCCTACAAGCCCCAGCATGCTCAGTGCATTTGGATGAGAAGCCTGGACTGGTAGAAGTTGACCTTCATAGCATGGGCTTAATAAGCATGTAAGCAGTTCTCTGAAGCATGACTTTCTTTACAGTCTAAAGCCTGAATATGCTTCTCTTCCAGTTCCAGGTGAAGCATGCACAGGCAAGGCACAGTATATTGCCGTTCCCCTGCCCACAATCGTCTGCAGGAGACTCAAAGCTGGCGAACATCTCAAACTCAGGACCCCAAGGTGCTTTGCTTACCGATGTGGGCTGCTTTGAGAAAAGTTCTCCCAGGGACTAACAACAGAACGTAGGCTGTGATGGGCAGAGTGGCCCATAGACTGCCATGGTATTGCACCTCGAATTGGTAATGCCCCAAATGCGTTGGTGCTATGCCCACATTGCAGCACGGCATGGACCGTAAAGCTTCAGGCCAATGCCTGGCTCACAACACCCCTGATGTTGCCTCCCCCTCAGCACCCACCCTGCACCAGGCATTACCTTGCAGGGAATGACTGGGTACCAAAAGTGGCCCTGGAAATAATGTTCAAAGTGGCCCCATATTACACATTTTGAGCCAGTCCAAACCTTTTCCTATGAGAACATTTGGAAATAAAATAGGTTAACCCACAAAAGAGGCCCAGGGTGCAGTGGACTACCGGGAAATCTCCAGGGTTTGCTGTCCACCCCTGTTACCTTGCAATGTGGTCCTCCGGTGCAGGCCGCCCTGCCTCAGACATCTGCCTTGCATGTTTAATTCAGTGCCTGGCTTTCATATGCTAACCTTAAATAATTTATACCTCCAGGCTTAATTTTAATAGTTGCTGGAAATCCCACATGAAACATTTAGGGAGCCATTGGCAACATATATTTTAACATTCAGCATGATTTGTTCTATAAAACGGAGGGCCAGACGCCCGCAACCCCTGCGCGGCCATCTTGCACGCACCTCCTTCTGAGGGGAAAGATTGTGCAGCGTTCTTAGCAGAGTCCGCATTGAGCCCTTAACCCCTAAATAGAGGCTGACGACTCCAGGACGCATATGATGGGAGTCTGTGTGCTGGCTAGGCCCTGCCCCCAGTTGCCTGTCTCCGCCTGCCTCCATTGGCCGCCTCTAGCGGTCTCTCAGGCGCCGGAGCCGTTGCTTAAGAAAGACTTCCACTTTTACCGACATTATGCTTTATTTTCAACCGCTGTCAGTGAGGAACACGCTGTTTTTTTGCATTACTAATTGGGGAAGAACAGATGGCAAAGTCACGCTTGGAACTCTTGCCGGCATTCAAATACCCTATGTTGCCTGTAAATTTCTTCAGTATGAGGTACCATGAGCGGTCACCCCTCCATGCAGGTCACGTGCACATGTTGGTAAGATAGCTCAGTATGTTAGGAAGCACTGCGTGCAACTTAAAAGGTAATGGATAGGTATCCGAGGGGGTCCTCTCAGCCGGTTATATTTCCGAAGTAAACACAATGAATATGATTGGGTTGGGTAATATGAATAATGCCTGCTATTAGCGCCCAGAGGTGGTTCCTATTGTAGCGTGCTTTATGTAAATTAACTGGTTATTTATTTTTCATGATAATGTTAAAGGTACCGCACACCGTTACCACTGCTGTGGTCCCTAGGTGCTCTGGTGGATCTGAAAAGGAGGGTGCCAAGAAGTGGGGAGAGAGGCTGGCAGGTTAGTAGGGTGTAGTGGGAATAGGGGAGTGAGAGTTGTGATGTCCTGTTGGCCGCTTCAGTTCAGTTTGCACAGTGCGCTGAGCTTAAGAGAGGTTTTAGATCGGTGCCAGAATTCCCATGTGCTGTTGTGGCTGGTTATGTGTTGTTAGTCTGTTGTTGCAATGTGGTGAAGTGTGTGCGGATTGCTATGCAGAGGTGTTTGTGTGAGTTTTTGTATGTTGAGTAAGCGGAAATGTGAAATTTTAAGGTATGGCTATAATGGTTTTCAAGTATTTATCGATTTCTTATGCCTAATTGGCAGTCATGTGGTGTAATGGGAGCCCTCTTTTGTGTGACCCCAGTGGCTTGTGTATCTTGATTATTTCCGCTACTTCCCCTGCCCTGCAGCAGGTGTTGTTTTGGTCACTGGATTTGTCCCTTATTGTCCATCCTGTTGGTTGTACCCACCTATCCAAGTCCCCTTTAGGATCGGTGCAGCGTTGGCATGGGTGGCCGGTGCGCACCCACCCCCACTTTTGTAACAGAGGGGCAGGTTAGGAACTATTGATTCCTATAGGGGTATTCACGGTTTCGTTGTGTTCCTTTCTTCGTAGTTGATTCCTCCTGAATGTGGAGCAAAGAGCCACGTTTTGAGTACTTTTGTGAAATCCAAATGACCCCTTGTGTTGCGTATGTTTTCTGGTAGGTTATTCCAGGTTAAGGTTGCCAGGTGAGTGAAAGATGATCCTCCGAGTTTTCTATTGTTGTAAGGTTTTGGTACTAGACAAATGTCGTTGCTTGATCTGAGTAATCTTGTTGGGTGGTAGATGGTTATTTTTTTCTTTAGGAACTCTGCTCCCTGGCTGTGGACTGCTCATCTGAAGGCAGTTTGCATCCCTGGTATCTTGCTACAGAGAGGCCAAGGGAGAATCGAGTATGGAGGCCCTGCAGGTGGAGGACCTGGGATAGGCATGGAGCTGTTCTCCACCTACAATGACATCTGAAGATTGGAGGATCTCAGTTCAGTATTCGGATCGTGGCACCTTCAAGGAAGGTTCTCAGCGATTCAGCGACAGTAGGGGGGGCTGGCGGTCACACATGGATGTATCATTTACTCAGACCTAGTGCTCTCGAACACAGTTGGGTACATGCACAACATGGTAGGATCGCTCAAGTGGAAAATACTTGCCTTGGAAACTGGATGCTGTGGGATGTGGGCTCAATACAACAGTCCGGTCAACTCAGCCATCCATACTCACAAACCACCAAAACAAATGAATACTACAAGTAGTTAATAACAGTAACAGCATTAGAATTGGGAGGATTTTGCCATTAAGCACTTGATCAATCTCTGTGAAGAGAGGGTGTCTGGAATGGCCCTCCTGTCCCTCATTTGCATGACAGCCCGAAGTCTGAGAAACAAGAGATGCCATTTAATGTTTGGCCAGCCCCCAGGAGGGCCAGTACATTCTACATATGTGTGCAGATATTCTCTTAGACACCCATTCAAACCCTATCCAGCTGATGTCTTCGTGGACACAGGTGCCACATCACTGGACCAGGTTGACTAATGATAAATATCCAGCCGTGCTGACGTCATTAGTGACACCATGACATAGAAATGTTAGCCATGAAGCAAACTCGTATCCCTACATGAAGTTACACATACATGCATGTTCACACACACAAAGAACATGAATACACAGTTGTGTAGACAGAGGTCAGATACATGTACATACTGTCAGAAGCCTTTTTCTTTCATTAGACAAACACAGAAACGCACGAAAGCAAGAGTCAACACAAAAACAAGCTTAAGGCTGCCTATTGCAATTGACTACATGGAACTTCAGGGACATATATGGAACCTCGAAGAGTTAAATACTACTAACCTCGAGCGAAAGCAATACAATGTCCTAGAAAATGCTGCATTTGTCTTATGCTCGTGGGTTTTTGAGTCTTTTGTATTGCCGCAGCTCTTTCTGGTGGGGAGAGAAGCTGGGAATAGCTTCTCTCCCCACCATGAGTAAAGGGGTTTTGTTCTGCTCCGCTTAATCACGTGGGTTACGACCGCAAAACTGAGCTCTTCGGTCAGCAATTAGTGACGATTTATTCTGTTATTTTGCAGGTAGCTCCTTGCTCCTGGAGTCAGGAGTGCCCCACCTGCCCTCATCCTTGGCTGCAAGCACTAGCCCTTTGCTTCGTGCTTCAGAATCTGCATCTCTTCGTTCCTTATCCCGAGGCCTGTGTCTTCATGCAATTTCACTACAGTCGTTCTATGGTTTCTCTCTATATATAGTGTATTGGTTTCGCCCAGGGTTAGTAGTATACAGCTCTTGTAGGATCTTTATATGTCCCTGAAGTTCCATATGGCTAGTTGCAATAAGCGGCTGCAAGCTTGTTTTGTGTGATCTGTCCTCTGTCTACAGAATTATGTATGTATGTTCTTCATGTGTGTGCACTTGCGTGTCAGTGTAACTTTGTGCATGGATGCAAGTTTGCTTTGTGGCTACCATTACTATGTCGTGGTGTCACTAATGAGGTCAGCACAGCTGGATATTTTACATCAGTAAACCTGGTCCAGTGATGTGGCACCTGTGCCCTCGTAGCCGTCAGCTGGATAGGGTTTGAATGGTTGTCTAAGAGAATATCCGCTCACATATGAAGAATGTACTGGCCCCCCTGGGGGCTGGTCAAACAGCGATTGGCATCTCCCATTTCTCATTCTTTGGGCATTCATGCGAATGGGGCACAAAAGGGCCATTCCAGGGACCCTATCTTCATCTGGATTATTTTTGTTTGTACTCAGGGGCTGGTGGCATAGGGTGGCGGCTTCCCAGCCAACCAGGAAGCTCAGAATGGGGGCTTTACCTAGGCTCAGGCTTCAACCTCTGCCCCGGGGCATTGCCTAGCCCCGTAAAGCCCCTGCCCATCAGGGTTTATTGCTTAAATATGCCCGGCTGTGGAGTTTACATGTATATGGGATTAACATGAGATATCTGCATCAACTGTTGACGCTTATTGCCACAGAGGGGTTGCAAGCTGGCATATTTGTCCAGGCTTTGAGCTTCCTGGCATAAAGGTTTACATACCCAGGGGTCTGAATACAGCATGTGGTCCTTCATGCAAGCAGGGTTGCTTCTTTCGGTCAGAGATGATATCATTTGGAGGGGTCTGGTTTCAGTCTGGGTGCTTTATTTGTCTTATTTGTCATTGGGGAGTGTTTTTGGAGCCTGGGGGTGCCCATGCAAATGCCTGGTCCCCGACATGATGCTTCCATGCAGGACTCTGCGTTCAAAACACAATGTTTTCCCTCCACAGAGGTTCACAAATGCAATGCAATCATGAAGTTGAAGGTGGGGCTCATGGTATTCACCCTCAGTGATAAACCCAGGGAACTCACCCATTGGAATGTGCATTAGAAAGCCTCCCCCGACCCCATTACGATGTATGCTCTGCACAGCGGCCTACGATGCTCTGGGCAGACGGGGGTGTTGGGTAGGAGAGCTCTCCAAACAGCATTCTGAAATGGATCCCCATGAGCCCCCATGATTCTTCAACCTGCCCTGCAATCACATATGATAACGGGAGTGGGAGAAATAGTACCAATGTAGTCTTGTGGCTGCATAAAATCCCAGAACATTTTGGGAATATAAAAATGACCACACATTGTTTTATTTGACATACATGTCTGTGACAGGAATTAAAACCTGCAACCCTTCTCGCCACATAAGGCACATTGATCTTGCTGCTCATTTCATTTGCTAGATCATCCAAGTAGTAAAAGGCAGGAAAACCACACATCATACAAACTCATTTGGACAGGCTCAGCCTTTGGGCATGAAGCGCTGGTTGTCCTGCTTAAGTGAATATGCTTTCTTGTTTGCTTTTGCAGATTCCATTCACAGGATCAATGCTCGATTTGCCACAAGTCTCCTGTGGGCGCTACTCCTATCACAGTGTATTAATGCTCAATCTAGTCGGAGTCTTCTGTGAACACTCACTATACATCCTGGTGTATGCTTTTTGTGGTGGACTGCGAGAATTCAGGCAGCATCTGGGTTCGTGAGAAATTTTTAGTGACTGCCAGGCCTCTGACCTGGCTAGCCCCGACCCACTTAAAGCTCTGGACTCAGGGCACCGGAGTCCTTTCAATGACTTGTCATGAAAAAAGACTGATGGTAATGTGTCTGGTAAAAAAATAAACTCTGACACCTGCTGCACATAAATAGATTCTTCCAAAAGCATTAACCTTGCGAGCTGTCCTAAACGAGTTCACATCGACACACTCACGAACATTCACTCCCTCTGGAGGAAAGAAGAATGTTCATTTCTTTATGACAGAGGTAAGACATGTAATCACTGCCCATGTCCACAGGCAGCTGCTGATTTAGGAAGGGGCCCCTGGTCAGGATGGCATCTGTGGATTAAGAGGGACTGGCTGTGGAGTCTCAGCAAGTATTCAGCCACATCCTCTCATTGATGCATCCAAAGTGTAGAGGCCTGGCCTCGCCAGCACTCAGGCTGCTGGAGAATCAAGACTGGATGAAGCGGATCCCACAGGAGCTCGCTAGTTACCAGGTGCATCCAGATATAGGAACCTCCAAGTGTAGAGGACACATCAATGGAAATAGGAATGGCGTGTGCCAAGCCAGCCAAGAGTACCTTCCCCTCGACAGGAGTGATGACATCATACCAAGGGGCTTCCCAGGTAAGGATCTCGCAAGCCAATGGGATGCAACCTTCATTCAAGTCAGAAATGAAAGGAGTCAAAGTGCTGGTGTTATGGGGTTGGTGGACGAGAACTTGCAATAGCATAATTCGCCTTAGCTCCAGCAAGGATGTGGTGGTCATGCACTCAGGGACTGCTTCTGTATCCCTACAGCCCCTACGAGCACTTGACACCTGGCGTCTGCACTTAACCAGCTGCCCGCACTTTTATTTATGGTCTTTACTTCTCCGTTATCCTATGTACTGCACTGCCCCATCCCCTTCCCCCCTCCCCTGCACTTGCGCAATCTCTATGTCACCTGGCCTAGTAGGATTGTTGTCTGTCTTCCCTCTGTTTCCCCTCCCTTTCCTCGTCGCGCCTTGAAACACTTTGTGTATAGGCGCATTATAAATGCAATATCATATCATATCATACTTGCCACCTTCCTCCCAATGCGAATTGACTTCAACACATTAGGAGCTGGTTAGGTTAGAAATCATTTCTATTCAGTCCCGAACTAAGTGAGAACTCTCTCGGTCTCTTGTCCGCATGGGGATGGAACACACACTCCTTAACATGAACTTCCACCCCATGGGGTTTCATGGCTCCTCACGCATGAAGCAATATATGGCAATACATCTTTTGGGAACCTCCTATTTTCTGACGTGTCTACAGGACAGGCCTGGTAACCTCAGATCTCTGCCACTAAACATTAAAACCATCCGGCAATCAATATTTCTAGAACTGCAGCTCCAATTTCTTAAAGCGGGTAGTTCTCATTAATGTATGGAGACGACTTTATGCAAACACACTACTCCGTGCTTGTCATTTTGTTCAAAGTTACAGGAAACCAAATCATGGGATAATACACTGATTTTACCATCCTGGCAATCGTTGAAGTGAAAATTGAAATGAATAAAATGGTCTTCCTTAGCAGAGAACGGTGCAAAGTGAACAACGCAGGAACGCTATTTGCAAAGCGTGCATTGAGAAAAGTCTGGCTTCCTCGCAGCAGTTTCCACACTAAAGAATCTAGGTCCTGCCCTTGAGGTCCAGGGATCTGAGCCCCGCCCTGGCGCCTCCTGTAACAGATGGGTCCAGGCTCTGAACCACATAGCCCACATCTGAGGCTAGTTATTCTGAGCCATGTACTGCCCTAAATGAGCATTTACATACTTGCACCCAGGATGCTTGGAGTTGACTTGCATTTGGCAAAGCTTCTGGATGAGGCTAACACCTGCACAGCATCAAGAGATCCAGTCCTTTATTTCTAATGTCCGGCCAGATGGCAAGATTCGGCAGCGAGGGAACTTTCATTGAGTGCTACTCTTGATATGCCTGCTCTCCAGCTGATGAGGCACCTTCTTCTCTTCACTAATAGCACCCACCATGAATGCTATGTCACACATAGAACTTCTCTCTGGCATGTGACCCTTTCCCGGAACCACATGAGATGTGCAGACATGTTCCAGGAGGCTGGCCCTCCAACAGAAGTTTCAAGGATGGACTGGTTTCAGATTCGAATGTCATGGCGTCATGATCGCATCCGCAGCCTCTCATGCACTGAGACTGCTTGTTCCTTAGAGCGTAATATAGAATTATGAGTATCCATCCACTATAGAAATATGGGTATCCATACAGCCATCCGTCCACATGTCACCTTCCGAAAACGCATCCATCTATCCATCCGACCCACCACCTGCAAATCTATACACGATACCTAGACCACCGAACCATGGACCGACCTTCCTTCCTTCCTTCCTTCCTTCCTTCCTTCCTTCCTTCCTTCCTTCCTTCCTTCCTTCCTTCCTTCCTTCCTTCCTTCCTTCCTTCCTTCCTTCCTTCCTTCCTTCCTTCCTTCCTTCCTTCCTTCCTTCCTTCCTTCCCTCCCTCCCTCCCTCCCTCCCTCCCTCCCTCCCTCCCTCCCTCCCTCCCTCCCTCCCTCCCTCCCTCCCTCCCTCCTTCCTTCCTTCCTTCCTTCCTTCCTTCCTTCCTTCCTTCCTTCCTTCCTTCCTTCCTTCCTTCCTTCCTTCCTTCCTTCCTTCCTTCCTTCCTTCCTTCCTTCCTCCCTCCCTCCCTCCCTCCCTCCCTAATCCATCCCTTCCTTCCTTCCTTCCTTCCTTCCTTCCTTCCTTCCTTCCTTCCTTCCTTCCTTCCTTCCTTCCTTCCTTCCTTCCTTCCTTCCTTCCTTCCTTCCTTCCTTCCTTCCTTCCTTCCTTCCTTCCTTCCTTCCTTCCTTCCTTCCTTCCTCATCTGCCCCAACGTTCTGCCTCTATCTCCCCACTACGCCTACCCATACATTCTCACTCTCAAGCTCACATCCATTCATCCCAGCCATGCAGATAAACGCCATCTATCACCTGTGCAACTCCTACCACCTACACTACTCACAGTCCACAGTCACGTGACGGTGATTTGCCTACGAATACAATATCATCCTTCATGGAGAAATGCCGCTGCTCACATCTTTCGACCATCTTTCGAGTCGCTATGCCTAGATCTAACCTGGTCTTATTACACTTACTTTCAATCATTGATCTGGGGCCCCTGCCTGGGGGCGAAACACATGTTCTAGTGTCACAGTCACAACTAGGACTAATACTCGCACCTAGGACACTGCTCAGCCCCGTAGGATTCACATCTCCTCCGCCGTTATCCCGTTCCCATTTACAATCCAGCCCCCCTCGTTTCCTGCAGGGAGACAGGCAATGCGGCAGCCAAAATAGCAAAACCACTTGACATTACACTGCGCCAACCCCTCCCCAAACCCATCTGTAAACCCATCCATCTTTCCAATTACTCGACGCTTATAATTATGTTCTCTTCCCAGCTGGGCTAAATCAGATTTCTGCTAAAACCATGCCCCTTCTGCACCGATCATCAAAACTCTCCTCCCCTATACCATGCAGAATAGCCCCCTCCGCCCCCCAATGCACCTACAATGCCCTTCTCCTCTCCCAGACCCAGAAAACCTTTCAGCGTGGATGGCTCACCCACCCCACTCCCCGCCCCCCACTACACCGGCGCCAGCAGTGTTATATTCCCAAGCAGCTGTTTTTTCTTTGTAGAGCCATAAATATGTTTTAATAGGTTGTACGCGTGAGAGACACGTTCCAGATTCAGCAGGATCCAGAATTAAGTGAGATTAATTGAAATCCAGGGTAACAAAGTCAGACACGCGCTGCGCTGCTGTGGAGCCATGTCTGCTGATGGGCCGGGAGAGCTCCCACGGCACGAGGGCAGTCCTCGGGGAGGGGCCGAGCAGCACCAGCTCCTTTACAGAAACGTAGCCACACTAGTCAGGACAAGCCTACAGTACAGGGCGGGGGGCAGGCCTGGCAGACAACCAGACCAGATATGGGAAGTGTACATCGTAACAGCATGTATCAAAAAAGAGATTACAATGAAATGCTAATAAAGCTGCATTTTCTTATTACACATAGGTCTACCTGCAAGCCCCGTATCTCCTCTCCGAACTGCACCGGCGATTCTCAATCCTTCGAGCTGAATCTGCATTACTGCGTCCTATTAGTAGTGTCTCACCTTGCTGAACGGCACCCAGTTGCTTCTGAACTTCAGTGTTTTGAGGCAGCTCAAGAACCATGGAGGCGCTACAGAAGAAACTACAATAACCGTATGTTCCCGCAACCCCTGTTTTCTGTAGGTGTTGCTACTCCCTGCACCATAGTGACCCAGCCGAGCTCAGGGCAGATGGCATGTCTGCCACAGGCATCCTGGCTCTGGAATGGAAAATCGACCGCCCATTTGATGTCCTTAATGACATGGCAGTGCGCCTTGAAATGCAAAGGATGACAGCTTCTGATGGCTGCTTCAGACACATGGAGCTTGTTGGGGTGGAGGGTGTGAGCCAAAGGAAGACATGCACACCGCTCCCTGCTTTCTACTTATACCAACTGCACAGAAGAGCTTATGCTTCCTCTGTCTCCTGGGGGACATTCCTAAGCGGGAAACGGTATCTGGAAACCTTTGGAATGAGCTAAATGATATGTCTTTCTCTTGCAGAGCCCAGAGCCGCAATCAGCTTCACTCTGGTAGCCTGATGCGATATGAACTGACCAGATATGCATCATTCCTACACACGTGTCACCACTATCTTTGCTGATTAGGCAATGCTCATTTGCGATTCCATGCTGTTCCGAATGCCAAAACCTCAACATAGCCCATTCCAACCAGGCGTATAACACATGATTCGCCATAGTAATGTTTGGTGTGCATTGCCATCTCTGATATTGTAATTGCCCATATTAGGCAATGCTCCATATGGTTGTGTCATTCAATTTAGTGTTTGGCTGCCTTTGCGTTTTAGGGCCATACCAATGGCACATCAGCCCTTTACAAATGAAACATAGCATATACAATTCATGCACAGGTGTGTTTTGTAGGTTAATTGTATGGAGCTTACTATTGCCCCAACACTGCTTCAAAGCACTAAATGTAATGACGTGGGAGGGGGTGCAAAGAGTGAGCAGGCAAGGGCGTAAGGCTGGAAGAGACTCAGCAGATGGCAGTCAAAGGAATTTGCGAAAAGCAATACTTTAGAAGTGAGGGAACACAGCGAGAGAGACACAAAAACAGAGTGGTTTCGTGCAGACACTTCTCTACCCTCTCAGTGTCAACTCACAGTCCCTCCCTGCCTGCTCTTCAGCTCCAAAATGGGCCCTTTGCCTTCAGAGCCCACAATAACGGGGCCCTCCATTTGCCCATGTATACCGGGCTTAAAGGAGCGATTTGCTTTCACTGTTTGTTGGTGGACATTTACTCGGGTTGATAAGAAATGCTGGAATTGGGTCTAATTTTGCCAGATCAGAAACCTGCAAAACTGTCTCACCACATCCTGGATCTGGGGGAACACAAATCCCAAGTACAATAGACCACACCGCACTGCAGCAGTAATGATCTGCTGTTCCCAGCATTCAGAGATCAACTTCGGAGTTCAGGAATGCTCTGCACTAGTTTGTCTTTATTTTGTATTCGAATGTATTAAAGAGTTAACGTTAGATGGCTACAGACAAAGCAGTAAGCGAGTGAGTGATTGAGTGGGTGATTGGGTCTGGAAATGTACTCTTAAGAGGCGTGAATGTTGCGTGACTAGAATTGGGACCAGGGAATACATCTCCATGCTCTGTGAAATAAGGCCTGCACTCAGGTGATCATATCATGCATTTGATTTGAAAGCATTTCTTTCAGTCTTGATAGTGACATTTTTAATCCAGGGTAGATTGATTAGGCTCTCTAAACCTTTCAAACTGGTTATTGCAGGTATCCATGTAGGATGGGGGAAAATAAAGCTACAGTCATATTCCTTTTGCACTATATTCTACTATATACATATATAAGGAATTCAGACTACTTTAACAATCATCATTTTTATCTAGTTGTCTGGGTGTATTTACATGATAACCTAGGTATATAAGTGAGCGTCTGAACACTCTGAATTTTCTGGACTTTCTAAATTCTCTACCTCTCTGTATATCTGTGTTGTTTTGAAAATCTGGTGTGCTTGCACAAGAAGCGAAGGTTTCTAGAATATTATGTCTGATTTGGATGCTGATGCATCCCTGTGCGGTTCTTTCTGCATTGATTCATCATTGTCTATTTTAATTCTCACTGTGTGTAGCATTCATATTTTTCATTTTAGCACACATTTTTGAAATGAGAGACTGTTTTACATTTTTAGAAATAGTGTATTGTTTTTTATCAATATGTAAAGTGAAGTATTATCAATTTTTTGTATCATGTGGATGCAGTAGGCAACACACACACAGGATGGTTAAATTACAACATATAGGCACCCGCATGGGTAAGATACTGCCCTGCCTATTGAACCAGATCAACTTTTATGTTTTTAAGAATATTTACACCATATTTTCCATTTTATGGATTACTATGGCTTCTGCAGTATATTCATGTTAAGTTGATCTGATTAGTGTATATTAGATTATACCATGGAGGCACCCTCAAGGGCCAAATACAGCATCAAGCAATAACACATAGGCGCCCGCAAGGGTTACATACTGCCCCCTTTTTTGCTGTATTAGATCAACTTACATGTCGGTTTATGAATATTTATAAATATGTACTATAGACCCTCATATCTTATCTATCAAACTGATATTGAATCAACTGATGTTATGTATGAAATGGAGGCACCAGCATGGGCTAAATACAGCCTCAAGCCATAATACATAGGCGCCCGCAAGGGTAACATACTGCCTTTTTGCTGCACCAGATCAATTCACATATAGACTTATGATCACTGCTTAAACCATATGAGGTTTCAACATTTGCACTTTACAAGTAGCACCTTATTGATAGCACTTAGCACTTTGGTAATTAATAATCCTCTGATGTTTACAATAGCACATAGCACTTTCCTATTTATGATATATTTGTGATTTTGGTATTAATGTTTATAATGTGTATTCTGTAAACTCTTGATAGCAAATTTCGGTTCAAGCTAAGATATTGTGTTGGCCCACTTGAGCTGTTAAAACATACTTGGTGAAATAGAATATTATGAAGAATTGTTTCCCTCTAACCATGTTGGTAATGGTGACAACTATCATGCCAAACCCATTATTTTAAATTACTATTTTAAAGTAACATTTCCATGCAATATCGTCCACCTTTAACCCACTTGGGCTAATAGGTATTCGGGACGAGAGCGAGTACCAAATCATTTAAATAGTTTCAAAAAATATTACTATAACTAACAGAACACACAATGTTTTTTAATATGAGCATTAAAGTGAGAGGTCATATAGTTCCAATATGGCCACCTGCCTCACTAACAATCATAACTGCATTTAAGTAGTAAACATCAACAATGGACGCACACATTATTCTCTATGAGATTACAGTCCTCTCTCTCTGTCACATACCAGACGAAGCCCGAGTAGGGTGAAATGCGTTGTTTTTTCTGTGCATTCAAGACTGCTTTGTCCTCCTTGTCTATGCAGATTTAACTAATAAAGGACACTTTAATTGCACAATACACAAAAACTGTTTGTAGATCAATTGGAGAAATACAAGGTTTTGCTGGAAACACAGCCAGAGTGCCGATGCGACTCGGATTGGCTTCCAATCCACTTCTTTTTGTATATATATATATATATTGCCAGCTTGACTTATTATGTGGTTTGTGATTGTTTCAATTCATAAATAAAAATGATGTGTGCTGTTTTATTTGAGCCCTATTGCTTATCTGCCATGACTCCATTCCTCTGCCCTGCCCCAATTGCCCCACTCAAGGCCAGAATCTCAGAGTAATTCTTTTTCCATTTCCAGCACTGCTGATAAGGGTTAGGCACTAGCACACTTCAATTCGGGGATTCCTGGCCTAAATTTCCAAGGCCTGACCATAGATTTATTGTAATACACACTCTCTTTCCAGCTATAAATAGCATGTACACAAATGTGTTTGTCCTTAAATAGCCTCTTTCAGTCATCGAGACACAGAGCTTACGCGTTATTCTAGTATGCCGAGAATAATGATGAGTAGTAAGTTTTAAGGCATGTTATTTATCAGTGTTATTGGTAGATCTTTGTGTTCTTGACAAATCCTGCACCAGGTCCATGCAATGCTACCCGATGCAGCTTGATCGTTTTCCCTTTCGACTTTACCTTCATCTCTTCTTTCCACTTCCCTTTTCCCTTGATCTCTTCCTTTCTCTTCCTTTTGTAAATGTTTTTAGGCTCCCGGGGCTTGTCTTTTGTTTGGCCAGTTGTGCACACTGTGCACAGGAGTACTACTAGCAAATGTTCAAAAAGCCTATTTTATCTGTTCCCTACTTTACAGAAATGCCTCTTTCTCTCTCTGCCTATCAATTCAAACCGTGTTTAGTGCTGCCCTTCCCCAGACATTATCGGTCCATTATTAACAGTAGTGGGGAACCACAGAGCACCGAGAGCAACGCAGGGGCTGGGTGACTGTAAAACGTAGAAGGTTTTGATTTTAATTCACTAGATCAGATCTAAGATAGGACAGTAGTGGTCGGTTTAATTTATTTCACATCTTTTTTTTGATCCTGGTGCTGTAAACATACAAAAAGCTTCATAAGACATTTGGCATATTTAACACAGGATCCGGAATCAACAACAATTTGCGTTTGTGTTGTGGGAGATATTTTGCCCAACACAGAAGGAGATGCATTGGGCCACCTTGGGCCTAAACAGTGCACAGCATTGGAAACACACTGAGATGACTGCACAACTGGAAAGAAACGACAGCATTTCATATGACTGTCAAACTGGAAAGAAAAGACAGCATTTCATTTGCATCTACCACATAACATAATGCTGTTTTCAAACTGAAAAAAAATAACTTACTGGTTGGGCTTTGCATGCCATTGTCAGAACTCGAGATTGCCTACTTTTAAAAAAAACTTTCTTTATTAGCACACTTGGAAACACTTGTCACATTATATAAAAATAGTAGCAATATCAGAGGGGATAACACAGAAGGAGAATGACGATTAGAGGGGGATGGGCTCAGAGGGGTCGCTAGGTATTTACATAGATCGTAGGAGGTATAGTCTTAGTGGGGCCCGTATGTCCTTGGGTTGGGAGTTGAGCGGTTGCATAAGTGTTCATTGCTCCTCTCTGTCTTTTGACCACACCACATCGCTAAACCAGTGACCTTACATGGGGGCCTGTGTGCTTGTCCTTCGAAGGAGGATACAATGTTTTGCCAACAGTAAACACAACTTCACAAATCTACTCGTGGGCAGCTCAAGGATATGGAATAGACAAAGCAGGGGAGAGGGTTCGACAGGTTTACATATCTCAGATAGCATTGCACATACATCTTCCCAAAAAGTGACTAACATAGGAGAGTCCCAACGCATATGGAGGTATTTAGCATTTGGGGATCTACAGTCCCTACATTGGAGAACAAATGTAGACGGCTCGGAGTGTAGTAGTACCAGTGTAACACATTTAATTGGATCAATCAGAATCGTGAGTTATTCGCCACCCTAGGCATCTGAGAGCACATGTCACTCCAGAGGTCATCATTAATCTCCAGCTGGAGGTCCGATGCCCACTTGTCTCGTGCCTTACAGGGGGGGTGCCGGAGCAGGCCTGGATCAGTTGAGATAGGGTCGACACTCGGCTATGGGTGTCGTGTGCAGATATGACAAACCCAAGGAGTGAATCACTGTCGGGTTCCACTGGGAAGGTGAGCCACAGTTTCTTGCATGCTTTAAGTAGGCCAGCATAGAGTAGCCACTGTGAAGATCTTCCGTGCCTCAAGCCTCGTATCTCAGTGTCATGAATTAAGTTGCCCCGTGGGTATAACGACTCCATAGTGTGGTATCTATGTTGTATCCAGGCTTTCTGGGAACCCGCATCTAAGTGTAGTAATGAGGGAACGCAGTTCCATATGTGGAAGCTTTCGTGGTAAGGGTTCAGGATGCCAACCTCTGCCCATATTTTGTACCAGGCCAATGCTGTAACACTAGCTGGGTCGAATCTGCAATCATCCATCAATCCCGCCGAGAAAACTAATGATCAGAGGTCCCTGTCTCCCGCCAAATGTCTCTCCAGTTGTACATGGGGGAGGGGAGTGCCACCGTCAAACCAAGAAGTTGCAAATTGTGCCTGTGCGGCCAACCAGTATCGCCAAAAATGTGGTGCTGCAAGCCCTCCCCTCTGATGCAGCTGGGTTAAGGAGTCCCATTTGAGTCGTACTGCCCCGGAGTGCCAAAGAGAATTGGGCATTTCGCTGTTCAACTCCCGAGGGCAAAAGCGGCTAGGCCATAGAGGTATATTGGGAAAAGGGTATAAAAGCTTAGGTAGTACGATCATTTTTAGTAGTTCTATTTTACCCACAATCGTGATAGGAAGTTGCGAGCTTGCCTTGTCATGAAACTGGTGTTATTGCGATCGAATAAGTTGGAGTGGTAATGCGCCACCGTCACCCCCAAGTAGCGTATGGACTCAGGGGCCCACTTGAAGCCCAGTAAGTCTGAAGGAGGAGTGGTTGCATCCGTGAGGGCGAAGTGTTCCGATTTTGCACAGGAGACCTGAAACCTCCCTGAAATTGTAGGATATCTTGCATTATGGGTCTCAAGTGTACATCAGGGTTACGGATGTACAGCAGCACGTCATCTGCATAAAGGGAAATTATTTGTGGGTCTCCCGCTATTCTGATCCCTCTGTGGCCATGTCTGAGATGGATCGCGCCTGCCAATGTTTCTATAATGATAGCGAATATTAGAGGGGAGAAGGGGCAAACTTTGCGGGTGCCTCTCCCGATTTCGAATTGCAAAGAGGAGATCCCGTTCATGTTAACCCTAGCCACCGGTGCAGTATATAGGAGGTGCACTGCCTCAAGGAATTTTGGACCAAACTCACAATTCAGCAACATAGTGTACATGAACTGCCAGGACACTAAGCCGAAGGCTTTTTGAATATTGAGTGTGGCAGCTACTCTAAGAGGATTCAATTCAACACTACAGCTAAGTCAATGCCAAGTCTGGGATACTGAATGGAAACCCTTATTGATATATCTTTATGTCCAGGTCATGAGTTCTGGATGACTACCCCTATATAACACCCCTCTCTTAGAATCCCCCTGACCCCACTGAGCCAAGAAGTAGTTCTGTTTTGCAAGTTTAAAAGGTTTATTTGAAAATGTAAACAATATATATATATATATATATCACACTTTTATAATGAATTAATAATTGAATATCACACTTAATCTGAGCAGTAATCAATAATGGATAGTCTGGCACTAGCACACTTCTTTATAATCAATTATGAGTGGGTATAGGATGGATAAGATAGCAACAATACTTTTATGGTTTCAAATAGATGCAATGTGGAATGAAAATGCAGTACAGAAAATAACTTGATAGGATTTCAGCAAAAGACAACGTAATCACTTTCTTGGACAATTCCCCCCCCCCCTTTTTTGCAATGTAAGGAGATGAAGATGAGAGCACACAGTTCTTAGGAATGCAATCAAATAGAATTCAGTTCAATTCCCCCCCCCAGCAGCTTATACAACAGATAGGAGTTTTGAAACACAGGCAAAATGCTTTGAATATGGTGACAATGCAGTGAGAAATATGCTGAAAATGCTTTTAATTCCCTTTAGGAGGTTCAGGGTGAGTGAGAGATACTAGGGATGAGTGCAGGCTCACTTTAGCAATGATTCAGAGATGGTGATTAAGAGGCAAACGAATTTCATCAGGGCAGCTGCTGTTTCTGCCTTGCAGTTTGGGGCTGGGAGACATTCCACCCACTTGGTAAACAAGCATGTCACTGTCAACATGTACTTATTTCCCCTAGCAGAGCGAATCACGGGGCCTACAAAGTCAATTTGCAAATCTGACCATGGGAGTGTCATTCCCCTCTTTTGGAGAGGTGCCCGGTGTGTGAGGGATGTTGGCTGAAATTGTGCACACACAAGACAACCCTTCAAATATTGGTTGAGGTCCTGGCCCATGTGTGGCCAGTATGCAACCTCTCTTAAGATTTCCAATGTTGTGTGAAACCCCCTATGACCGGCGGTGGCCGCATCATGGGCGTGACTTAACATCAGGCTTCGGAATGAGGTAGGAACCACCCACTGATCGTGGCCAGCTTTGGATTTCCTTACCAGCAAACCGTCTTGGATTTGGAACATTTTTGGACATTTCATCAACACTCTTAGGTCCTCTTTCCCAATGAAATCGGTATCCGTCAGGGGAAAGTTCTCAGGGTCCTCAAGGTGTTGGTAAAACTTACCAATAATTGGATCCCCCTTCTGAGCTGTAATCAAATCAGCATCAGGGGTCTCCTTGCTCCATTGGGCAGTTGAAAGATCATTGTGAGCATTTGTCTGGGACCTAGTGATAGCAGTGACCTGGATTTCCCCCGACAGGGACTCTATTTCGATTAGATCCCCTTGGATGGCCCCGGTTTTGGCCAGCTGATCAACTAAGTAATTTCCAGTTTTGTCTGGTCCCTCTACTTTGGAATGACTCTTGATCTTTTTCAGTAGATGGTCATCCCATTCGATGTGACCAGATCATCAATGTTTTGGATTAACTTCCCATGTTTCAAGGGTTTGTTATTAGCACATAACATGCCTCTGGTTTTCCAATTAGCCAGGTGCTCCACGAACCCGTTCTGTACATAATCCGAATCTGTGATTATGACCAGTTTGTGGAGTTGATGCTGGACAGCAGTGAGGATGGCTTGATGCACAGCCATCAATTCTGCCACCGACTACTTCGGGGACCAATTTTGTATCCAGCGGAGGGTTCTGGGAACTCCTTCACCCATGCATTCCCTACGCCAGCCACCAGTTCTTTCTCCCCGTCGTTGTCAACATGGTAAGAACATCCATCCACATAGACAGTGGGCATTCCCTCACACTTGTCTTCTTCAAAGACTTTGTGTGTTGAATTAAGGTATGCCTCCATGTTGTCCTTGATTTTTAGACTTTCGTCCTCGAGATAGTTTTCTCTGGCACAATCATGCAAGTCAGCCAGACCTTGCGCGAGGGGACTCTTCTTAATTTGGCCATATCTGACCTCCACAGGAAAGCCTTGCATTGACAGAATCCAGGAAGTAATTCGGCAATTACTCACATTCCCGGCCCGGATTCTGTCACTTTGGAGATATTGCAGAGGCTGGTGTGGAGTCTCCACTATGATGTGATCCCCCTGGATAAACGGGCGGTAATTCTTCAATGCCCACACCGTTGCCAGGAGTGCCTTCTCACAATCGTTGAATTTTTCCTCCACAGAGGATAAAGTTTTGCTCGCATAGGAGATTACTTTATTGACCTTGTCATGCTTTTGGTATAATACTGCCGTCAAGCACGTATTAGAGAACCCCGTCTCCAGGAAGAATTCCTTGATTCTGACAGGGTAAGCTAGGCAAGGCGCTTGTGAGAGGTTTCTTTTGAGTTGTCTTACCGCCTCGGATTATTCTGGACCCCATTCCCACTTGAGCCCCCCGTTCAAGAGATGAATAAGGGGTCTAGTGATCTCTGTGTAGCCCTCAATGAACTTTCTGCTGTAATTAGTCAGTCCAAGGAGGCTCTTTAGTTCCCGCAGAGTTGTGGGGTCTTTCAGTTTCTGAAGTGCTTCCACAGAGACCCTGAGGAGTAATCTCATGCCCCAAGAAATTAACACGGGTTCTACACCACTGTGATTTCTGAAAGGAAAGTTTTGCTCCGGCGGCCCTCAACTGGGTCAGAACATAACGGATCTCCGCTATGTGTTCCTCCACAGATGAACTTTTGATGAGGACATCATCTACATAAGTCAAGGTTACCCCTTGCACCCAGTTCGGGCATGGCCTTGTGTAGGAAAATGTTGAATTCATTGCCGGAGTTGAGGTATCCGAAGGGAGTCCGGGTCCATGTGTACTGCTGGCCCCCAAAGGTAAAAGCCAGCTTGTATTGGTCCTCCCTACTGACAGGCACAGTCCAGTATCCATTGGTCAGGTCTATTGCAGTGAATACCTGTGACCCCTGGATCTGGGCCAGCCCTTGGTCATTGTAGAGCAGAGGCCATCGGGAAGTATGGACCCGTTTGTTGAGCTCCCGGAGTCCAGCGCAGAGTCTCCACTGGCCGTTTGGCTTCAATATTCCCAGCACCGGATTATTGAAGGTGCTGTGTATTGGACGAATTATTCCCCGGGACTCAAGGTTCTTAATTATTTCAGTAAGGGACTCCATGGATGCGAGAGGCAAGCGATATTGCTTCACAAACACTGGAGTCATTCCAGGGTCCGTGGGAATTGTTGTTGTGTGGATGTCGGTGCGACCACAGTCATATGAGTCTACCGCAAAGAGATCTTGGAAATCCATGAAAACTTGTTTCAACTTTTGCTTCTGTTCCAGAGTCACACAGGCATCAGCTAGGTTGACTCTCTCTTCCACCATCTGCCTGAAACCTGGAAAGACTTCTGGCTTGGCTATCTCAGCGGCCTCCTCCAGCTGGGTGGAGAAGTCCCTGGTCAGAGTGCTGATTTGGACTGGAGGCCTCAGGTGGGAAAGGCAACCCTCATGGACCTGGAAAATCACCTCATCCCTCCTGAAGTCACAAGTCACATCTTCCTTACCATAAGGGCAAGAAGTGTACACCAGGAAGTTCCCACCATGCCGGGTGAAAATCCTGTCTGGTGTTGTGTTGTCATCACTGTCACAGTCAAAACAGTCCTTGGGGATTGGTCCTAACAGTTAATTTCCTAAATCGATGGAAAAATGTCGGTCATCAACCGCCATTCCAATAATGGTGCCTGCGGCTAGAGTAATACTCTTTAAGTCGCTGTTATCCACCTCTATTAGAATGGTGTCATGTTCTATGTTGACTAATGGAGTTGGGTTTACCCCCAACCCTTGCTGTTGGAGGGAAGCGTTTAGATGTATGTAAGCATCAGGGTTTTTCAAATGTTGTCCTCTTTTAACTTTCACTTCCAGGGAGAATTGTTGGGTCCTTTCTGGGATGGTGACTTCCTCTTTAATCTGAATTTCAACTGCATAAGGTAGCAATTGAGCTGACCAAGCTTTGAAGTTTATTAGGTCCAAACTAATGGCAAAGCGATTGAGAATGTCACTGCCTAAGTAAAAGGCGGCAGTGACGTCTCGCACGACCCAACAATTATGGACTATGCTCTTGTTGCCAATGGAGATTTTGAGCATACACCTGCTTGGCAGGAGATGTTTGGAATTGGGTGCTTCCAGGTCCATTTCCCATTTGTCTATCAGTTTGAATGTGGGAATGGCTGGACCTTTTGGGAGTTGGCGGAACATGGCTTCGCTGATGAACCTCTTACCATTGTTCACGCACACTCGAGCGAGAACAGAGTCCTTTCCATCATTTAACTGAACAGGGATGAACAACTGCTCTCCAATTTGCTGAATATCAGCTAGGCTCTGAGCTGATTTCACATCTTTCTGGACTATAGGAGTGGGAGTTTCTGATTGTGGATTAGTAAAGAATTTCAGGGTGTTTCCTTCCAGTGTGGAATACCACCTTAAACTGGAAGGAAGGTTGATTTTCAGAAATAGAGAGGACCCCCCATCACCAGTCTGTTATCCTACTGCTATTACTGTCACGTCTGGAGTTTGGTTGTTCTGGAAGTGAAATTCTACTTGGTCAGATTTTTGTTCAACCATGTGGCAGGTGCCGTTTAAACTAACATGGTTGACACTCTGTTTTAATTTTATTGGTCGGCTAGTCTGGGTCCAGAGGACCTTGTTTACACAATCTATTAGGGGTGACAACCTTCTCAGGAGGTCATTCCCTAGTAAACAAGGGGTGCCCTCTGGAGTCACTACTATGACCGGGTGTTTCACCTTGTGTCGCCCAATTTTAATGTCCAAGTCTGCAGTCCCCTCAACGGGAATTTCCTTCCCGTCAAAGTTCTGCAGTTGTCCAGGAAGAGAGGTGAGAGGAATTCGGTAATTCTCCCCCCTTCCTGCATTTAGTTCCTCAAAGGCCCTTTTGGGCAGAAGGGTAGCTTGGGATCCAGTGTCCACCAGTGCCAAAATTGTACCCTGCCCCTGTACTTGTACCGGGGCATAGTATCTTCCCTCCTTCTCCTCAAGGGGGCACAGATAATGCACATTTTTGGACAACTGGTGGGCTAACTTTCTGGTTTTGGACATTGCTAGAGAAGAGATTTGGGCAGAATTCTGTGGAGAGTCTTGGGAATCTGAAAGAAAAAGTTGGCAATTGGAGATCAGAGCCATTGTGGGTTCCCCTGGTTCCGGTTCTGGGCCGCCCCCCCTTTTTGGAGGCAGTCACCAGGATGGGTTTGAACCAGGGGATTTTGGTATTGTCGGTTCTGGGATGAGATGATGGGCGGCGGTAGCTCAGTCTCCACATCTCCCCAGTCTGGATTGGAATCCCTTGGGACCCATTTTTCTTTGGGAGGAGTTCCCCCATCTCTGAAGGAGAAGATCCTTTTCCCAGGATCTTCTGAGGATCCCTCTCCCTCAAATTGGAAGACCTGTACCTCCTCCACAAAGTAGGTCTGTTTGGGTACTTTGTTTCTCCTACCTCCTCTCTGCTCCTTGGGTGGCAGACTTTCAGGGGTAGGAGATATTGTTTCCGGTTCCTGGTTTTCCAGGGGCTGTTTACAAGTTGGGAAGGAAGCTTCCTCCAAGGCTTTACACACCCCTTCCCCTTGTGCCTCCTCCCGGGGAACCGGTGTGTTATCGGGGTGCTGCCCCGTCATTGTTCTGGAGCACCAGGTCCAGAGTTTGGGGCATTCTGCGGTGGCATGCTCATCTGAGGGTTCTGTTGAGCCCTCAGTATGTGACCCAGATCCCGTGCCATATTTTGGACCTGGCGCTCTAACTGGGAAACCCGCTCAGGCTGATACGGGGCTCTATTTTCTCCCCTGGGCTGATCCCGGGAAGGGTAGCTATCCCTTCTCTAGTAGTACCCTTGTTTGGGAAGATTTTGGTACCCCTCCACCCTTGGCCTCCCCTCTCCCGGATTAGGTTGTCTGGGCTCAGGGAATTGGGGAAAGAAGGATGGATGATTTTGGGGCTGGAAATTGGGTGGATACCTGGGGAAAAAGTTCTGCCCAGGATTTGGAGAATTTCTGCCCTCCTGTGGGAAGTTGGGAGGGAAGTTCCCTGGGTTAGGTGCTTGGCTGGATCCCCCCCCCTTGGGCTGGAAGAGTCCACACATAACCCAGGATTGGTCGGTTTCCCTTATAGCGGGGACTTACATAGTCAGGGGAGGGGGGGACCCCATTTGTGGGACTACCTCCTCGACTCCCTGTCTGTGACTGGCCCGAGGGCCTTCTGGACTGTGAATTATTGGGTGCAGGCAGGTTTTTAGGCCGCCATCTCCAAATCTAAAATGGGGGCAATCTTTACCTCTGCCACCTTGGCAGCAGCCGGGGTGCTGTTGGTTTTGGGGTTTTTCGGCGCGTTATTTTTATTTTCGATAGGCTTCTGCACCTCATAGATCCGGGTAGCCTGTTCAATGACCCAGTCTAAAGATCTTTTCTCATGAAAATCTCTCACGAGCTGGGTCATAATGTATTTAGGGAGAGCATGGTCAAATGTATTGACAAACTCTTTGCTGTCTTTGCGCACCCTTCTGGTGGTCTGCGCAAAAGCATGCTTTAATTCTTGCACAAACTCTTGTGGGGCCTGATCCTCCCCACATTGCAAATTGTAGGCTGCCTTGCGAGCCTCTTGAGGATTTCTGTGAACAGAAAAATGTTTCAAGATGGCCGCCTTATAGGTGGACCATCTTAAATGGTTTTGGTCCTCCAGCCCCGCAAAGAAACTGGAGTATTCTGGGGAGAATGTCTATTTGACGTACTGGATGCAGCTACTGCTGTCCTTCAAATGGAAAGTCTCCATCATTTGCTCATAGAGCTCCAAGTGTTCCCAAACAGAATACTTGGCGTTCTTATGATAAGGCGTGATGACACTCCTTATTGCCTTTATTTGCTTCAATGGGTCCTTAAGCAAGGCCCTTTTTGCCTTATTGGCCTTTTTGGTTCGGGTAACCCTGGTCCATTCATCCTCTGACTCAGAGGCACTGCTCCCAGAGGTTCCTGTCTGATCTTCCAGGTTTTCCCGGATTCTGCGAGCCTGGGAATGGCTGGCAGAATGTGGGGACCTGGTCTCCTGTGTCCTGCGCCGTTCAGAGGAGTCTTCAGATTCCTCCTTGCTGCCAGGATTTGATGGGTACCCCCCCCACTGACCTAACTAGGCAGAAGTTTTCAGGATGCCCTTAATGGGCCTACTCTCCTGGGGTTCCCCACTAAATTGCACTGTGCTTGGGTGCCCATACCCGGATGCCCGCCCCTCCATTCCTGGGAGGTACTGGCGTATGAGCCCCATACTTCTGGTTGGATAGTAATCTGCCATCCCTGTGGCCCGGTGCTCATGTGCGCGAGGGGACATGGGGGTGGCAGAGTCCAGGGACTGAGAGATATGAAGGCCTCTGGTACTAGGGCTCCTGAGGTTATGTTCAGGAGTCTCCCTCTCCCAGCGAACCTGGTCTCTATCCGCCCTTGCTCCCTGTTGCAATGCAAGAGCCTGCGCTTTCAGTTCCTCAGTTAAGGCCTTGCTAGACTCTATCAGTCTCTCCTGCATCGCTACCTGTGGTTGGAGCCTGTCATTGTGCTGACAGAGAGCCTCATTTTCTCTCTGTGCCTCCTGATTGGTCCTGGAGTACTGGGCCAGTCTTTGTCGCAGGAGGGTTACCTCCTGCGTCCCTTCCCTACTGGCCTGCTCCTTTCTTGCCAGAGCCTCCTCCACCCTCCTGGTGTGCTCTAACAAGTTCTTGTTTTCTTTTTGGAGGTCACCCAGCCCCTGGAGGGCCAGGTGATTTTCTTCAATTTCCTTTTTTAAGTGGCAGACTTCCTGGCCTAAAGTGTCTCTTTCCTGACTAAGAGCCTGCATCTGTGCCGCCAGGTCGTCCCTCTGTCGTTGAAAGGCACCAGCTTTCTGGCGCTCTTCATCAAACTCTGCCTGGGTATCCAGGTCTTTCAGAATTAGTTTGTTGCTCTCTGCCTTCAATCTATCTAGATGACTTTGCAGGGTGGCTACCTGCTCTGTGCATGCCCTGTTAAAGTCTAATTGTAGCTCCAGCTTTTTCTGGCTCTGCAGTAGGGAGTCCAAACCTTCTTGGTACTCCTTTTGCAAGGCCAGAAATCTGGTATCCTGGTCAGCCTTTTCCTGTTGCAGGATGTCCATATCCTCTTTTATTTTAATGATATACTGCCTACTATTATTTTCTAACTCCTGGCTCCTCTGCAGCCTCTGCTCAGAAGAGACCAGGTCAGATTGGACCTTCTCTAACGCCATCTGTCGCCTATTTGCCAGATCTTGGCTTTCAGTACATTTATCCTGCATGTCTCCCATATATAGGTACAGGTATGCCGCTATCCTGGCAATCTTATTGTGTTCATCTTTGGCTTTAGGAGCCATATATAGTTCACTCAGGGCCACATGTAATGGACCCTGATCTCTCCATATGTCTGACCCTATTTCAGTGACCTGTTGCGCGGTGGCCTGCAACCAGACCGTTTGGTCCTGGTGAGTCCACTCACCTCTCACAAATAGCTTATGTAATAGGTGCTCCCTCGCTATTTTCATGTCTACCAAGGTCGTCATTCTAGAGATTGATCTCTGTCCTGACTTACAGAAATTAGTATTTTATTTTTGCAAAACAGACCTTTTCCTTAGAGTATCCCTTTGAAGAGTGGTTTACAGCGTAAAACAGCGTGGTGATCCGACCGGATGTATGTATCCCGTCAGTTAGCACACTGTATTAAGCTGCACAAGTGATAGATCTAACCCAGACGTCCGGCTCGAGCCCCCAATTTGTAAGAGGTTTCAATTCAACACTACAGCTAAGTCAATGCCTAGTCTGGGATACTGAATGGAAACCCTTATTGATATATCTTTATGTCCAGTTCATGAGTTCTGGATGACTACCCCTATATAACACCCCTCTCCTAGAATCCCCCTGACCCCAATGAGCCAAGAAGTAGTTCTGTTTTGCAAGTTTAAAAGGTTTATTTGAAAATATAAACAATATATATATATATATATATATATCACACTTTTATAATGAATTAATAATTGAATATCACACTTAATCTGAGCAGTAATCAATAATGGATAGTCTGGCACTAGCACACTTCTTTATAATCAATGATGGTATAGGATGGATAAGATAGCAACAATACTTTTATGGTTTCAAATAGATGCAATGTGGAATGAAAATGCAATACAGAAAATAACTTGATAGGATTTCAGCAAAAGACAATGTAATCACTTTCTTGGACAATTAACCCCCCCTTTATGCAATGTAAGGAGATGAAGATGAGAGCACACAGTTCTTAGGAATGCAATCAAATAGAATTCAGTTCAATTCCCCCCCAGCAGCTTATACAACAGATAGGAGTTTTGAAACACAGGCAAAATGCTTTGAATATGGTGACAATGCAGTGAGAAATATGCTGAAAATGCTTTTAATTCCCTTTAAGAGGTTCAGGGTGAGTGAGAGATACTAGGGATGAGTGCAGGCTCACTTTAGCAATGATTCAGAGATGGTGATTAAGAGGCAAACAAATTTCTAGCAAGGAAAGAAATGACTGCTGATGGTTACACGTGGCTGCATTTTTAACCAAATCGCAAATCGTGGTAAAATTCGCAAGTGCGTGAATCGTGATTGCAGAAGAAGTATATGGAGTAGGAAGTCGGTTCTAGGCTTGCTGGAAAGGTAAGATTCCAAGCTTTCAGAAGAAAGTTAAACCAAGTACCTAGCCCAAACGGTTCCAGAGATACGGACGATTAAATAAAGGTAGTTTTTCGGATTTAAAGTAAACTCAAAATGACAGGTGACAGCTTGCAGCTTCAGAATTGACAAGTGACAGTTAGGAGGCAGTTCTACTTAGATTAAATAGATTGAATTATATCACTGGAAACTAAGAGATTTGGTTTCACACAGTCCTAGCTGTACTCACAATGTATTTGGAAGGTCTAGGTCTCACGGATCGGGTCAAGATGGCTTCGGTTCTGGTTTCGTCCCGAACGGTCTCTGCGCACAGCGTCTGGTCTCTGCTCTGCTGGTCTGGTCTGACAATGCTCCTGGCCCTGCTCCTGGATCTCTGGGTACAGCGTCTGTGCACAGCTCTTGGATCTTTCTGCACAGCTTTCTCTAGACACAGCGCTGATCTGCACGGCTCCTGGATGCTGCTACCCCTGTTAGGTTTGCTGGATGCTGAGGCCTGCTGAGAGGAGTTCTCAGTTTGTGGGTTTAGGCCCTTGCGTTGAGTTCTGAATCAAGTTCTTTGGAGTTTTAAAGTCTAAGTGTTGGATCTGGTATCTTCTGGATGTTGTGTGGTCCGGCAGAGCGCGTTGCAGCAACTGGATTTGAATCTCTCTACCTGTCCCAGCAGTCTCTTTTTATGTGTTTTGAAAATGGGTGTGTGCCTGGGCCTAGCTAAGCCTGCCCCTCTCTACCTGTCATTGACCCAATTCTCCCCTCTCCCATGATTGGGGGAAGGAAATGTGTGTCATGGTGATGCTGTTTTATGGTCTGCAGAAAGGATACTCCCCTGTCAAATTGCACACAATCTATATTTGACCCAAATACATATTTGCACAGGTACACATTTGTTTAAAATTACATGCACCCATCACATATCACATGAGGTATACTCTGATCAAACTCTGCTCTTCCTGGAGGCTTGCATTCAAAAATGGCAACATATTTTCGATTTTAGTGGGCTATGTAACATTGGTTTGTCATTAAAATGTATACAAATGTGCGCAAGGCATGTATGCATTTATATAAGGAAGTGTCAGATTTTTAACATGCATACATTTGGAGTGAGACCCTATTTTCCGCTAGCAACCCCCCAGATCATACCACCAGGTCCTAAAACCTCTTAAAATGTGGGCAGAAAAATCACAAAAATTATGGTATCATTTAGATAATTTTGACAAGTCCGCACCATGAGTTATACATCTTTCTTAAAATCATATTCTGGCCAACATGGGTGTGTCTTCCCAGGTCACATGGTGTAGAAACCAGTTTATCCAGTTTCTGCCAAGCTCAGAGACCCTGCGCCTCCCAGCTTCTGCCAAGAGGAAGCTATTTTACGCCCCCCCCAATAAACCATCTGCCTGGGCCCTGGAAGGCCCATTGTTCAAGAGGAAGCCATTTATGACCTCCCCCCAATAAACCCTTTGTTTAGTCTCTAGCAGTCCCTTGGTAATTCAATCAGAGAGGGGTAACCTCCCCTCAGAATGCAGCCAGGCCTGAGAACTGCTGTGGATCCAGTTTCACTCCAATTGGGGGGGAAGTTGTCAGGCAGAATCCAGTTCCTTAAGCCAGGCCCCAGCTAATGTCACTTTTAGTTACCCAGTTTTCTGCATTCAAATAAAACTAACAATTTTTACACATGCAGCTAGAATGCTGATTCTAAGTTCAAAACTATGACATTTTAACAGTGACAAACTATGTGGCAGTCACAAGTCTGTCCCTCAGTTTATTTACACATTTCGATTTTTGGTAATTTTAAATCCAGTTTCAGTTTAAGTCGCTGCAGACCTGCAGAGCTCAGCCAGTCTTGTTATAAACGTTCAAGTCACTTCAGAATATAACTTTACATTGTATCCACCTCTCAGTAAGTCTTTCTTTGGCCTGCTTTGGGTTCATTTATTCAGTTTTACACAAATGCCTGGTGTTGTTTTAAAACGCCGGTTTTCTGATAGTGGTGAGCACCAGTATTGCAGCCATTTTTTGGGATCTGCCTTGGATTCAAGCATTTCAAACAAGAGATTTTTACATGGAAGTATATTCTCCAGGTTCAACACATGGCACTGGTGTTTTTCCTTTGGCACCCATTCCACTCATGCTCGCACTGGTGGGTGGCAGGTTAGGCAACCATTTTGGTGTGCGCAAACTGCGTGGTTCTCCTGGATTCGGGCACACATGTGGGCTTTTTGGCCATCTTGGATTTTCTAAGCCCACAGCATCAAATGTTGCAGCATGATAGCTCAAACGTGGGTCAGGACACCCAACACTACTGCTTGGACATCCTGATTGATGCTCTCCAGTATATGTATATTAAATAGGCACCGACCGCCCCAGAATAAATCTCGATTGATCTGGATGGACAATATATGGCATTGCTGGCATCAGTCGAGTAGCCAGGATCTTTGCATACACCTTAACGTCAGTGTTAATTAGTGAGAGAGGGTGGTAGGAGTCGCATTGCTTGGGTGGCTTGTCCGGCTTCAGCAGTAGCATGATCACTGGTTCCTGCATTCTACTGGGGAGTATATGCCATGTCAGAGATTCTTGCCACACCTGCAATAGTTGAGGAGCCAGTGTCCCTTCATACCGCTTATATAGTTCAGCCGAGGACTTCTAGAAGATCTCTTGACTACCGCGAAAGATGACTGAGTGGAAGAGCGTCAAGGAATGCGTTGATATTCTCGGATGTGCATGTGTCTCTATTGGAGTGGTGATCAGTGTAGAACTGGGCGAAAACTCTATTAATGGCAGTGGCTGTATGGACAATGTCCCCGGATGTATCAGTGATGAGAGGGATGTACCTACCGCCGTTTTCACTGAGTGCTATACGGGCTAGCAGCTTATTTGGATTTGTATTTTCTTTATTTGTATGGCGTGCCTGGCCCGAGGGCATCTGGGCTCATATCTTATGTTACAGTGACAGAACAGTCATCAAAAACAGTAGATCAAGCAGACACAGTATACATTACAAACTACCTACAAGAAATGTACAATATATTTACATTCAGAGTACATGGATATTTACATCAGGAATACATCATTTGTAGTTTACCGGGGCTATCACCCTCCCCATATTTCCTAGCCAGTTGAGGGCCTTCAAATAACTTCACCTATCTCTCCGTACATGTTCTGAAGGTGTCTAAGGCTTCTTTATTTGAGCTAGGATAGCCGTGCAGGGATCTGCCACAAGGCCTTTATCCAGTGCTCTCGGGTCATTCTCGCACTGTTCTACGCTGCGCTGGATCGCTTTTAGGACACTTAACTCGTAGGCCATTGCTATCCCTCTTATGAAGACCTAAAAGACCTCCCAGACCACCCCGGGTGAGGTCACCAATCTGATATTTCTCTTAAAGAACAGTTCGATGTGCTCTTCCATAATAGATGCAAAAAAACGGTATCATGGAGTGCTGATGGTTTAAACCACCAATTATTACGGGACTTGGAGAGTGTTGGTAATGTTAGGGTAATGCTGACAGGGGAGTGGTCAGAGAAGGTGCGGGGAAGCAGGTGTATATCTGAGACCCCCCACTCAAGTAATATGTCTGATAGGATCCACATGCCTATTTGGGAGGAAGAGTTGTGGATTGACGAGCAGAAGGAATATGAACAGATGTTGGCATGTAAAGTTCTCCAAAGGTCAACTAGTCCCACGGACTGAATATCCTTCTTGATAACTTGAGCAGATCATGTGAGAGCCTTTTGTGTGAAAGAGGATCTATCGAGCTCCAGATCAAGGATAGTGTTGATGTCTCCCCCACAGAGTTTGGGGATCAGGGGATACCGGTCAAGTTCCCCTGTCACCTCCGCAAAAAATGTTGGATCGTCTATGTTCCGGCCATAAATATTCATAAGTAGTACTTCCCTCCCCACAAGTAGACCATACACCAGCACATATCTACCTAGTGAGTCTATTTTCGTGTGTTTACATTGGAACGGGAGGGATCTGTGAATCAATATCATGACCCCCTGGACTGTGAGGAGTAAGAGGTGTAGTAACGGATCCCATCTCAGTTTCTGGTGAACCCCTCACATGATCCGGAGAGGGCATGGGTTTCCTGCAGGAATAATACATTGGGCCTCATTATAACTGTGGCGGCCACGGTATGAACGGTGCCGGTAAGGCACTAGCACTGTTCATACCGGGCCGCCACATTACAAGTTCTGCTTGCGGGTCCCTGACAGTCTGCCAGGTCTTACCTGGTGGGCTGTGCGGCACCCGCGAGCAGAACTCGTGATTGCACCAGCACTGTTAGCAAATGTGCAGGTGCAACCATGCTGCCCTATGGGGCAGAATGGGGATCGGGAGCCCGGCATTACCGCCACCCGCGAATGGGCAATTACCGGCCCACTCATCTTGTAATGGGCCGGTTATTGCCCAATCGTGGGAGGTGATGCCGGTGGCGAGCATGGCGGTAGCCGTGCCTGGCATACGGGCACGGCTACCGCCATGCTCATAATGAGGCCCAATGGGTTTGTGTCTCTCACAATAGAGTTGCATTTTACAGCACTTAATTGGGTTCCCCAATCCAAGCACATTCTAGCTAAGGAATGTTACATCACCCACTAAAACCTAAGTACTGTAGTGTTACCCCTACCCCAGCCATAATATAGTTGTCTCAGAATTTCATCACATCTCTCCCTGCCCACTCCCCCCTAGTTTCAAACATAGTGTGCTCCAAGTGCTTTTTAAACAATTCTAACTTCGAACCCTCCCAAACACCTCCTAACGCACCTCCCTCCCAATTGAGGCAATGCTTACCCATAGAGAAACATCCCAAACGGAAACACAGCATTGCTTGGGGTCACTGCAGCATGGGCTCATCCAGCCGTTACTAAGCTTAAAACAAGGACAATACAAATAAGGATCAAACTTTGTATACTTCAATCATAGTTGTACCCTGATGGGGTGATTTAGTTGCCGCACCTGAAGATGAAGTGGGGGAGAGCCCCCCATTATATTGAAACCAGCCTGGTCGCAGTCTCCGCTATACGTGTGAAAACCTTTAATTGGCATGAGTAAAACTAGGCATATATGGCCAGAGTCCTTGCTTTATCAGTGTCCCGGAGTCAGAAGATTCATCCGCGACAATGGGTGATGGTAGAGTTTTGTCAAGGAATTTCATGGCTTCACTTGGTATTGTGAAAAAGAACATTTTATTGTTCCATTCGATATTCAGCTTGGCAGGGAAAAGCATTGCGTATTTTGTATTGTTGTCTTGCAGCCATTTCTTCACTGATAGGAAGGATTTCCTCTCCTATTGAACCGCCACAGAGAAATCAGGACAAACATGAATACGTTTGGAGCCCAACATCAAATCACCCTGCTCACGAGCTGGACAGAGGAGAGCATCACGGTCCGTGTAATTGAGTATGCAGGCAATAATAGGGCATGGGGAGGGGCCCTGGTCTTGGTTTGGGGGCCAGTGATCTAAGAGCATGCTCAATGGCAAATTGCAGGGTTAGATATGGGTTCCCCAGTATTGGTAGTAGGTTGGTTTCTATCCACTGCTCCATGCTCCAGGAGGGACTCCGAGCCGCTCTCAGGGACTCAGATGATCCAAATGTTGTTGCGTCGGGATCGGAACACCAGGTCGTCATTCTTCCTTTTCGACCTGGAGCACCCATCTAGTAAGGGTTGTTCCTCTCTCATAGTGGATACTTCATCTTTCACCAAGCCCACTCGAACCTCAGAGTGAGACAGGTGTTGATCTGTTTTGTCGATACGGGATTCTTTGGTGCTAGTCATGTCATCCAATTTACTATGCACTTTAACGAAACCCTCTTGCATACAGGCCATCATGCGCTGGGTTTCTGAGGGTTCAGGTAAGGAGGGATCCGTGTTCATGCTGGAGGAGGCCCCATTAACTACTGAAAGGTTAGGGGTGGATCTGGTATACAGATTCATAGAGCCTTGACTTTTAGAGCTCCCCTTGATCATCTTGCGCAAGCAAACAGAGCTGGCTGTTGCGATGGAAAGTGATCCGTGGGGGCCCCCCAGGGCCTCCGCTATGCAGTGTTCTCCACACAGTGCCGTATCTGCCAGTGTATATCCGTAGGTGCTGGGGCAATCACCCGGGTGCAGTGACAGGTATTTGTATGGTAGACTTGCTCTGGTGGTCACCAGAGGAGCTCAGCCTGGGGCTTGCCTCCTTTTAAAATCTCAGAATTAATGCATTCTGCAGTGGGCAATAGATAAGTGAATGGTACACAATGGCAACAGGATGTTGCAGGTCAGGGTCTCACAGTGCCACCCAGACCTTGCGCCCCAGAGGAGCAGGCCGCTCAATGCAGAAAGGTCAGAGGGCCCGTCAAGCCAAAATCAAGAAGTCAAGATGAGGGACCAGTCAGTTGGAGATCATGAAGCACAGGATGGGTGGGTCGTATGTGCCCTGCGTTCCGTCAAGCGAGCGCAGAGCTTGTGGAAGCTATTGGGATGGTGAAGGACCCCAATGAATCCAGCAGAGGGATGGGGTCCAGTGGCCTAGGAGCGGAGCCACCAGTAATTTCTTCATCCCAAAGTGTTTTTCACAAAGGTTCACCTACATTGGGGCTCACCCATTTTGAAGGCATTCTCAAAGAGGCACAGCTCCGGTGTCCCAACATCATTCAGGGCCACTTGCAAGGCACCACCTCCACACGGCCCTACAGGTCCAGAGCACACAATAGGCCTGGCTGACCCAGTAAGTTATCGGCTGCTTCTGGTGGTCCACAGCAGTCGCCTCTCTCACTCCACTGTCCCATGAATCAGATGCCTACCGGCAGTGCCAGCGGTGTTGCCCGGAGAGACAGCATGCCAGGCGGTGAATCCTTGCGTGTCTTGATTGCCGCACTCCCCACAGAATGGATTTTATGAAGGTTGGAGTCCATCCGACAGGGGGGAAGAGTCCTGCTAGAATTCCGGGTATAGGAGTTGACGAAAGAGTCAGCCCTGGCCTGTTGTCCCTCACTCTCGGTGCCAGAGCCGCACACGACCTCAGGTGCTCACTCCACTGCACAGCGGGCACACAGGAGAGACCGAGCAGGATCGAAGGATTGCCAGTGTTTTCAGTGATTTTTAATCAAAATTGCGGGCTTGATAAAGTCAATGCGAGGTAATTTGCAGCCTCGAAACAGCGCTGGGTGTCCGATCTCTAAAGAAGAGCCACCATCTTAGTCATTGCTCAGCAGCGCCCCCTTAAGAATCCCTACTTTTGAACATAAAGGACTGATGTCTAGCACAGAAATTGCTATCATGGTGGAAACATGCATTTTACGGCCTAAAATGATGAACACATGAAAGAAAAAATGTCCCCTTGCCAGAATAATGTGAACAGTTCATGATGGAAAAATGAACACTGATGGCAAGAGGCAATTTCATTAAAAATAAATAGAAGGCCTCATGTGTGATATAACTGTAATATTCAAAGTGTGAGTCTTCTGTGCATGGAAAGGCTACTTTAGCCCATGAGACATGTTCACCTTTCCCCAGTGATGCCAGTTGTCCTTTAGAAGCTCACAGTTGTAGGATTTATGATGTCAGCAGATGACACAGATAAACAGGGCATCCATTAATGGAAGGAACACTTTAAGAAAAATAAGGATTTCTAGTTGATAGTGGTGTGGACTAGGTCTGGAATAACACATGGTAAATTACAGGACTGCCTCATGGTGCTGAGTGGGCAAAGGTGAGCCATGTGGCCCAACAAGATAAGGATCACTCCTACTGAACCTGACTTGCAGGACTAATTAATGACTGTAATTGCAAGTTAAAGTCAACAAAGACTGCAGATGCACAGAGCTAATGTTCATGAGAAACGAAACCTAAATGTATAATTGATGTAAGAATATGTTTATATTATTTTGCTATGAGGTTCCATATAGAATCACACTTCAGGGATTTTCTCAGCAACTATGGGTATTACAAAGGCCATTCAGGTGTCATTTTGAAGTGTATTATGAGGCAGTTCTGTTGATTTAATGCTTATTAAAATTTGACTTTGGGAATTTAATGTACAACACAAAATATGCTCCTAGCTCACCGGAAAATGTGGTGAAGCTGAAAATCGGGGAGATGTGAGCTTGGTAAATCATGTAACTGGATGTAGAAGTTGGTGATACTGACTTTTATGATGTGTGTATAAACTGCAAAATATTGCTATTCACATCTGCAACCTTCCGCCAAGACAGGGGTTAGTTCATTACGAGCAGCATGATTAGTAGAATTCAAAAATATATGTGTTATTAGGTTTATGTGTACAATAAAGGAAGTTGCCATGTAGGACGTTTTGGAGTGCAAAATTGACCTTGTGTAAAAATATAAAAACCCAGTGGGTGGATTCATCCCTCCCATGATTTAAGTTTCATAACTCCAACAGCCTATCCACAGAGAGAGTGCCAGGCCTTGGGGGAAGAAAGGAGAATAGTCGTACAATCAAAACAGAGGGCCAATGAGCTAGCACCTCCTAATTTCAATATTAATAAATATAATGCATTGACCAATTGGAATCAGGGAAGTTGCCTGAAACCATCTGGCTGGAATGACTGACAAATTGCTGCAGGATTAACCTTGCCTAGGAGACAGCAATTGGGAAAGACTAAAAGCTGACTAGGTCCTATGACCAAAGATATCCCAAGAGAGTGGTGAATGCTGGAGGCTAATGACTGAACCCGAAGAGGCTGTTTGACCAGACTCCCGTGTTCCCCTGAGCATGCAGTCTTGATGCCTTTCCTGGGTGCGAAAAACTGAGCTTTTCAATGAAAGTAGCTTGTCCAACAGAACCAAGTGTGTGTGGGATCTGAGTTAATATTGTCCCCTTAATTAGTGTGGGGGGTAAGGAAGTAGACCCTTAGTATATTTTGATAAATAATAATTAAAATAACTCCCCTATAGCCAAAGGACACAGGGTGAATTGAACATTCGAAATTAAGAAATTCACTCCCCAGTGAGTAATCGGGTACACCTATTTTCCTTGCCAACCCCAGAATTCCCTAAAGGGAAGGGGTGTCCTTATCTTAAAAAAAAAAAAAACTGTCACCATTCCTCAGACCTGGCCTTTAAGCAGATGGGTGCGGAATGTTACTGAATGTCTGGGTTTTTGGTGCTGGGACAGAGAAGTGTCTTGCTAAATGAAACTAGGTGAAATCCCTCATTGAAAAAGGCATACTCTCTCCAGGGAGTGATAAATTGACCCTGATAGAAGAGAGATTTTGCCTTGCATACGGACAAAGGAAGACAGATTCCAAAGGTGATAAATGTGCTGTTGGTCAAAGTCTGTTCTGCTCTAATACTGTAAGGCATTGCATAGCATGCAGGGAGACAAATATAAAGATCACTTGTTTTTACCAGTTAGAAAAGCATTGCAGGTCAGTTCAACCAACTTTATGTAACGTGTATTGTTAAGTGCATGATCTTGTCTGAATTCAAAGTGCTACATGTTATAAAGTGAATCTCATGCAAAGTATTTCATGCATTAAGAATATTTTGTGAGTGACACAAGTAATTGAAGTACCCCATAGTCCCAGGATTCTATGTAAACTGGGAGGAAAAAATCCCAGGAAGGAATACTGTGCATGAATTTGAATTAAAAAGTCTGTGATCTGTGTTATCCTGAAGTAACTTGTGTTTTCAATTGTGTAAAGAGATAAGAGTTGTTAGGAAAGAAAAGCATTTGTTCCACGGAGTGAGGTGGCGTGATTGGTAATTTTGTGCAACGATTTATTGGACATAGTGTGTAATAAATATATTCTTTCTGTTCCCTGGCCTGATTTCTGGCTTATCTGTGAAACAGGGGTAGTGATCTACGTGGCTCTATATTATATTTGAGCATTTGTTAGGCACCAATACAACAAAATTGAGTTTCAAAGCACCACAAGGATAAATAGGAAGGGAACAGGAGAAAGAAAACATTGGCAGAACAGTAATTATACAGCCATGGTCCTACTAGGCCTTGTTGCTTTCGGACATGCAAGTGCAGGGACGAGAAGTTCAAGAGGTGGGGGTGGGTGGGTTGGTGGCTAAGGAATGGACAAGTGCTGTGGAGGTAGAGTGAAGTGCCAAGGGAGGCCAAGGATGAAGCCTCAGGCTAAGTGCTAGGTTATATGAGTCATAGACAAGGCTAGTTTAAATCAGACGAAGGATATATTGTGTGGCGTTTTTTGATTATGGGGGTGATCTCCCCATGTTAAGAGTAGTCTCTATATATGCTATTACAAATGGGGGCTAGTGGGCAAGATCTAGCTTTCTGTTTTTGATTCATGACAAGTGCATTATTAGCAGGCCAGTTATTTTAGAGCAACGCCAGTAAGGTGCTTGGCTGATTGATGATGTTTTGTTGAAGTACCACTTTGGCTTGACCCCTGAGAACCAGGGAGGTGTACAGAGGCATACAATTGTGCAGAGTACTGCAAATGTAATCTGATCTGATTTGAACATTTAATTGTGGAAATCTAGCAAGAGAGAGAGACTTAACAAAGTTGCAAAAAACACTTTTTAAATGAGTGCCATTGAAATGCCATTGAAATGTATAAGGCCAGAGAACATCCCCTTGCCAAGTTGTAAATTCATGGTGAATGGCCAGAGGTGGGAGGTTACACAACGCTTTAGAGGAATTTTACATGACCCAAACTTTTTGCGAGGAACATAATCAAATGGCCCCACTCATGGCTCATTTATATATTTTTTTGCAATTACATTACTTGAAGAGCGATTGCAAAATAAAGAGGCCAGTATCTTGAGCCCAGAAACACTCAAACAGCTAGAAGATAAATTACAACACAGCCAAATCTTTGAATTAAAACAAGTAAACCTCATTGAGCAACTCCAAAATGAGGTAATAACCAACCTACATGCTAGCGCAGAGCAAGAAGTGGAGTTTTCTGCATTACAAGATACATATAAAGAGTTTTGACCGAAACCCTGTGCAAATTCAAACACAAATTGAATAACCGGATCGGTCATAATTGTGCATTATTGGATGAAATAGTGGCTTCCAAACAATTCATAAAGGAGGTTAAACAAGAAAATAGCTAATTATAAAAGAGATTGACTCCCAAATGACTTTGATCAGATGCATCAGGATTTAAATATTCAGAAACAATAGAAGATGCACCTGATTAGGGAGAAAGACAGCTTAAACCAGGATAACAGTGTCCTAGTACAAAAAATGAATCCGTTCAGAATGGATAGAGAAAATGTTCAACATGGGTTTCAGGAACTGACCAGAATTATGGACGGAAATATGGATCTGAAGGAGCGGTTAAGATAAGCAGAGTCTGACCTATCACAGACAGCACATAGTAGAGATGCTCACGAAAGAGAATTTGTCCGTTTAAAATAAAAAAATGCTTTGAATAGGCACACATAACCCACTAATCTCAAAACAAACATGAAAACCTGCAGGAAGAGGTGCATGTAGTAAAGAGATCGATTGGCTGCACAGGGAAGTGTGATCGAAGTCAGCCAAGCACATTGTTGGATATGAAAATCTAAGTATAAAGTATAAACAGGAAATCCTGGCAGAGAGAAACACCTGTGTGAAATTAGACACAGAAATCCAAAAATATAAACAGGCATTGAGACACCCTGACCAATCAGGGTATGGGATAGCGCCCTACGACCAAGGAGAGATGCCCTTCCCATCAAGGACCTCATGCCAGTTCCTTATAACCTCCACATCCCCTGTGCAAATCTCTTTGCCTCCTTGGACTCTTAAGTGTCTTGCCTGTAATATCAGTACAATTAGAAATGGCTTCAGTGCCAGTATATGCATATTAAAAATAAATAGGCATCACAACTAATGGACCCAGATTTGCATCAGGTCAGAACCAGGGCTGCTTTATGTACCCAACATATGAATTATGTCGGTGAATGATTACAACTCAGGTTTTGCCTGGTGTTTTCATGAGAAGCAGCTGTATGATGCATGCTGCCACTGCAACTCAAATAACATGTACAAATACCCAAGTAATGTATGTTATGTTTAAAAGATGTATACTCCATCAATCACACTGTAATGGTCTTACAGCACCAAGGATTTTCTTGATAGTGGGGGATTGTACCCCCTGACCCGGTGTGAACCAGACTGTGGTGTGTGGTGCAAAGGATGAGACGATGAGAAAAGCAGGAGCAGGAAAGAAATGAGACAGCCAAACAAATGGGAAGGTAAAACGGGGCTGGAAGGGAGGATCTATGCTTGTTTTAGTAGGGTGTAGTAGGGGGTGCATTTTCAGAAGTGTCCCACTGTCTGTTACGGTTCACTATTAGCTGACTGGATTACATGTAAAGGATGATAAATCTGGCATACCGCCAGTGCATTAAGTGGGCAGGGGCCAGCCGGGGCCAAGCCCTGGCAGGCTCCAAAAAGTGAGGCTGAGCCGGGGCCCTGCCAGGGCCCCCCGGTGGTCCCACCATGCCATGGCGGGTCATTATCCTGCCACAGCCGCGACAGAAGATGAGCCAGCCACCATGAATGAGTCAGGCAGCTGTGCCAGCCAGCCACAGCGTCGCGCTAAGAGATGCTGTGGCTGGCTGACATTTCTGTCAGTCACAGCTTCCTGCAGGGAGCACACTGTGGCATCTCCAAACTGTAACTTCCTCTCCTGAATCCTCAAGAGGGGTCAGGAGAGGAAGTTACAGTTCCTTTGTTGCCTGTGGGCAGAATCATGCCCGCACCCGCTCCCCAGGTCACTGAGGCATCTTTGACCCACTGCGAACCTGGTGGCTGTGCGCTGCAGATTCGAGAACCGAGCCCACAGTTGAACAGCCACTACCCAGTTTATTTATTTATTCATGCATTGTTTGTCGGATATGTGTAGCCAACAAACCATGCCTAAATAAATAAATAAACTGGGTAGTGGTCTATTCCCGCTCTGTGCACGACATGGTTAATTTCTTTATTTATTAATTGTTTGTCGGATACATGTATCCGACAAACAATGCATAAATAAATACATAAATAAACCAGGTCTGTTCTAGGAGTGAAACCAAAGGTGCGAGAACTGAGAAAGGGACAAAGGGATGAAGTAACGTGAGGGGGCGGGTGGGAAAAGAAGTAGTGTAATAAGTGAGACTGAAGGGAAAAGTAGGAGAGGACAAGAGAGTGAGAAATCAAAGTGGTGAAATATTCAAATGAAATCGTAAAAATAAGGGGAGGAGGATAGGGACACAACAGAGTCGAGGGGTGAATCCATTGGGGAGACAACTATGGAAAGAGAATGAAAAGGAGGAAAGAAACACAAGAAAGTGACAGAAAACGATGATGTTACAGAAGAATGAATAAGAGAAATTAGGTGAGAGTAAAGGAGGAGAGGAAAGTCAAAGGTTAGAATGGAGAAGAGTGGTGAAGGAATGAGAGCAGAGGCGGAGAAGAAAGAAAAGATGGGTACAAATAGAAAAGAAGGGGAAGAGAAGGTGGAAAGGAGAGATGGAATGAGAGGAAATATAGGGTAAGACTGGTGAAGAGGGGCGAAGGATTGAAAAGAGGAGAAGAGAGGAAAGGAAAGTCAGGGGTAAGAATGAGAGAAGGATGAGGAGCCATGGAAGGAAAGGAAGACAAGGGTGAGAATGCTGGAGAGGATGAAGGAATGGAAGAGAAGGAGGATATTGAAGAAGAGGAAATAAAGGGGTGAGACTGGAGAAGAGGGGTGAAGGATTCAAAAGAGATGAAAGGAAAGACATGAGAATGGAGCAGAGGAGTGAAGCAATGAGAGCAAGGAAAAAGGAAGGGCGAGAAGAAAGGGATGGCAAGGAGCCTGGAGAAGAGTTAACTGACAAAACGCTCATCGTAAAACACTTCTTGAAATAATGTAAAATGACCCAGCAGTCTGACCTCATACACGCACAGACTCATTGCACAGGCACTTAACAACTACATGCCGGTTTCTTTTTCGTTCTCCTTGAATCTTGATTGACCCTGAAATCTTGTTAATATTTTGAGAGGGTAAAGTGTTTGGTCCCACACATTTCCTCTACAGACTATCATCTCAAAAAGTGCCACCTGTTCATTCCTCTTCCGATGCGCACAGCATTCATGACACAGAGCAACACCCATGCATGGGGATTGCTAGCAACACATTGAGAGTTGCGTTACACATCAAAGCCATCCTCAGTCATCAAGCCCATGCTACCACCCCCATGGCATCCGGCTCCAGGTTACCTTCACTGTGGTCCTTTGATACAATAAGTGAGGCCCACTTCCAAAGTTCTACATGGTTGCTCTTGCTGGGTTACCTGAACAACTACTTCAAAGAACATTTTTGAAGGTGTTCGCAGGTATATCCGACAAACAACTATAGCTATAGACCAGATATATATAGGCCAGACCATTTTTACATGTTCGTCTTTAGGCCACGCCCATCAAGCCTTAGACCACGCCCACCATGCAAGCCACAGCCCTAAATGAGGATCTCCCCTCAAATTGTATCTGACAAACAACTGTAGCTATAGGCCAGATATATATAGGCCAGACCATTTTTACATGTTCGTCTTTAGGCCACGCCCATCAAGCCTTAGACCACGCCCACCATGCAAGCCACAGCCCTAAATGAGGATCCCCCTCCATTTCTTACCACACTTAAAGCACTGCATACCTCCAGGCACGTTTCTGTTAAGCATGTGTTGGTGACTCTGTCCCAAGCCTAGCAGCCACTCAGATGTTACATCCTATCTGAGACAAGATGTGGCCTAGTGAATTACTTGTTAGTTGTAGTCTCGGGTGATCTGGGTTTGCATCCGGACTCACAAGCATAATCACTTCATGTAATTTTGTTCAAACGATGTTCCCTTTGTGCACATGAGTTCCCCTATCTGCCAAAATCGGAAGCACTTAGAAACTGGCCAATTCCCATGATGTAAGAAATTATGGGGACCAAAGCTGCTACATGTTCAAGCAAAGAAGTTTCATGGGTTCTTTTGCATTGTACGTTTGTTTCATGGATGTTTTTTATGTTGCATTCCATTTTGGACATACTGGTTCAGCAGACTGGAACCACATGAAAAATGTAACATATGTCCACAGACTCTAGTTCTGTCTTTCCCCATTGACCATAATATGAGAACCCTGTGCAAATCACTTCACCTTCATCTGTCGTAGTTTCCTGTTGTCAACTTAGGTAGGAAAGCCTTAGATTGGAGCAGGGGTGTTGCTAGGTCTGGAAAAGATCTGGGGCTACGCTAATGTCGGGACTTTCGGGACTAGGGGGCGAGCTAGCCTTTTTGTTGTAGCCCCAGGGCTTCAGCCCCCTCAGCCCCTCCCACCCTAGTAACGCCTCTGGATTTCAGAAGAATGCCAAGAAAGCTCAATTCATTAAGGAAATTGACATGCATTTGCACGCTGCACTTGATTGCTTGAAACGTTTTCCTATTGGCTAAAAATATGCATATGATAATCAGGCTCATTTTGTTAAAGAAAGGCCAATGTGATGCAGGTGACAGTCAACGTTAGCACTTACGTGTTGTTGGGTCTCCTACGTGCAACTGTCGACTTTCACCAAACGGAGTGAACAAGGAAAGTGTAAAAAAAGGCAAACCCGTCTTTACTCTGAGCTTTTACTCTCAGTTGTGTTGAAACACGTACATGCGTGCTCCAGAGTACTCTTTGCAGAGATCGTTCACCATGGATTCCTATGAAGCCCACCTGCCTTCATTTCATGCCTGCATGAAAATCTCAATGGCCCAGAGCAGAAAAAATGCGTGTAAACACTGGTACAAGCCTTTCATGCCCCGTCTTTACAGGCCTCGCAAGATGAGCTATGTCTAGTTTGGAGAGATACTTACTCATGCAAGGAGTGCAATTTCAACACAATCCTAGGTGTATTTATTGAAACTGCAAAGTATATCCCACAGCTGATTCACATTAGAACAGAAGAGTGTTTTGTGCGCCATCCACTGCTGTGTACATTTGGTGCACAAATACAGCCCATGGCGCATTCATATTATTACATTTTAAATGTGATAAATACATGATTGTGCACTAATGCTGTGAATATTTAAGAGGCTCTTTGACAATGGTGCACTCCCTCTTGTGCCTTGTTGTTGCTCCCTGACAGCTGTCCCAGAAATGCTTTGTTTTCAGCTGGTGAGCTTGACATGTATCACTTCTTCTAAAAGGCAGGTGCTACAGGAAGCTATTTCCGGGTGGTTGCCTACACTGCGACCACCAGCCGCTTACCCAGGATCGTTAAATCGGCTCTGCATTCATCAAATGTATTCTCAGGGCAACGGAACGGAGGCCCACACATGAAGGCTGCAGTCATTTTTAGATCCACCTTAAAAGTGTCCCTTTAAGAGCCTTTAAACTGGGATGACTCACAACAGATAGGTCATATGACTGTTTGGATGTCACCCACTTATTCTATAAAAAATACTGTTTGGGTACAGACCTCCAAGAACAGCCAAAGCCTTTCTCGAACATTTAGATCGGTCCCTGACACTGACAGGTAGCAAGCACAGGGAATTACTTTGTTTAGGTGATCTCAATATTCGGATTGATGATTGCACTGTACCAGGCACCAAGGAGCTTTGGGACATTCTGGAAACCGCAATGCATAACTGCTAGAAGTGTCTCCCACTGCTATTCAGGGTCACTGTCTCGACATTCTCTTGCTGAGAGGTTCTAGTGCAATGTTGATTAATACACTTCCTGTGTCACGGTCAGACCATTCTACGAGGATGTTCTCTTTTAGCCTCTACAATACAAAGTACCTCCCAGCAGTACCTTATTAGTCCAATTCCAGAAGGTCAAAAAGGGCCTGATCACGACTTTGGAGGTATTAGCCCTACCGCTGAACTCCCCGGCGCTAATAGCGCCAGATCACGAGTTCGGCGGTATTGTAATTCCCCATTCCCCATTGATCCCATTCGGGAATGCCCCATTCCCCATTGGGCTCAATCGGGAAAATTTGCGCTTTTACCGCTGGCGGTATTACCGCCAGCGGTAATAGCGCAAATTTTCGGTGGATTTCCCCCCAGCCAAGAGCTGGGGGTGAAATCTGCCAAAGTCCTGATTTGGCAGACCCTTAAATCCGCCAGTTATAGCGCGACCGCCGGATCTAAGGGTTACCACCAAAGTCGTGATGAGGCCCAATGTCTGGATTGGAAGTTAGAAGAGCTTTGGCGTCTAGTGACTCATCATTAAATTGTGATTAACATTTTCATCAAGGGAGCAGATATTATGGTTGATATATGCTCTAGAGAAGCTCTGCTTAGACCAAGAAGGTAAAAAAATGTGTCCAAACCTTGGTTCTCTCAGAATGTAATTTCCTTAGGAAAACAACTTAGAATATGCAAACAGAATTGGAGGAAGCATAGAAGTGCTAGCTACGCAATCAAGGCGAAACTGGCTTTGAAAGAAAAGAAAGTAGCAATATTTATTTAAAGCAAAATCAGATTTTTTACATAAGCAAACAGGGGCAGCAAAAAATCATTCAAGAGAATTTATCTCAATTATTTCTAACTTTTGCCTCTCGACCTATGCCTCTGCGCAGGCTAGCACATTCAACACATACTTTCAGAGAACAATTTAACTTATACAGGAAACATTTCTATCAAATTTATAGCCAGCAACTGACATTTCTCAAATGGAATCCCCTACTGTGGTGGGAGCAGAAAATCTTCATTGTGCCCCACCTTTGAATTCAGAAAAATATCAGAGGATACTATCCAGTCTTTACTCGAAGGTCTCAAGCCCACCAATGACCTACCCTTTCCATTGCCAGCTAGTGTCGAAAGACGCCTGCCACTTGACACATCCCCGTTCATGACACAGTTTGTAAACAAATGATTATCTCATGGTTTAGTACCAATGGAGTTGAAAAAGGCAATTGTTAAACCCCTTCTGAAAAAACCTAACCTAGACCCAGACAATGTTCAGAACTACCGTCCAGTGGCGGCCTTCCACGGCCGTCCAAGATTCTAGAGAATGTAGTCACAGCTGAATTACAGGAATACATGGAGAAAGAGTCCCTAGTGGACCCTCTCTTATCAGGATTTTGCCTAAAACTTGGTACAGAGACAGCTTTATTAGCTGACTGGGATGTTCTCCTGCAGGTTGTTGATCAAGGAGTATTATCACTACTGGGTATGTTGGATCTGTCCGTGACTTTTGATGCGGTGGAACACCGTATCTTACGTAGTCGTCTTAGAGTGACTAGAAAGATCTCGAACAAGCCATCAAATGGTTTGAATAATTCTTAATTGGTCGGCAGAAACATGTGAGATCTGGTGGATTTATCTCAGATACTTTACCTCAGAGCTGCGTAGTACCACAGGGGTCCTGCTGGTCTCCCTTGTTTTTCATTCTGTACCCACACCCATTGATGGACATTCTCAGGAATCATGAGGTAAATGTCCACTCTTACGCCGATGATACTCAGGTGTACATCAAAATATGCAATGTGGAGGAATCATTCCTTGGGGTCACACAGTTTCTGGATGAAGTCCGCAATTGGATGTCTTCCAATTGGCTACAACTCAATCAATGCAAGACTGAAGTAGTACTGTTTGGGCCTAAACATCTCCTGAATACTGAAAGGTGCCCTCCCTCGCCTTGTTTTCTTGGCTCTGAATTGACCTTTGCCACTAAGGTCAAACATCTTGGCTGCATTTGCTAGGAGAACTACAGCAGTGAATGTCAGGTAGGGGCCACGGCGGAGCCACTTTTCTACTCATTACTTATATTACAGCAAGCCCCCTCGTTTGTTTCTCCTGATGACTATGCAGTGGAGGATGGAGGTCTTGTGAACTCGCAACTAGACAACTGCAACAACATTCTTGCAGGTATTCCACTCGCACAATGTCATCAGTTACAGAAAGCACAAAAAGCTGCAGTTAGATTGGTCTTCAGAGGGGGTAAGTCTTCTCCCATCTCAGTACTTCACTGCTCCCTTCATTTTCTGGCCATGCGGCAAAGGATTGATTTTAAGGTTCTCTGTTTGATATTCAAATGCTTAAACAATCTGGCTACATCTTACCTGGTGGACAAAATCAGCAGATACCAACCTACAAGGACGCTTCGGTCTGGGGACAAACTATTACTGATACTTCACCTTCTTCCTGTGTTTTTAGGGGAAATCGTAGATTTGCTGTTTACGATCGCAGACTATGGCACAGCCTCCCTTTTGTGATTAGAGCACTAATATCCCTCCCCCACTTTTGCAAAGTCCTACAAAACTATTTATTAAAATAGAAGCAATCGAGAGGAGTACTAGGACCTGGATACTGCCCTTTTGTAGTCGAGCAGCCCTCTCTTTTTCTCTGTATTATGTAACATCTGTGTCTTGATATGGCTAAGTCTGTTGTGTGTGCTATACAAATTAATCAAGTCAAAGCAAATCAAATCAAATTAATCTCTGCAATGACCCTGCACAATCATCGGTATACGTTAACTAAGAGAGGCTCTTTAACAAAACATCGAAAACATAATGGTCACAAAATATTTCTGTGGCTGACGGACTATTCATTTGTATGTTTTAATGTAATGTTTGGTGGGTGAAAGCACACAAGCAAAACAAACAAAAAAATCAAATAGTTCACTCATTTTCGTGGATATTCCAGCTATATTTCCATCTAACCACATACCAATAGAAGAGCATGCCATTACATCGGATCAAAGGAGTCTCCAGAAGCTAAAACAAATGAATTATTTTTGCTAGGCCCACATTCATGTATCCTTCCACCCATTTTCATCCATTTAGAACAAGAGAGAATGGGGTAATTTTAGTTAATTATTTTGTTTACAAAAGACAGTCTATTTTTTCATTTCCTGAATGTGCACACATTACTTCCAAGATACTTCATTGCATTCAAAAGTCAGAAACAATGACAAAAGAACAAAGGGAGCACCCCAAATTTAAAGACAATACAATGTAGATACTACTGGGGTGGGAAAGTACACACCATACAGAGGCAAGCCATTTAACATTTTATTTAGTGGCTGATGAAAATACCTGTGTTGGAAACTGGAGTGACATTAAATATTTTATTGTGCTCTTTTTAATACAACTTTTATTAAAAATCACAGATGATCGTCCATTGACATAGGTTTACTGTTGTTTTTTTTATTTGTAATCTTTGTATGCTGCAGCATCACATTTTTAATTTCTGTAATAACCTGAAGTTCTTCATGTGTTTCAAATGTAACCAATAACTCATGCAATTAGGCCGAGTTCTAAGGTTCTTGTTCAAAATCGCACACAAGAGTTTTATATCCAACGTGGATGACAAACAATAGAGACAATGAACGCAGGACAATGAAAGGAAAGACTCAAATCTCATGTGAAAGACTTGAATTGTCATTTTGCAATTATGAAGATATGATGAAGGAGTTATGTAAGTGTATTCTAAAATGAAAGGTTTGACTTTCAAACCCTAACATTTTAATTAAAAAAACCATAAATAACATGAAAGAAGCACCGTTTCTAGGATAGTATGAACATAACGTTGTTATGCAGTGCTTTACCAAGGATGGGCCATTATCCAACTAATGTGTAACATTTGACTATAAACAACAAACAGGCCGATTCATGGAATTAATGTGCACTGAAAAATCCCGCGCAAGCGTTCGAAACTGTGCGAATCGCAGTGCAAGTGCGAAAATCGCAGCAAAACCCGCGCACATCGATTCATGGAAGTCCGTGCGCGAGTAAAATCTGGGATGTGCGCTGAAAATCTGCGTGGCGAACGCCGGCGCACAGGTCATCAAACGGCGTGCGCTACGGCCACAGCGAAAGCGCACATAGCGCGGCGCACATAACAAAAGTAGGCATAACACAGGGCGTGACACGCGGAATGGGGAACAACGCGTGAAAATGTGGGCGTCACGGGGGAAGTACAGGAGGCAAGTGCACGGAACGCCCACACGCTCGCCTACGAAATGTATTCATAGAATCGAATAGCGCAAACCAGCGCACGGGTGAAGACGCGCACAGGCCTAAACACGTCCGCCACACGAAGGCAGGCGGTAGCGTCCCTGCGCATGAAAAAAATGTGCGCCAAAATGTGCGCTAACAAAAAGCACGTATATACACCTCTGATGATTGTCCCATACTAAGGCCCTCTAGGACAAATGACGTGCAAAGGGGTACATGACAAACACGGACACCCACTGTGTCAAAAATAGCGTGTGCATGTATTTCGGGGGTGTGCGGAATGTTTCACACGTGATTGGCCTTGGGCGAGCGGGGTGCGTGTAAATTTGGGGTTCGCGGGAAGTTTCACGCGCGATAGGCCCTATGCGAGTGGGGTGCGTGTATTCCTGGGGTTCGCGTGAAGTTGCACAAGTGATTGGCCTGGGTACGTGTAAATCTGGGGTTCGTGGGAAGTCTCACACGCGATAGGCCCTGTGCGAGTGGGGTGTGTGTATTCCTGTGGTTTGCGTGAAGTTTCACACGCGATTGGCCTGGGTACGTGTAAATCTGGGGTTCACGGGAACTTTCACACGCGATTGGCTTTGGGCGAGCGGGGTACGTGTATTTCTGGGGTGCACGGGAAGTTTTGCATGCAATTTCAGCAAGGTACGTGTATTTCTGGTGTTCGCGGGAAGTTTCACACGTGATTCCAGCAGGGTACGTGTATTTCTGGGGTTCGCGGGAAGTTTCACACTCGATAGGCCCTGTGCGAGTGGGGTACGTGTATTTCGGGGGTGCGCGGGAAGTTTCACACGCGACAGGCCCTGTGCGAGTGGGGTATGTGTATATCTGGGGTGCAGGGGAGTCCTACACGTGAATTGGCAGTGTGGGTCCTACCAGGTGTTCCCTCTACACCCTCCACGGCCCCTGCAGGCAGCCCACACCACAGGGGACTACCCTGCACCCCTGGTCATGCCCCCCAGGCAAGCCACATGTCACCTTGCACTACTGATCAGCAACGCATGACCCCCTCCACCCCCACCCCCCAGAACTGAGGGGCACCTACCAGCAGGCCCCCTCTCATGTCCCCCAGCACCCACACCCCCCAGCAGTGCAGGGCACCTGCCAGCAGGCCCCACTCATGTCCCCCAGCACCCCCAACCCCCAGCAGTCAGGGGCACCTGCCAGCAGGCCCCCACTCATGTCCCACTCATGTCCCCTTGCACCCCCACCCTCCAGCAGTGCGGGGCACCTGCCAGCAGGCCCCCACTCATGTCCCCTTGCACCCCCACCCCCCAGCAGTGCAGGGCACCTGCCAGCAGGCCCCCACTTATGTCCCCTTGCACCCCCACCCCCCAGCAGTGCAGGGCACCTGCCAGCAGGCCCCCACTCATGTCCCACACATGTCCCCTTGCACCCCCACCCCCAGCAGTGCAGGGCACCTGCCAGCAGGCCCCCACTCATGTCCCCTTGCACCCCCACCCCCCAGCAGTGCAGGGCACCTGCCAGCAGGCCCCCACTTATGTCCCCTTGCACCCCCACCCCCCACCAGTGCAGGGAACCTGCCAGCAGGCCCCCACTCATGTCCCCCAGCACCCGCACCCCCCAGCAGTGCAGGGTACCTGCCAGCAGGCCCCCACTCATGTCCCCCAGCACCCCCCACGCCCCAGCAGTTAGGGGCACCTGCCAGCAGGCCCCCACTCATGTCCCACTCATGTCCCCTTGCACCCCCACCCCCCAGCAGTGCAGGGCACCTGCCAACAGGCCCCCACTCATGTTCCACTCATGTCCCCTTGCACCCCCACCCCCCAGCAGTGCAGGGCACCTGCCAGCAGGCCCCCACTCATGTCCTACTCATGTCCCCTTGCACCCCCACGCCCCAGCAGTGCAGGGCACCTGCCAGCAGGCCCCCACTCATGTCCCCTTGCACGCCCAGCAGTCAGGGGCACCTGCCAGCAGGCCCCACTCATGTCCCACTCATGTCCCCTTGCACCCCCACCCCCCAGCAGTGCAGGGCACCTGCCAGCAGGCCCCCACTCATGTCCCCTTGCACCCCCAACCCCCAGCAGTGCAGGGCACCTGCCAGCAGGCCCCCACTCATGTCCCACTCATGTCCCCTTGCACCTCCACCCCGCAGCAGTGCAGGGCACCTGCCAGCAGGCCCCCACTCATGTCCCCTTGCACCCCCACCCCCCAGCAGTGCAGGGCACCTGCCAGCGGGCCCCCACTCATGTCCCCTTGCACCCCCACCCCCAGCAGTGCAGGGCACCTGCCAGCAGCCCCCCACTCATGTCCCCCAGCACCCCCACCCCCAGCAGTGCAGGGCACCTGCCTGCAGGCCCCCATTCATGTCCCACTCATGTCCCCTTGCACCCCCACCCTCCAGCAGTGCAGGGCTCCTGCCAGCAGGCCCCCACTCTTGTCCCCTTGCACCCCCACCCCCCAGCAGTGCAGGGCACCTCCAGCAGGCCCCCACTCATGTCCCACACATGTCCTCTTGCACCCCACCCCCCAGCAGTGCAGGGGCACCTGCGAGCAGACCCCCACTTATGTCCCCTTGCATCCCCATCCCCCAGCAGTGCAGGGCACCTGCCAGCAGGCCCCCACTCATGTCCCACTCATGTCCCCTTGCACCCCCACCCCCCAGCAGTGCAGGGCACCTGCCAGCAGGCCCCCACTCATGTCCCCTTGCACCCCCACCCCCCAGCAATGCAGGGCACCTGCCAGCAGGTCCCCACTCATGTCCCCTTGCACTCCCACCCCCAGCAGTGCAGGGCACCTGCCAGCAGGCCCCCACTCATGTCCCCTTGCACCCCCAACCCCCAGCAGTGCAGGGCACCTGCCAGCAGGCCCCCACTCATGTCCCCTTGCACCCCCAGCCCCCAGCAGTGCAGGGCACCTGCCAGCAGGCCCCCACTCATGTCCCCTTGCACCCCCACCCCCCAGCAGTGCAGGGCACCTGCCAGCAGGCCCCCAATTATGTCCCCTTGCACCCCCACCCCCCAGCAGTGCAGGGCACCTGCCAGCAGGCCCCCACTCATGTCCCACTCATGTCCCCTTGCACCCCCACCCCCAGCAGTGAAATGGCGATCTCATGACACAAACCAAAAGTCAACTATGTACATCAACACATGTCCTCCACACGAAGGCAGGCGGTAGCGTCCCTGCGCATTAGAAAAATGTGCGCTAACAAAAAGCACGTATATACAGCTCTGATGAATGTCCCATACTGTGGCCCTCTAGGACAAATGACGTGCAAAGGGGTACGCGACAAACACGGACACCTGCTGTGTTAAAAATAGCATGTATTTCGGGGGTGCACGGGAAGTTTCACACGTGATTGTGCCTGGGCTCGCGGGGTACGTGTACTTCAGGGGCTCGCGGGAAGTTTTACACGCGATTGGGCCTGGGCGAGCAGGGTACGTGTATTACTGGGGTGGGCAGGGAAGTACAGGAGGCAAATGCGTGGAATGCCCACACGCACGCACCAAAAAAGACACGCTAATCCGGAAACACGTACGCCAGCAAGAAGCAGGCGTACGTGGACCCGCACAGCACAAAAGTGCGTGGAAACAACAAGCAAGCTCAGACGCCAGGATGAACATACCGTTCCTAGCAGCAGTGGTCGTGGGATACCGCCGGAGGAGGAGGAGGATAGTCAGGCCCAGAATTTTCACACCCAGAACCAGCCTTTATGGCATGCCTGATGACCAGGTGTATGGGAGGTACAGGTTTCCACCTCACATAATACTCGACCTGGTCAGTGAGTGGGAGGATGACCTCACATCACCCACCCTCTGCTCCCAAGCACTCAGCCCCCTGGAGAAGGTCCTCAATGTACTGCACTTTTTGGCCACCGGATCATTTCAGCGGACAAATGCCATAGTGGGGGGGTGTCACAGGCCACGCAGTCACGCTGCCTACACCAGGTCTTGGCCATCATGACTGCACGTCCATCAGTCCGCAGGCACATATACCTGCCCAGAACACCTGCAGAAAGGCAGGCTGCCGTCCAGGATTTCTACGGTGTGGCACAATTCCCCAAAGTCCTAGGTGCCATTGATTGCACCCATGTTGCTCTACGTCCCCCCAGGGCATCAGAGCACATCTATAGAAACTGCAAGCACTGGCATTCCATCAACGTGCAGGTAGTATGTGATGCCAAGGGAATCATCACCTCATTATATGCCAACTATCCAGGGTCCACCCACGACATTTTCATTTACAGAATGTCCACCCTAAAACGGGACCTAGAAGCTGGGCGGAATGGCGATACATGGCTGCTTGGTGAGTATAAATGCCACAGCACATGCATGCATGCCAGATACTGAGTAATGTCACAACCCCACTAATGATAACCATCACCACTTCCCCAGGGGACAGTGCCTACCCTCTGAGCACCCACATGATGACGTCAATTCGGATCCCCACCACGCCACCCGAGGTAAGATACAACAGAGCCCATATTGCAACCCGGGGCATAGTGGAGCGCACATTCGAAGTGCTCAAGTGACGCTTTCGCTCCCTTGACCGTTCTGGCGGGCAGCTGTTATACGCTCCCCCAGTAGTGTGCAGGATCATAGTGGCAGCATGTGTTCTGCACAACGTTGCAACATGCCGGGGCCTGCCGGTGGACATGGTGGTACCCTACATCCCCAACCACATGCATGCCCGCTGCTCATGGGAGGGGAAAGGGCACGGGGTGAGGCAGCCCGAACACAGCTGGTGGCTAATTACTTCACTTAGAATCACACCCCTGTGGAGTGCACACAGCCCTGCCACATACCAGCTGACAGTCAATGATGATGACATAAGGGACAGTCAACTGTCACAACCATACCAGCCTGAGATTGGTCACCTGGAAGTGTCACAATGTGTGCATCCCTACCTATAGAAACACCACCAATGCTGTGTCATCAAAAGACACATATGCTGCTAAATGCATTACCCCCTTGCAAAATACATGAGAACAGTGCCATGTCACCCAACCCCTCCCCAGCACCGCCACCCAACACACCATGGCATGTCATGCTATGTGAGAGCAAACAAAGCAATCCCAAAAACCTCACACAAGTGTCACAAAGTACAGTGTCCCTAACGGAAACTGGCCACACACAATATGCTCCTAGTAGTGTTGAACTAACAACACACATGAACAAATACTTACCAACAATACAATGCAGCTACACAAGCACAAACACAACTAAAACATGACAGTACTAAGTTAAAGTAGTCGTAGTCTTACAACCTGAATATGCCACCACATCGCCCCCTTCCAACTGTAGTCTTGCAGGCTTCAAAACTTGTCTGTGTACTGCATACAACATGAACTCCATCTCCAATCTAGACGGGCTTGGGAAGACATGAGGAATGAACCTGCAAATCTAGAGGGAGACATGGAAGCAGAAGCATACATAATTACAACATGCAGTGTACAATACAACAACAATATACACAAGGAATGTCTACACAGTATTGACTACAGACTGCCCACACAGATCATGGGAGCCCAACCTCACTGTGTACATCACTGTCACTTGGTCACACCCTTTGCAAGCCCATGGAAACGGGAAGCAGGAGGGGTGTATGTCTCACGAACCCAAGCATCAAACCCAAACTCAGGACAAGCCTGCATGTGCCCAGCCGGAATACAGTGGATATCCACGGGAGCCACACAAGGCAACACGCTGTCAAAAAATAATCAAAAATCAAAAATCAAAAAATCAAAAATCAAAAATGGCCATGTAGGGGCTGGGGGGGGGGCACCCAGAGGTCCGAGGACAGGGTGTGCACCAACAGCCACTTGTGTGGATGTTGGGAAAAAAAAAACACCTCCATGGGCTCATGGCCTGCACGGCTATTCCAAAGTGGGAGAACTGCTGCCGTCGCTCTCATGACCCTCTGCTGCTGCATCAGGAGGTGGTGGTGCTATGGGAGGCAGCCCACGCAAAGCCTTGGTATGGTCCTCCATGGCAGCAAGCATGCGGGTGTTGATGGTCTGGTTCTGGAGGATTATAGTGCAGAGATCCCCATGCAACACCTGACGTGATGCCCGGATCTCCTCCCGAGTTGCCCACATCTCAGCTGAGAGCGTACTTGTGAGCTGCTCCAGCCGCTGTTCTGCCCTAAAATTAGTGGAAGCCTCAAGGTCAAGAAGAGTCTGCCTGAGGTTATGGAGTTCTTCCCTCAGGGCTTCCCTGTGGGCCTGGGACTCTATTGAGAAGGATTGGCGCAGAGTCTCCAGTGCCGCCCGTCGGTCCCTGTTGGACGCCAACATGTCTTCCCTATGTGATTGGCAAATGGAGTCTGTTGCCTGCTGTAGTTGCTCCATCTGCCTTTCAGGGGGGATAATGGAAGTGGCCACCTCATCCATTGCCTGAGCCATCATTTCAACTGATGCTGCCTCTTGGGTTGCCATAGCGTACATGGAGTCCTCCCATACGGTATTGCCTGGTGGCGTACGGCCACCGCGTCGACGGGCACTGCACCTGTTTGGGGCAAGGCGATGTGCACCTTGCTGTGCTGGCACCGCCTGAGGCTGCAGGACTGCATTCCCCCTCTGATCTGCTGGCCCAGGAACAGGATCAGATGCTGTGGAGTGTGACCCTGCATCCGTAACCGCCAAAGGCGCCTCTACCAACACTGACATCCCCATAGAGGGTTCTACCCCTGGTGCATTGGGTTGGACAGAACAGAATCCCTGCCAGAAACACTTACCTGCGATGGCACATAGGTCTCATCATCCGAATCAGCACCTGAATAGAGGTCTGGGGAGGTGCACCCAGAGACACCCCTGGAAAGTATGGTCTGCAGGAGGATTGGGTTCTCACCCACCACCACACCACGTCCCCCGCTGGTGCCCAGTCGTGCCTGGGATTCCTCCTGGGTCTGCACCATCTCCTCAACCTCAACAGCATCAAGTGCGTCATCCCCTGCAAAAACATGAAAGAGAAAAAATGGAAACATGCATTAGCACCATAGCACACAAATAAGCCTGTCAAGCTACAGAACCAGTACATGATTCACACATGTCCCACATGACTATAACCCTCCCATGCCTGCACTGTCACTGAGTAGTAAGGGGAGGCAAAAGGCAGACACTGATGACACCAATATGTGAGAGCAACACATTTGCTGCATGCTGGGTAGCACTGCCATCACACATTGGCCTGTGAGTGGCATGTCCAATACACATACATGACACATGGCAGCACACAGATGGCATTTAGCATAGCCATGGTACATTTGACAAGTACAGCCATATGTCAGTGATTGAGTACTGTCACCCATCCATGTGAGATGGACATGATGACATGAAAAATGCTGCATACTGTGACTAAATACACATGTGCCACTCACAGCAACACATGCAGTGTACAAGAATACAGTAATTGTTGTCTGATCTATTTTTCATCACATTGAAATCACAGGAAACATCTGTCATTTTCCACATGCAAACAGGCACAGTATTTGTGCTGGCCAATACTACATCAGCCTGAATGGTCTCATAATGTACATAACCAGGTAAAGCATTGCCCCAGTGTGGCCAGTAAACAATGACCGAAGCATATCACATATGTCACAATATGGTTGATAAATGTCTAGCAAAAAAGGGGAGAGTGGAAAATATCATCCTGAAGGCACACTTACAAATTCTGACCAATGTAGTTGCAAGATGGCAGTACAAGGTCAACTGCACTATTGTGGACCTAATAGGCTACTGTGGGCAGAAGGGATGCAGTCATAGCCAAATACAAGGCACGTGATCCCATGTGAGGAAGGAAATGGGTGACCCATAACACTCTTGAGTACACACCCTCACCTGGCACTCAATCAGAACCCGTCACCCAAACTACATACACATGCACTGCACACACACGCATGGGCACTCACCGGACAATGCTTTGTAATCAGGTAGTTCTCCCACACCTTGGATCTGTTCCTCTGTGACGAAGGTCCCAGCAACAGACTCATGTTCAGTGAGTTCGTTGTCCTTCTGTGGAGACCCACCGCCAGTCACCAGAGTAATTGCATGATTTGAGGCCGGCTTGTTCTTTGCTCTGCGTTTCAGGTCATTCCAGCGCTTGTAGCAATCATCAGCTTTGCACCCCACAAATCCAAGGGCACTTATGCCGTCTGCGATGATCTGCCAGTGTGCCCTATGTTGAGCAGTTGTGGTCTTGCATCCTGCAGTCAACAGCATGTCATGGCTATGTTCTGACACATAGGTCACAAGTGCATTAAGCTCCACGTCGTTAAAGCTAAGCTTCCTTGACGTGCCAGAGTGTGTAGCCGTGCCTGGGGTCTCAACCTGTTGTGCAGGAGCACCCTTCTTCCTCTTTTTAGAAGGTGGAGCAGAGCCAGAGTGGCTAACGCTGCTCTGGTCAGTAGGGGCAGAAGCACCAGTGGACTGGGTTGTTGGAGTGTGCAAATGCCCATTGACCATAGGAATTGGTGCAGGCATTGTCTGAAGTGTGATGTTGGCAGGGGGAACATCAGTATGATGGACCAGGACCGACACTGTCCTGGCTGGGAGAGTCAGAGCTGGGGCGGATGGAGCTGCAGCTGCCCCTGCAGCCTCACCACCCTGCATACTTGGGGCAGCAGATGACATAGCTGCCCCAGATCCACGTGGCTTGGTGACAACTTGCACCGCCACACATGGCTTAGACTTACTGACCTGGAAGTCAGCCAGGGAGTCATCCTGTGCCAGGTCAGGTGCCACAATGGGCTGGTCCAACAAGGGCTGAACTGGGATGGTCTCAGCCACGTTTCCCTCAACCATGGCGGGCATGGGTGTCCCTGATTGGTCTTCCACACATGGGGGTATAGGGGCACCCTGCAAATCCCGGCCATGTCCCCTACCGCACCCACCACGTCCACCTTTTGAAGGTCGGCCACCTTTGCCTCCCTTACCGCTTGGTCGCCTCCCAACCATGGCACTGATGTTGTTGTGCGTATGGGAGGATCAGTAAACTATTGTCCTGGGCAATTGGGGGTCAAAGGGGTAGGGTAATAGATGGAATTCGTACCCTGGTGCTCTAACAAGGCTGTCTGTGACCCCTGGGGGAAGATGACGGGTCAAGCAACGCACAGGCAGCCCAAAAACAAAAATAAACGTGCATGCAACCCGCACTATGCTGTGGCACCAAGATACACAAAAATAAGCGCACGCGTAATACACGCAGCCTACAATGACCTCTGAAGGGGTACGCGACACACAGGGCAAGCACAGTTGCTAAGTACGTGCAGAACTCACCGTTTGCCTAGAAAAAGAATGTGAAAAATATGTGCATGTGCGTGTTGGCAACACCCCCGCCAAAAGAAGAATTGTACGCTGTCTGAGGAGACAGGACAAAAGGAGAAGTGAACACTGTTTGAGGAAACAGGCCCAAAAAAAGTAGAAAAATGAAAGTTGTCAAAGGTAACAGGGAGTACGAACTTGAAACGCTGTGAAGTAATCGCGTGTGAACCGACAAGAAGTACAGAATCCACCCACTTGCGCTCCACAAAAAGCACGTACAAGGAAATGGCGTCCTACACGTACCTTTTAAACAGGCTCACACGTACACGTCACTTACGCGTGTATGTGCCCTTTTCTCCAATTACACGCGCTGACACTCGGACGTGCAGCTTTTCCACGTGTGCTCTGTCATCACGTGCTATGAGGGAAACACCCGCGTGCGTCACGTCACAGACGCGCTTACGCGCTAAGGGCCTTTGGTCCAATGAAATCGCATACATGTGCTAACGCGCTTACGCGCTAAGGGCCTTTCCCCGAATTACACGCTGACGTGCAAGATTTTCACATGCCAAATCACTCCATATCAAGCTGGCCACGCGTTCACACACGGAAGACCACGCTCCTGCCCAGAAGGCCGAATTACTGCCCCCCCAGAACCCCGAGCACGCTCCCACCTGCCATCTGCTGCTGCCTGATTGCCTGCTGCCCACGTGCCCTGCCATTTGCTGCCTGCACGTCAGCCAGGGGTACTGTTGCTGTGACCACCCCAGCTGGAACCAAAGATTCCTGACTGGGATTCCATCGCTCCACAGCCCAGCCCCAGGACCCAGTTGCCCACCCACTCGTGCCTCTGGGGTTGCCATGTCCAGCACTACACCATCTGGCGGCACTGGCAACCCCCAGGCAGAGAGGCAGAGGGCCACCAGCTTCACTGCCACCGAAGTTGGTGTCCTGGTGGAGCAAGTCCTGGGGCAGTATGATGTCCTCTTCGGAAGGTCACACGCCGACAAGGAAGGACGGACCAGGATCTGGACAGACATCGTAACTGCCATCAACGCGGAGGAGGTGGCAGTCTGCGAATTCCATCATGTCAAGAAGCACTGGGAGGACTTCAGGTCCAGGACCCTCAACAAGGCCCGGCCCTCTTGAAGGCAGCGGATGCTAAGGGGCGCCGGGGCCACCTGTCGGAAGACCAAATGAGGGTTCTGGAACGCGTATGCCCAGCGCTCCACGTCCAGGTCCTTGAGAGGCACACCCGTCTGGAGTCGAGCGGTAAGTGTACATGCATACTGATTGGAAGCTGTGCGTGTGGTGGTGTGCCAGTAGTGTGCAGGTTGCACATGTGGTTTTGTAGGGACATGTATGGATGTGTATGTACAGGGCCGTGAGGCTGACACATGCGAGTCCTTTCATGTGTGAGACACATGGATGGTGTATTTGTGGGTAAGCATGCAGGCCAAATGCAGATGTGTGAGCACACATGTTTGAATGACTGTGTATGTCAGTTGTCAAGGTTGTGGTGTCACACATGGATGTTGGATGTTGGTTCCAGATGCATGTATCTGCACTGTGTACATGTGCATGTAAGTGTGGTGGCGTGTGTGCATGTCTAGTGCACTCCCTGTGTCTCATGTGATGTCTGGCTCACCTTTGCCTGCTCATGCTGTTGTATGTGTATGGGTGGTGCTGGCTGTTGCGATATGGCTGTGGAATAGCTCATGTGTGTGATTTGAAATGACATGTGTGTTGGGGTTTGTGATGCCATGTCTGAAGTTTGACAATGACACTCGTGTGTCATGTCAAACTGTACAATGGACTCATACACAACTGTCATGTGTGTATGAGTCCATTGTACAGTGCCCTGATGCCTGTGTCCTATCTCTCCCTGTCTGCAGCTTCGACTGATGAAGAGGGCGGAGAGGGTGCTGTGGAGCACAGCGGCAGGGATTGCACCGCCAGCCAGAGATGCAAGGCCCGGCTCCCCTCCCAGGTTGTCATCTCGTCGGGGAGTGAGGATTCCGGTGCTGCATCCCAGGTCGCAGCTGCCGAGGGGAGGTCCAAGAGGCGGAGGTCGGAGTTGGACTCCTCAGCAGCAGAAGGGGCAGCTGCGACCCCACAGGGCCTGACGGAGGAAGATGGCATGGAGTCATCCAGTTTGGTGGGGGGTTTGGTGGAGGAGGAGGCCGTGCAAGGGACAGAGACGGGGTCTGGAGGTAGGGATTCCACTGGTGCTAGTGGTGCAGTGCAGGGGCAGGGACAGGAGGCAGCACAGGCCACCGCGGAGGTGCCTGTGTGTAATCCTGTCCCCGATCCTGTGACTGCATTCATCCTGCACCAGCAGGGATACCTACGTGCAGACCCGTTTTCCGGCAGGGGATGAGCTTACGACAACTGGCCTTCCTCTGCCTGCGGATGTGGCTATCCAGGACCGGGTTGAGCCTGTCCTGGGTGGTGTGGCGTTGCATCAACGGGCCATGCGAGGCGAAATGCAGTCTTTTCATGGGGAGACTGCATGTCGTCTCGAATGGTTTGTTGACCACGTCGACCTACTGGGACAGGTCACCAGGGCCGGATTCCTCCGTTTGCTGGGCCTTGTTTCGACCCCCTCCTCAACTGAACCCCCTATATGCCAGTCGTACTCCGTGCCATCTTCCCACCCATGTGTCACCTGGGTGCCCTGTGGAGCTGCCTCTGACCCTGCGGCCAGGCTGGTGGAGGACACATCCCTGCCACAGTCGGGAGTCGGATGTCCAGAAGGGGTGGCCACCTCAACAACTGCACCCGGGCCGGAGGAGGATGTGAAGGGAGCAAGAGCCAGGGCACGGGCAGAGGCACAGCAGCAGCAGCAACAAGGTGGGAGCCATGATGGCTCGGGGCCTTCGTCATCGGAGTGGCAGGCATCGGCCAGAGGGGAGGAGGACCCAGGACAGGAAGTGTCTTCCATGTGGCAGCAGTTAGGCCATGCCATAGATGCGGAGCGGCAGCGGGCAGAAGAGGCACGGCTCATGATGGTCAGGGCGGAGAACTCCATGCCGAGGGCCCTGAGGCGGGCCGAGTGCCTCGAGGCAATTCGCAAGGAGTTGGAGGAGAACATGTCATCATCCCTGCGAACCCTCGGGGCCATGGAAGAGGACCACCTCTGGGACATTGGACAGGAGTTCGATGATGCCCTGGCCCGGGACATCCAAAAGTGAGCCGGCGGACTAGCCCGCTGCCCTTGTAAATAGTTAGATAGTGTTAGGTTTCCTTTGGTTTTTTCTCTATTTTGGTTGCGCTTGGACAATGCACCACGTTTCTGTATATAGTTTTTCATTAGGTAGTATTTTTGATAGGTTTCTTTTCTTCAGTTGGGATCATGGACCCTGGATTGTTCATCTGTATATAGTTCAATATTGGATTCATCTCTTTTTTTTGGATTTCCCCATGGAGCAATGGTTTTAACTTTTGTTTTTCCCTTGGATTTGCTTTGTTGGACTGTGACTTTGGACACCTTTCATTTGGATTATGATTTCTTGTTTTTCATTATTTTACGGACATGCAGCTTTTCTTATTTTTATTCCCATTGTTGTTTGTTTGATATTAATTCCATTCATGTTGCGTTTAATACATTTTTTTCTTCATACTTCGATGTGTGGTATTATCTCATTGGTTTCATGCATGTCAAGATATGGGTTTTCACATTCACTTGCAACCATTGTGTGTGTGTGATGGGCATGTGTTCATTTACATACTTGCCATTGGGGTTGTATCATGTAATTGCCTTTTCTATGTGGGTGGATGCAATACTTGGTTGGGTCTTTGGGCTGGGGAGGCTGGCCATAAGGGCCATGATTGAGGATCTTCATGACCTGGGGGCAGGGGGACATGAGTGGGGGCCTGCTGGCAGGTGCCCTGCACTGCTGGGGGTGCAAGGGGACATGAGTGGGGGCCTGCTGGCAGGTGCCCTGCACTGCTGGGGGGTGGGGGTGCAAGGGGACATGAGTAGGACATGAGTGGGGGCCTGCTGGCAGGTGCCCTGCACTGCTGGGGGGTGGGGGTGCAAGGGGACATGAGTGGGACATGAGTGGGGGCCTGCTGGCTGGTGCCCTGCACTGCTGGGGGGTGGAGGTGCAAGGGGTCATGAGTGGGACATGAGTGGGGGCATGCTGGCAGGTGCCCTGCACTGCTGGGGGATGGGGGTGCTAGGGTACATGAGTGGGACATGAGTGGGGGCCTGCTGGCAGGTGCCCTGCACTGCTGGGGGGTGGGGGTGCAGGGGGACATGTGTTGGACATGTGTGGGGGCCTGCTGGCAGTTGCCCCTGACTGCTGGGGGGTGGTGGTGCTGGGGGACATGAGTTGGTGATCATATTGCAACGTGACATGTGGCTTGGCTGGGGGGCATGCCCATGGTGGATGGGCTGCCTGCGGGACATGACCAGGGGTGCAGGGTAGTCCCCTGTGGTGTGGGCTGCCTGCAGGGGCCATGGAGGGGGTAGAGGGGACACCTGGGAGGACCCACACTGCCAATTCACGTGTAGGACTCCCCGTGCACCCCCGAAATACACATACCCAGGCCAATCGCGTGTGAAAGTTCCCGCGCACCCCTGAAATACACGTACCCAGGCCAATCGCATGTGAAACTTCCCGTGCACCCCTGAAATACACGTACCAAGGCCAATCGCATGTGAAACTTCCCGCGCACCCCTGAAATACACGTACCCAGGCCAATCGCGTGTGAAACTTCCCGCGCACCCCTGAAATACACGTACCCATGCCATTCGCGTGTGAAACTTCCCGCGCACCCCTGAAATACACGTACCCAAGCCAATTGCGTGTGAAACTTCCCACACACCCCTCAAATACACGTACCCAAGCCAATTGCATGTGAAACTTCCCGCGCACCCCCGTAATACACGTACCCCACTCGCACTGGCCCTTTCGCGTGTGAAAGTTCCTGCGAACCCCGTAATACACGTACCCTGCTGATATCACGTGTGAAGTTCCCGCGAACCCCAGTAATACACGTACCCCTCTCGCACAGGCCCTTTCGCGTGTGAAACTTCACGCGCACCCCAGTAATACATGTTCCCCGCTTGGCGTTTGCTGTTTGGCAGCCCTGTAAACTGGTCCAGGGTTAGCGCAGCCCTTTACGCTGAATTGGGAATTTTGATGGCTTTTCCTTGCGCGAGGGCGTTCTTGGGGGCGTAACTGGCGCTGCTGCAGGGTCGCTGCGCCACTCTGCTCCACGGCTGGTTTTGGAGGCTAAAATCCATGAATATGCTGTGCGCGGAAATCGATTTTAGCGCATGCGGCTGGCACAGACATTCGCATGCGCACACTGTGCGCCATCCGCGTGCGCCACTTTTGTGCGAAATTCTATGAATTATACTGAAAGTCTTGTGCTATTTTCAACAAACAATCAGGTTGATGCTCCCTTTGGACAATGGACTGGAAGAACTTTTTTTTACCCAGCCAGTCATTATGTTTGAGAGCCACTACTAGAAAACAACTAGGTTTTCAGCAAGATATACACATTTTCTGTTGCTGTTTCTCTGGTTGTATTTCATCCTAATTACTTGTGCAATACTGGATGTATTGTAGTTCACCAATGCACTACTAAGATTGTAGAAACAATGAATTGTTCCTTGATCTTGTTTGTATGTCAGGATTTGATTGTCACTTGACAAGAGTAATATCCTGTCAAAATTGAATATTGTATGCCACTCTGTTTCTAAGACTATTGCTCAGTTATGGTGTGGGTACATATGTATATGAGTACTGCCTTCATTTTTTGTTTGCATATTCAAAATGACAATGCCCTCCTTAGTTGTTTTAACATCATTTTTACTTAATTTCTACTTACAATACATGCAAATAAAAACATGTCCCCGGATTTATGGGGCACCAAACAGATTTGTGATTCATTCCACAAAAAGTCCTGTTATCTCTCCACATGTGAGCACGACTTGAAATACTTACATGCTGGGTTTCTGGTGATATGTAATAACACCAATATAGCTTCTCTCAAATAGTGCAACACTCCATACTTAAGGAATGTTCTAATTCTATAGGCGGTTACCGCACCCCTAGTTATATATACATGCAGTGCTTTATGCGGATCCCGCTGGCAGCTAAACACTGTCATAATAGACTACGTATACCCAATGCATCATTTGTATTTTGTATTTTGTTTATTTATATTGCGCCGCCTGCCCACAGGCATCAGGGTGCATGTTTGGAAAGGTAGTTACAAGAAAGTGTTACTGAAGGCAGTTACAGATTACACATTATATATACATAAAATACATAAATATATACATACATTTACAAGGGGGTGTCAGTCAGATACAGTATATATATGTCAGTCAAATACAGTATATACAAAGGTAATCGAGAGGGTGCAGCAGGCAGCAAGTGTTACAGAGTGGTGGCTGGAACATCGTCTTGCTCGTAGAGCCATTGTTTTGTTCCGCTTTTGAAGGATTGGAGGGAGAGGACATTCCTGATATCATTGAGTAGGGAGTTCCAGAGCTTCACCGCCAGGACTGGGAAGCTCGAACCTCTGGCAGTCTGAATCTTGAAACTGGGAATGATGAGTGTGTGCGCTTGTGCAGATCTTAAAGGTCTGGAAGCTGTGTGTTGAGTGAAGCGTGCTGACAGGTAGGCCGGTGCCGCATTGTTCTGTGCTTTGTGGCTTAGAACAAGTGTTTTGAGGGCGATGCACTGTCAAATAGGAAGCCAATGTATGTTGCGTCTGGTGGATGAGATGTGGGCGCGCCTGGGTATGTTAAGAGCAGCCCTGATGGAGTTATTCTGGGTTACCTGAAGTTTATCAATGTTTCTTTGGCTCGTTCCAAGGTAAAGGGCGTTGCAGTAGTCCATTTTTGATAAGATGAGGGTTCTGGCGAGGATCAGGCAGTTGTCCATTGTTAAGAAGGGACGGCAAGCTGTGATATGTTTACACGTATATGCAGAAGCTGAGACTACTGAGTTGGTTTGTCTGTTGAGAGAGAGGGTGGAATCTAAGTAACTTCCAAGGGTTTTAGTGACATTGGGGACCTTGATGATGTTGCCATCAATGTTGAAGGCCTCATATTTACAGTCAAGTTTTGAGAGTTTTGACTGAGAGCCTAGGATGAGTAACTCAGTTTTCTCATCGTTTAGGCAGAGCCCGTGGTGGACCATCCACGCCTGGATGACGGTGTAAACTGCATTGAGTGCTTTGACGTCGGTTACATAATCACCAGTGATAGGGATGAGTATCTGGGTGTCGTCCGCATAATTTGTGTAGGTGACACCCAGATGGTCAAGAATATCAAAGAGTGGTTTAGTAAATACGTTATAGAGCGTAGGTGAAACGCACGAGCTTTGTGGGACTCCACAGGGGACGTGAGCTGGGTCAGCGGCGGCAAGAGGTGAGAAGACCCTCATGGATCTGTTTGCAAGGAATGAGCTGATCCAAGAGGTAGCTGCATCAGAAAAGTGGGCGGCAATTTTGAGGTGCTGGCAAAGGATTTGGTGATCAACCAAATCGAAGGCTGCAGAAAGATCCAGTAGGAGAAGGAGTGCTTTTTTGCCCTTGTCTTTCAGATCCTCAATTTGAGTTTTTAGGTCTATCAGAGCTGTCTCTGTGCCGTGTCTCGGCCGGAAGCCAGATTGCCTAAGTCCTAATAGGTTGTTGGTATCGAGATAATCTTGAATTTGGAGATACGCAGCACGGTCCAGGATTTTAAGGAGTTAAGGCACTTGGTGGGATTGCTAGGGTCTAAGTTAGGTTGCACTGATCATGCACTGATCACGTGCTCTCGCTGTCTCTTGCGCACTCTATTTTGACTTTTACTTTCTGTCCGTCTCTATGACTTTATGTTCATGTTCTCGCTCACTGCTCCCTTTGGCGAATTTTGTGTTGTCAGGTGCAAGTTTGTTAGAGAGACCTCAACTGTTGCTGACAGCAGCACATCCAGAGGGGAAAAAACAGGTAACTTGAATGGGGTGCGGGCAGGTTCAAAGTAGAATTATAGCAGCAACGACAGAGGTATCCCCTCAGGTGGCCACCAACCTGATATTTGGAGACATACATTGTAATTGTATGTTCCCTGAATGCAAAGTTAAACATTACCTTGTTGCTCACAGAAGAAATAAATCATTGGTTTCAATCTGAGGTCGACTCTTCGCTACAAGGAAGGATTGTTTGTGAGACACAATGGTGTGTATTCTCAGAAAAAAGTGCTATTAAAGAAAGACAGTATTTAAATGTACTAACGTTGTACACTGGCTCTTTTTAAAATGGTCCAATATTAATTTCTAATGATCACTTTCATTGTATAGTGTTAGTGTCGTCATAATAGGAATTTCACCATTGTCTTACTGAGCAAAGCACAGTATCAACACCTTAAATTACCATATAAATTATTTTCAGGTAGAAGGTTATCAATCCAAGATGGAGAGTGTGGTACACTCCTATTGCACCCCTATGGGAATGGGGACAGGTACAAATAGTGACAATGAGGGTTCCAGCTGCTTTGCATAAAAGCAAATCAAAGAGCAGTTTAGGAACAAAACAATGACCACATATCTTTGTATTTGACAAATATGTCTGTGATAATTATACATGATATGATATGGCGTTTGTAATGAGCCTATACACAAGTGTTTCAAGGCACGACGAGGCAAGGAAGGGGGAAGAGAGGGAGGACAGAGACAACAATCTTACTAGGCCAAGAGACTTTGAGATTGTGCAAGTGCAGGGGAGGGGGATGCGGAAAGTGCCAGGGGAAAGTGGAAGGGGAAGTGCTGTACATGGGATCAAAACAATAAGAATAAGTGGCAGGTGGCAGGTGCAAGGCTAAGTGCAGACAGCAGGTGTCCAAAAGTGCAGGAAGGGGATTGTAGGGTTACAGATACAGACCCAAGTGGAAGGGTTGCAGGGAGGCAATACAGGTGTGCAACTGGGCGGGCAGGGACCTGTCTCTCTCCTCAGATGGAAGGCACACGACCTCTGGAAATAAGCTTGTTGGACTTGCTCTGAAAAGGCTATTCTGGGACCCCCAGGTGGTCCTGCTTATGGATTCATACGCATTGAAAAAGCACACAGACAAGATAAAGACTTGGGTGTCTCTGCACTTCAGCTGAACCCATGTCAGCCTATTATCAATCCCCCAATGGGCAGCTGAGTAACTGGAGCGCTGAGATGTATTCTGATTGTCACAAGATCATACAGTGTGCCAATCGGATTGAAAGCAGGACGTGCTGGCTCTAATTCTAGTATTTTCATATGACTACACCTGCCCAAAGAAGGAATGGAGGACGGCGAGGGATGGGCGGGGAATGGGTTGCCCACAAGGAGGGAAACGTGGAAAGACACAATTCTATAAGCAATAAATATAATAGTAATTTGGGTTCGAGAAAGGAGAAGAATAGGACGGCTGCAGTAATATGACATGGTTCAGAAGGAGGAGAGGCAGGACAGTGAGAGAGAATTAAAGTGATTGGGAAATGCACAGAAGGGAATCAGGAAGGAGGCATGGCGAAAAACAAGGTTAATGAGTAGAAGAAACACAAAGGGTCGTCGGAGACAGGCAAGGACAGAAGCAGGAGAAATTCATGACAAGAAGGGCAGAAGTCAGAAATGATAGAGATGGTGGGAGAAGGAAGACACGGCAGTAGAGAGGAGGCAGAGAAATAGAAAGAGGACAGAAAGGAGAGGCAGGGAGGTATTATAATGGAATGGAAGAAGGACTGCTAGAGAAAGAAAGGGGCCACCTGAGGTTGAGGAAAACAGAAGGTGGGGTGGAGGAGGAAGGTGAGAAGGGAAAGGTGGAGCACTAATGGATGAAAAGGAAGGCAGGAAGAAAACAGAAAGAGAAAGAGGGATCTAGTGATGTGGACGATGGAAAGAGGGAAACAGGAGATGTGCAGGAAAAAGGAGCTTTATTTAGGTGTAACGAAAAGAAGGCACACAAGAGGTGGAATGAGAAGGAAACAAACACAGAACAAATGAGTGATGGAGAGAAGATAATCGATAGTGGGGAAAGGCAGAAGAAGAAGAGATATAAAGGCTCAGCGAGGGAGCACATAGCAAAGTGGGGCAGAAAGCACTATAGAGGGATAAGGTTAGAATATAAAAGAGAGGCAACAAAGCTAATTAAGGAAAATAGAAGGAATTATCGCATTAGGACAAAAAGAGGAGTGCCGTGGATTTGAAGTGACGATAGTAGAGCACACGGGGAAAGTGGGACAAAGGAAATGAAGGGCACCAGGAGAAAGGAGTGAAGGATGGAAACACGTGAGAGATGCTGAGCAAGAGAAGGAGGGGGCCGAGAGTGACGGGATGGAAGGAGGCCGGAAAAGCAAAGTGGAAACCAACGCCAGTAAGTGAGCCAGGACAGGAGAGGGGCTGGTGGCAGAGTGAAGCCAAGGTGGGGGAAGGGTGAAAGAGAAAAGACAAGGAAGAAGCACATAAGGTTATAACAAGGAGAGGAGGGAACTCAAGAGAGGAGGGAACTCAAACCAAAAAGGGAAAGGCCGGTGCCGACAATGCCCACTAATTACTCTCCAGCTTACTCCCATAATGCATAATCTGCTGTTTCCTGAACACGAACTCTAATGGGCATAGAAAAAACAGCTAATCACCGGTCCTCTTTCTTGTTGTTGTCGCGCGCTTCGCACTTATTTTCTCACTTCTCCGTGGCCTTATTGAGACGGCTTCCTGAGGCTTTCATCTCCCGGAACATTCAAACCCTCGGAATAGCTTCCTTGGGCCCTCGTGCCTGTCTCCCACTGTGCCCAGCTGTATAATTTAACTAACCCATTGGTGACTGCCTCAATTACTCTGGGCTACAAATTGACAGACAGCTGTTGGAAATGGTTACTGTATTATTAATACGCGCCAGTAATTTCCCATTAAGAATGTACAGCTAATAATTTTTTCCCCCTGTATTTCTTCCCTCTTAATTAGACTATTTAAAACTTTGAAGGAATATTCTCCTCTTGCTAAATGGAAGCGTCGGGCAAATTACATTTTTGATTGAATGCTTTTGCGATGGACCAGCGAATGAAAGCGTTGAGCTGTTAATTATTGTCAGAGATCCACACGATGCTTGCTAATGAGGTAGTCAATCTCTCACTGCCATTTTTTTGAGAAATGAATGGCCGCCTTTCAGACTGATTCGAGTGGATACGGGGCCGGCAAGGACTTGGTGTGGGGGCAATCTCAAGGGGAGGTGAGCGTATGGCGGAAACAACTAGAACCATGGCGGTACGGGTCCCTGCTGCGACCCGACATGGTGGTGCAGGCCCATGCTGCGGCCCCACCGCGTAGAGACCAGAAGAGACAGCCCGCGGTGTAACCACATTCGTGTGGCAGGCCCAGGTCTGGCACTTTCTAATTACAGATGGATGAAGAGTTGGTCCAACTGCTGGGACGTCACCACTCATTCCATCCATGCTGAGCTCTGGCGCCTTGCAGATGAGGAGAGACAAAATGGAAGGCATGCATGCTGAGGAATGACAACCACACAGCCGTTCCGCACCCAGACAGGACACCTAAACAGTACAGATTTATGAATGATTGGCCAAGAAGGAGAAAGGAGTCATTTGCGCTCATTCTATCCATGCTGAGGCCCAGTGCTGTGCAGAGGAGAAGCAGTAGCATGTACGGTAGGCCTGTTGAGGAACAACAGCCATGCATGCACTCCACACCCAGTACCGGCACTTACAACATACAGAGCCGGCAGGGAGAGCGTAAAGGCATTGTCACTCATTCAATCCTTGCTAGGCTCCAGCGCTTTGTTGACGAGAAGACGTAGCAGGTAGTGCAAGCAGGTTGGGAAGGACGACAGGACATGGATTCCCTGCCGAGAGCTGACCCTGAAACATAACAGCTGTATGGATTGCTGGCTGGTGCAGAGAGAGAAGAGGTTATGACCCATTCAATCAATGCGGGGGGAATGGATGCCTTGCAGGGAAGAAGAGGTAGCACGCAAGGCAGGCACGTAGAGGAATGACAAGCAGACATGTATTACATGCCCAGACCAGGCTCTTCTCAAATGATTAAAGAAGGAATCATTCTTAGCCGACATTGGAGAAAAAACATTGTCAGTCATTTAGTCAATGCTCAGCTGCGGTGACTTCCAGACAAACGAGATAGCAACGAGAACCTCATATGTCTTCCATTACCCAGACCAGGCACTTAAACATTGATTAAAGGTGAGTCACTGGTTGGCAGTCCTGGAGAGAGAAGACATGGTCACTCCCTCAATCAATGCAGTGCTCCGTTGCCTTCTCCATGAGAAGAGGTAGCAAGGTGTGTAATGGGAACCACACATGTATTCCAGACCAGACACGTAAACATTGATTAAAGGTGAATTACTTTTTGGCAGTCCTGGTGAGAGAAGACATGGTCACTCGCTCAATCAATGCTTTGCTCCATTGCCTTCTAAGTGAGAAGAGGTAGAAAAGTGTGTAATGAGAACCACACATGTATTCCAGACCAGGCACTTAAACATTGATTAAAGGTGAGTCACTGGTTTGCAGTCCTGGTGAGAGAAGACATGGTCACTCCCTCAATCAATGCTGTGCTCCCTTACCTTCTCGATCAGAAGAGGTAGAAAGGTGTGTAACGAGAACCACACATGTATTCCAGACCAGGCACTTAAAACATTGCAGATGGGCCAAATGTTGGCTGACATAGAGAGAACAATGTTTGCATTCATTCACTCATTGCTGACCTCTGGTGCCTTTTTAGACAAGAAGAGCCAGAATAGTGCTAGCACCTTGGGGAGTGACCACCCCATGTGTTTTATAACCAAATCAAGACGTCAAAGGCGGGTTAATTGTTGGCAGCCCTGGTGAGAGAAGACACTGCCACTCTTTCACGTTCCGGTGCCTTATAGATGAAAGAGATAACTTGGCGGCAAGCACTTTATGCATGGAGAACGACTCGTGTGTGCCAGACCGAGCGCTTAACACATTGCAGTTCGATGAATTGTGGGCTGACCTAGAGAGACAAGGCATTCTCGTGCATTCAGTCAATGCTGAGCTCGTGTGTCTTGCAAACAAACAGTGATAGCCGGTAGGCGAAACACGCTGAGGACTGGCAAACACACAAGACTGCCATGTTCAGACCCGGCACTTAACAATTGACTGGCAACACACAACACTGCCATGTTCAGACCCGGCACTTAACAATTGACTGGCAAACACAAAAGACTGCCATGTTCAGACCCGGCACTTAACACAATTGACTGGCAACACACAACACTGCCATGTTCAGACCCGGCACTTAACAATTGACTGGCAAACACAAAAGACTGCCATGTTCAGAGCCAGCACTTTTGACATCATGCTGATGTATATTGACAATTTCTGATCACTTATGGATTTGTAAATCCTTGCTACAGGGAGGTAAGGACCACCACATACAGACTTTACCAACAATGTTTTGGGGATTTTCAAAAGAATCGGCAGTTTTAATAACACAACAATGCCTTTAGTGGCGGGCTAAACTGAGTCATAATGGCCCATTGCCCGAGTTAGTTGGCCACAGTAAAGTTTACCATGGTAGTGGTGTGTTATCCTGTGAAGGGTCACGACGGAAGGCATCATTGCCGTTGGGACCCATAGTTAATATTAAATTATTGCATGGTGAGTGAAACCATTTTTTTGTCAAAAGATAAACTACTCACACAAGATGGCCGGCCTGGTGTTTGAAAACAGAGACCTCAAAGGTGACCCTTTTGCATTTCCATGCCCACTGTGGAGAAGTAGTAGAAACACACATCTGGCCTAGGAACAGCAGGGTAGATACCCGAAGAATACATGTTACATTAAGTGCAGTTGGTGGCAGTAAGCGATGCGAGAGAGATGTGGGGGAGGGGGCTGGAATAAAGGCAGAGCAACCAACGGCTTGCCCAGAACGTGGCCCGTTACAACACGATTCAGCCAAAGTGCCAGGCAACCCGCTTGGTTGCTCTCCCAGGCCGGACTGCTAATGTACACGTGTCAATCACTTTCCTGGTGCATGCAGCTTTGACGTTAGTCTGAAGGAAGTGGGTCGTGAAGTATGCAAGGAAGACCTGGGGCCAGATTACAGAAACTCTGCACCAGTACAAGGGCATAGCTGCACTGTATGAGCCCTAATGCAAACCAAATTGGGTCATTTTGGAACACGTTTACACCATGACAGGTGCAATTTTTCACGAAAATGCCATTAGTGCAAAAACATGGACATAAGTGCATTCTTACTAATACCAATACATACTAGTACTAGGTCAAACTTTGCTGGTGCAAAAATGCATTGAAAGTGCACGTTTCTTGCACTAGGGGCATGTTTGCCCTGGTACTTACGCCATCAAAAACTGCACTTTTTTGCACTTGTCATGGTACAAATATTTCCCAATACACTGCAACGTTTTTTGCATTAGGGCAAACTTTGCCCCGATGCTAATATGGTGCAATTGTGTACTTGCAACGGTGCAAAGTTTCTGTAATGTGGCCCCTCATTGTCAAAAAGGTGTTGGCTGCACAGGAAACAACTAAATGACTGGATCACATCTTAGGACCAGTTTTAGTATGAGTCTCTGCAAGGTTAAAGACGTGTGTAATCAACTAACTTGCCTCTGTATTGACATCACTTGACATGGCAAAGATCTGGGCCACAGGGAAAGACATACGTCTTTGATAATCGAGGGGATCATGGCAATGCACATTATAAGAAGTTGCCATGGAAACAGCAAGAGGCAGAGCAACTATGATGTGGAGTGTGTGAATAATTCTTCTTCTTCTTCTTCTTCTTCTTCTTCTTCTTCTTCTTCTTCTTCTTCTTCTTCTTCTTCTTCTTCTTCTTCTTCTTCTTCTTCTTCTTCTTCTTCTTCTTCTTCTTCTTCTTTCAATACCATGAGTGTGGCATATTTTGAATAGTTTAAGGCGAGAGCAGCTAAGAACTGCTTTGCCCAGGATCACACACATTCTTTAAATGATGAAGCCAGGATTTGAGAACCGTCTCCTATTTAGGTACTCGACCACATATATTCCCAGATCTATTTGGTAGAAATGAGTTGTTTGGCTTTGAAGAATAGCACATGTTACAGAGATAACTTGGTAAAGTACACCAATCACACAAAAAAAACCACTAACAAATGTATATACATCCTTATGGAAATTAAATAAGCAAATTTAGTATTTTTGTACCTTTATATCTCCCATCAGGAATAAATACGGTGAAACCCAGTGTGAGGCTAATTAATGGCCTTTGGATTTTGCAAATATACTTAGAAGACGTAAAGACACATAAAAAAAGGACGGTGTGCTAACGTCACATGGTTGTAGTCATTGTTTGAAACAGGATGCTCCCAATATGACTTGAAGAAAACGCGAAGTTCCAAAACAATGGGTGGGTTGAATAAACACAGATGAAAGTGAGGAGGACAGTTTGAAAACCTCTATTTGCTGTGGCACATTTCCATTGCTTTGCATGAAGGCAGAGATGTGTGCTAGCTTTAATAAGGAAACTGCACACTCCAAGCTATACTCTTGCACTTGGTTACCATTCAATTGGTAGCTGCTGCCTGTAGGGTCCCATCACCATAGTGTCCTGGGCAACTGCACAGATTGCCCAGGCCTGGCACCACTAACATGGACAAGAAGACCCGGCTAAACTCCAATGGAGGGAAGTGAAGCAGAGTGAGCAGCTGTTTCAGATAGGAGGTCTTGAGGAAAGCAGGGAGTCGGCCAGAGTGGAAGAGCCTGCTAGCCCTTACCAGCCAACATGATGTAAGTTAGTGAAAGAGCGCACAGCACCTTGGGATGTTGCATGATGAGAAGGAGCCAGAGAAGCTTGCCACGGTTCCCGAGGGCGTTTGACCTACCAGCGCTTTGAAGTCATATCAATGTTATATAGAGTGCTATATAAATGTCAAGTAACATAACATAACATAACATAATCATCTCCTGGGGGTAGTCTTCTTTCACCATCTCCGACATCTTCTTATGGGAGGACAGCATTTCAGTCTACGAGGAGTCATTGGGTCTCTGTACTTATAGTAGAGTAACACAGTGAGCTTTCTGGCCACTTCCTGTTGTGTTCATTACTAACCCGCCCCCATTATTCGTTCCAGATTCTTAGGTGACCTGTCAAGCACCAGGCTGTCAAACAGATTGTAACCCCACCATAGGGCTTCTCTCTTGTTGCCCTGTCAGCTGTATGCAAATGTGCGTATCATGGCGAGTTTCCTGTAAGCACTCCGAATTGTGCCCTGAAACAGGAGCAAGAGCTTTCCAAGGTGGAGGCAGGCACGTGGAAGAAGAGATCTCAAGGAGGCGCCTCACAAGAGCAGGTGCACTGTTCCATGTTGGTGTCACGCGTGTCTGGGATTCGCGCGCAGTGAATGCACCAAGGAGTTCCTGACAGGGGGTGATCATGTTTTCTAAGGTTCTGCCCGACATGCCACACTGATGGCTCCATCTGATGGCCGCAGTGGCATCAAAGACAAGAGAGGAGGCAGCCCCGCCTCCCACCAAAGACTATGACAATCTGAGCAGAAATGGGGGCACAGGAAATCATTATATCACCCAGCCTTCTCTATGGAGGTCTTAGAGCGCCAATGCTTGCACAAGGTTTGGTATTTGGTGACCTCCAGGCCTCCCTGCGGGCAGGATTGGAAAAGGTCATATGAAAGAAGAGGGGTGAAGGAGGAGCAGATTTTAGGTGAATACGAGAGATTTGTAATATCGAGAGGGGCGCTGGAAGGAAAGGAGTTTGCGATACGTGCGTGTGTCAGCGCAAAGGATCAGGGCGTAGAGCGGATCAGGACGAGGGCTCACTCATAATGCCCCTACCAGTGAGTGTATATAAACCATGAAAGCAGTGTCTAGCACTCTCAAGAACTGCAATACATCATTGCTTGGTGGCTCGATGGGCTGGAGTTCTGTCTGAGGGTCTGCTAGGGGCTACCATAACTTGCCATACTGCAGATGCAAAGAATCAGAGGCTGCCCAGCCGGCTGTGCGAAGAGGCAGAGTGGACTGTGTGCAAGGGGAAGGCAATGGACACAAGAGAGAAGAGGAATTGGCAGAGTGGCACATCACCCACAGTGCCACACCCGCACGACCACATGCTGAGATGCGGGTGTCAGAGGTGGAATGGCGGAATTTGCTTTTTCACTGTCAGAGAATTAACTTAGAGGTAAGTTTGGAAAATAAGGCATGGCAGGCTAGCTAAGTCTAAGGAAATACTCACTGAAGGACAATGCTGGTTCCATGTGTTAATAGCCCTTATGCCATATTTTTGCGGCAATATTAAGGCATGGAACCTGCATAGGACACCCCCGCAACCTCCGCTCCCAAAAAATCCAAAAATTACCCCCCCCAAAAATATGGCTTATGGCCGTTCCAGACGATCATATATACGGCAATATTTTTGGTGGGGATAATATGTAGTGATAGCCCAATGCTCTATGCGGCCAAGTTCTAGTGGTCCGAGCTTGCCTGTGTCACAAGAGTGGCCCGGTAATCCACGATTCTGTGCCAACCGGCACTGAGTGAGATATGCAGACATTGCCCTGCTCGTCTCAGATGTTACCACCCTGGAGAAAGAGCACAGTGCACCGTGCAGAGAATTGCAGGTTACAGGTTTGAATCCCTGAAGGATGGATTCTTATCCTACGTAGCCTGATAACATGAGATAGTTTGGATTATTTTAGAGCGTGGAGACAGAACTGTAGTGCTGAAAAGTCCTAAGATGTCTCTCCTTTAATTCCACACAGTAACCGCATCTCATTCAGCTTGCAAACCTGTGTTATGAATATCTTCCGTGACATCCTCCGTTCATTTATCTCCTATCCCCAATTAAAAGACAATCCGGGCGTGCGAACCCCCAAACGTGCGTGCAATCTGACAGAAACACACTGAGCTGAACTGTTCTACATGTAGAAGAATAACATGTGTTGATATTGAGACATCTCCTGCATTTTATCATAGAATCCCATGTCACCCATAGTGCAATGAACAAGCCTTCGCAAAGTCAAGGCGTCCATAGCAGCCTCAAACTCCCCAATCAACTTCATGCACTGACATGAAATGTTCACATCATTCCATGTGATAATCATTAAAGAACTTAACAGAAAGCAGGCACACACTTAAAAAAAAGTAGATCAAAACAAACAGTTCTGATAAAAATATCTCAACCACACTTTACTTTCACAAGTAGTACTGGTGTGAGACATCAGAGTTACCCACACTCTGCAGATCACATGCCCGTCTTTCGCACACACTTATGTGTTAAGTATTATGCTCAATCGCAATATCCGTTATGACCTTTTAATAGAATTTGATATTTTGAATGACTTTCTTTTTAAATACTTCTTCAATATTTGTATGTTCATGTCGGTCTAATTGTCCCTTGGCACATTGTGTTTCAGGTAAACAAGCTGCCACCTTACAAGGAATTACTGCATGCAAATCAAGTTGAACAAATTCTGTTGAATAATTGGGCAACAGACAACGATCTGGAGAAGACGTTTTATGATTTTACTTGCATTCAATATAGGAATGAGGCTCGTCAGCCTTTATCTGGTCCTCATCTGCCAGATGATTCGTGGTCGGTTTTTGTCTGGATTTTGTTTGAGAAATACCTCACGAACCCACCCTATACTTTGTTGGCCCTGCTGGTGGCAGTGACGCATACTGTGCAAGTTAATTTAAGCAGGCCCATGAGAGGCCTGGTTGCAGGGTAACAAAAGACAAGAAACCCCCAACACCTTTGATATGCATCTGTGTCAACCTGAAGCACACTCCCACCTCTTAGTACCATGACTCTGGTTATGAACTCACACATAACAGAAGATTGTTGATGGGGATCCAGGATTGGTTCATTGAGGTAGGCTTAGCCTACACCAATCACTGGTGCCCATTTTGCTTTAAAAGAGGATTGAGTCCCTCTTTTGGCAGATCATCTGAAGGCTTTGCAAAGAGTAACAAGAGGAACTCGAAGAGGGAACCAAGATCCCTCCCCTATACATCTCCCAGGGAACATAGGGAGATCATGAATCCAGAGGATCCTACAGCAGCTCCAGAACCGGTACCCACTCAGCACACAGCATGCCCTTCTAGGCTCTGCATGCAAGCTTCCTAGGTGGGAAGTGCCACAGAGTCTCTGAACCAAACCAAGGACAAGGCAGCTGCCTGCAACACTCTCCTCAGCTTTGGGCCGTCTGCGTTAAAGGACGACACAAACTCAGCGAAGAAGCTAGGAGGTGTGGGCCGATAAGCATCAACCAGCATCCACCTTGAAGGACATTTTCGAGGCAGTCGAGCCCCTTGAGCTGCAACCGACTGCACAGTCGAATTCTGTCACGCAACAGTCGCTAACGTCATCTGAGACGCCTCAACCAGTGCTTCAGACCCACCAACCAGCACTGACAAGATTCCTGATCCTGTGACACCCTGTAGGCCAGACTGCATCCATCCACCCTGCTGCTGTCTCCCATCTTGAACTCTGTTGCAGAAGCTACAAAGCACCCTGAAACTGACTCTAGCTGTCAAGCACCAAGAACTTCTACAAACACAAGGTACATTGTGGTTCTGTCCCCCTGGTCCTTCTCCGAAAGCCCATAGTGACATTGTATGACCCATTGCTTCATTTGTGCTGAAACCAAGTATACTTCAACTATTGCCATTAATTACTGTACCAACTACCCTCCTGTCAGTAACCAGAGTGCATCCCTTTTCCTTCTTGAAACTGCCTGTCCGCTGCATTCCTTTACAGGGTGGGTTGTATTTTGTAGTGTGCTAGAACTGTCTTTTGTGATAATAACAAACTAGATATTTTTATACAACCTTGACTGGAGAGTCGCTTTTATCATTGGGAAATAATTGTATTTTCGCTGTGTTGTAACTAACCAACTATAACAAATCAACATCTGTTCACTAGTGGTCCAGGGAGGAATATCGGTTTCTAAACCATCAATCAACCCCACACTTCTAGTATACCAGAAGGGATCTGAACAGATTGGAATACAAGTAAATTAACAGATCTCCTTGTCCAATGTTGGTAACGTGGACGGAACGGCAGGCTGATCTACGCAAGGTTGTGGATCGTTGGTTAGTTGCAAAACAGCGAAAAAACAATTACTACCCAATGATAAAAAGGACTGTCCAGTCAAGGTTGTATAAAAATATCGACTTTATTATTACTACAAGAAACAGTTCTAGCACACTACAAAATGCAACCCACCCTGTAAAGTAACCCAGAGCACACACAGTTTCACGAAGGAAAGGGATGCACTCTGGATACTGACAGGAGGGTAGTTGGTAAAGTAATTAGTGTTACTTTTCAAGATTATTTGGTTTCATCACCAAAGGGGCAAAGGGTCCTAACTGTCTCTAGTGGCCTTCAGAGAGGGACCAGGGGGGGCAGAACCACAATGTATCTAGTGTTGAAGAAGTTCTTGGTGCTTGACACCATTGAGGCGTTTCCTGGGCGCTTCGCAGCCCTTGAGACAGAGTTAGTGGTGGGAGACAGCTGTGGGTACCAGGTGGCAGGCATTTCGGCAAGCGAGGCTGGACGAACATCTGCAGGCTGTCTGGCGCAGCAGCTCTGGGTCAACAATTGTTTTCTCTGTGCTGGTTGGCAGATCTGGAATGCTGGTTGAGGCATCTCGGATGGCTCTGGTGACTGCGGCATGACAACAGTCAGCGGTACAGCCGGATGCGGTTCGAGGACTCGACTGTCTCGAAATTGTCCTTAAAAAGATGGATGCTGGATGATGCTTGTGTGGCACTCCTCTTAGCTTCTTTGCATGGCTCGTGTGCTTTAAAGGCGGACAGCCCAATGCTTACAGGGTGTTAGCAGGCAACTGTCGTGTCCCTTGTCCAGAGACTCTCTGGCACTTCCCACCTGGGAAGCTTGCTGTCAGAACCTTGCAGGGCACGCTGTGTGCTGGCTGGGTACCAGTTCTGGAGCTGCTGGACGGGTCCTCTGAGTCCGGTTTCTCCCTCTGTTCCCTGGGAGATGTTTAAGGGAGGAATCTTGCTTCCCTTTTGGAACTCCTGGCCTTCCTTCACTGGCGGAAGATGCAAGGTAGACTGTACCTTCAGCTTGGGTCCAAATGAGCCCTTTTTCTTAGTCCTTGAAACATCTTCAGATGATCTGATCAGTGAGGGGCTCAGCCCTCTTTTAAAGCCAAACAGGACCCAGGCCAAGGCTAACTTAAGTGACCCAATCCTGAGTCTCCACACATAATCTCCATGGATACTTCAGGTCTGAACCATGGCTCTTGGCAACAGACAGGGGAAGGATGATAACACATCCTTTTAAGTTCCACCTATCTTCCTGTCTGCTGTACCTCAAAGTGTGTCCCTAATTAACTGAGCCCTACGCAGTGCTTGATCACAACATGGGCCTCCTTTGAAATAGGGGGTTGCAGGCAGACTTTCGTGTCCTACAATTCACATACTCCTCTGCTCTGAAAGGAGTGGTTCTCGACAGGACATTCACTGCTCTTTCATACCAAGGAGGGGTGTTAGTACCGAGGTGACACATTGCATTAGACAGAGGTGTTGGCGCCTGGTCTCCATTGTCATTTCCTGCACCCAGGCCTTCCCTGAGGTCTGCTAATTAACATTCTTCAGTATTTGCCGCCACCAGCAAGGTTTGACAATGGAGATGACGCCTTGAAATTCTAAGCAGGCTGCCCATGGCCAATGGCTTTTGATGTATCCACAGCTGTCAGGTGTCAGCTACACATGACAGGGGAGGGCGATGCTCGTAAACTGTGTCCTCCGAGAGTACATGACTATTTTTCTGCTGTGTGCTAAGCGTGGAAAATGTGTGGGGGAATGGCCCCATCATTCATTCTTTTAAACAAACAAAAAAAGCCCAGGTGAGCGCACTCTTCCCGTGCGGATGGTTGATTTCCTCACACCAACGATCCGTTCACATTACCAAAATTGGAAAAGGAGGTTTATAATTTGTGTGTGTTTTGTGTGTACTAGAGGTGTGGGGCTGATTGATGGTTTAGAAACCGATTTTCATCTCAGGACCACTGGTGCCCCGGAAGTTGATTTGTCACAGGGGCATCATGGCACAACTGCAACACCTACTGGTGGGCTTGTAGAGGAGGTCCCAAATGCAGCCCACACTCCAACCATCCATTTTGAAGTACCAGGAATGTTCATACCAAAATATGTGATGTATGATGAGCAAATAAACCAGCAGAGAGCCGCAGCGGGCTCTGCCCAGTGCCCATCAGAACAATGCCTATTGAAGTACCAGTACCAAGGAAACCATGGACAGTAAGGTATTAATTGAGGAAACCCTATCAACAAATGAAACGAAATGAAGATTGTCTAAATACAGCCCAGGGAGAAACCAAAAAGGTCGTAATGGAAGACGAATGGTGACGTCACGAGAACCCGGACTGACTCACATATAGAAGAAATGATGACCAGAGAATGACGTAAAGAGACAAAACGCCATGAACAAGGATATTGTGTACCTAAAGTGAAAGAACGATGTCAAATGTAAGAAGCTTAAGATGTAAGCATGACGAAGATATTCAACCAGTTTACACATGTACATATGCTTGGAACCGCAAGAAAGCTAAGAAAACCGTGCGGCTTGCTATGCTCAGTAGAAAGTTACTGCGGAAAGCACCACTACACATAATCTCCCTCAAAAGAAGTACATTTTATAAGTATACTTCCACTTTGCACTATACGCAGAATCAACCCAAGGTTACTAAAAGCCACACGAGGAAAGTTTCATATTTAGTCAAATCGAGAAGAAGCTGCTGAAACGAAATTCAGCAGAGACACCTCGTGCCAGGAAAGCCAAGGTCGCATCAGTAGAAGAGAAAAATAGTAGCTACAATTAATTGAAACTAAGAATAGAATATCCTGCTTATGAAAGGTCAAGATAAGAAGACGAAGGCAGGTGGTGGGTGAAACGAAAATCAAATACACAAATTATGTGGAAAAGAGGCAAATTCACGGTGTCTGAATCACGTGACCAGCCGAGCAAGAAGAAGCGAGAGTTTCACACCTGCGCATGGCAGCAGGCCAGGCTAAGATGTCAGAACTTTTCCAGACAGGATATGCAGTCTCGAGGCCAACCACAGTGAAATAATTGACACATAGCTACTAAAGTGATGATTGATTGTAACAATGATTGAAGGAAAGCCGGGGAACCAAGGGGCACCCCGCACCTGGCCGACCATTCTGCGTGCTGCTAAGCAAAGTGGAAAAGTATGCATGGGGTTGGCGCCAACCCAATCACAATGGACCAAGTAATCTAGGGTCCTATAGTTAGTAGCACCAATAGGACGTCATACTTTTAGTGACGTCTGCAGTAGCCATTTTGAAGGAAGGGCTTAGAGGCCCACCTGACAGTGTTTACCCAATCCCCTCACTCTGTTACCATATACAGATATAGTACCTATATTAAAGTTACCTTTCCTGAACCAATGGAATTGCATGCCAACTTTTAAGCGTTACACATCAATGATAATGAGTTTTCAGTATAAAGGTTATGATTTTTATGTAGTTCGTTGGAGTTGAAGTGAGAAGGAAGATCGCGCCACTGCTGATATTCACAACTCCCCGTATTTGCACTTGTCATTAAACGAACTTCCTTTGCCAAACCGTCGATTTGTCATTATTGATTTGGTGTTGGAGTAGTTAATCTGCATTCCCATCCATCTCAGGGGTGCTGCTATCTTGTCTTAAAGTGCTTCTGTGGAAACCCCGACTCTATGGATCGGTTGGGGGTCCCAGAGCACAGGCTTCTTGGAGAGTTATTCTACTCTTCCTTGTTTCCTTAGAAGGCCTTCTTGTAGAATGGTGCTTCCAGAACATGTGTTGTTTTACCTGTGGTGCTGAAAATAACTAATTGCAAAAACAGCCCATCTCAGCCAGCTTCTCCTGTCATACCTCAGGGTTGGATTTTCAGGGGAGTTGACTTGTACCCAGACTATGTTGCCTCTTCTCTTGATGTGCAACATGGACGTGGACATCCTCAGGCACGGTCGCCCCGCTCCACACCCCAGAAAACATCCATAGCAGGAGAGCTGCATGGGATGTGCGAGTAAGCAAGTGCATAAGAGGCACACTGCTGGGCTCCAGGCGGGTGCAAGTGCAGAAGGAAGGAGCGGCTGGACTGCACCCACGGAGAGACACTTGCGGTGGAATCTGAGGACTTGCACACATATGCAACTACCACTGTTGGTGGATGAGCCATCCTATGCAGCCTGTAAGAGAATGCCCAGCCTCAGGGGGCGCTGGGTGGAGTGGGGACGAAGGCACAGGCTGGTGAGGCTTTGTGCGGGCAGCGGCACTGCATGGCGCAAGGGTTGAGGCTTTAAGTCTTAGGAAGTAACAACTAATATTTTTCTCAAAATACGGCTGCATTTTCTAACTGGAACAAGCACATTCTTGGCAACACCATCTAACATGCTACAATCTGAACCTATTAGACTATATTATGACATTGCTTAGTTGCACACACCTAGTTGCCATCACGCATAATATGCTATGTAATGTACATTATGAACATTGAACATATGCAATTGTAAAGTAATGATTATACATGCAACACATTATGTACGTCCATGTAACTACGTCGTTTTCTCCATGTAACAGTGCCTCGATGCCTTCGGCTGTTTGTGCGCTTTATACATTTAAAAAAATAAAATAAAAAAAAAAGATGCAAAAAGTGAGAACAAAAAAACAATCTTCTGATTCATTAAAATCGCTCATTAGCAAGATATTACTTTTTGGATGTCTCCTACAAATCTACAGATTCATACGGAACGTTTCAGACTTCAGTTTACCCTATCATTTAAAAGTCCTTGTGCAAACAGAGGCGAACCTCGGCTTTTCTGCCTTGAAGAAACAACATCACCCCACGGCCCAAGATAACAATTACAAACAAGCTGACATGACACCACCTTAAGAAAGCCTGAAAGATAGATATTGCTCATATAATAAAGGCAATCAGGCCTGCCAGCTGTGATCCCAATTACTGCTCAGCATGGCTTTTAGCCAGCAACAGCTGCCCCCAGCTACGGAAAGTAATAAAGCGCTCTCTGGAAGAGGGAGCGGCCCCAAAGGCCGGGATGGAAACACATGTTAAATCCACTCTAAAGGAGCCCGCGATGAACCCAGGTCAGTAGCTCTCCAGTGGTTATTATGTGGTTTTTTTTTTATAGAGCCCTTAGCAAACGGTAGTGTCACTACGATGTGCAGTATGAAGGGAAGCAGGTACAACAAGGAAGAGAGAGTATTAGGCATGCAATTATCTTGAGGGACCTAGGCTCAAGCTATGGTGAAGGGTGGTGGATTTAAAGTGCCCGTGGTTAAAGTGGTCCATCTTGGTGTAGTAAACCTTACACTGTGAGTATATGCACCCCAAAAGTTTTCATGAGGGGTAAAGGGAGCAGTGTGAGGTGTCAGCTAAGCCAAATCACAGGAAACTGTCCTCACTTTCTGGAATTACTAGAGACTCTTGGATGCAGGGGACAGAAGGGAGAAGGTGGAGTTAGACTTGTCGGGAGAGCCACCATTTTTGGATCTCCCAGGGCTCCCACACTTCCTCTGCTCCCTCCTCATTTCCTGCAGACAAAGCACTCTGCGGCTGACATCACCAGGAAAAGATAATGATCACAGGAGCCAGGAATGGACCCTTACAGAAGGCTTGCAGTGGACCAATCCGCTGTGGCGGATTGACCAAATAAGGAGGCCAGACCTTAACTTTATGAGGCTCATTTTATGGATGTCTATCAGGACATGTCACCCAAAGTCCCTTGCCATAGTGGGGAAGATACATGTTCCAAGCAGGGTGGACTGGGAACCAGAAGAGGCCCTGGAAATGAAAAGCCAAACCCTTTTCCTATGAGAACATTTGGAAATAAAATAGGTTACTACACAAAACAGGCCCAGGGTCCAGCGGCCTACCGAGCAATCTTTCGAGTTCCCTAGAGGTCAGCGCACCCCTAGTTCCAAGTAGTGAAAGAGACCCTTCCCTCACTCATTCCAAAGGAACATTTGGGGTAAAATGCTGTGTGGACAAGAAACATCTGCTGCCTAGACACTGGAACCAGGATCCTGTTTGCTGGAGGTGACAGCCCCCGCAGGTGTTCTCTGGCAACCTTCCTGAATGGGCAGAGAAGAATAATGGCTCCCTTATCCATGGAGACCCTGGACTGGGTAACCCAGAAACAAAGAAGCACAGGAAAAACCTTGTACTCTATTAACCACTTTGATCCACTCTTCGAGCCAACTCAACTATGTTCATGTCATAGTATGAGTCGCCAAAAGAGCCCGAGAGCTGCCTTTGTCACTCCACACACTTCGAGCCACTATAAACCTCACTTTCTTCCATCACAACTCCAACTTTACCTAATGAAAGCAATTGTATTACCTATTTTGGACATAAACTCATCCAAGTGAACACAATCGTCTCCCTCATCTCAACTGATTACATGAACCAGTAGAAGCCATCTACCCACCCTGTCTTGAACATCGACTCGGTCCACTCGAAGTAATCGTCTTGACCCGTCTCCACACTGACTTGACTTGTGGAAACTATCGTCTCAGCTGTCTCACTCACTGACTTCACCCATCAGCAAGTCTAACTCCATTCATGTCAATTCTGTCTTGAACTACAGGAAAGCATCTAGACACTGTTGCGGCTCAAGAACAAGCATAAAAGTTTGTGGTTCTGTCTCCCTTGTCTCGTTTTAAAGGCCATAGTGAAATGTAATAGCTCACTACTTACCATTTTAAAGACATCCACATAAACTTGAACACTGCTGCTGAAAATGTTGCCTATCTCCCCCTGTCTTCAGCGGCAAAGTGCCTCTATCACTCTATCATCTTAAAGTCTTCCTATTCTGTGTGTTCTCTTACAAGGGTGGGTAATAGTGTTTTTGATTAGTGCATTTTTATTTTTAGTCTAATTAAATTCTCCTGTTTTTCTAGAACTTTGTTTTGACATTCTTTTATTTTGGTACCCCAGTACTATTGTGGTTTAAATGTTTCTGAAGTGTGTAGCATGCCCTCAGCCCATTTTATCACAACAACCAAAGGAGTCATATCTATCGGGCTGTGCCTTTTCACGGCCGGTTTAGTAGTAGTGAAAGGCAGAGCAGGACATTTATACACTTCTCATCCCTGTACTCCTGCAGAGCAGTAGTCATTTTGTCACAGGTGGCTGAAGGGAGCGGTGACATTTTCCAGCTAAGAAAGCCATTCTCCCTTTCGGGAGTCTTGCGTAAGATCCTTTCAGTTGGTGTTGACAACAACCAATTTGCTCTCAAATGGGAATGAAGCTAGGCTAACCTAAGTCAACAGTTATGGCAGTAAAATGAAAAGATTATTGTTACGTCACTCCAAAGTTTCATAAAACCGAAGAATCCTTCAGAGCCTTTCTGGTTCTGATTTGGCATAGCTGAAAAAGCTGTGGTTATAATGGGAGATAAGATACGAAACATTAGGCAATATGTCTGGGGTAGTGCCACTCTGTTGGCATTAATGGTTGATGCACGCACCTTCCCTGAAGAGGATCATCACTTCACTACACAGAAATAGATTGAAGAGGGTTTCACAGCCCTGGCTTGTAAAATGGATGGCAATAAATTAGAAATGGGTTCAGCTGATCTCCACAGAACTCCTCCCTGATTCATCGAAATTCAGGCTACATTATGGATCAAAACAGCAACTTTCTGTGTTTGCTTTCTTCATAAGAACATGATTTCAATATATAAGACACAATTAAGTGTCAATTTCGACAATATCCTGTCAATGATAGAACTAATCTAGAAAAATTGGTGCCATTGCTTCAGAAGATATAAAGACCAATTCTAAAATAACCAAAGTGATGAGACGAGTGCATGAGAATTACAATACTGATTATACTGACACACTAGGGTATAAGATCACGCATATGTTCTAGAGGCGATCCCTGTGATGAACAGTTACATGTCAAAGAATCTTGATAGGTGTAACGTATGTAATGACGTGCCCATATGCCACAATCAAAGAGTAGCTTCCGAGCGTGGAAGGGGTGGTAGAGTGAAGAGGCGAGGGATTTAGGGAAGCTAAACAGCATAGGCAACAGCAATTATGCACTTCACTGCGATGGGGCATCACCTTTCGTGGAGGTTGACCGAAGCGCTCCGGTGGTGTCAGTAGTATACGTGGTCATCGTGTGCATCGGGATTTCGTTCAGCTGCAGAGTGGTCAAGGGAAAAGATTGTTTGAGCAAGGTCCCATTTTAGCGATCCTTGCATCTTGCGAAACTATGGCCAGCCTTCGTTCAGTAAGGATTACTATTCCAGAGATGCAGGCCCTGTGCAGATGAATCTGCTGCCACTCCTAAAACCTTATAAATGCAAAATCAGGTGACTTCTATGATCAAAGCACAGAAAAGGTTAGATAAGTGAATACAAAATAAAGGTGCAACCGTAAGTTTCACTTTACAACAGTGGTTGGAGTTACATCACTTCCGTTACTGCAACTCACCGTACATGGCCATCATGTCTGGCACAACCACTAAAAACACACAAGTACCAGAATGCAGCTATGCTCCCAATGGAGAAGGAAAGGGAAGGAAAGGGAAGAGAAGAGAAGAGAAGGGAAGGGAAGGGAAGGGAAGAGAAGAGAAGAGAAGAGAAGAGAAGAGAAGAGAAGAGAAGAGAAGAGAAGAGAAGAGAAGAGAAGAGAAGAGAAGAGAAGAAAAGAAAAGAAAAGAAAAGAAAAGAAAAGAAAAGAAAAGAAAAGAACACCACCCCGACATTTCTGAGAATCCTAAAATGGCTCCCTGTAGGGAAAGAAGAACATCAAGATAGGTGTTGGGGAGGATCACACAACCCACATCTCAACTATTGACTGGACAGAAGGGACACCCACAACTTCACAGTATATCCACTGTGTACACATTCACAGGTGCTGTGGAATAACACCATACTGAACCCAAGAGTGTTTGACTGGTGGTATGAGGGAAGCATGCAAGACCTAACCCTCACACCATAAGGAAACCCTCAACGTTGACACTCTGAGATTACAGAGACATCTGTTACTGCCCAGAGGCCAGTTTTATAAATACTGCTCAAACACCGAAAGCTACGCTACTGTATTTTTCCTGAACTATAAAGAATACAGTGCCTATTAACTCTAAGGGGACATTTCCTGTCGTAGACATGCTGCATGCAATTCAGTCAGTCAGTGCTTGACAATATGGGGCCGCATTTTGGACAGGACATCTTTGTTTGGGAGAAGAACTATGGAATAAATAAGACACAAACAGAAAAGAGATCATTCACGAAAAATAAATAAATGCCCTGAGGGAACCTAAAAAAATGCCCTGAGGGAACAGTAGGAATCAAACTCTATTTAATCGCTCCCTCCTTTTATTCCAATGCCACCTGCAACAAAAGCTAGGGTACATGTGGTACTGTATGAAAATGCCCTAGCTCAGCGGAAACATTCAAGGATCGTTAGATCTCTCCACTATAGCGCTGGCACATGTTACTAGGCACTTATCTCCAAGGAACCTTCATAGACATAGATATTCATAGCCATAGATACTGTTGGTTACCCAGTTTAGTTTCAAACGGCCCCTTAAGAGAAATGGGACATGGAGTCTCAAGATAAAAAGTGATTTGTGCAGGACCGCAGAACATGCTAAAGTAGAAACACCTCAAGTATCTGTTTCCACCATCAACAACTTGATCACATTGCCTAGCCGTTATGGCGCATCCCTTTACCAAGGTGGAGGTATCAGACACCAAGCGCTCCAGCACTTCGCCAAAGCATGTGATTGCATATGCGCAGAACCAATTGCTCAGAATCCTTAGCTTTTCCAGACCTGTCACCTGCACACACATTTTACAGACCAAGATCTCACCTTTAAACCACTCAAGCTTTAGAAGACCTAGATATCTCAATCACATAGTGCCTGGAAATCTCACAAGTTAATACTTTCAGCTTGCAGCACTATTTGTTCAATACCTTCATATTTGCTGCTGCCTATGCCTCCAGTTTTCTTTCTTTTGCCCTGCCTTCTGCTCTTATCTCCTGAGCTCCAGTTTTCTGCGCATGGTCCTCCAGTCTCCCCTGCATCCCCTTCAGATGCATATTTTGTTGCCGTCAGCTGCCTCTCCTGGTTTCCTCTGGTGGTTCGTGCTTCACCCTCCACCCCTACTAGTGCCTTTAGTCTCATTGCCTCCTGCCGCCGAGGTTTACTGAGCCTGTCTTTGTTCTCTGATGGGATTCGTTCTCGGATTCACGCTTGTCCCATTCTTGCATCAAGGAAGCATGGTTTTGGGGAACGATTGACAAGGCATGGAGTGAAAGCACGAGATCTGATATTTCTGCCAGCATTGGTCAATGCTCAGATATCTCACACCCACAGCCATAGGGCATCTAATGCATGGGACTTTTAATCTATCTGCGACACCCACAGTCCCCAGGGAACATACATGTGAATCTGGTACAGCTCGTAGTGGTCCAACTCACTGCAACTGTGTCCCCGCTTTTATTGGACCACTTTTTTGGGGTGTAAACCCCCAATGCCTCCCTTCTACGTTCCTGCCTCTTCCCCAACCGATAGCTACCCTTACATATTAGAAAAAAAGATTCCCTAATCCAGCACCACTGTTAAAAATGAAGGTCTGGCCACGTTTTATAAAGCATAAATTACTTCCAAGCATAAGTAAAAAGAACATTTCAATTTACCCTGTAGTTACAAGACTTTATAAATTATTTGGCCTTCGACCATGATTCTTTGTCCACTGACTCCTTGGAGAATAGCAATATCGATAAAACATATGGTGGGGGCACTTTATCCCAGATCCTATTTAATGGCGGATCACATTCTGGACAATCTCCTGGAGGCACACTGCTTATTTTCTAAACTGTTCTAGCCATCACCTGGAGGCACACTGCTTATTTCCTAAACTGCTCTAGCCATCACCTGCAGGCACACTGCTTATTTCCTAAACTGTTCTGGACCATCACCTGGAGGCACACTGCTTATTTCCTAAACTGTTCTGGACCATCACTTGGAGGCACACTGCTTATTTCCTAAAATGTTCTGGCACCTAGAGGCACACTGCTTATTTCCTGAACTATTCGGGACCATCACCTGAAGGCACACTGCTTATTTCTTAAACTGTTCTATCCATCACCTGGAGGCACACTGCTTATTTCCTAAGCTCTTCTGGACCGCCACCTGGAGGCAGACTGCTTATTTCCTAAACTGTTCTGGACCATCACCTGGAGGCACACTGCTTATTTCCTAAAATGTTCTGGACCATCACCTGGAGGCACACTGCTTATTTCCTAAACTGTTCTGGACCATCACCTGGAGGCACACTGCTTAATTCCTAAACTGTTCTAGCCATCACCTGGAGGCACAGTGCTTATTTCCTAAACTGTTCTTGACCATCACCTGGAGGCACACTGCTTATTTCCTAAACTGTTCTGGACCATCACCTGAAGGCACACTGCTTATTTCCTAAACTAGATCTGAGCACTACAGACCTCCTGCATCCTTCAGGGACAGACTTGGCTAGGGGAACCCTTTTGGGACCTAGCACAGACCATCACTGTGCCCTGGTCCGCCGCAGCGAACAAATAACATGCAAAACAATTGGCACACAATTGGTTAGATTGGTGATGTCTCCAGAGTACCTTAAGCAAACGATAATAACCACACAAAAAAGAACACAAACTTAATAAAGTTACTCAGTGAATATGCCTGTGGTAGCTCACACAGAACCCTTAAAGTTTATGAAGGGGCCACTGGTGGGAGACAAGAAAAGTAGCCATAGGCCTACAGAGACAGCAGCAAGTATGTGGCAATTGAGATGTGTGCATTTAATGTTCCCCACACTTTGAGCATGTGTAGACAATGCAAAGGCAGCAATGGGTGGTATACATCTCACGACCGTAATATAACGTAAAACATCCTTGATAAGTCCAGGATCCACAGTGAGAAAATGCTGACTTCCATCTCTACCAGAAGTAATAGAAGATACCAGACTCTGTGCCGCTGGAAGTACCCAGATAAGAAAAGGCGTGTGACTGTCCACACTGCCCCTCTCACCAGGGTCGTACGTTTCAATGGCATTAGGAGGAGTGGCATTCTCTCCATTCTGGACCAGAAGACTGTCCTGGGACTCAGGGCCTGTAGACAGCACAGTGCTGTAGAAAGGGTAGTTTGGTCACAAAATTGAGTTGTTTTCCCAAAGCTATCTGGGTTTCTCCGTATTGCTATATGTTAACCTAACTAGGCAACCACAGCTCAGGGGAAAGGTTAGAAAGTGGTGGTGTATATGCAGATTACTTCTAGAGAATCCTAGCAACCACCTAAGTGGGACCATGCTCTACAACCCAGGAATCCTCAAAGGTTTGTTGGCATGACACAGTGACTGCGCAGGCTGCGGTTCCTTCAGCAGGGACCCTGAATACTGAAAGTCATTGCTACCTGTAAGGCGTTTCCAGAGCCACCAAATTATCCCTACAATACAATGAGCCACTCATGGCCACTTGGGGCATAGGGGTCCTTCAGTGCTGAGCTTTTTCTTACATTTTTAGCTTGCAGCCTGAAAGATTCCCGCCCTGATCCTCAGTGGCCGGCTTAAGCTGAAGTGTGGCATGAGGCGCCATAGAGAACACATATATTTTCTGTACACATAGGGCCAGAGAGAACACAGTTATTTGATTCTGTTCATCCACTCCCTTGCCTTTTGTTATCAACAACATTCACCTCTCATGTGTCCTACTCCTCGATTGGTATAAAGACATGTTTCATGGGACAGATGACTAATATTCACTTTATTTATATTAAAGACGGAGTTCTTCTGGCCCTGAGGAAGAGGCACTTATTGTCTCTGTCCACCGAAACTAGTGTGGCTAACCTGTGGGAGCTGTTGCACTTAGTAAATTATAGTAGCCTGTTGGTCTAGCCCTAGTTTAATAAACATTGTGACGAACGAACACTAGTTGGCTATAATGGCTTGATGAGCTGTTGCCATCCTGGGTAATTGCACCCTCGTCATAGCCATTCTGTATGCTGCTTTATATGCATTTGCACTTAACAAACATTGTTTAATTGACGAATTGTAGCATTTTGGAGTCACTGTATATGTACTTGTTGGTGTCATGTTAATGAATCGCAGCACTTTGGAGCATGTTGAACACTTTACATTGTGAGTACTGGATTTGTGATGTTAGCTTTATGCATTTTGAAATTTGCACTATGTAGTTTTTAATTGTAGTTTATAATGAATTGATTAATAAACATTGCAACGAACCTACAACAACGCCTACATCCAGTGAGGCAGCCACCACATTAGAAACGGAGACATCCACCATCGAAACTGTAAATGCCCCTAAGAAAATAAATTTTTCTAGACGAAATGAGGATGCTTGGATTAGACGGCTGCACAACCCAAAAAAATACGCAGGCACAGGACGTGGAAAATCACTAGGACGTGGAGGAAAAAGAAAACCAGGAGGGGACAGAGGAACAAGCAGTTCAGAATCAAATGGCAACACAAGAACGTGTTCTGGCAACAAGAAGGCAAAATAAATATATCTAGTACGGACAATAGTATTATTAATCTGTCGGATCATATACTAAGCCATGACCAAATAAAAGTCCTCCAGTACTGATTCAACTTCTGTCCAACTTTCCCATACGATTATGCAGAAACAAGGATTGACTTCTTTAAATATATGTGCAAAATTAGATTAAAAAATTCTTTATTTTGAATCCACCTAAAGAAAAAAACAAAATTATCCAACAAAGAAAAACATTGGTCGCTATTGAAGATCTGGATACCCTATTGGACCTGGCGGAACTGGAGTCCATAGCGAATGTTGAGGTATTGTCCTCTGACATCTCTATGGAAATGTTAAACATAGAAACAGATTGGCCGATCACCAGAAAATTGAAGGCCAAATCTAGGTTCAATCCCTACTCCAACCGGGTGGAAAAAGGGAAGCCTTTCAAGATCTAGTTATCCATGACCTACAGAAAGCAAGACTGCAAAAAATCAAAACTAAATCTAATTTTACATCAAAAGAAAGACAAATTCTTAAAGATCTACAGGAAGTCGAGAGCATTGTTATAAAAGCCTCAGACAAAGGCACCAACGTTGCCATCCAAAACCATACAGATTATGCAAAGGAAGCTTACAGACAATTGTTGGATGAAAATTGTTATGAGAAACTGGAGAGCAATCCAACAGAGAAAATCAAACATAAAGTGGAGGATCTTCTCAAAAAATGGTCTGAGTTAGTTCTTCTTGATGAAGATGACTCCCGATTCCTTTTCAACAAATTCCCGAGTATACCCACCATTTACTTTCTCCCTAAAGTCCACAAACATCCGACCCTTCCCCCAGGTCGACCTATTGTCACTTTAATTGGAGCCTATCTTGAGAACATTTCCAAATATGTGGACCAGACCCTACTACCCCTTGTATTTATGCTACCATCATACTTGCAGGACACTAAAGACTTTCTTAGTAAGATTGAAGGTATGGTATGGGAGAAAGACTACATGTTTGCCATGCTGGACGTCATCTCACTGTATACCTCCAATCAACACAACAATGGCAAAAAAGCCTGCAAGTACTTTCTTGACAGCAGGTCTCTTAACTATCTTGCCCATGGAGAAATGATAATGGAGATGATAGTAATGTGTCTCACTAACAATGTCTTTCTATTTGATAATATATTTTATAATCAATTGAGAGGGACTGCCATGGGCACAAGTTTGGCCCCTCATACGCTAAACTGACCATGGGTTGGTGGGAGAAGTTCCATGTATGGACAGAAAGAAATCACAAGTACACCGATCAAGTGGTTTTATGGCTATGGTTTATTGATGACCTTTTTATCCTTTGGAATGGCGAAGAAAAAGATTGGCTTGATTTGTAAGAATGTTGAATGTGAATAACTTAAATTTACAATTCACAGAAACCCATAGTCGGCAACAAACAATCTTTCTAGATGTTCTGGTAAAAGCTAACCAAAAAGAGATCATTACTGACTGTACCGCAAGCTAACAAGCTCCAATATGCCACTTTTCGCCACAAGCAATCACCCCACATCTCTAAAGTGGAGTATTCCCTTTGGCGAATTTGTAAGAATAAGACGTAATTGCAGTGAATTAGAAAGCTTTGACAAAGAGTGCAAACTTACAGCGGCAACATTTTTTAAACAAAGATACCCCAAAGCTGTTCTAGAGAGAGCATCTGAAAAAGCCTGCAATCTAAATCGAACGACTTTACTCTCGACTAACAAATTACCAGAAGCTAAAGAACAAGATGATGCAATAAGACTTATTCTTACATTTGGAACACATGCCAATGTCATAAGAAAGATATTGCATTGACATTGGCATGTTTTGCAGTCAGATGAAGCTTTATCGCCAGTTCTAAAGGAAAAAGTCAATATAACTTTTAGAAAATCTGTCTCCATTAAACATTCTTTCTTTAGTATTTTCCTGCCCCCCATAAACAAAATTCAAAATACCACCATTTGGCTCTATAAAAACACTAGCGTTTTTTTCAAATGCTCAAAGTGCAAAGCATGTAAATTTGCTCTGAACAAAAATAACTATATACATCCAATAACAAAATATATTGTGGAATTTAGTAGCCACATTACATGCAACACTGAGTTTGTGGTTTATGATTTACTGTGCTCTTGTGACCGCTGGTACATTGGCAGTACCATCGGCAAATTAAAACAGAGAATTCTACAGCATATGAGAGCGATAAAAAACTGTGACCCCTCCTACCCGATGGCAGTCCACTTCAAAGACATACATCAGAGCAAATTGGAAACCCTGCGATTTTTTGGATTACATCATAACCTTGATGAGGAGTTGTACACATACCTGGGAATTTAAGAAATTGGGCCTCAGGAAATATGAGTGCTTTTACTGTCCTCAATGCCCTGTGGAGTAAATTTTGGGTCATCTATGTATATGAATTTTAGGATCAATATGGATTACATGGTATTCAGTTAAAATTTCGAATGAACAATTTCGAATGCCTTTTTGTCGAAAAAAAATGTCAAAAATAAAATGTTGAATATATTTTTTTTATTTTATATGTTTTTTGGGTTTAGTTAGTAAGAAAGGGTCTATAAAAAAAATGGGGGGTTGGGGAGAAACCTCACCATTAAAAAAAAAAAAGAAAAACAAATCTACATTTTTTTCTGCCATTTTTCATTCGAGAAAAAGGCATTCGAAATTGTGATATTCGAAAATGTAACTATAAACCGGATTCCATACGTTGTGATTTTGTGACACAACTAGAGTTTGCAATAGGGAGAATTGGTGAATTGGTGGTGGTATGTTCTATTATATTTTATCATATTCAAGATTTTAATATTATTGATTTGTGCCTGTCTGCGGTTATGTGTATGTTCATTTAATGGCGCTTGTGTGTGTTTTTATTTCTATTCCGGGGTGGTTCCCTTTTAGAAGAATGAGAATATGCTCTGTAGAAACAACTGCTGCCACTTTTTGCCAATGTTTACATATACAAGGTTTCAGTCTGGAACTAAGCCTATGACATATGATGTCATTTTAATATTGATATTTATTGCATACAAGAGATATCATATTAGCACTATGCACTTTAGGAGTTCACCGTAAGTGAAACCTTATGCACTTTGCATTTTAGGATCTGTCTACAGAAAGCAAAGCACTATGCACTTTATCATAAAGCGTTAGACATGTGTCCGAATGTAAGGCTTGATCTATGCACTTTACTCAAAACAGTCTTTAAAACAGAGATGGCAGCATTGGTTAGTCCATCACTATAAAACAGCAATGAGATATAAGTGGTATGAAGTAGGAGTTCAACTGAAGTGAAACCTAATGCACTTTGCACTTAAGGACCTGGTTACGAAAAGCTAATCACTATGCACTTTATTGTAAAGCGTTAGACATGTGTCTGAATTAAAGGCTTGATCTCTGCACCTTATTACAAATGGCCTCTAAAATAGAGGTGGTAGCACTGTTCATTTCATTTATTGCAGAAAAGCAATGAGATATCAGCAGTATACATTTTGGAAAATACCTAAAATAACAACAAATCACAAATCATTTAGAAAAATGTTACAAATGTTTGCAGTCACGTAATACTCTTGCTTTTGTGTACGCTTTAAAATAGAGGAACAGAAATAAGGTGTATGCGAAAGTAGCTGCAATGTCTATTACAAAATGGCAACCGTGCTAAACAATAGTAAAACAGGCTGAGAAATGCAGTCAAACTGGTGGCAATGGAAACTAAAAAGGGACCACCATAGGGAATAGAACCATAGAGATTGGTGATGGTGGGTATATTTACACAATTCTAAAATGCATTCACTTGTACGTGATCAAGCAGAGAGGAAGCTGTGAAACGCGTTGTACCGTGTGTTTCTCTGATTTTGGCTAATGCCGTAATAAACTGGACATTCTAAAGGATACTTGGCTTGTTTTTGGTTTTTTAAACGGATGAAGTATTTTGCTGGCGGTAACCTTACTGTTTGGAGTGCCATCCCCCTCGGGAAAGAAGCAATTACTTTCCCTCTTTCTGCAATGATTAATAAACATGTCCAAGTGTATGTTCTGTGTTATAACAGTATAATAATTGCATAGAGGACTGATGGTCCCCTTTGATAAATAATTTTAAAAGAAATGTTTTTACATTTTATTACGGTATATGGATTAAAAAGAAAAACCTTTTGCCAGTTTCCCATGTTAGTCTTAACACACCAAGGTCTTCATATACAGTTCTCACAGAAGAATAAAGAAAAACATTGTCTGACATTTTTTTTGCTGACTTTCAATTAAGTCAAATATTTCTTTTAAGAAATGTATCAAAGCAAATGAACATGATATACGTTCTCCCTGCATCAGTATGGAGCACCATTGTTCAGCAAAAATCAAAGGTTGGTTATAATTGAACTTTCAAAGCCATGTAGTCCTTACTTCAGTAATTGCTGCTCTAAGTAACACTCAATGCTCCAACGTTTCTTTGCAATCTTTTTGTATACACAGTCTACAAGTGAAACCAAGATGGTTCCCGGCAGACCTACCCCCCAGTATTCCTTTAGTTGGAAGTAAGTTGAGTCTAAACGCAAGAACTGCGAGCGGTAATATGAGTTTGGAAATGTGAACAGATAATTGGGAGTGGAGTTTAATTGACGACTTTCAGAGTTCATTTTCTTGTATCCTTTCAGTTCAGATCTTTCCTGTTGGGTTTTCATCCAGTCTCGATCTAACAACTTACGCTTCACTTTGGTAGAGTTAGTTAGAATGTCTTCAGTGGTGTCTAGGCTCTTCAAAATGTGTGGCCTGGACTGGACACATTTCCGATACAGACGCAGCGATTTCCAGACCACTATTGCATATAAGGAAGTTAATCCTCGCTCATTCTGATGGCCTGGATCGGAGGTCCTCTAGGGAGGAAAAGGCTCTCCAGTAAAGGCTAAAAGGCCGCTGGAAGGGAAAAGAGTGCTTCCGCTCCATAAGTGAGAATAGCGACCACATTCATACGGTAAAATGGCAGGATAGGGGAAATTGAAAATGTACAAAACATTTTTTGCATAATCCTTGCCTGTGATGATAAGTTCACCGCTTCACTTCGTCGTACAGCCTGCCTAGGAGCGTCGATGGAGCTGGCGTATAGGCACATTCCCAAGTATGTCATAGAACGAACCTTGGTTAGTTTCTCTCCGTTTAGGCGCCAGCAGCCTTTGTTCTTGGCTCTTCCAACTGGTGGTTCTACAGTTATGTGAAAGAGTATAAGTGTATTCATTTCCTCTCGGAAGACATACGTGTTTATAATTGCTGCTCCTTGGCAGCCCCAAGTCTCTTATTTGGGAATGTACCATAGAAAGAAACGACAGGTATGTACAGTCTACATGGCGAGCAGGAACACCTGAGCACACTGTGGAACACACACCTTTCTGGCTCGCCTCTCCCTGAATGATAGACCACATGTAATGGAGGAACACACATTCGTGCTAATGCAAGTATTTCACCCTGCCTAACTTCCCCCCTCCCCCCAGGTCTGCACACTCAAGTCCCCATTTTCTTCCATCTTAGGTCACCCATGCGCATGCTCCCAGCAGACTAAGGTGGTGTTACCCCGGGGGCAGGGGCACAGTGCGCTCGGACACGCATTTGCTGCTTTTTCACTATTATGGTGGGGATCTCGTAACATAGCAGAAGAAAGCACGCATAGCATAGGCAGCATGACACAGCGCATGCATGCCTCTGCCCGCTACCTGGGAGGCGGCACAGACGAGACTCGGAACTCCAGTACGTGATGCGACGCCTCTCCGCTGATAGGTGCTGTGCCCACACTTTTCATTCCGTGAAATGATTCCACAATGAAGAAGCCATTACCGAGAAAGGATGGCAGAATGAACCATTAAGGGGCAACGCCAAGAGCTGTGAACGGCAATACGGGTCGCTTATCCCCTCATAATTACCACTTCACGCGACGGGCTCCAGAAAGGAAATGCAATTTGTTGCCATTAAAATAAAACATTCCAGTCGGCATCTGAAATTGTTTCTTGCTCATTATTATAATATCTGAGAGAACGTTCATACAGTTCTAATTGTCTACCGGCGTCGGCAAGGTTTGCAATTAACTCGCCAGTCATCTGGAGCCGCGGTCAATTATACGAGGCTGCGGCCCACAACACTGCACAAGGGGCGCGAGGTCAGGGCCGGATGATTGCGGCCGGCAAGTGGGGCACAGGAGGCAGCCCGGCCTTAGAGCTGTAGGAAGGGACACTCTGCAAGGTGTTCGGGCCCGGGGACATTAAGGGCACTTACATCTTAGACATAAAGTCAATGGACGCTCTGATTGCTCGAAGGTTTGTTTGCACTGTTTCCCCATCTTATGCTTAGTTACATCTCACCTTTATTTGTTTTTGGTTCTTAAATACAACTGTAAATCTGCAAGGTGTTCTGGACTGGGGGAGAGGGATTGGCAGGCAAGGTCTTAAAGGCACTTAGATATAAAGGAAATTCACTCTCTGCAAGGTGTTCTGGACTGGGGATAAGGATTGGCAGGTGTGGAATTAAGATCCCTTAGATCTTAGATATAAAGGAAATTGACTCTCTGCAAGGTGTTCTGGACCCAGGATAAGGATTGGCAGGTGGGGCCTTAAGATCACTTAGATCTTAGATATAAAGGAAATGAACTCTCAGTAAGGTGTTCTGGACCGGGGATAAGGATTGGCAGCTAGGGCATTAAGATCACTTAGATCTTGGATATAAACTAAATGGACACTTTGAAAGGTGTTCTGGACCAAGGGATAGGGACTGGCAGGTGGGGTCTTAAAGGCTCTTAGATATAAAGTAAATGGACACTCTGCAAGGTGTTCTGGACTGGGGGATGGGGATTGGCAGGCTGGGTATTACAATCACTTAGGTCTTAGATATAGAGTAAATGGACACTCTGCAAGGTGTTCTTGACCGGGTGATAGGGATGAACAGGTGGGGTAGTAAGGAGACTGAGATTTTAGATATTAAGTAGATGGACACTCTACACAATATTTGGACCCGGGTATAGGGACCGACAAGCGGGGCACTTAGTACTTAGATATAAAGTACCTGGACATTCTGCAAGGTGTGCTGAGCCGTGGATAAAAATTGGCAAGTCGGTCCTTAAGGACACCTAGCTCTTAGAGATAAAGTAAGCAGGCACTTTTCAAGATGCGCTTGGTCCAGTGATGGGGGACAAAAAGTGGGGGATTAAGGGCACTTGGTCCTTAAGTAAGAAGTAGATGGTCACACTGCAAGGTGTGCTAGGCTGGGGTATAGCGATTGGAGAACAGTGAATTAAGGGTGCTTAGAAATCAAATAAATGGGCACACTGCAAGGTGTGCTGCGCTTGGGCATAGGAATTGGCAGGCGGGGCATTAAAGACTCTTAGATATAAAGGAAATTGACTCTCTGCAAGGTGTTCTGGACCGGGGGATGGGGATTGGCAGGCGGGGTCTTAAAGACTCTTAGATATAAAGGAAATTGACTCTCTGCGAGGTGTTTTGGACCCGGGGATAGGGATTGGCAGGCAGGGCAATAAAGGCTCTTAGAAATAAAGTAAATGGACTCTGCAATGTGTTATGGACTGGGGGATAGGGATTGGCAGGCGGGGCATTAAAGGGCACTTAGAAATAACTTAAATGGACTCTCTGCAAGGTGTTCAGAACTGGGGCATAGGGATTGGCAGGGGGCATTAAGATTGCTTAGATTTTAGATATAAAATAAATGTACGCTAGTCTCTGCCAGGTGTGCTGGGCCGGGGCATATGGACTAACAAACTGGGCATTAAGAGCACTTAGACCTTTTACATAAAGTAAATGGGCGCTCTTCAACGTGTGCTGCACTGGGGCATAGGGACTGGCGAGCAGGGCATTAAGGGCACTTAGAAATAAAGTAATTGGGCACACTGCAAGACGTGCTGGTCCGGGGCATCGGGATTGGCGAGCAGGGTATTAAGTGTTCTTAGAAATAAAGTACATGGGCAAACTGCAAGGGGTGCTGGGCTGGGGCATAGCGACTGGCGAGCAGGGTATTAAGGGTTCTTAGAAACTAAGTATATGGGTACACTGCAAGGCGTGCTGGGCCGGGGTATTAAGGGTTTTGGATATAAAGTAAATGGGCACATTGCAAGGTGTGCTGGGCATAGGGACTGGCGAGCAGCCTATTAAGGATTCTTAGAAATAAAGTAAATGGGCACACTGCAAGGTGTGATGTGCTTGGGCATAGGGACATGCGAGCAGGCCATTAGGGGTCCTTAGATATAAAGTAAATGGGCACACTGCACAGTGTGCTGGGCCTGGGCATAGGGACTGGTGAACCGGGTAGGTATTAAGGGTTCTTAGATATAAAGTAAATGGGCACACTGCAAGGTGTGCTGGGCTTGGGCATAGTGACTGGTGAGCAGGCTATTAAGGGTTCGGTTCTTACATATAAAGTAAATGGCCACACTGCCTGGTATGCTGGGCTGTGGCAAAGGGACTGGCGAGCAGGCTATTAAGGTTTCTTAGAAATAAAGTAAATGGGCACACTGCAAGGTGTGCTGGTCTTGGGCATAGTGACTGGTGAGCAGGCTATTAAGGGTTCGGTTCTTACATATAAAGTAAATGGGCACACTACGAGGTGTGCTGGGCTTCGGCATAGGGACTGGCAAACAGGCCATTACGGGGCCTTGGATATAAAGTAAATGGGCACACTGCAATGTGTGCTGGGCTTGGGCATAGGGACTGGTGAGCAGGCGATTAAGGGTTTGGTTATTACATATTAAGTAAATGGGCACATTGCAAGGTTTGGTGGGCAGCGACATAGGAACTGGTGAGCAGGCTATTAAGGGTTCTTGGATAAAAAGTAAATGGGCACACTGCGAGGTGTGCTGGGCTTGGGCATAGGGACTGGCGAGCAGGCAATTAGGGGTCCTTAGATATTAAGTAAATGGGCACACTGCAAGGTGTGCTGGGCTGTGGCAAAGGGACTGGCGAGCAGGCTATTAAGGGTTCTTAGATATAAAGTTAATGGGCACACTGCAAGGTGTGCTGGGCTGTGGCATAGAGACTGGTGAGCAGGGCATTAGGGGTTCTTATATATAAAGTAAATGTACACACTGCACAGTGAGCTGTGCTTGGGCATAGGGACTGGCGAGCAGGGTATTAAGGGTTCTTAGATATAAAGTAAATTGGCACACTGCACAGTGTGCTGGGCTTGGACATAGGGACTGGTGAGCAGGGTATTAAGGGTTCTTAGATATAAAGTAAATTGGCACACTGCAAGGTGTGCTGGGCCGGGGCATAGAGACAGTCAAGCAGGGTATTAAGGGTTCTTGGATATAAAGGAAATGGGCACACTGCCAGGTGTGCTGGGCTTGGCCATAGGGACTGGCGAGCAGGCCATTGGGGGCCCTTAGATATAAGGAAAATGGGCACACTGCAAGGTGCGCTGGGCTGTGGCATAGGGACTGGTGAGCAGCCATTAGGGGGTCTTAGATATAAAGTAAATGGGCACATTGCACGGTATGCTGGGCTGTGCCATAGGGACTGGTGAGCAGGGTATTAAAGGTTCTTAGATATAAAGTAAATGGGCACATTGCACGGTATGCTGGGCTGTGCCATAGGGACTGGTGAGCAGGGTATTAAAGGTTCCTTATATATAAAGTAAGTGGGCACACTGCAAGGTGTGCTGGGCTTGAGCATAGGGACTGGCGAGCAGGCCATTAGGGGTCCTTAGATATTAAGTAAATGGGCACACTGCAAGGTGTGGTGGGCAGCGACATAGGAACTGGTGAGCAGGCTATTAAGGGCTCTTATATAAAAAGTAAATGGGCACACTGCGAGGTGTGCTGGGCTTGGGCATAGGGACTGGCGAGAAGGCCATTAGGAGTTCTTAGATATAAAGTAAGTGGGCACACTGCAAGGTGTGCTGGGCTGTGGTATAGGGACTGGTGAGCAGGCAATTAGGGGGTCTTAAAGTACATGGGTACACTGCACGGTATGCTGGGCTGCGTCATAGGTACTGGTAAGTAGGGTATTAAGGGTTCTTAGATATAAAGTAAATGGGCACACTGCAAGGTGTGCGTGGCTTCGGCATAGGGACTGGCGAGCAGGCTATTAAGGGTTCTTATATATAAAGTAAATGGGCACACTGCACGGTATGCTGGGCTGTGGCATAGGGACTGGTGAGCAGGGCATTGGGGGTTCTTATATATAAAGTAAATGTACACACTGCACAGTGAGCTGGGCTTGGGCATAGGGACTGGCGAGCAGGGTATTAAGGATTCTTAGATATAAAGTAAATTGGCACACTGCAAGATGTGCTGGGCCGGGGCATAGAGACAGTCAAGCAGGGTATTAAGGGTTCTTGGATATAAAGTAAATGGGCACACTGCGAGGTGTGCTGGGCTTGGGCATAGGGACTGGCGAGCAGGCCATTAGGAGTTATTAGATATAAAGTAAATGGGCACACTATAAGGTGCGCTGGGCTGTGGCATAGGGACTGTTGAGCAGCAATTAGGAGGTCTTAGATATAAAGTAAATGGGCACACTGCACGGTATGCTGGGCTGTAGCATAGGGACTGGTGAGCAGGGTATTAAGGGTTCTTAGATATAAAGTAAATGGGCACACTTCAAGGTGTGCTGGGCTTCGGCATAGGGACTGGCGAGCAGCCATTAGGGGGTCTTAGATATAAAGTAAATGGGCACACTGCACGGTATGCTGGGCTGTGGCATAGGGACTGGTGAGCAGCCATTAGGGGGTCTTAGATATAAAGTAAATAGGCACACTGCACGGTGTGCTGGGCTGTGGCATAGGGACTGTGAGCAGGATATTAAGGGTTTTTAGATATAAAGTAAATGGGCACACTGCAAGGTGTGCTGGGCTGTGGCATAGGGACTGGTGAGCAGGCAATTAGGGGGTCTTAGATATAAAGTACATGGGCACACTGCACGGTATGCTGGGCTGTGGCATAGGTACTGGTGAGTAGGGTATTAAGGGTTCTTAGATATAAAGTAAATTGGCACACTGCAAGGTGTGTTGGGCTTCGGCATAGGGACTGGCGAGCAGGCTATTAAGGGTTCTTAGATATAAAGTTAATGGGCACACTGCACGGTGTGCTGGGCTGTGGCATATAAACTGGTGAGCAGGCCATTAGGGGGTCTTAGATATAAAGTAAATGGGCACACTGCACAGTATGCTGGGCTGTTGCATAGGGACTGGTGAGCAGGGTTTTAAAGGTTCTTAGATATAAAGTAAATGGGCAAACTGCGAGGTGTGCTGGACTTGGGCATAGGGACTGGCGAGCAGGCCATTAGGAGTTCTTGGATATAAAGTAAATGGGCACACTGCAAGTTGTGCTGGGCTTGGGCATAGGGAATGGCGAGCAGGCCATTAAGGGTTCTTAGATATAAAGTAAATGGGCACACTGCAAGGTGTGCTGGGCTTGGGCATAGGGATTGGCGAGTAGGCTATTAGGGGTTCTTAGATGTAAAGTAAGTGGGCACACTGCACTGTATGCTGGGCTATGGCATAGGGACTGGCGAGCAGGCCATTAGGGTTTCTTATTTATAAAGTAAATGGGCACACTGCAATGTGTTCTGGGCATGGGCATAGCGACTGGCGAGCATGCCATTAAGGGTCCTTAGATACAAAGTAAATGGGCACACTACAATGCGTGAGGGGCAGGTATATAGGGACTGGTGAGCAGGGTATTAAGGGTTCTTAGATATAAAGTCAACCACGATATCCTAGGCATGCACTTAAAAAATGAAGCACACTTCTCCCCGGAAGCCATTGCATGGGTGGCCTCATTTCTAAATAGCAGATTCATGGAAGTCTTCTCCGACACTGCCTCTGCAACCCCTACCATCATCCACTGCGGCATCCCCCAAGGCTCCTGCACCACCCCCACTCTCTACAATATATTCACCCTCCCTCTCTTCAATGACCTCGACTGTCGTAACATAGCGTGCACCAACTACGCAGACGATACGCAGGTATTACTCCCGCTAACTGGGAACTATGAAGAAGATGTGACAGCACTAACCAAAATCTACACAGCCATCCAAACCTGGATGGTGGCCAACAGCCTCTGCTTAAACGGGGACAAAACCGAAATCCTCATAGTAGGAACCAACGAAATTCTCAATAAACTCCCCCCTCAATACAAATCCTTCAACATCGACAACTCCACCATCACAGTCTTCAAGACTGTTAAAACCCTAGGTGTCCACATAGATGCCTCACTATCTATGTCTCGCCAGGTCAACACCATAGCCTCTTCCTCAGCGCTCACCACCAAGGTGATAAACGCTGTCAAGCCTTTTCTCTCCACTAAAAACTGCCTGTCCATCGCCAGAGCCACTATAGGTACCAAACTAGACTACTGTAATGCCCTATTCCTAGGCACCTCCGCCCACAACTTAAAAAAACTCCACATCACGCAAAACAACGCGCTCCGGGCAGCGCTGTCCATTCCCAAAAGGGAACACATCTCGCAAGCAAGGAAAGATGCTCACTGGCTTCCGGTGAAGGAACGTATACTTTTCAAAGCCATGGCCATCACACATAGTTGCCTCTCTCTGGATGCCCCAGCCTATCTTGCAGAAAGAATCACACCGAAAGCCTCCATCAGACCCACCAGAGCTCACCGCACCAACATGATCCATGTCCCCACGTTTCAAAGATCCAAGGCGGGAGGATCCAGCTTCCAACACCTCGCACCTAAAAACTGGAACTCCTTACCTACTTCACTAAGGAACGAAAAATCATACCACACCTTCTGTAAAAACCTCAAAACCCTCCTATTCCGATAAAGTCCTCCACATGCACAGTTATGCCTGCACTGTAACCACAGCATAGCATAACCTCTAAGTTCAATGTTTTGTTTTATGACCAATGTGAATGCTCCCAAGCACAGCTATGCTTGCACCGCTTGCACTGTAACCACAGCAATGCATAACCCTTGAACTTCAATGTCCCACTGCAAATAACTGCTGTACTCTGTAACTATATTCCTATGTTATGTTCAAGATCAAGTCTGCTGTAACAGCGCCACAAATAAATAACAAAAAAAAAAAAAAAGTAAATGGGCACACTCCGAGGTGTGCTGGGCTTGGACATAGGGACTGGTGAGGAGGCCGTTAGGAGTTCTTAGATATAAAGTAAATGGGCACACTGCACGGTATGCTGGGCTGTGGCATAGGGACTGGTGAGCAGGCTATTTAGGGTTCTTAGATATAAGGTAACTGGGCACACTGCAAGGTGTGCTGGGCTGCGGCATAGAGACAGGAGAGCAGGCTATTAAGGGTTCTTAGATATAAAGTAAATAGGCACACTGCGAGGTGGGCTGAGCTGTGGCATAGGGTCTGGCGAACAGGGTATTAAGGGTTCTTAGATATAAAGTAAATAGTCACACTTCGAGGTGGGCTGAGCTGTGGCATAGGGTCTGGTGAAAAGGGTATTAAGGGTTCTTAGATATAAAGTAAATGTCCACACTGCAAGGTGTTCTGGGCTTGGGCATATGGACTGGCGAACAGGCCATTAGGGGTTATTAGATATAAAGTAAATGGGCACACTACAAGGTGTGGTGGGCAGGGATATGGGGACTCTGAGCAGGCCATTAGGGGTCCTTAGATATAAAGTAAATGGCCACACTACCATGTATGCTGGGCTGTGTAATAGGGACTGGCGCGCAGGGTATTAAGGGGTCTTGGATATAAAGTAAAAAGGCACACTGCCAGGTGTGTTGGGCAGGGACATGGGGACTGTGACCAGGCTATTAATGGTTCTTAGATATAAAGTAAAAGGGCACATTGCGAGGTGTGCTGGGCTTGGGCATAGGGACTGGTGAGCAGGCCGTGAGGAGTTCCTAGATATAAAGTAAATGGGCACACTGCACGGTATGCTGGGCTGTGGCAATGGGACTGGCGAGCAGGCTATTAGGGGTTCTTATTTATAAAGTAAGTGAGCACACTGCAAGGTGTGCTGGGCTTGGGCATAGGGACTGGCGAGCAGGCCATTAGGGGTCATTAGATATAAAGTAAATGGGCACACTACAAGGTGCGGTGGGCAGGGATATGGGGACTGTGAGTAGGCCATTAGGGGTCCTATAAATAACATGGCCGCACAGCCTGGTATGCTGGGCTGTGGAATAGGGACTGGCGAGCAGGGTATTAAGGGGTCTTGGATATAAAGTAAATGTGCACACTACAAGGTGTGGTGGGCAGGGACATGGGGACTGTGATCAGCCTATTAAGGGTTCTTAGATATAAAGTAAAAGGGCACACTGCGAGGTGTACTGGGCTTGGGCATAGGGACTGGCGAGCAGGCCATCAGGAGTTCTTAAATATAAAGAAAATGGGCACACTGCACGGTATGCTGGGCTGTGGCATAGGGACTGGTGAGCAGGCTATTAAGGGTTGTTAGATATAAAGTAAATGGGCACACTGCAAGGTGTGCTGGACCGGGGCATAAAGACAGGCGAGCAGGGTATTAAGGGGTCTTGGATATCAAGTAAATGGGCTCACTGCCAGGTGTGCTGTGCTTGGGCACAGGGACTGGCGAGCAGGCCATTAGGGGTACTTAGATATAAAGTAAATGGGCACACTGCAAGGTGTGCTGGGATATGGCATAGGGATTGGTGAGCAGGTCATTAGGGGTTCTTAGATATAAAGTAAATGGGCTACTGCACGGTATGCTGGGCTGTGGCATAGGGACTGGTGAACAGGGTATTAAAGGTTCTTAGATATAAAATAAATGGGCACACTGCGAGGTGTGCTGGGCTTGGGCATAGGGACATGCGAGCAGGACATTAGGAGTTCTGAGATATAAAGTAAGTGGGCACACTACATGGTGTGCTGGGCTTGAGGATAGGGACTGGTGAGCAGGCTATTAAGGGTCCTTAGATATAAAGTAAATGGGCACACTGCACGGTATGCTGGGCTGTGGCATAGGGACTGGTGAACAGAGTATTAAAGGTTCTTAGATATAAAATAAATGGGCACACTGCGAGGTGTGCTGGGCTTGGGCATAGGGATATGCGAGCAGGACATTAGGAGTTCTGAGATATAAAGTAAGTGGGCACACTACATGGTGTGCTGGGCTTGAGGATAGGGACTGGTGAGCAGGGTATTAGGGGTTCTTAGATATAAAGTAAATAGGCACACTGTGGCATAGGGACTGGTGAACAGGGTATTAAGAGTTCTTAGATATAAAGTAAATGGGCACACTGCAAGGTGTTCTGGACTTGGGCATAGGGACTAGCGAGCAGGCCATTAGGGGTTCTTATATATAAAGTAAGTGGGCACACTGCAAGGTGTGCTGGGCTTGAGCATAGGGACTGGCGAGCAGGCCATAAGGGGTCTTTAGATATAAAATAAATGGGCACACTGCAAGGAGTGCTGAGCTTGGGCATAGGGTCTGGCGAGCAGGCCATTAGGAGTTCTTAGATATAAAATAAATGGGCACACTGCACGTTAGCGTAGCATAGGGACTGGTGAGAAAGCTATTAAGGGTTCTTAGATATAAAATACATGGGCACACTGCACGGTATGCTGGGCTGTGGCATAGGGACTGGTGAGCAGGCTATTTAGGGTTCATAGATATAAAGTAAATGGGCACACTGCAAGGTGTTCTGGGTCGGGGCATAGAGACAGGCGAGCAGGGTATTAAGGGGTCTTGGATATAAAGTAAATGGGCACAATGAATGTGCTGGGCTTGGGTATAAGTAAATGGGCACACTGCAAGGGGTGCTGGGCTGTGACATAGGGACTGGTGAGCAGGCCATTAAGGTTCTTAGATATAAAGTAAATGGGCACACTGCAAGGTGTGCTGGGCTGTGTCATAGGGACTGGTGAACAGGGTATTAAGGGTTCTTAGATATAATGTAAATGGGCACACTGCAAGGTGTGCTGGGCTTGGGCATAGGGACATGCGACCAGGACATTAGGAGTTCTTAGTTATAAAGTAAGTGGGCACACTGCACGGTATGCTGGGCTGTGGCAATGGGACTGGCGAGCAGGCTATTAGGGGTTCTTATTTATAAAGTAAGTGAGCACACTGCAAGGTGTGCTGGGCTTGGGCATAGGGACTGGCGAGCAGGCCATTAGGGGTCATTAGATATAAAGTAAATGGGCACACTGCAAGGTGTGGTGGGCAGGTACATAGGGACTGGTGAGTAGGCTATTAAGGGTTCTTAGATGTAAACTAATTGGGCACACTGCAATGTGTGCTGGGCTGTGGCATAGGGACTGGTGAGCAGGCCATTAGTGGTTCTTAGATATAAAGTAAATGGGCACACTGAGTGGCGTGCTGGGCTGGGGCATAGAGACAGGCAAGCAGGGTATTAAGGGTTCTTGGATACAAAGCAAATGGGCACACTGCAAGGTGTGCTGGGCTTGGGCATAGGAACTGGCGAGCAGGCCATTAGGGGTTCTTAGATATAAAGTAAATGGGCACACTGCGAGGTGTGCTGGGCCGGGGCATAGAGACAGGCGAGCAGGGTATTAAGGGTTCTTGGATACAAAGCAAATGGGCACACTGCAAGGTGTGCTGTGCTTGGGCATAGGGACTGGCGAGCAGGCCATTACGGATTCTTAGATATAAAGTAAGTGGGCACACTGCCAGGTGTGCCGGGCCTGGGCATAAAGACTGGCAAGCAGGGTATTAAGGGTTCTTAGATATAAGGTAAATGTGCACACTGCAAGGTGTGCTGGGCTTCGGCATAGGGACTGGCGAGCAGGCTATTAAGGGTTCTTAGATATAAAGTAAATGGGCACACTGCAAGGTGTGCTGGGCTGTGGCATAGGGATTGGTGAACAGGATATTAAGAGTTCTTAGATATAATGTAAATGGGCACACTTTGCGGTGTGCTGGGCTAGGGCATAGGGACAGGCGAGCAGGACATTAGAAGTTCTTAGATATAAAGTAAGTGGGCTCACTGCACGATATGCTGGGCTGTGACATAGGGACTGGTGAGCAGGGTATTAAGGGTTCTTGGATATAAAGTAAATGGGCACTCTGCCAGGTGTGCTGGGCTTGGGCATAGAGACTGGCGAGTAGGCCATTAGGGGTCCGTAGATATAAAGTAAATGGGCACACTACAAGGAGTTCTGGGCTTGGGCATAGGGACTGGCGAGCAGGCTATTAGGGGTTCTTAGATATAAAGTAAATGGGCACACTGCGAGGTGTGCTGGGCCGGGGCAAAGGGACTGGCGAGCAGGCCATTAGGGGTCCTTAGATATAAAGTAAATGGGCACACTGCGAGGTGTGCTGGGCCGGGGCAAAGGGACTGGCGAGCAGGCCATTAGGGGTTCTCAGATATAATGTAAATGGGCACACTGAACATTATGCTGGGCTGTGGCATAGGTACTTTGTAGCAGGGTATTAACGGTTCTTAGATATAAAGTAAATGGGCACACTGCAAGGTGTGGTGGGCAGGGACATAGGGAATGGTGAGTAGGCTATTAAGGGTTCTTCGATGTAAACTAATTGGGCACACTGCAAGATGTGCTAGGCTTGGACATAGGGACTGGCGAGCAGGCCATTAGTGGTTCTTAGATATAAAGTAAGTGGGCACATTGCACGGTATGCTGGGCTGTGGCATAGGGACTGGTGAGCAGCCATTAGTGGTTCTTAGATATAAAGTAAATGGGCACACTGAGAGGTCTGCTGGGCCGGGGCATAGAGAAAGACAAGCAGGGTATTAAGGGTTCTTGGATATAAAGCAAATGGGCACACTGCCAGGTGTGCTTGGCTTGGACATAGGAACTGGCGAGCAAGCCATTAGGGGTCCTTAGATATAAAGTAAATGGGCACACTGCACGGTGGCTGGGCCCGGCGATGGGGATCTGCAAGTGGGAAATTTGGGGCCATTGGTCCCCAGATGTGAAGCACCTTGGTTTTAGATCTACCATAAATAGACAGTCTTCAACATGCCTCACGATGGGCGCCGGCAAATGGGGCATCACTGGCAGATCTGTGTTATGGTATGATATTTCATACTTTACAACAACTTAATGATATTGTTATGGCCTGTTGACAGACCATAGTATCAACAAACATGAAATAAAAAGAGATTTATATTGCAAACAAGTAGTATTCATAATTTCTACTGACTGTTTGATTATTAGCAGAGATGACTGGTATTTTGACATTGTAAGAGCCATAATATGAAGCGTGTTCCGGCGCCGCGTGGATTGCCAGGGACTATGTGACAACTGGATTGAATGTTTCGTGGGACTCAGCCGTGCTCTATGGGTTGCAGCTCTAAAGTTAGAACTGTAGACTAATATAAATCTATCTATGAACACAAAGGGCAACTGTCTGCAGTGGAGGGCTCTGCTATACTTTACATGCAGGCCCATTCACATCAAATAACACACACTCACATGCACATTTGTCAGATTTATCAGGGATACATTCAATGTATGTTCACTTATCAGGGCGTTTTGGTGAATGAACAGACCTATATGCCATTCAAAGCGCTTTGAAAGACATTGTGTATAGGCGCTATATAAATAAACTATCACATCATATAAAAAATAGCTGCCATTAGCCACTTGTGCATACAGTATGATATATACAAAACAATGAAATAAAATCATGTTTTCGGGTGGTGCTTTGTATTCGTTTTTTTTTCTTCTAAGTGCTTTGAAAGTTAGTATTCAATGTACCATTCTTGGAAGGGATTAACACTCGCAGTGAGAGCTTTTACGAATGGGCTTCTGTTAGTGATCTTTGTGATGAATGTATAGTTTTCAGTGTTTTCACCACAAGAAAACACAGCAAGAGAAGCCACAAGAGTTTCCGTATTGTTTGGCAGAACTTTCATGGTGGCAATTGCTAGTGTGGTGGCCCGTACACTAAGTCACGTTGAGGATGTGTGATGGCCTTTGTGTTCAAATGTTGTGGGGGCTACTAAACAGATAATCATGTTGGATTTCCACCTGCTGATAGCTGGGGGCGAGGGGGTTGTTAAAGCAGAACCCGCTGATGGAGGTGTCATAGCCAGGGATTGGCTGTGTAAAGAATGAATACTGGGGAACACAATAGTTTGACAAAAAGGACCTTATCCCACCCGAACCATACGGTATTGGGTTTGGGTGAAGAGGAGAGAATAAATGCTGCCCTTGCATGCTGTGAAATGGCAAATAAACCACTGGAGTGCAGTATGGCAGAATACAGTTAGAGGTAAAGTTGTAATATAATGCACAGCAGTCAATGGAGACATTCACATGAAGGACATCCCTCGAGGCAGGCAACCACCCATTACAAGGTGTGTATGTAGAGACTGTATGCGACCTTAAGTGCAGCCTTTGAAGCCTTTCTCCACTTCCTAGGTGTATTTAAGTGATGCCCGAAGAAGCATAACACCATTCACTCTCTCAATTGCTCCAAAGCCCCGGACAATCAGGTTCTATAGAAGGGAAAGCTGAGAGGAACTGCAGGCACTCTTAAATGTGGGTGACTTTCGGTCTGTGAGTACACTGGGAGCAAGGCTCTGGACTGGGCTACCTGAAAGTGCTTGAGGCCTTTGTTGGAACGTAATGGGCATGCTAATGGTACTCTCGGAGGTTAGAATTCTGGGAGTTAATCTGCATAATCCAGCCTCATGTCCACTTTCAACTTCTGCTGCAGTTCCCTTATCCTGTTAATAGAGATCAGTAGGTTGATCTTGGGTTCAAGATAAGTTGCAGAGTCTACATGTGCAGGTCTAGGTTGATGGATGTGGTTCTTTGCCTGAACCGAGTGACACTAATGTGTATTGATTGATTCATTATTTTGGGGTGTGAAGGGTGGTATTTGGCAATTTCCTGCTCGTTGGCAGTCCTTGTCCTCCTTGCAAAAAGCAACATGACATTGCAAATATGACATAACATAGGATGATATAATATGGCATGACATAACGTAATGTATTATAATAATGTGTTCATATAACGAAAAAAAAATCATTTTGGTTAAACTAATCTCATTAAAAGTTTCCTTAAAAGTTATCTTTTACCCAGACAACCATCTGCATTGGAGACCTAATTCCCCTCTCCAACCCACATACAAAACCTCTAGTGCGGTTGCCACATGTGCTTTTTGTGGCCTCTCCACAGGCTATTGGTGCTACCATCCGCAGTGGGGGATATCTATCACCTCACACAAAGAGAATCATTGAATGCCTCTAGCCCTCTATACTAAACCCCATTCTAAGGTTTGTGCACACCCAGGTCACCCCGAACACAATCCCCCCTCCTTTTTCCTAAGGTAGGGCCAGGGGTACCTGATTAGAGGGCCAGACCTTTCTCTCCATCTAGCGTCCACTTCAGGCTTTCCAATTTTTACCCACCAATTCTCGGTAGTTGCATACTGCCTATTGAAGTTACTTACGCTTTCCCCATTCAACCGTTTTTGTGTACCAATATATACCCCTATGGTTAGGGATGACATTTGTCCTTTTGGCTGAAGCAAGCCACAACTAGCCCTGTTGTTAGAACCATATAACGAAACCACCAGTACGACCATGAATTTAAAGGGTAGTAGTAAGTAAATGCACAGGTAGATAAAACGAAAAATGTGTGATAGTGCCTTAAAAATGAAAAATAGTCTTCAGTAACAAACATTGCATTTGGAAGGAAGAAATACAAACAAACTCAAGGCTGGAACCAAGTGGAAGTTCAACAGGAGTGTGTGTTTGTTTTTGGGGATGGGTGTAACAGACAGAAGCTGTACATAACAAAAAGGGGTAAAATATTAGGGCTCTCACTCTTTCAATTGTATACCTAAAAGCTGGTGACAATCTATTAAAACTTCGCAAAACACAGATTCATTTCCTTCAATTCTGACTCTCAGACCTGGGGACTTCACCAGCAGTACGGGAAATGGGAAGTACCTGGGCAGGTAATTCCTTCACAAAGGCCTTCAAAATCCAAGTGGGAGTCATTAACACCTGTGGAAGCACCCATTATTTTCAAAAACACTAACCGCCCAGAACAGGTCTTTTTTTCCGGTCACCACAGAGAAGTGCATTTTAGTTCAATAAGTCAAAATATTTTCAAATAGCTATTTACTTCAAGGAGTTTCAAGGGGCAGCGAGGGCAAGGCAAGGACGTCATTTAGGGTTACCAGTGGTCACAACTTCGACCCCTGAGATCTCTCTTGCTACCCCTGTGTTTTGTTTTTTAGGCAAGCTCCTAGGTTTTGGCTAGCGCCATGTGGCTCTTTGCTTCTGGAGTGCCTGACTTTCTTGTTCAGGGTTCTTAAAAAAAAATGCACAGGGGGTTCCACAAGTCTAACACTTACAGCAGTGACCCTAAATAAGAAAGAATAGGAATACCAAATAATGTGTCTTTCTGCAATTCTATACAATAGTTGCTAGACTCATTAAAGGTTTAGCTTAGGCACACTTCAGGAGGTGAGTCAATGATTTAGTCTGTTCTTAAATGCCTCAACTCAGCCTTCATCCTTAAGAGGTCGATAAATGAGTACCAACACAGCTTGGATGATATTGTATGCATATTCGTTCTATATAAAGAGCTTAATCGTAGGTGCTATATAATAACAGATCATTATCATTTGGCCTTGGACATCTGCTTGCAGTCACAGTAATTTGGTAATATGGGCCCATGCACACTGATCTTAACGATACATATGGCGATCCATTCTTGTATGAAATGTATATCACATTATAGTGATATCATAACCATATTTTTCGTAGTGTACTTAGAAACAATGCTATTTGATACCACTTCCTGTTTTGCCAAGTGATGAAAGGTCGTGCTCCATCGCTTCCTGCGATATCACTTCGGGGTGAGGTCAAATCACATCACTTCCTGTGATGTCATCTGAGGTCAAGGTCGTGTGGTGTCACTACCCCAGGCATTTTGGTGAAATGACATCCCGGGGGCAAGGCAAAGAAAAAAAAAACCTTCTGTGTGTCTGATGGAGGGAGAAAGTGGACAGAGGTTCAACTATCCCTCCCCCCACACACATGCTGGCACACCACTAAATGTAACATTTGCCTCCAGTCCATCAGTAGAGGTTAATCTTTTCATTTCAAGGTGCCATATCCTGTCTTTAAGTGGAACACTTGAGAAGTCAATGTGTACGGCTGAGGTGAGGATGTCTGTCACATATATCTGCGATAACTGGATGCTCTTCAAGGTGTGCTGCGCCGGGAGATTGGGGCGAGGGGGGGGGGAGGGTGTCAGCAAAACAAGGCATTACAGGCACTTTGGCTTCTATTCTACAGTAAATGAGCACTTTGCAGGTTGTGCTCGGCTGAGCAATCACAGTCGGCAAGCAAGGCTTTGTAGGCGCTTTGACCTCAGATCTGCAGTAAATCAACTCTGGACACTTTGAAGGGTGAGCCAGGTGGGGCAAATGTGCACTGTGGTCTCTGACCTACGGGAACAGCGCACTCTGCAAGGTGTGCTGGGGTTGACGCGGACAGGTGCTTAGTTCTCCAGGTGGCCTGCACTCTACCAAATGAACCCAACCCGCCGACCAATAGGTGCACCACTGGCAATCACCAGTCTACACTCTCTAGGGCAGCAAGTGCGCAGAGACCCCACTTTATTGAGTCTCCCTCGAAATAGATCAATACACACAGATGGAAAAATAGATTTAGCAATATTCGAAGAAAAGCAGACCAGGGGCCCGCACTCTGCCTGCACCTGAAGCTGACAGGGTCTCATTACGGGCTGATCAACTTAATGATCATTCCAGACACACTAAGGGGTGGGTCATGCTTCAGAGAATACATGCCTGATGCACACAGCTGTGTACTTTGACAAATACAAACATATCTGCCTAAACATGCCAGCACAAAAACATAAAAAGAAGAGTTTGGAATATATGGATCATATTAGTAAAAATGAATATGGCAATACATTAGGCCTGCTGTTTTAGATGTCTAATTAATGATGTTTGAAAGCATTCCTGTTGCAGTTTCATGTGCAGCTCCTGGTTCTAGTCTGATCCACCAATGGGTATTCCAGCAGCAAATAAATTGAGGCCCAGCTCCTGATTCTGGAATATATTGAACTCTAGGCTAGGACATCAAACCATTTGAATTTAAGGAATTTCTGGGCAGCTGGTTTGCTAAGACTGGCCTTCAGCTGTGAGCAGACAGTGGAGAAATTAGCACCAGATGAAGCTGGATTAGCCTTGTTCAGATATCACATCTAGTTGGATTCAAACTAACCACAATCAATGCTATGATAATCGCCGCTGTAAAACCTAGTGCACTGAACCAACCACAAACTGACAGGACGCGCTATATGAACCCCTTAATACACGTGAAGGATGGGAGAGCAAGCAGCGGGCACTGCCTGCAACTAGGAACTCAGAAGCTGTAGCTTACCAACAGTTGAGAAGTGTGTTCGGGGAACCTGATAAGGGCCTGTCAAGGGCCCGGGGACCGAGCACACAACCTGTGGTGCACAGATGCATGTTGAATGGGGTGTTGGAACGAACCCTTCCAATTTTCTGGTAATGCAGCTTGCAAGAGAGTCACAATTTACTTTATTACAGCAGGAAAATAGCATTGTAGCATAGTATATAATGTATATCATACAATTGCACAGACATAAATAAAATAACTTTAAAAAGAAATAGCAAGCACTTTCATTTTTTTGTGGTTCACAAAGGCTTTAGTGGGGTTCAGATGTAAGCCGATACCAGTAGGGTTTTCTTTAAATGTATAGCCCTTTTAACCTTAAAGAGCATGTCGATGGGTCTTTAGTGACCGTGACTTGGTGTGGTAGCATGCTGGGGAGCTGGAGTGTAGTCCTGCCAGAGAAGCATTTGTTGCTTGCGGCGACCATCTTGACACATCAATTTCTAGTTGAAATAGGCAGCTTCTTCTGGGCGCTCATCTTTGCTACTGCTGTTACGGCCTGGAATGTAGTTTTTCTTCGTTAAATGGTTGATTTTCCCCATGCTACTGGGATTCTTTCCAGGTCGGTTCCTAGGATGTCATCCACATCTCTGATGATACACCACAGAGTCGCTAATGTCACCAATGCCTTGCTGTCATGGCAGCTTCATTAAAGGCAGCATGGGGCAGATTGTGTACAACATTCTACTGCATATCTCAATAGGGTGATGAAAGTCCTTTGGTGGGTAGCAACTGGTGTGACAAATCAACTTCCGGGGCACAAGTAGTCCAGGGATGAATATCGATTTCTAAACCATCAATCAGCCCGCACCTCTAATACACCAGAAAGGATCCAAACAGGCTGGAAACACAAGTAAATTATAAACCACTCTGTCCAATTTTGGTAACGTGGACGGAATGGCAGGCTTATCTCCACAAGGTTGTGGATCGTTGATTAGTTGCAACACAGCGAAAATCCAATTATTACCCAATGATAAAAGGGACTGTCCAGTCAAGGTTGTACAAAAATATCTACATTATTATTATTCAACAGACAGTTCTAGCACACTACAAAATACAACCCATCCTGTAAAGGAATGTAGAGGACAGACAGTTTCAAGTAGGAAAAGGGATGGACTCCGGATACTGACAGGAGAGTAGTCAGTAAAGTAATTAATCACAATAGTTCAAGGGTACTTGGTTTCAACACAAAGGGAGCAATGGGCCGTAAAATGTCACAAGGGTCCTTCGGAGAAGGACCAAGGGGACAGAATCACAATGTAGCTTGCGCTTGTAGAAGTACTTGGTGCTCGACAGGGTGAAGTCGGTTTCAGGGTGCTTTGCAGCTCCTGCAATAGAGTTCAAGACAGTAGGCAGCTGCGGGTATCAGGTGGTAGGCAGTTCGGCAAGTGAGGCTGGACAGATTAGACAGAAGTTCAGAGTCAGGAATCGTCTCAGCGCTGGTTGGCGGATCTGAAGCACTGGTCGAGGCATCCCATGAGACATTAGCGACAGCGGCATCACAACAGTCAGCGGTGCATTCTGTTGCAGCTCGAGGGGCATGACTTGCTCGAAAATGTCCTTTAAGGCGGACTTCGGTACATGTTTGTTGATGCACTCCTCCTAGCTTCTTCATAGGGCTTGTGTCATCCTTTAAATCGGATGGGCCAAAGCTGAGGAGAGTGTTGCAGGTATCTCCCTCTGTTCCCTGAGTGATGTTTAGGGGAGGGATCTTGCTTCCCTCTTTGGAAATCCTGGCCTTCCTTCACTGGCAGAAGCTGTAACGGAGACATTACCTTCGGCCAGAGTCCAAATGATTTCTTCTTGTAACTTCTTGCAAAGTCTTCAGATGATCTGCCCAAAAGAGGGTTCAGATCTTATTAAAGCCAAATGAGCCACAGTGATTAGTGTAGGCTGAGCCTACTGTAATGAACCAATCCTGGGTCCGCACTTACAATCTCCTGTATGCACGAGGTCAGAAGCAGAGTGCTTTGCAACAGAAAAGGTAAAGGGGTGAACACAACTAATACTAACACAGAATAAGGCACCTCCCTGTCGAGTGCCTGGAGATTCACTTCGTGCCTGAACCCTTTGGAGCAGCTGGAGCTCCCCCCCGCCCACTGCAGGAGCAGTGCTCACCGGAGATGCCTAAAAAGCGCACCCTGATCGCAGGTAGGCCAACTGGCTTTTACCCCTGCATTCCGAATGCTGCAGTTTGATCTTGTATTTTTATTCCTAAACCACCGGATCCCTGCCTCAACTCGATCCTGCTCCCCTGATGCCTCTTTGCGCTTGAAAATTCCCTGTAATTTGCCACAATTGCACTTTAGTGTAAAATATTACAGTACTTGCAACGAGGCTTGAAGCCACTCCAAAATGGCTGCTCGCCATTTTTCAAAAGTCTCATTGCCTGAATAGCAATAACAGGCCAAAGAAACATCCTGATTGGACATCTGCACCTTTATTTTGCCTAATTGCGAGCCGGCAGGCTCAAGCCGGCCCACACACCAAGGCACACAGAATAAGGCACCTTCCTGTCGAGTGCCTGTCACGTGACAGCAGTGACCAGGGCCAGAACCGCCAGCTTGTTTGTATCCTGCTGCCCCCGCCAACCTCGCAGACATCGATTCACTGATAAGACACCTTCCCTCATCGGAGCTACTCCCATGCCAATACGACGTCCCATTACCGGTAGCACACTGAGATGGCATTGGCTCAATTAACTTATCCTTGCCCCGTTCACAGGTGCACTCTGTTAATCCATTTGTCACAACAACCAGCTGCCCTCCCCAGGCACGCCAGTGCTACCTGACTTTAAACTTGCTCTCTATGACCCGCTAAATTTATATCTTCTGACCTACTAACGTGTCAAATGTAATACTATAACTTTCCTTGTGCTACTATTTTATGTAATTTTAACTGTTCATATTCATACTCATTGCAACAGCATGGTATGACTTTACCTACAGCCTCATTACCTGTGTAACATACAGTACTATTGCTGCCCCATAGTATCACCAATGCGCTAGCATACATCTTCTATCTAATTTGATTAAGTCCTTTCTAAAACAACAAGCTCTCAATGCATTTCGTGTGCTTACAATTTGAATCTGCCACACATTAGCTAATATCTCAACTACTGCTACCTTGTGAACCAGACTGCCTCCTTGCAATGTACCTATTGTGCTGCTTGGACACTCCAACCAGTGTTACTAGATTGCCTTTTGCATTGCACCCATTGTGCTGTTTGGACATTTCAACCAATGTTACTAGATTGCCTCTTACATTGCACCCATTGTACTGTGTGGACATCTCAACCAGTGTTACTAGATTGCCTCTCACATTGCACCCATTGTACTGTGTGGACATCTCAACCAGTGTTACTAGATTGCTTCTCTCATTGCACCCATTGTACTGTGTGGACATCTCAACCAGTGTTACTAGATTGCCTTTTGCATTGCACCCATTGTGCTGTTTGGACATTTCAACCAATGTTACTAGATTGCACCCATTGTGCTGTTTGGACATTTCAACCAATGTTACTAGATTGCCTCTTACATTGCACCCATTGTGCTGTTTGGACATTTCAACCAGTGTTACTAGATTGCCTCTTACATTGCACCCATTGTACTGTGTGGACATCTCAACCAGTGTTACTAGATTGCCTCTCACATTGCACCCATTGTACTGTGTGGACATCTCAACCAGTGTTACTAGATTGCCTCTCGCATTGCACCCATTGTACTGTGTGGACATCTCAACCAGTGTTACTAGATTGCCTCTCACATTGCGCCCATTGTACTGTGTGGACATCTCAACCAGTGTTACTAGATTGCCTCCTTGCATTGTACCCATTGTACTGTTTGGACACTTTAACCAGTGTTACTAGATTGCATCTTGCAGTGCACCCATTGTGCTGTTTGGACATCTCAACCAGTGTTACTAGATTGCCTCTTTGCATTGCACCCATTGTGCTGACTGGACACCTTAACCAGTGTTACTATATTGCATCTTCCATTTCACCTATTTTGCTGTTCGCTGCCACCACACTTTGTTACCTACCTGAGACCTTTTGTCGCCTGCTACCGGCCCAAGACACTTGTTCGGCTCAGCGAAGTCTCTCAGTACTACGTGCCCATAGTCCTCTGTTAGCTACTGCAGATCCTAAGACTGCCCTATGACCAATGTCAGCCACTGCGAACCCGCCTACCTGAAATAACTAACCGCTAGACTTGCACGCCTGTTGGGAACAGCCCATTGCCAGACACCCAGCTGCCTGCTTAACTTAAGTACACTTGGTACTAGCCTTTGCCCCTTGCCTAAACTGCGCTAAACCACCTTGCTCTCCGCTACCACCCTCTACGATGTGCCTTAACATAACCCAGATAGCATCTCTGCTTTGCCTTACTATACTCAGCATTGCTATCATTATGTCCTCCCATAAACACAAACAGTGTCCCACCATGGACAGAAACAACAGACTACAAGCTAGACTACCCCGCCTTTATGAGCCCATATGTCATAGCAACAAGGCCTTTAACCACCATCATAAACCTACCTCATGGTGCACCAAGCCATATCCCAACCTAACTACGCCCTGCAACAGTATTACACAGCACAAACCCATCCAAATAAAAATCCAAAACAAACCTAATGCAACCATATTATCTAGTGCATTGATCAATGCAAGGTCCGTAGTGGCCCACACCACTGAAATAGCAGACACTCTATCATCTGACAACCTTGACCTTTTGGCAGTCATTGATTCATGGCTACATGAAGCTGCAGGCCCAGCACTTTCCCTAGCTTTCCCTGAAAATTACCAATTAATTAGAATGGACAGACCTAACAGCAAAGGAGGGGGCTTAGCTATTATAGCTAAAACTAACCTTGCCATTAGACTACAAACCTCCTCTCCTCTCAAATCATGCAAACTCCTCATAGCCAAACTGCCCATCTCCAACTGTCACACACTAACTATCTACTTAATACACAGGCCACCTGGCCCCATTGGGTCTTTCGAAGAGGATCTATCCAGTCTCCTAGCCAATAATACCAAATACTCGTCTATGCGACCTTAACCTAGGTTTTAACGACCCAGATGACAAACCAGCCCAATCTATAGCCACTATGCTAGCTGTACACGGCCTAAACCAAAAAGTTGTCACCCCAACCCACAACAAAGGAAGGACCTTGGATTGGGTGACTACCCTGAACTGTGATACCAATATCACCAAAATTACCCCTCAACACTGGACAGGACACCACCTCATCAACTTTACCTTAACTCTGAATACAAAAACCATCAAAGAGAAAATTATGGCACCACCCTACCTACCAGAGCCAAAAAAAACATAGCTCCAGACAATCTCCTACCTTTGCTACTACCTATACTACCTACTATAAATGCTCTTCCGAACAACCAGCATCCTGAGCTTTTAGTAGAAAGCTACAATAATGCTATGAAATTAGCATTAGACACCATTGCCCCTCTAAAACATCAAAAAAGCAAACAACAAGCTCACCTTAACGCCTGGTTCACCCCACATCTAAAAGAACCAAGAATGCAAAAAAGGAAACTAGAGTCTAAATGGCGCCATACCCCATCTGAAGAGAATAAACTGCAACTTAGACTCTTCGCCAATAAATACAAAAAAGAAATCCTACGCACTAAAAAAAATATCTTTAATGAAAGAATCTGTAATGCAAGCTCCAACACTAGTGAACTATTTGCCATCCTAAGGGAGCTGGAATCCCCCGTACCACCACCCAACAACATCGCCAAGGACAAACAATGGTGCACCATCATCCAAAATGCCCTAGTAAATAAAATGAAGACACTCCAAACTAAAATTGCCTTAAAAAAAGACTCCCCAACTCCCAATGAAACATCACTCATCTCCATCCCTATGACTACTAACTCAGCCGGCCTCAACCCCTTCAAATTCAAAAAAATAACCATCCTGGAAACTGAAAAGTTCATCGCCTCCCTCAAACCATCCAACTGTAAGGGAGACAGCTGCCCAGCCCATTTAAATAAGGACGCCGCAAGAGACCTAGCCCCATTCATAACCAAACTGATCAATGCCTCATTTTCCTCCAACACCATCCCAAGTAACCGAAAAGAGTCCTGGGTCCTACCCCTCCTCAAGAAGCAAACCCTAGACCCCGCCATTCCCACCAACTATAGACCCATCACTACGGTACAATTTCTCCTCAAGATAATAGACAGAGTAGCATAGCTGCAAATCCAGCACCACCTTGAAACGAACCAACTCTTAGGCACCCGCCAATCAGGATTCAGACCACAGCACGGTACATAAACTGCTTTAATTGATCTTAAAGTACAGATTGACAAACTCAATGACAAGGGAAACACCGCCATGCTACTCCTCCTCGATCTGTCAGCGGCCTTTGACCTGGTGGATCATGCAGTGTTGTGCAAACACCTGGCATCGGCTGCCAACTTTTCAAACGAGGCTATAGCCTGGATCCAATCATTTTTAGACAACCACACAATGGGAGTTTTCTCAACATTGGCATCAGCAGACCCTATCAAAATAACTTGCCGTGTACCCCCAAGGTTCTTGTGTCTCGCCAACTCTATACAATATATTTACCAAGCCTTTATTTGACAAATTGGACAGACTGGGTGTCACCTACACAAATTATGCAGACGACACCCAGATCCTCATTCCCCTTTCGGGCAATTTCGACATGGATACGGCCTTGGTAAATAAAATATATCTTAACATTCACGCATGGATGGCCACACATGGACTATGCCTGAATGATGATAAAACTGAAATCCTACTCCTTGGATCCACTGCCAACTTAAAAAAAGGTAGCCCCGACTATTCAGCATTTAACATTGATGGCAATATAATCACAGTTTCCAAAACAGTAAAAACATTAGGCATTCACCTTGACTCAGCCCTAACACTAAAGAAACAAGTTAACTCCCTTGCATCCTCCACAGGTTACACTTGCAAGCTTATCAGGGCAAGTAGAGCATTCCTCTCCCAAGCCATCTGCATCATCATTGCCAATGCCCTAATAATACTCTCCAAAATTGACGATTGCAATGCTCTGTATCTGGGAGCTAACAACTACATAATTGACAAAATTCAAACACTACAAAATAACGCCCTTAGAGCTGCCCTCAATTTACCCTCCAAAGAACACATCTCTAACACTAGAAGAAAACATAAATGGCTAAAAATCTGCGACAGAATTTCACTTAAGACAGCAATGCAGCCTCCCCTAACAAGCAGCAAGAATCGTGAGGAAAACATCCACAAGAACCGCCAACTCCTACTGCCTCCAGATACCCAAATTTAGACTAAAAAAAACAGGCGGGAGTAGCTTCCCAGTTAAGGCGGCCCAAAACTGGAATGCTCTCCCACTTGACATCAGAACAGACCAATCCTACTACAGCTCTAGATGGAATATACTTGCATGACTACACTCCAATGACTCCCAAATTTAACCACGGACCAATCCATACCTACTAACCTGACTGTACATATGTATATTCCTTAACTAATTTGTCGTGATTTCAAGTATATGCTTATACTCGACACTGACAATGTAATTGATGTAATGTATGTGCTTATACTGTGCCTGGTAACTAAGCTTTTAAGTAATCTTGCCTCCTGTTCTCTGTAGCGCCCTGTTACCTTTGGGTTTGGCGCACCATATAAAATCAATAAACAAACAAACAAACCCATCTTCCTGGCTGTTGTGGATCAAAGGGTCTCTTTTGTTGATGAATCTCTTTGTTGTTACTGATTAAAGCAGCAGGGCTCCCTTGAAGCTGCTGTGAGAACAGACTTTCTTTCTCCATCAATCCACAAACTCGTACCTTCTGAATTGGGACTCCCTGCGGGGGTGACTACTGTAAACATGCAGTCCCAGAGATAACACTTCACTGCCCTTGATACTGAGAGACGGAAGCTACCTTCAGGTTGACACAGTGCATATCAAAGGCTGTTGGGGTTTCCTGTCTCTTCTGTTTTACCCTCTGCAGCCATGCCCCATGTGGGCCTGTTTGAAGTATACTGTATTAGTATGTTAATTATGATAATTGCTGCCACCATCTGCAGAGGATCCATGGAGCCTTCAATAGTAAATTAGGCTGGCCATGGCAGGAGGAAGGTTTTGGCTCGCCCCCTTCAGAGATGCATCATGTACTCCACCTGTCAGATCCCAACTAAATTTGACAGAGAGGACTGCGCCTGCAGGCTGTGTCCACCCAGAGTACACGGGTCTATGTGTATGTCGTGTAGTGAGCATAGGAAAATGTGTGCGGATTAGCCCCACACATTTTCCAGAGGTTGATCTAGCATCATTCAATTTCATATCAAATGTTTTAAAAGCCCAGGTGAGCGCACCCCCACCATGCGGATGGTCGAATTCCTCAAACGGCATCATAATTATAGATGATATTAAATTGACTATAATCTAGTCTAATTAAGAGGCCCTGACCTCGCCATAGGACCAGGGAAACAAGCTGTATGTGATTCTGCAGGTGCAGAAAATTGGCCTAATTATGCTACTGCAGCAGAATTCCCTTTTTTCTTTAAAAAAAATATAATATTAACAACAAATAGAACTATTGTTTCATTTTTTAAATGAAAGTATTGATGTTTCTGCCCTTAAATATAGACAACTGTGGGAGGAGAGGGGGTTCTCTTCTCAACCATTGCATCATGAATGCGTAAGCCACCTATCTCTGTGTCCTGCATGCTGAGATGTCAGAGGCATACACGCAGCCACCGTGGAAGCATTGCACCGCTAGGCCTGGAAAAAAGCTACTGGTGCATGTGGACCTGTCTTCCATTTCAATCAGTGAATGGTAAACGGGACTTAATACCAGAGGTGGAAGAGGAATGTAAGGCAGCATGGATGGCAAATGAAGAAGGCAGGGGCACTAGGCAGGCAGGGATCCTTTTAGCAACCAGTGAAAAGGTGTCTTTTGGATAGACTTACTAGCAAACCCTTGAGGCTGAGAACCAGATCAATTAAGAGCATGTGGACGGGCACCTGTCATGGTGTCTTGGCTAGGGGGAAACATGGTCTCTACCAAAGAGGACAAACCACTTGATGCAGGAGTCCTTGGGAGGAGAAACGGGTGCAATGGAGATAACACAGATCGCAGTGCGGGCACAGGGGAGTTTGATGCATCAAAATACCGGATGCATGAAGAGAGAATGAACAATGCAAAATGAAACCTAGTGGGGGTGTAACCAGTCATAGCGGGTGTAGGCAGGAAGAGATGAGCCAGTGTGGGGGGTGGGGGAGCACCTGCCACAAAATGGGTTGGGGATAGAAGGATCTAGCCACACATGAAGGTTGGGGCAGATAGCAAAATACACCATACAGGGACCCTTGGTGGGACTGTATCCCACCACAAAAAGCAGTGTCCATTTGAGGAATAAACAGACTAAACATTCATGGATTTTGTTGGTAACTCAAGCAGGGATGTTGACAGTGAAAAACAACTAGAGAGTAATGGTGGTGAATGCAAGAACTACCGAGGCCATGGGCAGATGCCACAAGAGGTATCTAATGGGATTATACATACAACCAGTGACGGAAGAGGGGGTTAGGGGGCTACCTAGCCACACCGTGAGGCTGGCTGGATCCCGGGATCAGCTACACAGGGAGTCCTGGCATGGATGAGGCCAATGCGGTGAAGCCTTGACTTGTCAGACACATCTAGGGGCTGGAAAGGGAGTCAGCCACAGTGAGAACGCAGAGCGAGGTGTTAGCTCCAGCGGTCACCTTGAGGGGAAGAGAAGCCATTAGGGGATCAGTATGGCTGCACACAGCCACGCGGGTAATCCTTAGGTGTAACAGATACATGGCATCGAAGGGGTATTCGAGCTACACAGGCATTGTTGCCAGAGGGCCCGGCCACTAACAGAACCATGGTCGGGGTAAGCACCCTACAAGCGGGAAGTCTCCTCGTGGAGTGCATGGACTGCAAGATGCACACACATCTGAAAGGAAATCTGTACCATGTCCTGGCATCCCTCACATGGATGCAGTTGAGGACAGCCTTCTGGAAAGGCATTCGAATCACTGAGTGGAATGAAAGGGGATCATTGAAATGAAATGACAGAACAATGAAACGAATATTACTTAACTAATTGTCAATTATGCATTCAATAAATCCCTCATTACCAAAGCAATACTTGTATTTTATGCAAGGCATTGTGAATCTCAAATTTCGAACGTATGTGAGCATGTCCTGGGAAAATACATATATTACAATCCCGGGTATTGTTATCATATTCCTAAGCATTGCCATCAAACAGCAGGCATTGACATAACATGACGGATATTACCGTCAAATAGCAGGGGGGCGGCGCTTCTCAAGGTTGCTTCTGTACGAGTACCGTGGACTGTGGAATGCAGTGGTGACGAGCATAACATTAAAAATATCACATGTTTTTCTGCTTCCTGAGCCCTTTGCCTCTTATTGCAACACACTCATTTAGGTGTTAAAGCACCCACCAAGAGCCAAAGCTAAAAAGGTACATGGCCTTGAAGTAATGCTTCACAAATCATTGTATAGGACAGTACACAACAGAAAACCAGTCAGAAAACGGAAAGACTGCTGGCAAACCAATGGCCCGTATGCAGAATTCCATGGCCAGACTGCTCAGTCTATATACTGGGTGGAAATTCTTCTTGCTTTAGAAGCATGACATGGACCAGACTACTCAGTCTTTATACTGGGAGCAATTCTTCTTGCTTTAGGAGCATCACATGGACCAGACTACTATATGCTGGGTGGCAATTCTCGCTTTAGAAGCATCACGTGGACCAGCCTACTCACTCTATATGCTGGGTGGCAATTCTTCTTGGTTTAGAAGCATCACATAGACCAAACTACTCACTCTATATGCTGGGTGGAAATTATTGGTTTAGAAGCATCACATGACCAGACTACTCAGTCTATATGCTGGGTGGCAATTCTCACCTTAGAAGCATCACATGGACCAGCCTATTCACTCTATATGCTGGGTGGCAGTTCCTCTTGCTTTAGAAGCATCACATGGACCAGACTACTCAGTCTATATGCTGGGTGGAAATTCTTCTTGCTTTAGAAGCATCACATGGACCAGACTACTCAGTCTATATGCTGGGTGGAAATTCTTCTTGCTTTAGAAGCATCACATGGACCAGACTACTCAGTCTATATGTTGGGTGGAAATTCTTCTTGCTTTAGAAGCATCACATGGACCAGACTACTCAGTCTTTATGCTGGGAGCAATTCTTCTTGCTTTAGAAACATCACATGGACCAGACTACCCAGTCTATATGCTGGGTGGCAATTCTCACTTTAGAAACATCATGTGGACCAGCCTACTCACTCTATATGCTGGGTGGCAATTATTTTTGCTTTAGAAGCATCACATGGACCAGACAACTCAGTCTATATACTGGGTGGCAATTCTTGATTTAGAAGCATCACACGGACTAGACTACTCAGTTTATATGCTGGGTGGCAATTCTTCTTGCTTTAGAAGCATCACATGGACCAGACTACTCAGTCTATATGCTGGGTGGAAATTATTCTTGCTTTAGAAGCATCATATAGACCAAACTATTCAGTCTTTATGCTGGGAGCAATTCTTCTTGCTTTAGAAGCATCACATGGACCAGACTACTCAGTCTATATGCTGGGTGGAAATTCTTCTTGCTTTAGACGCATCACATGGACCAGACTACTCAGTCTATATGCTGGGTGGAAATCCTTCTTGCTTTAGAAGCATCACATGGACCAGACTACTCAGTCTTTATGCTGGGAGCAATTCTCCTTGCTTTTGAAACTTCACATGGACCAGACTACTCAGTCTATATGCTGGGTGGCAATTCTTGCTTTAGAAGCATCACATGGACCAGCCTACTCACTCTATATGCTGGGTGGAAATTCTTCTTGCTTTAGAAGCATCACATGGACCAGACTACTCAGTCTATATGCTGGGTGGCAGTTCATCTTGCTTTAGAAGCATCACATGGACCAGACTACCCAGTCTATATGCTGGGTGGAAATTCTTCTTGCTTTAGAAGCATCACATGGACCAGACTACTCAGTCTATATGCTGGGTGGCAATTCTTCCTGCTTTAGAAGCATCACATGGACCAGACTACTCAGTCTTTATGCTGGGTGGCAATTCCTCTTGCTTCAGAAGCATCACACGGACCAGACTTCTCACTCTATATGCTGGGTGGAAATTCTTCTTGCTTTAGAAGCATCACATGGACCAGACAACTCAGTCTTTATGCTGGGAGCAATTCTTCTTGCTTTAGAAGCATCACATGGACTAGACTACCCAGTCTATATGCTGGGTGGCAATTCTCGCTTTAGAAGCATCACGTGGACCAGCCTACTCTCTCTATATGCTGGGTGGCAATTCTTATTGATTTAGAAGCATCACATGGTCCAGACTACTCAGTCTATATGTTGGGTGGAAATTCTTCTTGCTTTAGAAGCATCACATGGACCAGACTACTCAGTCTATATGGTGGGTGGCAATTCGTCTTGCTTTAGAAGCATCACATGGACCAGACTACTCAGTCTTTATGCTGGTTGGCAATTCTTCTTGCTTCAGAAGCATCACATGGACCAGACTACTCAGTCTACATCCTGGGTGGAAATTCTTCTTTCTTTAGAAGCATCACATGGACCAGACTACTCAGTCTTTATGCAGGGAGCAATTCTTCTTGCTTTAGAAGCATCACATGGACTAGACTACCCAGTCTATATGCTGGGTGGCAATTCTCGCTTTAGAAGCATCATGTGGATCAGCCTACTGTCTCTATATGCTGGGTGGCAATTCCTATTGATTTAGAAGCATCACATGGTCCAGACTACTCAGTCTACATGCTGGGTGGAAATTTCTCTTGATTTAGAAGCATCACATGGGCCAGGCTACTCAGTCTATATGCTGGGAGCATTTTCTCTTGCTTTAGAAGCATCACATGGACCAGACTACTCAGTCTATATGCTGGTTGGAAATTCTTCTTTATTTAGAAGCATCACATGGGCCAGGCTACTCAGTCTATATGCTGGGAGCAATTCTTCTTGCTTTAGAAGCATCACATGGAGCAGACTACCCAGTCTATATGCTGGGTGGCAATTCTTGCTTTAGAAGCATCACATGGACCAGAACACTCAGTCTATATGATGGGTGGCAATGTGTCTTGCATTAGAAGCATCACATGGACCAGACTACTCAGTGTATACACTGGGTGGCAATTTTTCATGCATTAGAAGCATCTCATGGACCATACTACTCAGTGTATACACTGGGTGGCAATTCTTGATTTAGAAGCATCAGATGGGCCAGGCTACTCAGTCCATATGCTGGGAGCAATTATTCTTGCTTTAGAAGCATCAGAAGGACCAGACTACTCAGTATATGTGCTGGGTGGCAATTCCTCTTGCTTTAGAAGCATCACATGGGCCAGGCTACTCAGTCTATATGCTGGGTAGCAATTCCTCTTGCTTTAGAAGCATCACGTGGACCAGACTACTCAGTGTATACGCTGAGTGGCAATTCTTTTCGCTTAGAATCACCACATGGACTAGACTACTCAGTCTACATGCTGGGTGGCAATTCTTCTTGCTTTAGAAGCATCACATGGACCAGACTGCTCAGTCTATATGCTGGGTGGAAATTCCACTTCATTTAGAAGCATCGCATGGGCCAGGCTACTCAGTCTATATGCTAGGAGCAATTCTTCTTGCTTTAGAAGCATCACATGGAGCAGACTACCCAGTCTATATGCTGGGTGGCAATTCTTGCTTTAGAAGCATCACATGGACCAGAACACTCAGTCTATATGATGGGTGGCAATGTGTCTTGCATTAGAAGCATCACATGGACCAGAGTACTCCGTGTATACACTGGGTGGCAATTCTTATTGCGTTAGAAGCATCACATGGACCAGACTACCCAGTGTATATTATGGGTGGCAATTCCTATTGCTTGAGAAGCATCATGTGGAACAGACTACTCAGTGCATATGCTGGCTGGCAATTCTTCTTGCTTTAGAAGCATCACATGGACCAGACTACTCAGTATATATGCTGGGTGGCAATTCCTCTTGCTTTAGAAGCATCACATGGACCAGACTACTCAGTCTGTATGCTGGGTGGCAATTCTTCTTGCTTTAGAAGGAAGCATCACATGGACCAGACTACTCAGTGTATACGTTGAGTGGCAATTCTTTTTACTTAGAATCACCACATGGACTAGACTACTCAGTCTATTTGCTGGGTGGCAATTCTTCTTGCTTCAGAAGCATCACATGGACCAGACTACCGAGTCTATATACTGGGTGGAAATTCTTGGTTTAGAAGCATCACATGGACCAGACTACTCAGTCTATATGCTGGGTGACAATTCTTGTTGTTTTAGAAGCATCAAATGGACCAGACTACTCATTCTTTATGCTGGGAGCAATTCTTCTTGCTTTAGAAGCATCACATGGACCAGACTACTCAGTCTATATGCTGGGTGGACATTCTTCTTGCTTTAGAAGCATCACATGGATCAGACTACTCATTCTTTATGCTGGGAGCAATTCTTCTTGCTTTAGAAGCATCACATGGACCAGACTACCCAGTCTATATGCTGGGTGGAAATTCTTCTTGCTTTAGAAGCATCACATGGACCAGCCTACTCAGTCTATATGCTGGGTGGCAATTCTTCTTGCTTTAGAAGCATCACATGGACCGGACTACTCAGTCTTTATGCTGGGTGGCAATTCCTCTTGCTTTAGAAGCATCACATGGACCAGACTACTCAGTCTATATGCTGGGTGGAAATTCTTCTTGCTTTAGAAGCATCACATGGACCAGACTACTCAGTCTTTATGCTGGGAGCAATTCTTCTTGCTTTAGAAGCATCACATAGACTAGACTACCCAGTCTATATGCTGGGTGGAAATTCCTCTTGATTTAGAAGCATCACATGGGCCAGGCTACTCAGTCTTTATGCTGGGAGCAATTCTTCTTGCTTTAGAAGCATCACATGGACCGGACTACTCTCTCTATATGCTGGGTGGCAATTCTTATTGATTAAGAATCATCACATGGCCCAGACTACTCAGTCTATATGCTGGGTGGAAATTCCGCTTTAGAAGCATCACATGGAGCCTACTCACTCTATATGCTGGGTGGCAGTTCCTCTTGCTTTAGAAGCATCACATGGACCAGACTACTCAGTCTATATGCTGCGTGGCAATTCTTCTTGCTTTAGAAGCATCACATGGACTAGACTACCCAGTCTATATGCTGGGTGGCAATTCTCGCTTTAGAAGCATCACGTGGACCAGCCTACTCTCTATATATGCTGGGTGGCAATTCTTATTGATTTAGAAGCATCACATGGTCCAGACTACTCAGTCTATATGTTGGGTGGAAATTCTTCTTGCTTTAGAAGCATCACATGGACCAGACTACTCAGTCTATATGGTGGGTGGCAATTCGTCTTGCTTTAGAAGCATCACATGGACCAGACTACTCAGTCTTTATGCTGGTTGGCAATTCTTCTTGCTTCAGAAGCATCACATGGACCAGACTACTCAGTCTACATCCTGGGTGGAAATTCTTCTTGCTTTAGAAGCATCACATGGACCAGACTACTCAGTCTTTATGCAGGGAGCAATTATTCTTGCTTTAGAAGCATCACATGGACTAGACTACCCAGTCTATATGCTGGGTGGCAATTCTCGCTTTAGAAGCATCATGTGGATCAGCCTACTGTCTCTATATGCTGGGTGGCAATTCCTATTGATTTAGAAGCATCACATGGGCCAGGCTACTCAGTCTATATGCTGGGAGCATTTTTTCTTGCTTTAGAAGCATCACATGGACCCGACTACTCAGTCTATGTGCTGGTTGGAAATTCTTCTTTATTTAGAAGCATCACATGGGCCAGGCTACTCAGTCTATATGCTGGGAGCAATTCTTCTTGCTTTAGAAGCATCACATGGAGCAGACTACCCAGTCTATATGCTGGGTGGCAATTCTTGCTTTAGAAGCATCACATGGACCAGAACACTCAGTCTATATGATGGGTGGCAATGTGTCTTACATTAGAAGCATCACATGGACCAGACTACTCAGTGTATACACTGGGTGGCAATTTTTCATGCATTAGAAGCATCTCATGGACCATACTACTCAGTGTATACACTGGGTGGAAATTCTTCTTGATTTAGAAGCATCAGATGGGCCAGGCTACTCAGTCCATATGCTGGGAGCAATAATTCTTGCTTTAGAAGCATCAGAAGGACCAGACTACTCAGTATATGTGCTGGGTAGCAATTCCTCTTGCTTTAGAAGCATCACATGGGCCAGGCTACTCAGTCTATACGCTGGGTAGCAATTCCTCTTGCTTTAGAAGCATCACATGGGCCAGGCTACTCAGTCTATACGCTGGGTAGCAATTCCTCTTGCTTTAGAAGCATCACATGGACCAGACTACTCAGTCTATATGCTGGGTGGAAATTCTTCTTGCTTTAGAAGCATCACATGGACCAGACTACTCAGTCTTTATGCTGGGAGCAATTCTTCTTGCTTTAGAAGCATCACATGGACTAGACTACCCAGTCTATATGCTGGGTGGAAATTCCTCTTGATTTAGAAGCATCACATGGGCCAGGCTACTCAGTCTTTATGCTGGGAGCAATTCTTCTTGCTTTAGAAGCATCACATGGACCAGACTACTCTCTCTATATGCTGGGTGGCAATTCTTATTGATTAAGAATCATCACATGGCCCAGACTACTCAGTCTATATGCTGGGTGGAAAATCCGCTTTAGAAGCATCACATGGAGCCTACTCACTCTATATGCTGGGTGGCAGTTCCTCTTGCTTTAGAAGCATCACATGGACCAGACTACTCAGTCTATATGCTGGGTGGCAATTCCTCTTGCTTTAGAAGCATCACATGTACCAGACTACTCAGTCGTTATGCTGGGTGGCAATTCTTCTTGCTTTAGAAGCATCACATGGACCAGACTACTCAGTCTATATGCTGGGTGGCAATTCCTCTTGCTTTAGAAGCATCACATGGACCAGACTACTCAGTCTATATGCTAGGTGGAAATTCTTCTAGCTTTAGAAGCATCACATGGACCAGACTACTCAGTCCTTATGCTGGGAGCAATTCTTCTTGCTTTAGAAGCATCACATGGACTAGACTACCCAGTCTATATGCGGGGTGGCAATTCTCGCTTTAGAAGATTCACGTGGACCAGCCTACTCTCTCTATATGCTGGGTGGCAATTCTTATTGATTAAGAATCATCACATGGCCCAGACTACTCAGTCTATATGCTGGGTGGAAATTCCTCTTGATTTAGAAGCATCACATGGACCAGACTACTCAGTATATGTGCTGGGTGGCAATTCATCTTGCTTTAGAAGCATCACATGGACCAGACTACTCAGTCTATATGCTGGGTGGCAATTCTTCTTGCTTTAGAAGCATCACATGGACCAGACTACTCAGTGTATATGCTGAGTGGCAATTATTTTTGCTTAGAATCACCACATGGACTAGACTACTCAGTCTATATGCTTGGTGGCAATTCTTCTTGCTTTAGAAGCATCACATGGACCAGGCTACTCAGTCTATATGCTGGGAGCAATTATTCTTGCTTTAGAAGCATCACATGGACCAGACTACCCATTCGATATGCTGGGTGGCAATTCTTGCTTTAGAAGCATCACATGGACCAGAACACTCAGTCTATATGATGGGTGGCAATGCGTCTTGCATTAGAAGCATCACATGGACCAGACTACTCAGTGTATACACTGGGTGGCAATTCTTCTTGCTTTAGAAGCATCACATGGACCAGACTACCCAGTGTATATTATGGGTGGCAATTCTTCTTGCTTTAGAAGCATCATGTGGAACAGACTACTCAGTCTATATGCTGGCTGGCAATTCTTCTTGCTTTAGAAGCATCACATGGACCAGACTACTCAGTCTATATTCTGGGTGACAATTCTTCTTGTTTTATAAGCATCAAATGGACCAGACTACTCAGTCTATATGCTGGGTGGACATTCTTCTTGCTTTAGAAGAATCACATGGACCAGACTACTCAATCTTTATGCTGTGAGCAATTCTTCTTGTTCTAGGAGCATCACATGGACCAGACTACCCAGTCTATATGCTGGGTGGCAATTCTCGCTTTAGAAGCATCACGTGGACCAGCCTACTCACTCTATATGCTGGGTGGCAATTCTTCTTGCTTTAGAAGCATCACATGGACCAGACTACTCAGTCTATATGCTGGGTGGAAATTTTTTGTTTAGAAGCATCACATGGACCAGACTACTCAGTCTATTTGCTGGGTGGCAATTCTTCTTGCTTTAAAAGCATCACATGGACCAGACTGCTCAGTCTATATGCTGGGTGGAATTTTTTCTTGCTTTAGAAGCATCACATGGATCAGACTACTCAGTCTATATGCTGGGTGGAAATTCTTGGTTTAGAAACATCACATGGACTAGACTACCCAGTCTATATGCTGGGTGGCAATTCTCGCTTTAGAAGCATCACGTGGACCAGCCTACTCTCTCTATATGCTGGGTGGCAATTCTTATTGATTAAGAAGCATCACATGGTCCAGACTACTCAGTCTATATGCTGGGTGGAAATTCCTTTTGATTTAGAAGCATCACATGGACCGGACTACTCAGTATATGTGCTGGGTGGCAATTCCTCTTGCTTTAGAAGCATCACATGGACCAGACTACTCAGTCTATATGCTGGGTGGCAATTTTTCTTGCTTTAGAAGCATCACATGGACCAGACTACTCAGTCTATATGCTGGGTGGAAATTCTTCTTGCATTAGAAGCATCACATGGACCAGACTACTCAGTCTATATGCTGGGTGGACATTCTTCTTGCTTTAGAAGCATCACGTAGACCAAACTACTCAGTGATTATGCTGGGAGCAATTCTTCTTGCTTTAGAAGCATCACATGGACCAGACTACAGTCTATATGCTGGGTGACAATTCTCGCTTTATAAGTATCACGTGGACCAGCCTACTCACTGTATATGCTGGGTGGCAATTCTTATTGATTTAGAAGCATCACGTGGTCCAGACTACTCAGTCTATATGCTGGGTAGACATTCCTCTTGATTTAGAAGCATCAAATGGGCCAGGCTACTCAGTCTATATTCTGGGAGCTATTCTTCTTGCTTTAGAAGCATCACATGGACCAGAACACTCAGTCTATATGCTGGGTGGCAATGTGTCTTGCATTAGCAGCATCACATGGACCAGACTACCCAGTCTATATGCTGGCTGGCCATTCTTCTTGCTTTAGAAGCATCACATGGGCCAGACTACTCAGTCTATATGCTGGGTGGCAATTCATCTTGCTTTAAAAGCATCACATGATTCAAAATGGAGCAGCCAGGAAGATCACTTTGATTGTGTCATCCTAGCAGGTGTGCTACCAGCATCCTGAGCAACAGAACCCAATTTAAAATCCCAGCTAAAGTGGTCTGGGTCTATCCGTGTTTACAGGGCAAACTAAAGAGGTAATCTGGCATGAAGTACCCCAGAGTGGTGGAGCCAGTCGGTCTAAATGAACCTTGTTTTAATCTCACGTGAATAGGAGACTGAATATTCTCCAGCATGTCCTCAGGTGGTGGCGTGAAGTCATGAGACAATGCTAGAATGCCAGTGGCATTCACCAAGACAACTAAGGAGACATGATTGGCTGTACATGTATACTTAACCTGTAGCCCCCTGTAACTAAGTTTCTCTCAAGTAACAGCGCCACTATGCCCGAGGGCTGTTTGCACGCTATACAAATGTAAAAATAAAAGGAAATAAATAAATAAATAAATAAGTACTGATTTCAAGAAACATGCAAGATATGATGTCCTAATGGAGGACAGAGGGTTCTCCACCTGCCTAGAATGGGAAGGGCGTTGCACGTGTTAGATTAAATCACTACAAGACCACAGTAGCTCCCAAAGGATAATAAGCAGTCATGTATAAAATTGAGCAATTTCTGGAGTGACCCCCATATCTATAACAAAGGGGTCCCCTTCTGATAGAATTGTTCAACACATGTGAGAATTCAGCAGTCTGCATCCCCTTCATCAACGGGGACGAGAAAGAACTTTTGAGGTGGAGAACGGGGACATCAGCTCCTTGTACCAAGGGTGCCATGACATACACTGAAGAGTGATCCTCTAAAAGGAAATACGAAAAAAGGACACATGGTGTTTTCTTCTGCACAGTCCTCATTTCCGTCCTCGGTGTACCATATCCTTAACTGTGTTTTCTTCCTCCCCCCACACTGAAATAAAATATACAATTAGTCGCCATATCTTGTTTCCTCAAAACTACACCTGAAAATGTTTTCAAATCAAGGGATATTTGTCTCTCCAGCAGTTCGGGATAATGCGCAGCCAACTCACTTCTCCCTCCCCCCAGACATTCGGCACTCAATCACTCATTCATCACTCACTGACTCGTCTGGCCTAGTGATGATCGCATTCTCAGCGCTACTGTTTGGATTCTATGCTGATGACACTCAGTTCTTTGTTTCTTGTCCTTCTTTCACTGAATTTCTCCATTAGCATCTTTCGCTATACCTCTTTTATTGCATGCAGGCTTATTTTTTACTTTTAAATCCATCTAACTGCCAGTTTTATTTTTTCCAGACTCAACTTGTGTTATTTTACTTTCCTCTATTTTGTTTCCTCCTGTTAATCTTTCTGTATCTGATACTGCTCATAACGTTGTTTTTAGTTTCAACTCATATATTCAGGAAAAAATTGTGGCTGTGGCTCCCTCTTGCTGCTGTTATCATTTACGTAAGGTTGGGAAAATGTATAACTTTCTCACATTTTCAGCCACTGAGGGACTCACTCAAACCTTTCTTCTCTGCCGCCTTAATGATTGATGCTCTCTTTATCTTGGTCTCCCTAAGTATGTCCTGTTACCTTTTGGATCGATTTTTAACTCTGCTGTTTGCATTTTGTTTAATCTTAAATATTTAACTTCTTTTCCCCCTCATCTTGTTCATCTTGGTTGGTTGCCTGTGTTTTGCAGGTTTCGGTTGCATCTGTTGTGTAATCGTGTGTCATATGTTCAAATCTGTGCCTGCCTTAGTGTCACGCTCTCTTTCTGAGCTCATTAGACTAGGTTGTCCTTCGTGTCATCTTCGATTCTCTTCTGAAATGTGATTGGCTGTTCCTGGCTTCACCAGGCTTCACTTTACGCTTCTGTTCCTTTTGGTTAATTGTTCGGAAACTAAGGAATCCTCTTCTTCTGGAATGATACCTCTTTAATGTTCTCGTATCATTTGCAAAACACGTTAAAAGCATTATCTGTTCTGATGTCTTTGTAATCATTCTACCAAACATTGGGAGTCATTACAAGTTTGCCGGTTCGGGAACTACGTACCGGTAAGCTTGCTGGTATCGTAGTTCCCGGACCGGCAAACTACGAGTTCTGCTCGCGGGTGCCATTGCGGGACCTACTGGCACCCGTGAGCAGAGCCCTATGGGCCTCAAATAGGAAAGACTTTTTTCCAGCGCCCTTGAATGGGCAATTCCAGGGTGCCGGAAAAAAAACGACTCAAGTCACAGGCACGGCTACCACCAGGGTCGTTGGCCCTCATTACAACACCGGCGCTAAACCATGGCGCTATTAGTACCATGGTTGGTGCCGGTGTTGTAACGAGTCCACCATGGTGAAATGGGGAAATACCGCCCCATTCCAAGGTTGGCGGGGCGGTATTTCCCCATTTCACCATGGCCCTTCCCCATTCCCATTTTTGCCCCATAGGGCTCAATGGGAATGGGGAAGGTGGCAATTACGGCAATTGCCCACGAGGTCCCTTTGCGGGTCCCTACTTTAACGGCTGGTCCAGACCAGCCGTTCAGGTCGGGTCCCGCAAAGGGACCTCGTAGTAAGGTGCTAAGTGGTTAACGGCGCCGCAGCCTTTTACGGCACCGTTAACCACTTAGCGCTTGGGTCGTAATGAGGCCCGTTGTGTTTTCATAATTTGTTTTGTACCATTTTTCTAAATTCTGTAAAGGGGCAGTAATAATAACATACATACAATAGCCAGATTGAAGTAACCCACCCCAGATTCACAAAAAGAGCAGGTGCACAGTGTGTTGACCCCTTATGTGCTACCACCTTCAGAAGAAGGAAGCAGCTACAGCCCTGGATTGAGGTGTGCGGGAAAAGGTCTGATGTATGCATGACCCTCACACTAACCTAGCAGAGAAATAGCAGGGCACAGGGTCAACAACTCAGCAGCCACGGGCTGCTAGGACGAGACAAGTGCGCCCCAATATCTTGAACACACCAGACGACCCACAGACTGCAGCTCACCCACACCTGAGAGTGGTCTTCATTTCCTGCAGTGATGATAGCATGTGGGCGCCCCCCGTGTATCCCACTAGGTGGCGCCTAATGGCTTTACTTGCCATATGCACTTGGATGCACGACACTTTCTCCGTTTATTGTGCCTATCTGAATTCTGTACTGCTGTGGTATTTCTACCCGCTTGCCTATTCCGAGAGCTCTCTGAAGCTGCAATAGAGCACCATGTCAGAGCAATGTAACACATGAACAAACAATCATGGACCAACGTCAGGCGCGTCCCCAAAGAGAGGTGGATGCAGAATGACAGAGAGGTCATGCAAACAGAGAAAACATAATAGTTGTGTTCCTAGACTCCAAGGGAGCAGAACTCCCCTTTCCATTCACATAAATCCTGGTACACTGACAGAAAATAAAACAATGGGCCCTAGACAGGACCCACGGGTGCCACCTTGAAGGATCCAGGAACACAAAGGCGTGCCCGCAGGTGCTATGTGATCTGGGGAATAGCAGGGGACTCCAGAAGACAATTGAATGCATTTATCTTCTAAGGCTGAGAGAATATAGTCCTTAGAGGAGGCAGAAAAAAGTATGACTACAATCAGAAGTCCCTTCAACACTGACATTCATTTTCCTCCAGAGCTCCTGAGCGGGGCTTGTGCATTGTGGCTTTACAGCAGCAATTCTCTCAGTTCCACTATGACCAGAGTTTTCAGAGAATCTCCCAGGAAATCCAGCGACTTCAAAACAAATTGCTGAATCTGGGCAAACTGTATAACTAAGCCAACAAACATTGCGAAGACTGGGATCAGGAGGGAAGGATAATACTCGCCTGCATGCCATTAATAGAATCATGACTGCTGGTTGTAATCTGCTAATGCTAATCAGAATTCTAAAGCATGGCACACAGACTGTTACTTCAAAGCCATGAAAGTCCCACTGTTGAAGCATGCACGATGGGTTTACCATAGAATTTGTACACGGTTGAGGTGATAGCTATGTCAGCTGCCATGAGAATATCTTCCAATCTGGCACCTGACCGAAAGGCTTTAGAGGAAATGGAGCCCCTGGCAGAATGGACCCCACGCACATCTGTGTCCGTTCTGGCTTCCTATATAACCCCTTGGGCCCTCTATTTCAGGAAGCCGAAAACACAGGGGAAAATGGCTTGCGAAAAGATAGAACCCAATCCCCAGAAGATGTTCTGAAGCTGGCTGACAAACATTTATATCGCCACAAACACCAAGCAACACATACTTGCGGATTATTTGAGAAAGCAGGAAAATCACTAATTTTGGAGGCAGTCTTGGTACACCAATACAAATTAAAGGAAACACGCATGGGAGTGAATACTCTCTCTGTAAGGTACACAACTCAGACATCTGAGACCCCTCGGAAAGCCACAAAGTACATCAATGTGACCAGCTTGGCAGATAACTGTTTCAGTGACCGATATCCGTTAGCGGCCCAACACTGAAACAAAGATATGATCAAAGTCATGTCCCACAACTGGGAATATCACGCAGCGGGAGGAGATGTGAAACACATCCTTTTCAAGAGATGGCAGATCAGTGGATGCTCCCCTATTGGAAATCCATCCACCAAGTCATGGTTCAGTGAAAAAGTGGAACAGTGTAGGATAATGGTACGATAAACAGAAAGACAATTTAGCCCAAAAATTACCAACATCACCAAAGGTGCCCAAGAGGGACCTAAGTCTTCATAGAATACTAGTGAAGCTAAACTGACTCTGGCTCATAGGACCTAAGGGCGGACATGGCTCCGGAACCTTTGATGAGTGAAGAAGCCACCAGGGAAATGCCCTGGGGAGACCCTGGGGCTGATTCATGGAAGCGTTGTATAATGGCCCAACCCCATTGGAAAACACTCTGTGAATCAGGTTGCATATCTCCCCAATATCATCCACACCACAGGAGGAAAACCTCTGCCCATAATCAGCATATATAATCCCACAAACACACACAAACATGCACACATATGCACGCGCATGGGCTCTCAAGTACACAGCAAAAGCACACAGCGATGAATGGCTGACAGAAATGACCCTATCCCATCCTTTAGGCTTTTGTGAATCTGAGATGGCAACGTGAAGTTGTTTTGATCTTTTTAGCAGGTCTGTGCTGATAGGATTATGTCATCAATGTGTTCTGTGGCTGTGTTGTTATTGCAGAGGTAATCAGGTTTCATTCTGAGTAAATGATTACTATACTCGTGGGGGTCTGTAATGCTGGAGCTGTGTTCGGTTTTCATTTGTGCATCTTCAGTAGGGCAGTGACACTTAAATTGCATCACCTCATCGGGTTGTGTTTCTGCTTGGTGTTCAGTGTTACATTCTTGTCTTAGCGTGTTTGGTGTTCATGCAAAAGTCGAAAGATATATTTGCTTGAGTGAGAATGTGTGAAGCCACCAGCCATTGATTAGCAGAGGGAAGCCTGAGGAGTGGTTCACTGAAGCCCAATCTATTTCCTTGCCACCGGGTATACTTGGCCGGTGTTCAATGTTGCTGCATTTGCATCTTCAAACTAAATTAGATTTACAGGGCTCTGCTATTTAATACTTTGCTCACATATTAAAATGGGCGTTGTACACTTTTCAAGAGATTGTTGTATTGAACTCCCTATGATTTAGAGTGTATTGTTGCCACATTTCACATATTAATTTCACAGTGCTGAGTTGGCTACACAGAAGAGATATTGTTTGCAAATTCTTGCTCGCTGGGCCCCAAATGAACTTGATTGACTTTGCCGGGTATGCCAGCATGAAAGTATCGCCAAGAAAAAGCACCATCTTAATGCATGGTCAAATGGCATTATCGTTTTGGGGGCGACAATCTGCAATGCAGCCATGGGCCTTTTGTGGCTATTGGTGGGTGTAAGGAATTCGACCATCCACAGGGTGGGGTATGCGCGCCTGGGTTTTTTTAAATGTTAAAAAGAAATTGAATGATGGTAGATGAATCGCTGGAAAATGTGTGGGACTATGTAGGGGAGGCATGGTATCACAAGTACGACACTGACACAATGGGTACAACTTGTAAAAACTTTATTGAAAGATTTGGGGTTGGAAAAAGTCCTATTGTTCCCTGTAAGATGGGAGTAGTCTCGACCATTAAATAATAAATAGCGCAGTCCTAGTGGAGTCTGTCAAATCAAAAGGGCCTATGCTAACAAAACCCAATGCCTGCCCTATCTCTTATACAAACAAGTGTAAAAAGGAGGAATGTATGCAAAAGAAAAAATCAGTGTTCAAATCAATAAATGTGGCTGAACCAGCTCTCCTCCCCACGTTAGACCTCACAGTAATGCTGTCTCTGTAGGCAGGATGACACACTTTGACTCGGCTTCCAACACAATAAACAGTTCCAAAACGTGGATCGAGGCCCACCTGGTCTTCCACATTTAAATCTTCTTTTTTGACTTCCAAAATAATGTTCAACCAAAAAGTTCACAAAGGTCCCCCTCTGTACGGCTCAGATCCTTCACCACACAGTTCTCTTAGGTCACCCTCTGCCGGGCTCAGACCTCTAACAATAAAGTTCAACCCAAACCTGCAATGGGGCTCCTCTCCCCAAGCTTATTTCACTTCGGGTCTCCCTCTGTTGGGCTTGGACCACATTCAGATAAAATTCAACACAAACTTGTAATGGGGCTCCCTTCCCCAAGCTTATTTAACTTCAGGTCTCCCTCTGTCAGGCTAAGACCACTTTCGGATGTTGAAGGCTTTTGAATGTGCGTGGCTTCCTTTACAGACCACTGCAGGACCACTTCTACTCAATGTTTAAAGTTCAATTTTCACTTTCCCCTTCCCTAGGAGTTAAGCTTCTTTATCTCTCTTTTGCTATTCATACTCTTTATCGCTTCAAACAATTTACTTTTCACTGAGACTTACAAGTGGGCTACTCTCTTTCGCTGGACCACTCTGTTACTTAGTATTGCTGTTTGCACAGCTGTCTTTTACTTCAAAGTTCATTCACGGGTCTGCCTTTCCTCGCGTTTCATTCATATGCGTGCAGCCTCCACTTGCCATAAAATGTTACTACTTCAAACTATAACCTACATCAGTCTTTGAGGTTGTGTGCCAACTCATCGGATTGTGTGTCTCTTCTTGGTTTGGCAATTCCTAATTCATGAATCAAGGTTAGTACCACAGGCTTGGCCTTGCCTCCCCAAATCCGCCGTTCACCCGGGAGGGTTGCTGTCATCCTTGAAACACAATGTAGTCTTCACTTGTGGGATATGGCCTTCTCCACGTGCCTTCCGTGGCCTGTCAGAGGCAACAATCTCCAGTAGTGAACTATTGGGGTTTTTGACCCACTGATTCCATCCCTTGGTCCGTCGTCTTGTTCCAGTAAGTTTGCCTTTGTCCCAGAAATCCTGCTCGTACTTGTGTTCCATCTTGCTCAGAGTGTTTCTTTGGGTTCTGTCTTTTATTCATGTGTGGAGAGCTAATTGGTGTCATGTGTATGCACATGTCCAGTACGATGTGTGAAAGTTAATGTTGTTACTCTCCGTCACCCTCTTCCTCGGCTCAGGGTTTGTGTAAAAAGGGAGTGTGGGGGGACTGGGATCTCAGAGCATCCTAATAGGGGGGAATATCGCATCTCACCATCAGCTTCCTCACCCCCACTCCCTGAAGACCCCTCACCCAGGTGATCCTCCCGCACTGGTCCACCCCCAGGGTCTGGATCCAAAAGCAATGGTCGTGCCTGGGCCATCTGAGAGAGAGATCCCCAGGGATTAGCAAGTGAGACACTCTCTGGTTTCTCACAGGCTAATCTGCACAAATGTTCCTATGCTCAATGCATGACATACACATAGACCTGTGTATTCTGGGTGGACACAGCCTACAGGCATCGTCCCCATTGTCATATTTAGTTGGAATATGACAGCCAAGAGTACATCAAAGCATCTCAGAAGGGGGAAGGCAAAACCTTCCTCTTGCCATGGCCAGCCTAATTAACTAACAAAGGCTCCATGGATCCGCCCTATCCTTTTGTTAGCTCTGGAGGTGGCAGTTTTGCATACTAATCAGAGTTAATTCAAACAGGCCCATGGGGGTCCTGGTCGCAGGACTCACAAAAGAGACAGGAAACCCCAACAGCTTTCATGTGCATCTGTATCAACCTGAAGCCACTGTCAGTGAACTGTCATGTCTGGGACAAGCTAGGGGAACCCATTCATAAGGTATGAGTATGTGGTTTGGCAGTGACTGAAAGTTTAGTCTCACTGCAGCTTCAAGGGAGACCTGCCACTTTAATCAGGAACCACAGAGAGCTCCATTAACTAGAGAGAAGTTTTGTTTTAAAACAGACTGAAAGATGTGTGGGACTTAGTATTACATGTTTTCACCAATTTACCTTTTCTGTTGCAAAGCACTCTGGTTATGAACTCATGCATACAGGAGATTGCTGGTGAGGACCCTTGTTTAGTTCATTAAAGTAAGCTTAGTTTGCACCAACCACTTTGGCCCATTTTGCTTTAAAAGAGGGCTGAGCCCTTCTTCTGGGGAGATCATCTGAAGAGTTTGCAAGGAGTAATAATAATAACTCATTTGGACCCTTGCTGAAGGTAAAGTCTGCCTTACAGCTTCCACCAGTAAAGCAAGGACAGGATTTGCAAAGATGGAAGCAGGATGCCTACCCTAAACATCTCCCAGAGAACAGAGGGAGATACTGAATCCAGAGGACTCTCCAGCAGCTCCAGAACTGGCTCCCAGCCAGCATACAGCATGCCCTGCTAGGTTCTGAAAGCAAGCTTACTAGGTGGGAAGTGCCAGAGAGTCTCTGAATCAAGCCCAGGACAAGGCCAGTCCCCGAAACACTCTCCTTAGCTTTGGGTCTTCACCTTAAAGGAAACACAAGCTCAGTGAAGAAGCTAGGAGGAGTGCACTGACACGCATCAACTAGTGTCCGCCTTGAAGGATATTTTTGAGCCATTCAATCCTGTCAAGCTGTAACCGACTGCACCTCTGACGTTTGTTATGCCGCAGTCACTCACACCGTCTGAGATGCCTCGACCAGTGCTTCAGCCCCACCAACCAGCACTGAGACAACAATTCCTGACCCCGAGCTGCCATGTAGGCCAGCCTGCAGCCATCCGTCCAGGCTCGCTCTCCGAACTTCCTGCCGCCTGATACCCGCAGCTGTCTCCCACCTTGAACTCTGTCACAAAAGTTAAAAAAGCATCCTGAAACCAACTCAACCATGTCGAGCACCAAGAACTTCTAGAAGCACAAGGTGCATTGTGGTCTGTCTCCATGGTCCTTCTCCGAAGGCCACTAGTGACATTTTACGACCTATTGCTCCTTTGTGCTGAAAACATGTATCCTTGAACTTTTGCGATTAATAACTTTACCAACCACTCTCCTGTGACTATCCAGAGTGCAACCCTTTTCCTTCTTGAATCTGTCTGTCCTCTGCATTCCTTTACAGAGTGGGTTGCATTTTCTAGTGTAATAGAACTGTGTTGTGATTATAATACAGTAGATATTTGTATACAACCTTGACTGGACAGTCCATTTTATCATTGGGTAATAATTGTATTTTTGCTGCGTTGCAACTAATCCACGATCCATGACCTTGAGGAGATAAGCCTACCGGTCCATCCACGTTACCAACATTGGACAAGGTGATTTATCATTTGCTTGTGTTTCCAATTTGTCTGGATCCCTTCTGGTGTAGTGGAGGTGTGGGGCTGATTGATGGTTTAGAAACCGATATTCATCCCTGGACCACTGGTGCATCGTAAGTTGATTTGTCACAGTGGCTTTCAGGAAGTGTGACTGTGGGTGGACCAGTCAGGTCCAGGATATTTTCTCTTGTGTTCTATTGACTGATTTTGTGAAAAGAGGGGCATGTAGCAAATACTCGAAGTCAGCAGTCATCCGAGCTTGCCTTGTGCTGAATTAGAATGTGAATGAACAAGTCCAATGCTGCTCTCTTGCTGGCCACACATGTCTTAAGGCAACATTTTTCATGGGGTTTTACATTAGCCTTCTTTGCTGCTCGCTGAGATTCTTCACCACTGGGTGTGCAGCGTCTTGCTCTTTGCTGTTTCTTGACACATGTGCACTGTGTCTTGAGTTTCTATGCAGTTACTCAGAGTTCACCGATTGGTTGTTTTGTGGATTACCGTGTGTATCTGACGCTCTGTTTCTTGCTTTGGGTTTTCATTTGACATCCCAGTTGAAAATGGCGCAAAGCTATCTTGTTTTCTTTCCAATTTTCATGGCTGGGTTTATGGGATTTGATGGCACTATTAGATGAACATATGGATATGGAGAAAGCCTCAATTTAAAGAGAAGGGTGGTGGAATAAGGCATTTATTGAGTTATGATTGATTCTTCTCACCAGCTACAAAAGGGCGCAGCTGCAGGAAGCATGTGGTGACTTGCGTCTATGGGAAGACAGCACCTGATAAATGGCACAAAGCTAGCCGCACACGAGGAATCTTTTGGAATTTAATATTATACGTACGATCAACAGTGCTGAAAACCCTAGTAAAGTAAAACTGCATACCGTCATTTAAAGTGGTGTCTTGCCACACTGGAACAAAGTACTCAAAGTCAAGAAAGGCACACACAAAACCCACAACTTTCTACATCAGGAAAACATCATTAATTTTGAAAACAACTGCCTATGTATTCATGTGTAATTAATAAAACCTTAAAGTTACAAAATGAACCATCAGTTTTATTCCATTGAGTTTCTTGAAAGTGTTTACATTGCAATATGCTTCTTACTCAGGATATGTTGAACAGAAAGGAGTGAAGTATTTGTAAGGTATTTATAATGAATGGCTTTCACCAAGTCAATACAATACAAGTAAATCATGTTTGTTTAATAGGCCTTTTAGGCCTGCACAATCATATGGGGTTCTGAGTTGGCTTTGCTAATGCTTTTTACTCGTGGCTTCCCTACCAGTTACCCTCAACTCCAGCCATGCTTACGTGTTCAGATGGAAGATTCTCAAGTGTCCCAAGAGATCTGGCTTGGCCTTCTGGAGTGAATATGGTTTGTTTGCTTTTAATCATCAAAACACATTGGGTTCACAGAACAAAAGTCCATCTGAACTAAGAGCCCTGAGTTAATGAGATGTCTTCACCCCTGTGAGCTCCTTTCAAGGGAATGATCTTTATAAATACATGTTAAAATGTCACCAAGGCTAAATCTTTGTGGTATTGGGATGATAAGAATCATAATTGCTCACGTGACATTCTAGCCTCTTCTCCTCATGCCAGGCTTCACAGAAACATAAACATTGTACTTAGGGTGTCAACTTTGGCATTAGTTAAAGCAATAAAGTTGGCCAGATTTCCAATAATGGAGGAAAGAAAAACAAGGGGGCATTTGAGAGTTGTTTATATGTTTCATTATGCTGCACATGGGGTATGACAAATCTAAGAAATAGAAATTAAGTTTGGAACTCTGTTGCAGAAATATAATGGGCCATTGGATTCAACATTACTTATGCATTCAAAAACTATTTGTGATTTAAATCCACCGCATGAACTAGAAGCAAACAGGAAAGTGTGTTCTGACTGCAACACACCCCTCTATCCAAATTGTCTGCATTTGGTCAGAATATACAAAATTATGAGTATTAATAACGTCATGAAGAGTTATTGCACAGTGTAACGAAGGGAGCCTCTCCTGGGGCAGGGAGAGCAGCCTTTTGTAAATGATAGCTAAAATAATCGGAATACTACATTTTGTACAGGTATAGCCTACACTTTATGCTCTAAATTGGTGGCCATGCTTCATAGCCTGTGTAGATATTTGATACATTAGCACTTGTGGAAGCCATTTATATTTAAAAAGACAGAATATGATGGAAGGGAGTTTAGCATTGAATTCCAATAGAAAAGATGCATTTCCAGATTAATGCTATGGTTCACCAATGATCTTCTGTAAAGTGAGAGGACCCCTAATTAAATACACCCAATTCGTCAATGCGGAAGGTGGGGTACAGTTGTTTTCCTTTCAGAAAATCTTAATCTTGGGTGGACACTTAGGGTAGATACATCGACTTGTGACTAGTTACATGTAAATGTTAACTGAAGAGAGTTGTGATACACTGATCGCTATTAGGCAATGTTGCCATTGAATTAAAGGTGCTGCTTAGAGAGGGCATTGTACTGCTTAGGATATGAAATGTTAAGAAATATATGTAGTTTATTCAAGGTGTTATTTTATGTATGTGTGGAACTAGAGTGAAAAATATAGCCCGATGGATGTTCCTTTGTAGACAATTTGCCCATGTATAGGTATATTTAAATGGCTTGTCGTGATTTCCCAGCGCAAAGCAAGGGGAACACATTCAATTTGTTTTTTTTAACTTAAATTTAAGTTTTGATTATAAATCGCCTGTTTATTGCCACAGAATTGTGGGGCGGGATTGTATACCAGAGAGTGATAGATCAGGTATTGCTGGTAAGTGGAAAGTGTGAGATATCAACACATATCTCAACACTAGAAGTGCTAGTTGACAAAGGTAGGGACATGGCGTTTTATTTTCTAACTCTCCGGGATGTGTTTGTAGGATTTGAGGATACTAGAAGTGCTGGTTGGCAATGGCGGGGATCTAGCTTTCTGTTTTTATGGCTATCACGTTGGCTTTGTAGGATGATACTAAAAGTGCTAGCTGGCAATGGTGGGGATCTAGCTTTTTGTTTTATGGCTCTCACAGTGCCTTTGTGGGATTTGAGGGTATTATGAGTGCTAGTTGGCAATGGTGGGGATATAGCTTTTTGTTTTATGGCTCTCACTGTGCCTTTGTGGGATTTGAGGGTATTATAAGTGCTATTTTGCAATGGTGGGGATCTAGCTTTCTTTCTTTATGGCTCTCACAGTGCCTTTGTGGGATTTGAGGGTATTATAAGTGCTAGTTGGCAGTGGTGGGGATCTAGCTTTCTTTCTTTATGGCTCTCACAGTGCCTTTGTGGGATTTGAGGGTATTATAAGTGCTAGTTGGCAATGGTGGGGATCTAGCTTTCTTTCTTTATGGCTCTCACAGTGCCTTTGTGGGATTTGAGGGTATTATGAGTGCTAGTTGGCAATGGTGGGGATATAGCTTTTTGTTTTATGGCTCTCACTGTGCCTTTGTGGGATTTGAGGGTATTATAAGTGCTATTTTGCAATGGTGGGGATCTAGCTTTCTTTCTTTATGGCTCTCACAGTGCCTTTGTGGGATTTGAGGGTATTATAAGTGCTAGTTGGCAGTGGTGGGGATCTAGCTTTCTTTCTTTATGGCTCTCACAGTGCCTTTGTGGGATTTGAGGGTATTATAAGTGCTAGTTGGCAATGGTGGGGATCTAGCTTTCTTTCTTTATGGCTCTCACAGTGCCTTTGTGGGATTTGAGGGTACTATAAGTGCTAGTTGGCAATGGTGGGGATCTAGCTTTCTTTTATTATGGCTCTCAGGGTGGCTTTGTAGAATTTGGGGCTACTTTAACTGCTAGTTGGCAATGGCAGGGGTCTAGCTTTCTATGTTTATGGCTCTCATGGTGCCTTTGTGGGATTTGAGGGTATTATAAGTGCTAGTTGGCAATGATGGGGATATAGCTTATTTCTTTCCAAGTCTCAAAGGTGGGTTGGTGGGATTGGAGGGTTCAAAGGGTGCTAGTTATTTGGGGAAGTAGGGGGTTGGTGTTGGCTAGGTTTTAAGCAGATACATCAGGGTGTTTCTTCCCCTAGCTTATTTGGAGCTTGCAGCACCTTTTCGTCTTCTTGCCCCTAGTACAGATTGTGAGAAATAACATGCATTCATAGATACATCGGCAAGAATGATCCTAACAAGGATTAACTTCATTTGCAGACTATGTATTGCTTCTCTTCTATTGCCGGTACAGTATTGGTTAACTTTCTGGGGATACATTCCCTCCTTTTAAACTTCTGAAATTGGAAGTGTGTTGTCACTGCAGAGAGTTGGATGCACACCCTGAAAGGGGGTATGACACAGATGTTAAACATTCCTAATCTATTGCCTTGGTGCCAGGCCACAGTGCTATGTGACATTTTTCACTGTCTGGTTCAATGATTTTTCCTGATGATTCCCAATCCCACAACTCATCCCTGAGGCAAATTCAAATGTGATCTCCCAGGGATACTAAGGTCTGGTGGGTCAGGATCAATCATTTACTCTGTTTCCGTGTGTGAGTCTCCTCCCAGAGCTGGCCATGAGGACATTGCTGTTTGCATTTTCTAAATGTCCTAGTGATGATATACATGTAATCCACGAGGCAGAGTTATGCCCTGTCCTTATATGTGTGTCACTGGGATGCAGATGTGTCCATACACGGTCACAACTCATCCACCCTCAGAGCTTCTGGACTGCAGGTGCCCATGGTCAGCAATGAATGCTTAATAGAAACATCGAAGGACAAAATCAGAATGTATGTAATTATTGATGTTTTATATGACACCAACTGTGAAACCAGTCATTCTGTAGCATGCATTGACTTCTCCCTATGAAGAAGCCTACACAGTTTGAACGTTGCGGCCCACAGGGATTAAGTGGGCTTGAGACATGCTTGAATTAATGAAAGCATGGCATTGGGACCCGTACACCTTCTCACGCAGCCCTCAACTGCCCACAAACAGGGCGGGTCAGCTTGACTTGGTCACACTGCTGACCCAGAGGATGAGGAGGAGAGAGCATATGCACCAAGACACCTGCTAGCTGACTGAGTGAGAGTCCAGCAGTTACACCACCAATCCAATGGTAAAAGTCATTGAGGACACCAGGAACTGAACGCGCCTCTTCCCTACAACACAATCTTCTGCAGCATCTTGCGCTACCTTTGACGTCCCTGTATTTTGATAGCTTGTGATGGATGTGTAGTGCTGAATAAATAACACTTATTTGTTTCCACCTGCAACGCCATTACAGAAGGGGAAAGGCCATATGCAATCAGGCTTGGTCCCACCCCAAAAGGGGCCATCCAGCCTGAGCAGCTGAGTCACGTTCCACAAGCAGCCAGAGACATGTTTCTGCCCCATTGGGCATCATCGGTGTGGTGGAACATATGTCTCCAGGTACAACACGCTCTGCACCCATTTCTGGACACGCCCATCCTACTAAGGCCGACTACTGCAAAACAGAATAATACAAGTGAAAGGTTCTGAAGAAATCACAAGCACTGGCATTGCACTGTTACTCTGATTAACCATCTAACCCATCACTTTTTAGCTTGCCATGCCATTACATAAGAGGAAACACCACATTCAAACCAGGCTTAGTTACAACACAAACAGGGCAGTCTAGCCCAAACTGCTAGGTAACATGCCTTCTGCATGGACCCACATGCAACCCCAGGTATGTTTCGATCTTATCATGTGAGGTATAGCTTCGGTTACTAGGTGCAGCACGTCCAGGTGCCCACAATGGCACCCACACTCTACTGCATCTGCAATAAGTCATTTCTCGCTGGGACCGCCTGCACTGTGTGCATCATCACTGACAACAAGTTTGCATTCTGGAAATTACTCCAGTGCCCTTCAACACTGAAACACTCACCAGTGCATGTGCCACCACATAAATTAACCCTTCGGATGCCACCTGTGGGGAAAACCCATTCCCGTGCTTCATCGAGTAACCTTGGACTTCCTTTAAATACACATTCCCCTGCCAAGCCCATACCGTCAGCGCCATATACCGCCTGTGCCATCATTAACAAATATTCCAGTTATTAACAGGTATCTCTGTGTAATAACAGGGTTAGCATGTGTATTGTTCAGCACACTGACCTTTTTCGCTTTGCACTTGCCTAACCCAGGTGAGCCAAGGAAGTCAAGGTATTGTCTGTGTTTCCTCGAAAGTGAAGGGCTCCCAGCTTCTAAACATGGGACATGGGGAAAGGCCCTTTCAGAAATGACCTCTGCTGGATCCAGCAGGCTGCATGGATTATCTTGAGTGAATTGTGCAAGTGTTTCCTCTCTGAGCTGTGTACAGAGGTGTGTATGGGTCCCGACTGGGCAAGCCTGCCTTGAATACATTGTGTAGGAACCAATGAGGACATTCGCAAGTCTGCATAGATTGGACAATCATTCCAGTCATCTATATGTTGCTTTACTCAACTCCGACAAGTGGCAAGTGGGATAAGGCAGTTCTGGCTCCAACCCTACAACTCTTCAACCCCCACCCCCTACACCATACCATGGGCCATCCTAGGGGCTTACACAGTAGCCTAAAAAGAGAACACAAACAAAGAGTCTGTTAATAATAGAGTATACGAGGTGTTCGGCAAATAGTTTGGACACCCAATGATATGCAGGTAGTGTCATCAGCAAGATCCAGAGTGAAACATGGCAAAAACTGTAAACTACCTGCTGTGGCAAGTGGGCAGGTGTGACCTGTCTTCACCAGCATCATAATGCAGGTTTGAGGACCCGCCATAATAGGTATAGTGCCAACAGCATGCAGGTATTATTGGAGTTCTTGATCCTATAGTTGAGGTTGCATAAAGGTCATCCAACCACGTGGTCATGATGCATGTTTCCAGCATCCTCACCACTGTTCACCACATCATACTCCCCTACATTCTAATTAATCAAAATTTATCTTCAGCCTTTAACACTATGAATCACCTCTCTCGGCATGTTCTAACCAGTAGCAAGGCAGCTTTTGGTGCCACAGGGGAATAATAAGGTACCCGCAGGAGGCTGAGGGGGTGCACTGGGCACCCCCTCCCCTTTGCGCAGCTGGTTTTAACCTAGAGATCCAAGGCACTGCTCTCACTTGGATTTCCTTCTATTTCTTGGAACACTCTATCCTCTGATGCCACCTCCCTAACCCCCTGCCAGGTCCTGTTGGAGTCCCGCAGGGCACCGCCCTTGGCCCTCTTCGTTGTACCCTCTACACCTCCTTCATACGAAAGTTGCACTTCACCTTTGGCTTTCCCTTCCATCTCTTCGCTAAATATTCCCAGATCATTTCTCTGTCACTGTCTTTACGGCTGAAGAGTGCCCACAGCCATCTGCCATTGGATGGCCCTTTGCTGCTCAACTGACGTTCTTCCTTTCAGCTCAAGGCCCCCGCCCCCCACTTCACCCCTCACCTATATCCTGCCCCAGGCTCTCTCTCTTCCAGCCTTGGGGTTCTGTCTGCAAGCAATCTCATACTCCAGCAATTCATAAAATGAACTACCCCCGAAGACAGACTCAACCTATTCAACGATAAAAAGCTCTGCTGCTCGCTTCTCACCTAGCACTCTCTCAAACTGCTCACCTGCACTCATGTACTAAATCTGCTCAACTACTGCTACCCCCCTCTCTGATCATGTTCTCCCCCTTGACAAAGTGCTACATCTTGATATCAGCATTCTTTATAACATTCCACAAACCCCACCCACCTCCCAGATGATGAATGGGTCACCACCAATGCCAAGGTAGGGGCCACCAACAAGTGTAAGAGCCAGGACTACCTCGAAAGAGAGGTACAGGCATGGTTGACGAGTTATATCTAGTGAAAAGAAAAAGGCCAAAATCAGTTCAAAGAGGCACAAATGTGCAGGTGGGGAGATTGAAAGCTAATGTCAGAAGTGGGAGGGATGCAAGCTATGGCATGGTTGAGCACATTATTCGGGTCAGGCTTGGCGCAAATGAAATCGACACATCAATTTTTCATGCAAATTAGGTAGTTGTTTATTCACATGATAAGGACCATTTCTGGACCAAACAGATGTAGATGTGTTTGAAATCATACGTGTATTTAACATTAATAACACTACTGCTCAAACACTCACACTTGTATCACTATGCCAGTAATGAATTCAACTCCAAACCAGCTTCATAACTTGAGCAAGCATTGGAGTATTATCAGTCTAGGCACCCCCTTCCCCCACTCCCACCCACACTGTTCTAACTATATAGTGGAAACTGGAATCCAATACGTGAGACAGAGACAGGCTCTGCTTGCCGAATGCTCACTGTGCAAGTCAGGCATCCTGGGGTGAAGACATTATTGGACATCACCGAAAGCCATTATCACACATGGATGTGAAGAACGGCACACGCTGTTCCACTCAATGGAAGCCTTTGCTCGCGCGGGGCCGGAACTGCAGATGCTGCAAGAAGCCAACCTTCCAGAAGCCCGGGATCGCAAGGCGTGAAGTCATTGCCCTGCAGCACTTATGCTCTCTAAATGCACTCTAACCTAACGCTTTTTCATACAGTGCACTTTCACCAACAAGGGGGCATCTTGGCACTGATCACAGATGTTTATTGTTACCCAACTGAATGGTACTCGTTTAGACTAGAAGGGTCAAGTGGACCTGCCTGTCCTCACTTGAACTTGTGCCCATCAGGTCAAACACAGATCCCTGAATATCATGCATTAGTCGAATGAGCCGAAGGCCTGCCACTAGTCTCTCCCCTGCTGTCTGGATGTACCCCACCTCACTGCCGTCCAGATGTGCTACTCCTCTTCCCCCCCCTCAACCTCCTCCCGACTGGTGCCCAGGTGTTCGACCAACCTCCTTGCTCTTCAGATTTCCACTGCCCTCCCTGATGTTAAGATGCTGCAAGATTAGCCAGCACGAAAGCTGAGCTGGTGGACAAGATGCACACTACACATACACACTTGTGTGCAAAAAGGCCAATAAGTAAGGAATAACAGTCTTTGAAATAAACAAAACAGAGATGAAGATCACACAACACAAACAGCAGGCAGCATACTAATTAGAAAAGGGTGGGTGAAAAGCTGTACCGTGCCAAGCCGTTAAAAAGTGAATGTCAAAAGTGGAAAGGAAGTGTTTGTAGCAGTCTATTAGGGAACGCGGTTATAACCGCAAAGCTTGTATTCCTGCCAATCGCAGAAATAGGAACCAGGCGCTGAACCACTGTTATCCCCAGAGAAGTCTGTGGGGATAATTCTCACATCTTAACATGGGCAATGCTGGTCTTTGGGGAAACTCACTATAGACTAACATTTCTTAACTGTTTCAATGCAATTCCATAGGAACCTGTGTCTGAGTTTCTCAGCTGCAGATCAATTAGAACATTATTTTGGAGGGATCCAACTTGATTCACAGTCCAAAATAAGTACTTCACTGGCATGACCCAGGCTCTTTATTCTAGGCATGCAGGAAACCATGCCAGATTAGCCAATGTGGACGCCATGGGGAAGGAATTGTGACTCCCACGAAAGTAAGTGACTCCCAATGCATATCTACCAGCAGAATCCACTGCTTGACTGGAGCCACTGGAGTTTACACAGCGAGTCTGGGAAGCCGGTTAAAGAACATCCAGTTTGTCTGCATTGAACCGTTCCTGTGGAAATTTTTTTCCAGTAGCCAAGTCTTATCTCTTGAAGTGTGGCTCTTCTATCTTGGCTACTTGCTACTAAAACAGGTGGTCTTTACTCATGACTCCTTGTCTGCACCTGAATGTGGGATTGGATGGCTGCATTTTGGCACCAACAAGGGACCGTACCGACACACTTCGGCAATTCTTTGGATCTTTTCAGACTCTACATGGAGTCATCCGTTTCAAACATGCCTGATGTGCGGACGTCTCCCATGAAAGCTCCACTTTAAATCATGCCAAGGTGTTCATGGTGAAGGGTGTACACTGCTTCCTTGTTCTCCACTCTTCTCATTGCTCACTGCAGTCCACTCCCTCGCCATAAGGCTGGAAGGCCAAGGCTCTATTTCTGCTCAGAGGACCTATTCCTTGTGTTTTTCATCACTGATTGGCTCTTTCCATAATAAATCCTCATCTGAGGCCTCGTCATGGAAGCATCTCTATGAAGTGTGGCTCTGTGAACCTTTTAGAATCTCAGGCTTAGTATGCCCCAAAGGTACTCTCTCCCCTGAGAGTGCTTCCTCTCGTGGGTATTTATCTGCTAACTTGACTGGTAGCAGTTTACATCAATATGCGAGTAATGTCATTTTATGTAATCTATTGGATGTTTTATGGGCCCCCCCTGTGTTAAACGTCCAGGGTGTGTTGCACAGATAGTCCACATTCCCTTTGTGCAAAAGGAAACAGAGAGCCAGATATGGTCATGGCCTCCGCGTGCCTGGGAATGTCAGGGCAGGAGAAGCAGAGGCCAGATCTGACTGGATGCACACATGATATATGGGAAACCTGGGAATAATCTGCATCTGACTAGTTTCCTGAAAAGCAGCACAAGAACATGTGAATATGGTGAAAACCATTGCTTGTTTGGCTGCTGAAAATGTCAATGGATGCCTATTGTTAATTGGGCGCCGACTTCAGGCTTAGCTGCTGATATTTCTTTGTGAAAAGGGAGCTTGCTCCATTACTTTGTCCACTCTTGGAATGACTCCCTAAACACAAGAAAAACACACAACCAAAAGGGAACTTGCCAAGATCCAACTCAAGGCGAAGCCCAACAGCTGTCTGTAGATACTGGACTTCTCAAAGAGACCAGTGTAAGAGGATTCAATTCAACACTACAGCTAAGTCAATGCCTAGTCTGGGATACTGAATGGAAACCCTTATTGATATATCTTTATGTCCAATTCATGAGTTCTGGATGACTACCCCTATATAACACCCCTCTCTTAGAATCCCCCTGACTCCACTGAGCCAAGAAGTAGTTCTGTTTTGCAAGTTTAAAAGGTTTATTTGAGAAATAAAACAAAATATAGATACCACGCTTTTATAATAAATTAATAATCAATATCGCCCTTATAAATATAATGTTAATCAACAATGGGTAATCTGACACTAGCACACTTCTTTACAATCAATGAGGAGTTGGTGGAGGATGGATAAGGCAGTGAAAATACTTTTATGGTTTCAAATGGATGCAATGTTGAATGAAAATGCAGTACAGAACTAACTAATATGGTTTCACAAGATATCATATGTTCACTTTTCCCCTGGTGGCAATTCACCCCCCCCCCCATATGCAATGCAAGGAGATGGAAGTAACACACACAGTTCTCAGGAATGCAATCAAATACAATACGAAATTCAATTCCCACCCCAGCAAGCTTAGAGAAAACAGGTATGAGTTTTAAAACACAGGCCCAAGTGCTTTGAATGTGGTGGCAATGAAGTGAGAAATATGCTGAAAATGCTTTTAATTCCCTTTAGGAGGTTCAGGGTGAGTGAGAGATACTTGGGATGAGCTCAGGCTCACTTTAGCAATGATTCAGGGATGGTTATTAAGAGGAAAACAAATTGTTAGCAGAGGAAACAAAAAGCTGCTATCTTTTTACAGGTAAAGAAATCAGGCCAAATCGCAAATCGTGGCAAAATTCGCGAGTGCGTGAATCGCGATTTGGCAAAAGTATAAGTCGGTTCTAAGTTCATTGGAAAGCTGAGATTCTAAGCTTTCAGAGGAAAGTTAAACCAAGTTCCTAGGATGAACGGTTCCAGAGATATGAACGATTTTGTAAAGGTCATTTTTCGGATTTAAAGTAACTCAAATTGACAGGTGACAGCTTTGAAAATGACAGGTGACATGATTTCTAGGAGACAGTTCTAATCAGATTAAAATAGTTGGATTAAATTATTTTAACTAAGAGCTTATTTCTGTCACAATCTGATCTAAGTACTCACTCCTAGCTTTGAAAGGACTGGACCTCGCCACGGATCGGGTCAGGATTGGCTGCGGTTCCCTCGCCACGGACGGTCTCTGCTCACAGCGTCTGGGTCAGCTCCCTGGATACAGCGGCCTGTGGTTCTCTGGATCCCTGGTCTGCTTTCTGGGTGTCTCTGCTTTCTCTGGGTACAACACTGCTTCTGGATC